>NC_080068.1:35385223-35988793 GCF_949987535.1 Balaenoptera acutorostrata
GCAAGCCACCCACCAAAACAACATGGAAAGATCTAGGAGCCTGAAACGGGAAGATTCGGGAGTGTGAGGGGGTGTCTGTGCAAAGTGTTCCTTTTTCCTGTGACATTTATTCTAATGTCTCTGCTTCAGCTACAGACCCCACAGAAGAAGGTATGTTTTATTCATTTTTAACACAATGTCATTAAAAGAAAAAAAAAAACAATAGGATCTCTCTGGGATTTCCTCTATAAGGCTTTTACTTGAGGAAATTCTTAAACAAAGCTTCTCAATTTTTAATAAGCATCTATCACAGATCAAATTCATACTACTTTCTAAAAAAGCCTTTACCTGTCAAGAATAATTAAGAATTTGCTTTGAATAGTTAAAAGCAGTTTCTGTAATGGGAGGGAGCAGATTTGTTGAGTTATAAAATTCTGAATTCCATCTGCATGGGAGCTGGTTTTCAATTTGTAATGCAGGGCAAGATATTCTTAGCATGTTCGGGGCTTATTCCACACAGCATGCTCCATGCTAGAACTAAATCTAAATAGAACTGAATGGATTTCTTTTCTTAGATATTTTTCCCAAACCATTTCCTCTTCATCAAGTCCCTTGGGTAAAGGCATTCACCAAAGTGCTGCCAGGTCTCTCTACGAGTACTTTAGTCTTCAATCTGCGTTATTCAGCTGTTGAGCTGGAATCTGTCGATGGGTGGCCCGTGGGGACAGGAGGTCACCAGCAGACCAGAGGGAGGGAGTCACTCCTAGTGGAGACACTCAGACCTCCTGCTTGTCTCCTAGATGTATCTTCCAGGCCGTAGAGACCCAAGGCTCAGCTTTCTGAATTCTACACATAAAAATTGCTGCAACACTTACATTCTTAACACGCAGGCTGTATTTGGCATCCACAACTTAAGACCGATCACTTAATTCACTCAAAATCGTTGCCCAGGCTTTAAAGTTTTTGGAACAAGTACCAAAGTGAAGTAAAAGAAAAAAAGTTAATTTAACCCCTTTAAAAAAAGCAACATTTAAATTGAGAAAAACAACAAGTCTAAATTCATATGGCTGGGGAAAGTTTGGTGGTTTGGGGATGTGAATACTTACCAAACACATCAACTCCATATACCACTAAAGCTTGTCTTCTTTGGAAATTGGAGAGAGTTTGGCTCTTCTTTGATTCAATATGCTCATGGGATGAACCATACTGAGATTCTAACTTGACAGAGGTTGACTTGCTTTTTGTATTTCAGGCATATTTAGCAGTTCTTGTTTAGCTTTCAGTCATAAAACCAGTAGAATTAAATCACCAAATAAAAACAGAACAAAACATTAAACCTGTTGACTTCGGCATAATATTACCTGCAGATTTATTGCACCAGAGCTGATGGTGTCAGGGACTGTCAGGTATGTCTTCCGAGAGCCTGGGGTGCTGCATGCCTTCAGGTAGATTGAGGTGACTGCACGCTATCTATCTTTTATTTATGAAGATAACCCTGCTGACCCACTGGATGTGCTTTGCGGTTTTCTCCATCCTTCTTCCCACTCTATTAGTCATGAAATTTATTGGTCCAGGTGGCACGAATCTAGAAGAACCAGCTCACTTGACTCAAACCCATAATTTCTTCAACAAGGCAGCTAACTAGGTCAGCTAACTTGCCACTGAGATGATAATAATGATTGAGTCTCACATTTGAGCAAATCTTTACCTTTTAAAAATCACTTTCACATAAATCATTCCATCTTATCTTTACAATGACTCTGAGAAGTAACATTCTAGAGGTGAGGAAAGTAAGGCTCTGGGAAGTCCAGTGACTTTTCCAGGAAAGGAAGAGTTAGAAATCACAGCTAGGATGTCCTTCTCGCTAACCCAAATGATGCTCAGTAATATTTGATTGGATGTTATGTGATAAAATAATACAAGAATTGTGGGAAGATCTGGACGAAAGGATGTTTTACTGAGAAAACAAATTGGAAACCACTTTTCCAAAGGTGTCTGGAAAAGTGGTTTGCAATGGGGACTTAAAACTTAACTCAAGACCCGAGACTATTACACAAGAAACCATTAAGGAACTATGTGAACGAGACACGATCAGGTGTCAGTTTATAGGATACAGACGATTAGTACATTGACAGTTCAGAGAAGGGAGAGAAAACAATAGTGACAGTGTAATGGAGGAAGAGGGACTAAAGTTAGAGCTTAAAGAATGTGCGAGGTTTAGATGGGAGAAAGAAGTGGGTAGGGTATAATAGGCTGTTGGGGACATCCCAAGCAAAGGCGGAGAGCCATTTTCAGATGTAGATTAGAGGGAGACACATCTGATTGGAGGAGGGACTGACCAGAAGGTCTAAGTAGGGAAGTCGTGGGATTAAGTTTGAATGGGGAAGATGGGGCCAGATCAAAGACCTTTAGGGCCAAATGGAGAAACATGGACTGGTGTTTTGGTCCATAACATGTGCGGGCAGAGTTGGCTCCTTTTGAGGGCTGGGAGGAAGTTGTTCTATGCCTCTCTCCTAGCTTCCTGTGGCCTCAGGCATTCCTTGGCTTGTAGATGGTCTTTTCCCTGTTTCTTCATGTCGTCTTCCTTCTCTGTGTCCAAATTTCCTTTTTTTTTATAAGGACACCAGTCATATTGCATTAGGGTTCACCCTAATGACCTCATTTTCACTTGATCACCTCTGTGAAGACCTATTTCCAACTAAGGTCTTTCTGAGGCACTGGGGGACTTCAACACATCTTTTTTTTTCCGGGGTGGGGGGGACACAATTCAGCCCATGCATGACAGGAGGTTTTAAAGAGTCCTGAGCTGCAGAGTAAGGGGGGAAAGGTTGTTTCAGTAAAGATAGACAAACAACAGAATACAGAGTACACTGGAGGGAAGGGAGGGAGCTGTAGGCTGGCAGCAGAGGATGGAGAAAAAAATAGGTGACATCTACAGACATTTCAAAGGAGTAGCTGAAAAGATTTCAGGAGTAGAAATGATAATCAGTCTAGAACATGGCAGTTCACAAGAGCATTTCCGCTGTGCTACCTGCTTTGATCTTGATGACTGTCTGGAATCCCAGGGTTTCTGGCCTGGGAGAAAGACCGACGGTGAAGTCATCCACACCAGTGAGGGCAGCTGGCAAAGGCAGCTGCACGTGCTGAATTTGAGGCAGTGACAGAGTGGAGATGGCCACTGGGTCACTGGGAACCCAAGCCAGCTGTCCTCTCTGTAGACATAGATTTGGGAGTCAGATGCACTCAAGCTGTCCTCTAATCCACAAGAGTGGGCGAGATCTCTGAGGGAGAGGATACAGAAGGAGAAGGCAGTGGGCTTGGAATTTTGGCAAATTCCCAGAGTCAGAGGATTGCTAGGAAGTCAAAGCAGCAGCGTTTAAAGAGGTAGAGGAGGGATAGCGAAGTTCTGAATTAAAAGAGAGTTTCTAGTAGCAGTTTCAGGAGCTATAGAGGGTGGGAAGGGAATAGGAGGAGAACTGGGGGGCGGAAGCAGTGGGAAGGGAATAGGAGGAGAACTGGGGGGCGGAAGCAGTGGGGGTGGTGACCTGGGGGAAGACTTGGGTTTTAGCTCAAATGAAGACCACAGGGAGAGCAAGTGGGGGGAAAGAGGACGTAACCACAGGGTGGCAGGATTCAGAAAGGGGGGCGGTTATTCTGAAGTCATGTTTTTTTAAAGATACAGTTTACAAATTGTAAAATTCACCCTTTCTGGTGTTCAGTTCTGTGAGTTTTGACAGTGCACACAGTTGTGTAACCACCACCACTACCAACATGGAGAGCAGTTGCAGCTCCCCCAATATTCCTGCGTGCTGAGGGGCTTTTGGAGAGGAAACTAGCGTGTATTTGAAGTCAGAAGGGAGGGAAGTTATGTTATAGGAGAAAATGGTGGCGCTAAAGAGGAAGGAAGGGTTAACTGAGGGAGTGAGACCCTGGAGGCCACTCAGAACAGGTTAATTCCAGTGAAAAGGAACATCTCCCCTCTTCCTATGAGGCAGCAGGGAGAGTGCATACATTCAGGGTCTATGATATATTTTGGCGGTGGATTCCTAAAGTCCTGCCAGCAAAATCATTTCCTGCTGAGCAAGATGTTGACTGCCGTATTCCATAACTTCCTCCTTGGAGGTATTGTTTCCTATTGCAATTACTGTCTGTAGGAATTTGGTTTGCTTTGGGCTGTGTGCCCACATTCTGCTGCCACGGAATACTGTAGCAATGTTAGAACTAACAACTTCAATATTCTCCGAAGTGCATCTGCATCTTTTCCTGAACCATACAGTGTAAACACTTGGCAGCAAAAAAGGCTTCCATCCCCATAAATGTGTGTGACAGCCAGTGAACGACTCACTGCCGAAGGGCTAGCTTCCACAGACAGGTCCTCAGGGTGAAATTTGGCAAAAGAGATTCACTTCTCATCATGTTATACTTTTGGCTTAAATCACCCTGCAGTGAAGTTCCCTCCTGGGGTCTATGATGTCGCTGACATCTCTCCTCAACTTTGAGGTCCCACCGCTGTCACCCAGTTCAGGCGAGGGAGGTAGGAGGAGTTGAACAACCGTTCTCAAACTGTGGGTTTCACGAGCAGGTTGTGAATCAAGTTGTGGGTTGCCAGCAGCCTATTTAAAAAATGAAATAGAATAGAAGGCAGCAGGGGGCTAAGTGTGGTCTCAGGCAACTTTGGTTTTAGTGAAATACACATTTCTGGACTGGACGGCAATGTAAAAGGTGTTTCTAGCGTGGATCGCATTCACAAATGTGTGAGAAATTGAGGTGTGGTGTATGGGTCCTTTACTAATAGTGTGGCCCTTGGCAGGTCATTTAATGTCCTCGTGGCTTAGTTGGAACCATAGTCTGTAAAATGAGGGTAATAACAATATCTATTTCATATGGTTCTTGAAAGGATTACAGAGAAAATACATGGAAAGCATTATGGTTAATAGTCCATGGTTAATAGTACCTGGTTAATAGTCCATGCTTATTATGATGATTTCTTTTCCTGCCCAGATCTATAACCCAAACCTTTGTTTCCTACCCAGACCTTTCTTCTGAGACTAGAACTGTGAACCCAACAGTCTAAACTTGAACTCAACTCATCAGCACCTTCTCTCTCCGATCCACCCCCTCCCACCAACCCATCCCCCCTCCCAAGCACACAGACCCCTGTGCTCTGGAGTCCACTTTTCTATGAGAGCTGCCATCACTCCCCTCTCACTTAGGCTGTCTGAACATCATCTTACTAATTCTTCTAGGAAGAGAATTCTGAGCGTGGTCACCATCAAGACTCGCTGGATTAGTGAGATTCTGCCAGCAGTCTTTCCCCACTCACCACACCTCAGCGCGCATGTGTCTGTCCCCTCCAGGCTTTCATGTGTGTAAGTCTTCAATGGCTCTCACGGGTTCCAAGTTAAAGTTCACACCCTTCAGCCTACAAAGCGAGGTCCACCATGGCCTGGCCTCTGACCGCCTCTCCACCCTCATCTCTCCCACCCTAGCCTTGTGCCTCACTCTCTGATCATTCCAACTTGCTTGGTGGCCCACACATGCATGCCTTGAGGTTTCCTCTGCCTGGAATGCTTGCTCCATCTTTCTGTTGTATAGCTCTTACTTGTCTTTTCAGGGCTCAAGGTTGATTTTCGAGTGAGAAAGACTTAGGTTTGAATCCCCTAATCAATAGTTAATAGCTGTGTGATTCTTTTCTTTTTTTTTAAGTACTAAAAAGAATTTTTATTTTTATTTTAGTCCTGGTTGCTTTATAGTTTTTTTTTAATTTCTATTTTATAGTGGAGTATAATTGAGTTACAATGTTGTGTTAGTTTCAGGTGTACAGCAAAGTGATTCAGTTATACATACACATATATCTATTCCTTTTCAGATTCTTTTCCCATATAGGCCATTACAGAGCGTTGAGTAGAGTTCCCTGTGCTATACAGTAGGTCCTTGTTGATTATCTGTTTTACATATAGTAGTGTGTATATGTTAATCCCAATAGCTGTGTGATTCTGAGAAGCAAATTTCTGAGGCACTTGAAGTCAGTTTGTGCATCTGTAAAATGGGAATAGCAATGTCTACCTCATAGAGTTGTGAGGATTAAATCAACAGTGTAAAGAACAGTGCCTGGCACATACTAAGTACTTAATGAATAAATGGCTATGATTGTAGTTTATTTAATATAATTATTTTTAATAAATAAGAAAAGATTCAGTTCACATCCTTCTGGACCAGAGCCTCTTGCAGACCGGAATGTGTCAGGTTGTCCAAGATCAGTGTTTTTGTACCAGCTGTTCCTTCTGACCAGTTACCCTTCCCACTCTTCTTCCCTTGACCAACCCCTACCTAACCCTTAAGATTCAACCCAAGGGTCACCTTCCAGGGCACCCTGTGCTCAGCTCCATCAGAGTTCTTGCCTCCTGAACTGTGATGCCTTTTTTCTCCCTGGATTCTAAGTCCTGAGGGCTCTGTGCCTTGTTCACCGCCGTATCCCAGTCTCCCTCAGTGCGTGCAGATGCCCGAAAATATATTACATGATCAATAAATGTATCCTCGATGAATGAATGGATGGATGAGCAAACTGCTGTAATTACTTCCTGACTGGTGTTCCTGCCTTCTCTCTTTCAGGAAATTCATTCTGTTAATTGCAACCAGATTAGTTCTCTTAGAGTTCTGTCATTCCCTTGTGCTTCTCAAACTGCTCTGGTCACTGCACTCCGGCAGTTAACACTGGCAGTTAGGACTACCCACAAGATGGCTTCTATTTAGTGTTCCAGACTTTTCTATTTTTCTCTACCTTAACCATGGAAAACCAGGCTGTTTTCCCTCCCTGTGGAGTGGGCCCCACAAACCCTGTGAAGCCCTCTTCAATGCTACTATATGACAATTCCAGAACCTTTCTGATCCATTTTTTAATAAACAAAAGTAACTTTCCTCCATCCCCCTCTGCACCCTCTGCAATCTGCTACGGTCTTCTCTCCTGGAGAAGATTGTTCTCTATCCAGCAACTTATGTACATATTTGGTTTTGACGGCAAGTGTTTTGAGTCCTAGAATTGTGTCTTAAACTTCTATGTGAACTTTCCAGCGTCTGGAACATCATGTTACTTGTCGTTTCTCGTAAGTAAGGAAACAAACAGAACTGAAAATCAGCCAGATCTGGCTCTCCTTTCTGCTTGCTGCTTTAACTTTGGGGGGTTGGGGTAGGAGAGATTAGAGTTTAACCCTTGCCCTTTGATTCTTAAATATAATTCATTTAACTGTACATTGGCACCATGTTATAACCACATTGTATATATATATAACCATGTATAACCACATTGTACACCACCATTGTATCAATAAGCATGTTTGATGAATTAATGACTAATTAGTGGTTTGGTTTCTTTTAGAATTAATATACCTTCAAGTCCAGTGTTTATGGTTCTTAGTGACTTAGGAGTGTACATACTAATAAAACAAAGAGTCAAATGAAATGTGAAGATGTAAATACACATACACATTGGTGGGTGGTAGTTGTATATGCATATATATATGTATATACTCTACATTATCAAGCAAAAAACTGGAGGATCAGAACAGTCTATGAATGGGCTTACAAACATTGAAACCTAATTTTATTTCTTTTTTCAAAGACGAGAAGGTCCATTGGTAGTTTGTTCTCCAACTCAATCCCTCTGTGGTCTGCAGCTTCCCTGGTCGTGCAAAGCTTGAGGTGTGTCACGGGCCATCTGCCGTGGTGGTGCGGATGACCTTCAGAGCTGGTCCTGGGTCCAGACAGTCTAAAGCTCAGTTTCTTTACACATGAAACTGAACTTCCTTCCTCTAAGCAAAAGGGCCAGGCAGTTGGACCTTCTGACCTTTATTTGTGCTTCTGCCCCTCTTTCCATCTAACCCCTGAGTAACTGTGAGCCTTAAGGTGGTGGTGGCTGTAGCTTTTGTGTGTCTGAGTCCAAACAGTACTCAGGAACAAGTTGACAAACCAAATTAACACAACAGTTTTTAGGGAAAGTTTGCCAGTTCTCAGTTGTGTATGTGTTTTGACGGCTCCTAACTTCCAAAATTATTAAGGCATGCTATGTGGCATAACACATTTCACAATTTACACCCAAGCAGATTTCCTGGAGGTAAAGGTAATGAGTTTGCTGTTGTGAAATATCACATCTGCCCTTACTGACAGGAGAGACATGTGGAGTATATTGGTGATAACCAAAACATGACTTCTGTGCGCTTTTGATGTTAGTCCTAGGAAACCACAAAATCAGGACAATAAAAGGTCATTTATCTGGGCATCTGAACACCAGAAGTATCCAAACAGTGGCATTATTTTTAAAGAATTTTTTCATCCAGTTTTTAAAATCATGCAGTGTGATTATTGAAGAACATCTGCGCTGAGGAACAATGTGAGTGGGGATGCTGTGATCCACCAGCTTCAAAGGACTAGTGGGTGGTGTTGCAACAACACAATCCACTGAATGCAGGGTAAACTGGACCATGGTGGACCGCTCCACTAACATCAAGGCGGTCTTACTGTCAATGCCAAGTTGGGTGGTTCTTGGTCATTTACATGTTTTGGTAGGTCCAGACTATGCTAAATGTTAAATTTCAGTCATTCATATAACACATGGTATTTGTTAAAGCACCATTTAAAAAATTTTATTGAAGTATAGTTGACTTACAATATTGTGTTAACTTCTGCTGTACAGCAAAGTGATTCAGTTATACATATATATACATTCTTGTTCATATTCTTTTCCATTATGGTTTATCACAGGATATTGAATATAGTTAGTTCCCTGTGCTATGTACTAGGACCTTGTCGTTTATCCATCCTATATATAATAGTTTGTATCTGCTAATCCCAAATTCCCAATCTTTCCCTCTCCCACCCCACCCCTTCACAACCACAAGTCTGTTCTCTATATCTATGACTCTGTTTCTGTTTCATAGATATGCTATTTGTGTTGTATTTTAGATTTCACATATAAGTGATATCATATATAGTATGTCTTTCTCTTTCTGACGTACTTCACTTAGTATGATAATCTCTAGGTTCATCCATGTTGCTGCAGACGGCATTATTTCATTCTTTTTAATGACTGAGTAATATTACATTATGTATATATACCATATCTTCTTTATCCATTTATCTGTCAATGGACATTTAGGTTGTTTCCGTGTCTTGGCTGTTGTAAATAGTGCTGCAATGAACGTAGGGGTGCATGTATATTTTCGAATTATAGTTTTGTCTAGATACATGCCTAGGAGTGGGATTGTAAAGCCCCATTTTCAATCACTGCTCTTTTAGAGTTAAGATAACTAAGCTCCAGAAATATTATTAATCCAAAATAGATTAGGTAGGTCCCTAGACATTTTGAATAAATACTCTTCTCCTATTTCTAATAAGATGGTTCTTTGGTCTCCATTTTATTCAAACCAATGATTCCTATCTTACAAATTTGTCTTGAGAATAAAATGGGGTATTTAACATAGAACCTGGTACATAGTAGGTGCTAAATAAATGTGAGTTTCCTTGCCATTCACATACCATGAACCAAAATGTGTGTAAGGGAAAAGTAATATTCATAGAATAAGTGACTGTTATTTACTGAGCACTTACTTACATCTAGACCCTGCTATATCCAGGGATAAAAAGACAGGTAAGGCCCAGGCCCGGAGCTCACTCTCTAGTAGGAGAGGCAGACGTTTAAACCAATAATTGCTGCAGAGAGTGATAAGTACTGCAATAGTAGTATATACAAGGAGGGATGAATACCTTGCCTGAGTGAAAGGGCTACTGGGACAGTTTTCAGAATAGAGGTTATGTATCAACTGAATCTCTAGCAAGAGAAGAAAAGGATTGGATTCCAGGCAGAGGGAAAGCATGTATAAAAGCACAAAGGTTTAAAAGACACAGGGAGAGGAATAACTCAGGACTCTCTGGAGGCCTAGAATGAATGCAGTTAAAATCCTTCATAGAAAACTTGTTGGAGGGCAAGCCTGGAGCCAATAAGTGCAGCAATTCCAGCCCCAATTACGTGCATTGCAGCAGCTGGGCTTAAGTGTCCCACGGTTGGTCGTGGGATCTTAGTGTGTCCAGTGACCTGGAGTGGTTTCAGTGCTCTAGTCACCTCAGGGGGGACCAGGATATGAGGTCACAGAGGCCAAAGAGGTCCAGACCCTCTTGTACAAAAACCTAAAGGCTCCTGTAATGGACTGAATGTTTGATTGCCCCAAAGTTCAGATGTTGAAGCTGTGACCTTCCAATATGATGGTATTCATTTGTAGATTGGGCCTTTGGGAGGTAATTAGGGTAGATGAAGTCATGAAGGTGGGGTCCTCATAGTGAGATTAGTGCTCAATCTCCCAGTTAGAAAATAACTGTGGCTTTTTTTTTTTTTTTTTAATATTTATTTTGGCTGCACCAGGTCTTAGTTGTGGGATCTTTTAGTTGTGGTGTGCGGACTCCTTACTTGCAGTATGCATGTGGGATCGAGTTCCCTGACCAGGGATCGAACCCAAGCCCCCTGCATTGGGAGTGCGGAGTCTTACCCAGTGGACCACCAGGGAAGTCTCAGAAAGTAACTCTGGCTTTGATTGAATTGTTCTGGAGATTTTTATCGTATAGGCAGCTCTCTTTTTCTTTTGCCTTTCTGTTTTCTTATTCTCTTTCTAGTCCCTTGTGATCTAGAGAAAAAGTTATCTCCTTATTTGTAATCGTCAAAGAATCACCATCATACTGCTTTGAGTTCCCCTTCTGTGCAGAAGTGCTGCCTGGTAAAGCAGTAACATCATTGTTGAGTGAAAGTGGAGGGCAGGAAGGGATAAATGCATGTCACGAATCAGTGGCCTGCTCCTGGTCCTCTCTCCTTTTCCCGTCTCTCCACTTTCCTCTTTTCTCTTCAACAAATAACATGACTGTTAATCAGGTAATATCTCCCTTGTTCATCTTTGGCTTAATCAGAAGCAGAATTTTAGAGAAGCATAAGATGCCTGTGCATGAGAGCATCTGGACTTCCTGCAGTGACAGATAGGATCACTAAAAAAAGCTGACTATCACATCCATAATTCCTTATTTTACTTAAATGTAAAAGATTATTACTGCCAAACTGTGCATAAGGATTGAGAGGCTATTTTTGGAAAAGTTTCCCTTTAATAAGATGGCAGATACTTAAGGCCAAGCAATAAAAATGACGAGACACATCTTATTTGGTAGTGTTTTCTTTCCAATATGGTTTTAGGCTCCCTATTTGAAGGAAGAGGTTTTACATTGTAGTTTGAACTACTCTTTCAAAACGATGTATTTGCATAAGCAGTATTTTTCTCTTACTTAAAAAAAAAGAATATCAAATAACTTTTAATAGGCTACCTTCACCCACTGTGAAAGGACTTAGTCTGGGAGTAAAAGGTATCCTTTTCTCTGTTGCTTCTAGGACTCTACATATTGTGAGGGCTCACTAATTCAGAATACATGAAAAAGCAAGGGTGAGTTACAGAATATCGAAAAACCTGTTTATTTTTCTGACTTCCAAGATCTACACTTATCCAGCACCCATGTAAGTGTGTTATAAAGCATACCTTTACCAGATGAAAACATTTTCAGTAAGTGGTACGAACACCTTTTCCTGGAATGTAACTCTTAAGCAGGTTACACTGTCCTGATCGTCTTGCTTACACCATTTTCCTAGCAGATCCCTTCTACAAATAAAGCTCAAAGTTATCTTTAGTGGAGGTTCAATCATAACAAGTATTTCTGGAGGTGTTTTACAGGAGCACCTGACCAGTGAGACTATGTTCTCCTAGGCGCTCTGGTCCAGCCCCGGGAACATGCAGGCAGGCCGACTCTTGGTGGGTCTGCCTCGTGCGCTATTGGAAGCCACGTGCCAGGACTGCACGTGCACTTGTGGCATCCTTGGGGTAGGACCCTGTCCCCATGGGGTTTACAGGTTGGTGGGGAAGACAGCTCTAACCAAGCGTGCAAAAAGATATGTCATTACAAGCGGTCACAGTTGTCATACAGGATTCCAACAGGGTAAAGTGCTAAAAAACAAAGGGGCGGACACCCACTTACAATGAGAGGGTCAGGGGAGGCCTCAGGGAGGAGGCATCATTTGGGCAGAGAGCCAGCCTTGCACCTGGGGTGGGGGGCTGGGAGCAGTGGGACGGTAGGCACAGAGAGTCCTCCCTCGTGAAGACACAGTCATTTTGCCACTTCCTAACAAGAGGCAGCCTCTTTCTCTGGACTTGAGATCTCAGTGGACTTGAGGTAATGGGTTGACTGGTCCTTTTTTTTTTTTTTTTTTGGCTACACCACGCGGCTTGCAAAATCTTAGTTCCCCGACCAGGGATCGAACCCGGGCAGCGGAAGCACGGAGTCCTAATGACTGGACGGCCAGGGAATTCCCGGTTGACTGGTTCTTGAAAAGTCAGAAATAGTGGAGGGAAGAGCAGGAGCCTGAGGGCACAGGAAGGCTGGAGAAAGGTCCCGGAATGCTGCTAGGAGAGCCCTGTTAGAATAAAAAGAAAAATAGAAATAAAACCTGTTTATATCATGAATCAGCTTTATGGGCAAGTCTAAATTAAGACTGGGTTCTTCTATTTCCATTTCTGGGGACAAACAAACATGTGTTAATAGCTTTTTAAAAATAGAATGGAAATTCTACCAGGGCCCATCAGGGAACAGAAAAGAGAAGGGCCAGAACACACTGGCCATCTGATGTCAACAGCACGCTCTTCTGAGTAAACCTGTGTGCTTTTTCTCACTTTACCCTACTCTCAAATTTGACTAGCTGAAAAGGCTTCATATGCAGTCTATACAACAGCTAATGATTTAACTTCCACTCTTCTGTGTTTATTTTAGTGTCAGATTTTTATTGTCAAGGTCATTCTGAAGATATGCAGCTTTTTAACTGTGCAAAGTTGGTAAATATCCTCTCTTGTATCTTTTCTTTTTTTTCCTTTCTATTCCCGGGAGCCTGCCTTCTCTATGAATCCCGCTCTAACAGGATGTCATGGTTTATTTTTTCCCTGCCCTTTGCTGAGTGGATGGCCGGCATTTTAACCTTTTAGTACTCTCATCCTTTGTGGCAGGTTCCTGTTTCTCTGCTATCTTGGGAACTCCTGCTGTTTGACTGCAAGGTTTGCATATTCATAAACTCTGAACCTTTAACTCTTCAAGCAGACCAGCTGTAGTATGAGAGCTGTTTGTTATTCCTCAATACAGTTTTCTGTTTTCACTTGGCAAGACATACACCTGTGCTTGTATTTCCGGTTGTTTCTGTTGGGGAACAGTCTCCAGAGAACTAATGGAATCATAATGAAACCCAGGCAGCCTGCAAAGACAGCTCCCCAGGTCTGCCTGTGTAGAGAGGGCAGGGGCCAAATGGAGAGAGGAGTGCACTCAGGGTCAGGCTTTGCCACTAGCTAGTTGTACGGCATCAAGGGAGTTACGTCACCTCACCAGGCCTGTTTCATTGTCTATACACTGGTGATCTGGACTAGATATGGCCACAGAGGCCACAAGACCTCTAGGTATTCTGAAGAGATGTGTCAGGCCCAGCAAAGTGAGAGGCAAGCAAGTTGGCAGGGCCCCCAGGATCAGAACCAGGTCTTTATAGAGAAAGTATTTTGCGGCTCTAAAACCATGGGACTGTATCATCTCTCTGTCCTTTCCAACTTTAAATACTACTGAGTCTTTGAAAGGATGAGAGTCTTGTGCCTTCCTGCTTCCAGTCACTGGTGGAGAGGCTCTGCTGGGGCAAGATGGGATGTGGATCAGGATTCAGGCCAGGAGCTGGGGTGGTGAACTGGGCCCCCAGTGGGACTAGAAAGTGATGGAGTTTATGCCCTTGATCCATATGACAAGGTCTGAGACTGAAGATCCATATGACAGAGGGGTGGCTTGTATCCCTTTAGAGAGTGCCAGTGCCACGCCATGTGGTATGGGAAAGATAAAAGAAAATGCCAGGTTCTTTGACCTCGGACTTGTGCTTCTGGATGGGCAGGGAGGGAGGATTGGGTGCTCCCTCCCTGCCAAGGTAAATCCTGGCCAAGGTTCCTTCCTAGATCCCAGCTCCTTACTTTTTCCTTTCTAAAGAAGCCTTGCTTTCTTTCCACATTAGGTAGCAGTTAAAACAGAGAGGCAGTTCAGCACGGAGCCAGCAGGTTATTGATGACTTGAACTATATATACGTCTGTGACTGAGCTGTGCTTCTCCTGGGGAGAGTCCCCGCCAAGCTAGAGGACATTATTGTGACGTCCGACCTTGAGGGCCACTCAACAGTTCAGTCAGGCAGGATTAGCAGGTTCTTCATCCAATAATGAGAGCAGGACATGGATAACACAGTTTTGTTTTGTTTAAATTTATTTTGTATTGAAGTATAGTTGATTTACAATGTTGTGTTAGTTTCAGGTGTACAGCAAAGTGATTCAGTTATACATACATATATATCTATTTATTTTTCAGATTCTTTTCCCTTACAGGTTATTACAAAATATCGAGTATAGTTCCCTGTGCTATACAGTAGGTCCTTGTTGGTTCTATTTTATATACATAGTAGTGTGTATAGTTTTTAAAAGATGTACAAGAACAGATTTGTTTCTTGGAATGGCTTTATGAGGAAGTCTTTGCATTTCCTCTGGGTCAAGGGAAACAAGTTTAATTATTAATTGCAGTGTATCTAGAATATGGCCTTTTTATAGCATTAGAGAAAGAATGTCTGGCCTGAGAGGAATTTGATATGAACTAGAGAATGAAAACCTTCCTACATTGCAGTGGAAAGTAAAGCACAAAGTCCTATTTCCATCTGCAGATACTGAGGAAGTTTGGGAGGAGGCAAGGAAAGGCGGGAATTAGAAATTATGTGGCATTACTTGGGGTCCCTAACTGTTGTATAAACAATCATCTGCAATTTGATTTCCACGGGGGGTGGGACTTGGCCTGTTTTCTTGCAGGTCTCTCCTGCCCACCCTCATTTTCCCCAGCCTTCTTCACTCACCATGCATTCTGTTTCCTCTCACCCCCTTTGTATAAAACTTAGGGGTGTTGGGACCCTCTGTGACGTTTCCTACAGCTGGGTGTCTCTGTACACAGCCCTGAGAAGTGAAGTACACACATTGCTAATTCTTGCACCTGTGGAAACAGCTTGCCTTTGTCTAGAAAACACAGGGCGATTGTACATCTAAGGAACGGATTTTCTGTTCTATTTCTTATCTTGGACACATGTAAATTGTAGGTATTGTTTTTCTTTTATGAGATTTTTGCTGTCCTTGGGTTGGTCTGTACCCTTGTTAAAGTTAGTCAGGCTTGAAGTAGACACTGAATTAGGGTATTATGGACCCACCAACTGGATTTCCCTTTGAGGCAAAATCCATGAAAGGAAGTACCAGCCCTTTCATTAGGCTTGATCAGGGGTAGGCAAACTATAGCCTGTGGGCCAAATCCAGCCCACTGCCTGTTTCTGTATAGCCTGTGAGTTAAGATTGGTTTTTACATTTTTAAGTGCGTGGGGAAAAAGTCAAAAGAAAAATAATTTTCTGTGCATATGAAATTTATATAAAATTTCACAATCAGTGTTTATAAATGGACTTTTATTGGTGCACAGCTACACTTCTTAACATATTGTCTATGGCTGCTTTCACTCTATGACAATAGGGTTGAGTAGTTCTAACAGGTAGTGTGTTAACAGGCCCACAAAGTCTAAAATGTTTACCAATAAAGCTTGCTGACCCCCAGGCTTGAGTAATTAAAACCACCACCATAGTTGATGTCTTTTGAGTCTTACTGTGTGCCAGGCACTGTGCTCAGTGTCTTTCAGGCATTAGCTTATTTTATCCTCATAACAACCCTTTTATTGCCATTTTACAGAGGAGGAAAAGGAGGGTCAGAGAGGTTGTGTAATTTCCCCCAAATCACACTTCTGGTCAGCGTCAGGGCTGGATTTGCATGCACATCTTTCTGATTCCAGAGTCCGGAATATCATCCACCAGAGAACGCCGTCCCAGTCAGCTGGAGCGACACCTGTGAGTGTCCTCACTGGGTCTGAGGTGGAGGCCACAGATAAAAATTGTTTGAGATCAAATTTATTTTTATTAGTTTAATTTATGTTTGAGACTTTATGTTTGTCTCTCATGAGAGTGCACAAGCCCCTTAAGGATGGTGACTGAATGTGGACCCCCGCACAGTGCCCAGCACATAGTAGAGGGAAATTAAAAGCTGGTTGAATGAAGGAAGTGGGTGGGGAGGAGGGAGAGGGCAGGAGAAGAGGGGAAGAAGAGAGACAGGAAGAGGAAAGACATTATCAAGGAAGAGTCGGGATGCCTCCAGCACTGGCCCTCAGGCCATGGATGGCTCCGCCTGGCACCAAGGTGGCTCACCTGGTACCAGATCTCACAGGACGCCCTGGGCTGGGCAGGCCTGACGTGACTGGTGTGCACACCCGTCTGCTGCGGCCTAACTACTCGCATTCTCCTGCCCCTGATCCCCTCGCCTCTGGTGGCACCGTGGCTTCCTGGCATCCAGCCCAGACACGTTGCCAACTGCTGAGGGAGGGAAGAGGGCTGGGCCCGTCGGTATTTAGAGCAAGTCCATTCAGAGGAGGACATGAAAGCGAGGCCTCCCATTCTTACATTTAGAGAGGATGACTTTCATCAAAGGGAAAAACTTTGGAAAGGTGCCAAAAGGAATCCTTTCTCTTCTTATCTTTCCAAGAAGGCTGCTGAGTCTAAAAGCGAGAAACTGGCTGATGAGGACTCATTTCAACTGGCTGCTGACCAGCAGAAAGTACCAGGGCTGTTTGTCACCAGAACGAGGGGCAGGGGAGCTGGAGCAGAGACCTCTTCCTTCCTGGGGCTGACCTGCGATGGGGAGTTAGTGTGAGAACTCACCCAGAGCAACAAAGTAGCCCTGCAGCCTCTTCCTCAACTGTGTCAAAGCCAGTTGGGAGACAGCAGTGTTAAGTGGTGGAGGCCAAGGGAGGCCTGTCCTTCCAAGATGAGAAAAGTGGATAGATACATTGTTTCTGATTTTGCATGATTCTGCCCACTCTCATTTCTTGATTTATTTTCGTTGGAATAAGAAAAGAATTTAATGGGGAGTAGTATATTATTAGTCTATTCATTCATTCAAATAAATGTTTTTTGAATCCCTACATGAGCCAGCCTCTAGGAATACAAAAGGGGCTCATTAGTCATTCCTAAAGGAACTCAAATCTAATAGAGGTGATACTGCTAGTACCACTGCTCTACTAGTACATGAACTGACTGCTGCGTGTCAGGCGCTGGGGTAGGTTCTCTTCATAGACTAAACCATTTAATTCTCACAATAACCCAATGAACTAGGTTATTATCCCCATTATACGGAGGAGGAAATTGAGGCACAGAGAGGTTAACTTACTTGCTCAAAGTCATATTTGGCAGAGCCAGGACTCAAACCCACCCTGGCCCTAGGCCCATACTCTCCACCACTGCCCTGGTCATAGTTACTTGAGACTCGCTGTGCATTGAGCAAGGTGCTAAGACACTTACACGCTATACCATTTAATCATCACGACAGCCTTATGAGGTGATAGTTCACAAATGAGCTTACAGAGGCAAGGAGCAGCCTGATTGCAGAGCCAATACAGATGTGTCTCCAGAGCCTGTGCCTTAATTACAGCTTCATGCTGACATTCGCAGTATGATTCTAATATACGTGACCAGTGTGGCGTGTGCCGCATTCGCTGCTTAGGAAAATAATCTCTCCTGATTACAGGTACGGGGGAGGCAGCCTCCTGCGGGTGATGCCAAGTTCCACCATCCTCAGATTATTCCCCCTGCCAAGGTGCCCAGCTTCCTCCTGTAGTACCACCCTTCGCGTTAGAGCACAGAGCTCTAGAAGTCCTCAGGAAACTCAGGCCTGTTAACGGGAGAAAGTCTCCCCTTGACTGCGTGGCACCTTGGTCACGTTAGCTCAGATGCGGAACCCTGCCTGGAGAAAGGCAGGAGAGCCGCAGCCCTGGGGATGGGAAAGGGCCGCAGTTGGCGCAACCACATTTCGCGAGGGGGCAGGCCTGGGCGATCCCTGAAACTCTGTCGCCGCAGTAAAGGGCCTGACTCCCCACCGCACACCCACCCCACCCCATCGGCACCGCTGCCATCGCCACCACTTGAATCAGTTATTTTATAGAGTCGTCCTGTCTCCCGGTGAGAAATAAGGTTAGGAAAGGAAACCTCCGGGGCGGGGACGCGGGGGGGGAGGGTAGGAGATTTAAAATACAAGCTGAGTCGCGGACGCCTTTACGCAGAGGGCCTCATGGGGAGGAGCCTGTTGCCATAGAAACCACCACGGGGTGGTGTGGCGACCGGTGAATGTTCTCCGGGCTCCGCCTGGCCTGGGAAGCCCGGGCTGTGGGAGAATGGCCCGTATCTGTGATTATTCCTTTAGAATAGAGTTCTAGAAGCGGAATTACGTGGTCAACAGACATGAACTTTTGTAAGGTTCTGTCTGAACTACATGTTGGTTAAAAAATAATCCCCTTTATGGAACAGAGAGGAAGGAACATGGGGAAGAGGAAGTCAGCGTCCAGTAAGGCATCATCAGCGGCGCACCCACATCAGCCATCCCCGGCTCCCGGCTCCCGGCTCCCGGCTCCCGGCTCCCGGCTCCCGGCGCCTGCGGGTCGGGCCTCTGCCGACCCCGCCCAGCTCAGGTCTGGGCTCGGCCTCTGCGGCCTCGGCCTTGGCAGGGCAGTCACCGAGGGAGATTTGCTACCTGGGATCCCTGACTCTAATAAATCTCAACCTGGTAGTCAGAGCCCCTGCAGTGATTAGTTAAACAAAGTAAACCGCTGAGGCAAGCAGGAACTCGGCACTGACTTGAATTTAATTGTCCAAATGAAAAGTGTAATCACGAAACTGATGAAGAGAAAAACAACGCTGGTTCCTGATGTGCTCATCAGTGTGGACATCGGTGTAACTAGGGATCCAGAGTTAGGACTGGGACGTTATCTTCCAGGTATACTCAGGACAGTCAGCTTAAAATTAGCCAGGCCAAAAGAAGGCAAAACAGAAGAGCACTTAGTGTGCTTGCTTTTACTTGTTATTTTTGTCATAGTCAGACCAAGACAAAGAATAAGGAAGAGGAAGCATGCTGCTGGGGTGTCTGATGTATGTCGAATGGCAGAGCCTTGTGCTTTGCTTGAGTCTTCTGTGCATAGGACATCTTGAAGCTGAGAAGGGCCTTCGGGGGGCTAATAAGAAGGAACTCAGACCAGGAGAGGCCAGCAGCACAGCTGTGGGTTCAAGCTGCCAATCAGACTCACAAGACACAAAGAGTCTTTAATTTAATAATATGGTTAGTAAGCACTGGTAAAGGAGGCAAAGCAGGAGATACAGCACCTTCATCTCATCGGGAGGCCCAGAAGCTTCTCTGCCCCTCACCCACTTGGGGTGTGTACCAGGGATGAGAGCCAAGGTGTGTAGCACTCACCTTGACACACACACGTCGTACTCCCTTTTTCCCACCAACCTTTTATGCCATCCTAGTTATGCGGCCACCTCACAGCTCCACTAATGCACACCAGAAACAAGGCAGATAGAACATTCTCCATTTATCTCAACTCTATTTTTGAGAGAACAGTGCTGTGGGAAAGCCAGGTCCTTCTCAGGTGGGCCTGTGTCAGCCCAGGCCTCATGTTAGCCTTTTACCCACAGTAGGCATTATGGGTTGAATTACGTCCCTCAAAAAGATATGTTAAAGTCCCAAACCCCAGTACCTATGAATGTGACCTTTTTTAGAAATAGGGTCTTTGCAGATATAATCAAGATGAGGTCGCACTCTATAAGGGTGGGCCGTAATCCAATATGACAGGCGTCCTCATAAGAAGAAAAAACAGAGATACAGGGACGGGAGCTCCATGTGAAGACATAGATACGTACAGGGAGAAGAGAGCCGTGTAACAGCAGAAGTAGATTGGAGTGATGTACCTGCAAGCCAAGGAGTGCCTGGGGGCGTCAGATACTGAAAGAGACAGGAAGGATCCGCACCTGGAGTCTCTGGAGGGAAGTTAACCCTGCTGATACCTTGATTTTTATACTTCTAGCCTCCAGAAGTGTGAGAAAATAAATTTCTGTTGTTGTAAGTCATGCCAGTCTGTGGTATTTTGTTACAGCAGCCCTAGGAAACAAATACAGTAGGTAAAAATAGAAAATTCAATTGCCCTAAATAAATTTTAAACCCCCTGGCTTCAGTAAATGACATTCTAGGTTTTTTAAAATAATACATAGCCAAGATTGCCAAATCACAGATCCTGATTTTTATGAGATCTTAGGGAAAAGGTGAGTTTCCTAAAGACTGGAGGTGGGCAAATATACTTTTTATTTACAAAGATCAAACCCACAAATTGTAAGCTAAGGAACTCTATCAAGTGTAATTTTATAGGGGAGTGTTAATGGGATGGTTTACAAGCATGTAGAAAAAGAAAGCATCCTAGGTTCCATATGAATAAATTATACCAGACCAATTTGGAATTCCTTTTTTGATAGAGTTATTAGAATTTTAATTATCTGTTCAATATGATTCAACATGACAAAAGTGCCAAGAAAGGTAAAATGAACTCAGAGGTCATAATAAAAGGATACGGCCTAGATCAAGGAAAACGATGGGTCTCCCTCTCTTCTGTGCTGGGCAGACCCTGCCTGGATTATGTCATCAGCATTAAGCAGCACCCCCTAGAAATGCACAGGCATCTTGAGGGGATGCTAAGATACTGGGCAGGGAATCAGGGTGCTTGATCTGGGTCACCTTTACTGCAAACACACCGCCTGTCTGGGAAGGCCTGTCCTGACACCTGAGACCCAGTCAACTTGCCTGTGACTTGGAGGCAGAAAACTCTGTCCCCAGGAGTGATTGTGAGAGGTTCTGCTCATGTCTTATTTATTTTTGTGTCATCAGTGCCTAGTATACCACCTGGCACATAATTATTTGTGAAATATATAGCATTAAATGGTAATCCCCACCCCTACCGCCAGATTGCATGGTAATCCCAAGACCAGTTCTGGTGTGAGTTCCTGGGCTGTAACTGGGTGAGCTGGTTCTATTTTTATCCGCAGAACCCCACTAGGTTAAGGCCAACTTGGACCATCTCTCTTTTTAAGGACATTTTTAAAGGGAAGATCCGTTCTGCTTCATCACCATTATTTTCAAACAGTCCTGTTTGGTCTAGGATCTCCCCATGGCCACTAAAGAATGGCCCCTAACCCCCAATGTTGGGGGAGGGTCTCTGCAACCTCTACCAATAGAGAGGAAGGAGCCTCTTGGGGTCCAAGCCAAACCACTCACTCAAACTGGTTGCAAAGAGTCTGGACTGGCTGGAAGAGCCTGGTTCTGAGGGGTCCCATGTGGGGTGCTGACCTGTGAAATCCATCCTAACAATATCTATTCTCCACTCACTCAAGCCTGAACTGAAGGCAGGAAATAATTTTTCCTTACCATCTTCTTTCAGAAGACCATTTGGCAACAATTTTCATAAAAGCTTTTGCAAGCAAAGATTAAAAAAAAAAAGAAAAAAACTAAACTAAATGATGATTGCATTGGGCAGACTTTACAGGCTCCTGATTTCAGGCTGCCTCCTCCTTGTTGACTGTATTTCTCTCTCACTGAAACACATCACTTCTCTAATCAGCTGGCTTTGTTCCACTGCAGAATTGCCTGATAACTGTCTCAGTTTTTGCCCATCCTTGAGGGGCATTGTACACACTGAAAGCGGAACTATGCCAGTCACAAAGCCTGAACTCTAATTCACCTCTACTGCTTAATGTCTACTCCATTCTGGGCCGGTCCTGTAAACTTTCTGAACTTCAGTTTCCACTAAAATAATAATAAGTCTGCTCTTGTTACCAAGTCCAAGCTTGTTCTGCTGGCCGCATGACAGGCCAGTAAATCGAGACGAGTTGTTGAGGCAAGGAATAGTGACTTTGTTTGGAAAGACAGCAGACCAAGAAGATGGTGGACTAGTGTGCCAAAGAACCATCTTCCCCGAGTTAGAATTCAGGCTTCTTTTATACTAAAAGGGGACGGGGTGTGCTTGGTTGCAGCAAACCTCTTGATGCCGGAATCCTTTGTTCTTGCAGCTGTCCACGGAGGTCCAGTCACAATGTTCCTAGAAACCTCCAACAAGATATTATGCTCTGTTCTGCAACTTTTTATCTCTATATGAATGGAAAAGTGTTATACCTTTAGAGGTCAGAGCCTTGAGAATGGGCTATCCGGCATACTTCAGACAATAGGCAACATTCTTAACTTGTAGCAAAAGCAATAGAATACAAAGGTTAAAGTAAAAGAAAAAAGAGCTAATGTGGAGTCAGATTTGTTCTTCCCTGTTACACTCGGTCTCTGGGTTTGCTTTGCTTTATATTATGAAGGTGCTTTCTAAATTCTAAACCAGCAATCAGATATGAAGAATTGCCTTTCCCTAATGGTCTCTGATCCAACTATTTTCTAATTCTGAGATGAGCGTTTACCTTTACATCATGTTATGTCACTCATCCATTTGTATCAATAGAAGGACTTCCATCATTCTGCATCTACTTATTGGGCACCTATTATGTGACAGGCATAGGGGCTGGGGAATTAGAGGTAAAAGATGGAGCTGTCAGTAATTTTCAGCAAAGAATGCTATGGAGCACATGGGGTTGATACCCAATCCAGACGGGGGTGGGAGGGTCTGGGATTGGAGGAGTCGCAGAGAATCCTCCCTAGAGTGCGGGTGTCTTTGCTGAGTTCTGGAGGATTTGAAGGAGTTAACCAGGTGAAGGAGTCAGGAGAGGATGAGCATTCCTCTCAGACCAAGTGGCGTGTGAACCTAGAGAACAGTGTTTCTCAAAGGGGGTGCTATCAGCAATTTGAGGGGACAAAGGTACTCGTATGAGACCCTCCCATGCATTGGAGGATGGCAGGTATCCCTGCCCTCAGACACAAAACGTCACAGTACCTCCCCACCCCCCCACCCCCAAACACACAATCAGTATGACAGTCAAAAATGCTTCTTCCCATTTACAAATGCATACCTCACCACTCCATCAGGGAGACTGGTGCCGTTCCCTGGTTGAGAACCACTGCTAAAAAATGAACAGTCACGTGACTTAGGAGCAAGAGTATGATTGGGGAAGAAAAAAATGAGGAAAGCAGAGGCCAGATCACAAGTGGCCTTATATGCCATCCTAAGGAGTTTATTTTCTAGGGGAAATGTCCTTGATTAGGGATAGATAGATGGTATATTAAAGGCTTTGGATTGAACCTGGCACATAATACATGGTCAATAAATTTCAGATCTCTGTATCTCTCAGGATCCTGCCAAACCCACTTCAGTTAGCACCTGTCCTGTTCTTATGCATATGCACTGTCTGTACACTTCCCGAGTGTACATCGCAGTCAAACTGGCTGATGACGGTTAGCTCTCTACCGTCCATTCAACTGAAGGGAAACACTGGGGAGGGGAAAGACAGCTCCAAGAAGTCAGTAAGGTGTGCAGCAGACTCAATCCCAAGGATCTTGGGCTCTTCTCTGCTCTTATGGCCCCGCACTCTGGCTGCATAAGGTCTCAATACAAGCAGACTACAACTCAGAAAGCAACTGAGCCGTTCTTTACCAACAGCCACGGCCACCAGTCAAGGTACCTACCATTCGCAGTTGCAATTGCCTGATTACTAACCCATCTCCCACACTAGACTCTGACCTTCCTGAGGGCTGAGAAACCAGTCTATTCTTCTCTGTATCCTCAGTGCCTACTCAGTGCCTGGTACATGCTGGACGTTCAGTTAAGTGTTCATTGGAATGAATGACTGAGAGAGTAAGTTAACCTTCTCTGACTACAAGCCCAGAAACAAGACCAAGGATCTCTCCCACTTCTCTACCATCTTGTGAGAACAGAGACTCAGTCCAGTTGCACGCCCCAGAGTTTGGGTTGAGTGGAAGAAGAGAAGAAGAGAGGTCAGGGGAGAGGAACGTCATAGGGGAGGACCTGCTTTTGAAGAATTTGGCTACTGGATTCATCGTGGTCAGTAAATTTCATCAGAAACACACATGAGAAGAAGAGGGGACTCCCGTCTTAGCAAGTCAGGTACCATTGTGATGGCCTGTCTTAGGAAGAGGACATTGTAACATGCAGTGGGGTTTGCCTGCCTGTAGTTTCCAAAGTTGGTTCTAATTAAATTGTAAATTTCTAGAACAGAACACATGTCCCCACAAACACAATAGTGGCATTATTAATAATATCCAAAAAGTGGAAACAACCCAAATGTCCATCAACTGACAGATGGATAAACTAAATGTGCTATATCCGTACAATGGAATATTTCTCAATCATATAAAGGAATGAAGTACTGACACATGCTACAATGTGGATGAACCTTGAAAATGTTATACTAAGTGGAATAAGCCAGATGCCTAGGACCACAAATTATATGATCCCATTCACTTTACAGGCCAGAATAGGGAAATCTATAGAGATAGAAAGTAGATTAGTGGTTGTTTAGGACTGTGGGGTATGGGAAGGTAGGGAGTGATAGCTAAAGGGTACAGCTTTTTTTTTTTTGAAGTATAGTTGATTAACAATGTTGTGTTAATTTCTGGTGTACAGCAAAGTGATTCAATTATATTCTTTTTCAGTTTTTTTCCATTATATTTATTACAAGATAATGAATATAGTTCCTGTACTATACAGTAGGACCTTGTTGTTTACCTATTTTATATATGGTAGTTTGTATCTGCTAATCTCAAACTCCTAATTTATCCCTCCCCCTGCCTTTTCCCTTTGATAACCATAAGTTTGTTTTCTATGTTTGTGAGTCTCTTTCTGTTTTGTAAATAAGTTCATTTGTATCATTTTTTTAGATTCCACATATAAGTGATACCTTATAATATTTGTCTTTCTCACTTCACTTAATATGATAATCTCTAGGTCCATCCATGTTGCTGCAAATGGCATTATTTCATTCTTTTTTTATGGCTGAGTAATATTCCATTATATATATATGTACCACATCTTCTTTATCCATTCCTCTGTCGATGGACATTTAGGTTGCTTCCATGGCTTGGCTATTGTGAATAGTGCTGAAATGAACATTGGGGTGCATGTATCTTTTCGAATTAGAGTTTTCTCCAGATATATGCCTAGGAGAGGGATTGCTGGATCATATGGTAGCTCTATTTTTAGTTTTTTAAGGCACCTCCATACTGTTCTCCATAGTGGCTTACACCAATTTACATTCCCACCAGCAGTGTTCCTTTTTCTCTGCTCCCTCTCCAGCATTTATCATTTGTGACTTTTTAATGATGGAAATTGTACACTTTAAGTGGATGAATTGTACAGCATGTGACTTATATCTTAATAAAGCTGTTAAAAACAAAACAAAACTTCTAAAGCAGGGTGTTAACCTGGGCTTTTGAGAACTATGTACCACCCGGAAGAGCATGCCAGAATTGGCACGTCTGCATTTTCCTGAGTCTGTCAAGTTGACTGAATTCTCTGTGACCCCCCTCCCCTCTGCAGAGCTGAGTGCCCCTTCACAGGGCTAACTGCAATGCCTGACTACATGGAAAGAATGTGATGAATACTAATGTCATCAAATATGCAAATTCAGTCTTAATTATTTAAAGAAAATGATTAGTGTCTACTTTTAAGCTAGTAACTAACCAAGGAATAGAATGCAATAGGTTTCCCTACCTCCATTGCTGTAGAAAAGGGAATGATTATGACTTCCATTCTGATATGTAAGATTTTTTAATTCTAAAGTATTATTTGTAATATTCTTTCTGGTCATTTTTATGTTATTCAAAGCTTTTCAAAATCAGTTGAATGACTTTATAGGGGTTATGTCAATATGTCAAGTTTGACAAGGTTCTCAACCTTTAAACTGAAAACTTTTGCGTCATCAGAAAAACAAAAGGTTCTGTTCACCCCCTGAATGAAGTAAATGTCGATTTATATGATTTTTCTGTAAATGACTAGAACCACAAAAAGCAGGGAAATGTCATTTGCATTATCTGACTTTGAGGAACTGTATTTTATAGACCCTTTTCTGGGTAAATATCAAGAAGGGAAAAGGTAGTAGAGGCTTGTTGAACTGGGCTGTTTTGCATTTTTAAAAATTTGCATTGGTGTTTCAAGCTACTTAAAAAGTCTAAGGAAATAGCTCTTTTTTTTTTTTTTTTTTCCTTACTAAAGAAAGTGAGTGTGTGCTCTCACACTCACCCAAAACACTCCTCTAAATTTGAAATTTTCGAACTGAGGTCCCATGTGCCTAGTTTTCTTTCTGGGATCTGGGATCCCACTGCATCCCCTTTTGCTTACTTAACAGCACACCCTCTTTACGACTTGTAACCCGGCGCCTGTCCCGGCTGCGTGGCGCGAGAGATGTGCACGGGCAGCCCTCCCCCTGGTAACCGTGCAACCACATTCTGGTGATGGACCCCAGCGGCCCAGCACCAGAACGTGGAAACAGCTGACTGCTGACTCAGAGGGGAAAGCAAGCCACCCACGAATCTCATTGCAGCTAGCTGCTGCATCCCTATCCCATAATCCCTTGCTTGGTCTGCTGCAGTCTTTTCAACAGACGCTGAGTGAGAAAAAGATGTCCTGTAAGATAAAGATTGATTGGTTTGAATACCGAAAGGGGTCTCCCACTTGTTAATGACCCAGAAACCTTGCTGCCGACTTTCCTGAGCCTTCTCTTGTTTCCTCCAGTTCTCTCTTCCTCTCTTCTGTTCATGAGCTGGTACATCACTCCATAGAGCGGAAGATATGCTGGGCTTCTGATGATGGCTGCGCTGCATGGTAGGGAATTTTAACCAGTCTCTTTGCATGGTGTTTCCAAACTTGAGATGTTAGCAGAAATGTGCACTGATCTTGTGGATTGTCGCGGGGCTGCAGCGCCAGGCCGGGGAGGATTGAATTCTTTGCCTCGTTCGTTAATTAGTCTGTCTGCAGAAATGGGTAGGTCCTAAATGTTCGGATTGCTTAGTCTTATGCCAGGTGAATAACTAATTTCTTCTGCTGTCTCTGTTCTGGCTCCCCCGAGACCCCCACCCCTTCTCTCTCATGGTGATGCTGTATGCTCTGTAACTATAAGATAGAGGGAGACCCACTCTGCTTAAACAAAAGCGTCAAATTAACAAGAATAGGGAGAAAGTCATGCAGGATTTTTCTTATCACGTTTCTAATGTGATCTGACTAGATCTTTATTTTTACTAGTCTTTATTTTAATGTGTATGTCGGCCTATATTTTAAATATAAGATTTGTTTTCCCCGTGCATCTCTCTGCTGGGTACAAAGATGGGGATGAAGTGTTTAATTTGCAGGATTCCTTCCTTGGTACCCCAGGGTGGAGGAGACTGTGTGATTCGACCCTTCCCCCACTGTGTCCTCTGTTAGAGAACCCTGGGGTTGAGTGCCACAGTTCCCAGTTACCATTGGAAACCCATTCATTCATAATGCATGCCTCGACCCTCTGAATTCTGAATGCCGTTGATAATTGGAAAATATGCAGGAGATCATTTGGGGTCTCTTCTGACATTTTTTTCCCTGCCTTTGAAATAGGCTCAAATCTGGGTGGAGTTCAATGGTAGCATTACACAGAAGGGAGAAAAAAAAGAAAAAAAAAACCTGGGTTGGACCTTAGGTTTGCTTCCTGAAACAGTGGGTCTCATTTTGTATCATCTTTGCAGAAACAATGATGCCCCACCCTGTCATTATTCCTTATTTGGTGGGGGAGGGGGGCGGGATAGGAGAGCAAGTAGGAAGACTATTTATTTTAAACTAAAAATTAAATGTTAATTAGTAGATTTCTGAACATCAAGGTAAAATGATATTTCTGTCTTAAACGATGGTTTCAGTGTCACAGCTTTAAGGAACAGATCTCAATTCAGAATGAGGCATTTTAAAAATTATTAGTTCGGTTCTTTGGCTTAGATCATTTTACAGTAGTTTTATTCCTTGTGAATAAATTGTTAGAGGTTTTTTGTTCTTGGTTTTTATTTTAATTAGAATATGTAAGGAGAGCCATTTGTTTGCGCAGTTGCTTGAATCAATCTCTTAAGTATTAGGATTCACTCCTGCCTACTGTGAACCTATTTTCTGGTGTCTTTCAGTATTTTCGGGCAGATGCTTTAGCAGCATCTTTCCCAAGCCACTGTAGTGTTAAATAATGCACGCCCCTCCCAAGCAAGCACACAATGAGAAGTTTCCTGTGTGCTGTGGTACAAGAAAGCAGCTTTCTGTTGCAGAGATGAGAATAGTGGCCTTTCCTAAACCTCTAAGTATTTCTTTCCAATTTTCTCCTAGAAAGACACAAGGGATTGGCATCGGAAAGGTTAAAACACGGCTGAAGTAAAAATGTTCTCTGATAGAATGTGCTGTTTCAAGAAATAGGAATGTAGCGTATATATAACCCACACATTTTTAAAATGGAGAATAAAATATATACATATTTTCACCATAGTTAATATTATAATCCTGAGATGACTTAATTTTTTTATTTATATGATAACAAAAGCTGAGTGGATTTTGTTGCTTGTGAAATAAAGTAAAAATTACTCATTCTTTGTCTTACTCAGAAATAAAAATGTCCTTCACTTGGATACCATTAGACATGAATTTCTCCAAACTCATGACTTTCTTTTATCTATCCTTATTAAGTAGGAAAAAAATCCTAAATATGTGGCAATTTTTAAGAATTTAACTAAGCTTAATTTTTTTACTCCCGTGTGCTTTTTTTCATTATCTCTCAGATAAAACTAAGACTTTAACCAAACATTTGTGTGTATTATTGAGATGTATAGAAGAGAAGTACTTTCAAACTTTAAAAAAATTGCTACCACATTATTTACAATCAGTTTTTTTTCTTTTAAAAAAAGTGACTGAATTACTTCTAATTGTGGCAAAATTCTCATTTGCACACACCTGTAATTGCTTTTTAAAAAAAAATCTCTGATGCCATCTGTACCCCTTTATTACTTATGTAAGAATTTTAGTGTAGATTTTATAGAATATGCTCTATAATGAGCTTGGCTATTAGGGTTCTTTGAATATTATTATTATGCAGATTGTTTGAATTTAACTGATCAGGTTTCCTTCTAGAATTTGAAGATTTAGATTAGACCAAATACTGAAGAAAAAGAAGCCCAGTATAATTATTCAAATAGCATCATTGGAGGAGACATTAATTCCTGCTTTTTGCATGCTAGTCTGTCTACCTTTTCCTACTTTGCCCTCTTCTGCCTTCATATTCTCAAGAGCTTCCACTTAACAGCACTCTGTTAAGTGCTTTTTATTATTATTCTTGAAAACTTAATAGTTTAAGTAAACATTTATTTTAATAAACAACAGATTTAAATAATATGCTTCCATCCACCCGGGCAAAGAGGGGGTTGCTGTTTTGTAGGACTGTGTCTTTTGAAGTTCTGATGTAGAATGCATTTCTCTTCCCCCTTCTTACCAGCCTCACCCAACTCCCAGAGCTTAGGGCCCTGGCTGCCCTCTGCCTTTCCCAGAATATTCAGCCTCTTTGTGTAGTCCCCAAGGAAAGCAAGGGAAGAGACTTGGCAAGGTGATGAATGTGGGCACAGGAGACCCCACTCACCCTGACTGTCCCAGGGCACTGTAAAGTGAAGGTCAGTTAGCCTGACCACTTAACACTTCATCACACAGGGCCAGCCTTCTGGAACTTAGAAAACCCAAAGTAAATCTTTTTTTTTTTTTTAATTTTATTTTTATCTTGGGCTACGCTGGGTCTTCACTGCTGGGCGTGGCTTTCTCTAGTTGCAGTGCGCGGGCTTCTCCTTGTGGTGGCTTCTCTTGTTGTGGAACACGGGCTGTAGGTGCACGGGCTTCAGTAGTTGTGGCTCACGGGCTCTAGAGCGCAGGCTCAGTAGTTGTGGCGCACGGGCTTAGTTGCTCCGCGGCATGTGGGATCTTCCCGGACCAGGGCTCGAACCCGTGTCCCCTGAATTGGCAGGCGGATTCTTAACCACTGTGCCACCAGGGAAGCCCTGAAAACCCAAAGCAAATCTTAAGAACTGACTACAAACGGTGAGGACTTTTATGAAGAAGGTAATGACAAACAGTTATCTCTACTAAGGAAAGAGGTAGGGGAAACAGGCATAAATATTATAAAGACAAGTTGGGGGCATGGCTTAAAAATCAACTTCCATATGGTAAATCCCAGCAATCTAGGGAAGCTGTCATACATCTGACCCTGGGGAGAAGGAGAGCCCTTGGAGAGCTTGGGCACATCCTTTCCTGGAGACAGGAGTTAAAGTGGACGGCCTCCTCAGGTCCCCCTCCTCACCCCCACACACACTCACACGCCTACTGTCAAGAAAGATATTGTATCTGGCTTTTCTAATTTACAAAATGGCCATTTGGGATAGAGGCTTGATTTAACTGGAAATAGGTCACCCTGTTTTAATTTCACTGAAGATTGTCCTCTTTTCTTTCCTCTGGTTGAGTCCTCAGTAACAATGCAAATTCCATTGAAGGTGAATAATAGTATGCTCATAAAGTTGAAAAATTCAAAATACTTTGTTTTTAAAATTGTGTTTTAATCTGTGCCTTGAGCTCTAGGTATGACCTGCTCTGGCAGGGAAAAGGTAGCATACTGGGAGTTATAGATAATCCTAGTGGTTGAAGATCTACTTTCTATAAATGTAAAAGAAGATTTTTAACTTCTTGGGAAGCTGATTTTAGCATGGCCGCACCACTGTCGTTGACCCAACCACAATAAAAAAGGTAAATATATTAATAAATAAATTCAGCTACGTGGCAACAAAGAGAAGCCATAATCCAGGAATGCCATAAAATTAAACAATAGAGATGGAATCTAGTGCCTTTAAGGTGATTTATAATCAAATATGCTGCTTCTTGCCCGCAAATCACATGTTAAAATTTGATTTTCCTAAGGATTCTTGACCTGTTTCCCAACCATGTTTCCTAGCCCAGCCAGACGAGCTTTCACCAACTCCCTCCCCTTCTCCAGAAGATGCTTTCAGTCTGTCTTTTCTCTTCCATCCTCTTTTCCTCCTCTTCCTCACTCTAGTGTCAGAAATAAAGGGTTTGGAAAGTTTTCTGATCTCAGTGGTATAATTTGGAATGGGAAATACAGTTTCAACTTTGGAATTGTGGACTCGGGCATTTTTCTTTCATTTCATCTCCTCCTATCAAATTCTTCTTTTCCATTTGGTTGTAATTTCCACCAAGTTGTAGGTTTGAGAAAGTGAGCCGGGCAAAATACCAGAGATGACGTGAGGAAAGAAATGCTGGGACAGGGTTTTTCTATGCCCAAGGATTTTGTTTTGTGATGGTTGCATTGTTTTTACCCACACAAGCTGTGTTTAGTTGGCAAATCCCCACTAATGAAGAACTTATGTGTCAACCTCCTTAGATTTTTTTATTTCCATGCATATGTGCCTTCAATAGTTCTCAATTTCTTTTCCTGCATTTGTGAGTGTGTTGAAATACGTCACTAAATATTTACCCTCTGGATCATGGCTTATGTTGCTAAGCATTAGACTATCACTTAGGAAGGCAGGTAATGTCTGACGTCAAGTGAAAATGTTCACATGAGATCAGAAAGTGCTACTCTTTTCTGCTACTGGGACTGGGTCTGTTCCCATGTTATACCTCATTTGTTCAGTCCATTTGAAAAAAAAAATGTCTACTATGTCTACTACTACCAGGCATAATTCTAGGTGCTGGGACTTCTGCAGAGCAGTCAGATAAAAATCCCTGCCCTCATGAATTTTCCATCCTAGTGGGCGGGGTGAGGGAGACAATATGCAAAATAAATACGTTGCATACTGCATTGGAGAGAGACCAGTGCTATGGAGAAAAACAGAGCAGTGATGGGGGTGGTAGCAAGTGCTAGGAGATAGGGGCAAGTTTCAGTTTGAAACAGAATGGTCAGAGTGAGAAGGTGATGTTAAGCAAAGAGCTGGAGAGGGGAGTGAACCCCTCTGTAAGCAGTATTGTTGGTTTTCTGCCGACAAGGAACCTCAGCTGGTCTCCCCACACAAGATCTCTCATAGCTGGTTCATGTCAATATTACACTAATGTTGGCTATTTGTGTAGTTTTAAAATGGCTCTTCCTGCCTTCGCTTCTGTATCATTTCCTTTCTATTGGCCTTTTGTCAATGTGTCTGGTACTAGTTCCTGCATCCAAAAGCATTTTGGCTCCTTCAGAGACGAAGTCCAGCCAGGTGTGTTTTCATGTGTTTCTCTCTAGAAATTAGTTTTGCAGATCTCCAGCAGAAGAGCAGTTCTATATTCTGATCTCTATTATCATACATTTATTTTTGCTGGTTATGTGAGTAAGAAGGATCTTTGACAGTTCAGAAACCAAGATGGGGAAAAGGAGAACAGCCGAGAGTCTAGATAAGTATTTACAGCTTTGCTAATCAAAGGAGACCAGAAACTGTGGTGTGCCCAAACACTTTGATGAAAGGCTGTCGGATATTTCGTGTACATTCCTTGCGGCATATTCCGTTGGATAGAAGGCTTCCCACAGTGCTTCTGAGCATGCCCCGCGCCTCCATTTTCCCTTCAGGAGTAGTCAAGTTCCTTTCTACTGTGGGTGTCCAGTTATATTCAGGGAACCATCCTTATCCTGGCAAAGTCTTGGTTTGGGGCTCTTTGAGGGGTGGAAACCTTTTGTGTTGATTCTGGGAGTCCTGAAATCCAGATGTCTTCAACAGGTCACTTGTGACAGGTTGTAATATTGTCATAATTTTAAATTACTGCTAATGAGTAAACTTAATTTACCATATAAATTAACAATACTGACAAAGACTTACTCTCACCCACTACAATAATTATCATGAAATTAGAGTGAAAATTAGAATGAAATGTCTTTTATTTCCACTTTGGAGAATAAAAATGTCAGCTCAGGAAATTTCATTTAGTCAACATATATCATTTGATTAAAACAAATGTTTTTTCCTTGCCAAAAATCCAAAATTTAAGGTTAAAAAAAAAGAGTAAAATCCAATATGATGTTTTCTCCCTGCTTGTTTCAGTACTCCACATGACTGATTATTTTGAAGGGTAAAATGAACATTTTCAAAAGCTATTCAAAATAAAATTCTTTTTAACTGATTTTAACTGAAAAGTTTAATATGATTTTTTTTTAAAAATATGGAACACTTCACAAATTGACGTGTCATCCTTGCTCAGGGACCAAACCAATCTTCTCTATCATTCCAATATTAGTGCTGCGGAAGTGAGCACTCTACAATTTTTATGTCACACACACACACACACACACACGCGCACACACACACACACACACACACACACACTCACACATGCCAGGAAAGTGTTAAACTTGCTTAAGATTAGGTAACCTCAACTTATCAGATAAGGCAGAAATCTTGAAATCCGAGCTTTCTGATTCACTGATTTTACTGGATGACCTTGGGCAAATCATTTAAACCCTCAGCTTTGGTTTCCTTATCTTAAAGCCAGACAAATCCATTCCTTCCCTATGCTGATGTCTTAGGGATGCAGTTAAAGAAAAGCAGACAATGTGCCAACATTTTGAGCTCCTGAGAGAAGAGCTGCATTTAATCCAATCAGTGGGTATCATTCTCTACTCTGGTTCTTTAGGAAAACAGTCTATGAAAGTCTAGCAGATAATGCTGGCTAATTAGGTATGTCACACCTACGCTGTTTAACTAATGCACCGATTGAACGTGACACTCTTGTACAGCAAGTGCTTTTACAAGCTTGATCTGTTTATTAATCATGCTCTTTAGAGAACTTACCTAGAAGGCACAGAGTTGGAAAATGGGTGTGTCATGTTTGTAACTATACTCCAATATGTGTAAATAGCAGAATTTTCTGGAGAAAAGTTGACATGCTTTTTTAGAAGTTGGTGATTTGGTAGGGGAGAAAGAAGACCATCATTTTTATTTGGAAAAGAGTGTTTCCTTTAGAAAATGTGGAATTGTTGATTCTGTAAACACAGGTCCCAGGCCAAGTTAAAATGTTATATGTAAACCAAGCTTCCATTGCACAGCTTTCTGAAAACCCAAGGTCAAGGGTTGTGGTTGTTTAAGGGGTGAAAAGGTCATGGGTTTTGCATTCTGGCAAACTTTCTAACTGAGCCTCGGTTTTTAAAAATCTATAGAATGGGAATAATACTACTTCCTGCCTAGGGTCATATTGAACCTTAACTACTTTTTTTTTGGAAAGAGCATTTCCATTGGGAATTAAGAGGCTGTGGACACCTTACCAAATATTTAGAAAATTAGGTAGTGAGTTTTAGCTCAGCTTTGGTTCACCCCTCTGGGATACAAGCCAGAAATTCTTTAAGGTGATAAATGGAGCTATGTTTTATGTTGTAATTTTTCCCTCCCTTATTCTTTCACAAGCCCTCTGCTTTCTCTGTTACCCTCTTCCGATTCTCATTTTCTGGCCTGACCTTTCACATTTTGAAACCTCCTCTGAATTAATTCACTCACCAGGCCCTCAGTTGCCCACATGCGAATACCAACAGACATTTCTTAAAATAATAGAGACTACCTCTAGCTTTTGTCCCCATTCCATGGCAAACACATTTTAGTTCTGAAGAAAATACTCTGAACCCCATACAAAGTTTTTAATGAAAAATTGTAATTATTTCATTCCTGGAGATTAATAGTATGTAGGGAAGGAAACACTTTTCTTCTATACACTTAAGTTCTGTAACTGAAGCCTGTGAATTAAACTGGCAAAGACAGATATCAGGAGAAAAAGGTATACACATTTTATTGATATTTCATTTTTCCAAAATAAAATATATATTTTATTAAACTTCATTGATTTACTAGTTTAAATTTTACATGCATAGGGACTTCACAGAAAAGAAGAGGCCATTAGACCCAAGACCACAGTTTATGGAGAATCGACTAAGCAAAGGAAAAGGGAGTTTGGACTCCAAGGGGCAGTAAATTGTGGGAAGGGGACCAGGATATGTATGGTAGATAAGGGTCGTTTAGTAAGGTTTGTTATGCAGACTCCTCTCTGGTGATTAAGAGTCTTCTTCTCTTCCTGGTATGGGAGAGTGGGGCACCTTTACAAATGGGAAATATGTGCCCTGCTTTTAGGCAGATAGCAGAGGGTGAGGGCTCTTCCTCATCTGCTGCTTCTCAGTCGCCTTCAGCTCAAAATAATCCTTATATCAAAGTGGCTTATTTGGGGGTGGCATATTTTGACCCCCTTCAAGTATAATAGTTGGGAAAACACATTCTATCCTAATAAGACTATTCTGTTTAATATAGACTATAATAAGACTATATATATATATTCAGTTATAGTCATGGCTGAAGGCATGAACAGGCAGGGCTATGTAAGTATTTATCCCTTCAGCTGCCCCCACTTTGAAACCCAGCAAGCTACCTCTTCTTTGTTTCTTGCAGTAATTTAATTTTTAATACAATTTTTAAAGGTTATTTCCATTTAGTTATTTCAAAATTTTGGCTCTATTCCCCGTGTTGTACAACACATCCTTGAGCCTGTCTCACCCCCAATAGTTTGTACCTCCCCCTCCTCCACCTCTATATCACCCTTCTGCCCCCACTGGTAACCACTAGTTTGTTCTCTATATCTGTGAGTCTCCCAGCAAGCTACCTCTTTGTACAACATACCTTCTTCTAATTTGTTTTCTTTGCATGCTGAACCTGTGATTACTTTATCGATCTACAAATAGGCCCCTCACTGTACACCCTCTATAGCGATGAGGGTTGGTTATGGTCATGTCAAGGTCACAACACGGAATTCTACCCGTATTCATAACACAATGCCTCTAGCGAATAAACCAATGATTGATTTGCATTTGCAGATTATTATATGTTTTTCCGTTTTGGTTTTTCTGTCTGACAGCAGCAGCGTGCAGGGTCAAAGACAGCCGGCCCCCCATGTCAGTGGTCTAGGATGGCAAGTGAAGCCACCAACATCCCAAGTCCTGTGGTGCGCCAGATTGACAAGCAGTTTCTGATTTGCAGTATATGCCTGGAAAGGTACAAGAATCCCAAGGTTCTCCCCTGTCTGCACACTTTCTGCGAGAGGTAAGCCTCCTCTGTGCTCAGAGAAGGGGGTTTCACAGACTGACCTCCTACAACCTGCCAAAGGGTTCTTTCCAGAATTCTACAGTTACCTATGGGAGACAATAAATCTTTTGTGCTTCTGATAGACATCTAGAAACGCAATCATGAGTTGCCAAGAATGTACTTTATTTCAAAGAAGAACTATTATAAGCGGGAGAAAGCAATCCAATAGCTACTGATTTATTTCCACAGGAGATGGAGCATTAAATATTTTAAGATTCAAAATTTTTAAAAATTTTCCCATTGTTTTTTGTGAAACAGTTTTTGCCAACCATAGATCCCTCATGGTGGATCTTTGGTGAGGGCCAGTTAAAAAGCTATCATTTTCAGGACTTCCCTGGCTGTCCATTGGTTAAGACTTCATCTTCCAATGCAGGGGGTGCCGGTTCGATCCCTGGTTGGGGAGCTAAGATCCCACATGCCTCGTGGCCAAAAAACCAAACATAAAACAGAAGCAGTATTGTAAAAAATTCAGTAAAGACTTTAAAAAATGGTCCACATCAAAAAAATCTTTAAAAAAAAAAATCTATCATTTTCTCCCATATAACAAATCAGGTAAAATACCTACATATATGAGGAGTTAGTTGAAAGGAGGGAGCTTTCTTCCACAGGTATTTCAGAAGACACATACTAATGGCATATTTGAACATGATGATGTTTCAGATAAAGAAAAAAAGCTATATATATATTAAATAATTATAAATCACCTGAATATACAATTTGCTACATATGAAAACACACTTTTTTTTTGTAAACTAAAATTATTTATTATTATTTTTTATTTATTTATTTTTGAAAACACACTTCTTTTTAAAAAATTTCTTGAATAGTTTTTTACATTGAATTAATCAGTTTTCAAAACATATTTTTACCCTCTCATTCAACTTACCCCATCAGCAATTAAGCATAAAAAAATGTTGTTGGTAATTAGTTTATCTGTGGTCCAATTTTAGTATTTCCCTAGTAAGTTTACATATTTTTCTTAAAGACAAATGTGTTAATTATGTTTTATAGCAGTTTATTAAGTACATTTTCTTTTATTAATTAATACACATAGTTAAAACTTTTTACCTCCTATCATAGAACAGGAAATTGATATTTCCAATGACTTCAAATCAATGGTAATTACATTTACCATCCAGTTTAAGGTACATTTGTTATCTCATTGAACGTGCTTTGAGTTGATTTACCTTGGAAGGTCTCAACTGCAACAGAATAACTACATCTTTGGTGGTGATGGATGGATGGAGAAGGTGGATTTGTTACTGGTGGTTGTGGTGTTTTGTTTGTTTTGCTTTCTTTGTTTTGGATTGTTGTGGGGTTGTGTGTGTGTGTGCATGTGTGTACAGTTTTTTGTTTGTTTTAAGTGGTGGTATATAGGGCACTGATACTTTGTACTTTATTCATAATTTTATACCTTGGCTTAAGTACTTTAAAATTCATATTCCAAAATGGCAAAATGGAGAGTGATTTTTTTCCCTCTCACTCAATGGATGTAGCTAAAGAATGACCACCAACTTTAACTGTCCATGGGTTCCTGGGCTCACATGGTAAGGGCATTACTTGAGAGGGAGCAGTCGACATAGCTGGGCACTCTTTATACACGATGCTGAGAGCCACTCAGCTTGAGCTTGGCAGGGCGGCCCCATTCCCCAGTGTTCAGTGTCTCGTCAGGCTGTGTTGGCTCCCGTTTCCTTGCTCTTGCAGGTGAGAAGCAGCACTTCTGGGCTGCCCGAGGTTGGCCTCCTGCCCTCTCAATTAGGTCTAGCCCACGCCACTTCCACTCCCCATCCAGTAGCTACTGCTGGAGATTTTCAGGATCCCACCATGGCAAGTCCCTAGGGAATGCTATGTGTTGAAATTGTTTTAGCATCGTGTGCATTGAGCTGATTTCCTTTTGAAGGTGCTGGCAACTTTCCCTAAGATGGAAAATTTTGTTTATGTAGAGACAAAACTTCACGGCTTGTCATGGAGAGAGACCCAGGACCCCTTATCTCCATCTCCTGCTGGGCACAAACACCGGCTGCTCAGTGGACAGCCGCTCTCTTACTCTCGTTTGTTCTAAAATGCCATCAGTGGCGCTTGGAGGACACAGACACAGTCCCTGGCCTTATGAAGCTTCCAGCCAAGTGCAGGAGCCAGTTATTAAACACCTACTCACTCAGATTAATGTGAGATTAAACCAGTGACAAAGGCCATATACCAGAAGTACACAGGCAACCACGTAATAGGGGAATTTGCTCTAATCGGGGAAGGCTACCCTGCAGAAGTGATGAATAGGCAGAAATCCCAAGGATGAGGAAAAATTAATTTAGCAAAGGGGAGTGAGCAGAAGAAGAGAATTTCAGGTATGTGCAAAGGTGTAGCGTGAGAGGGACTATACCACTTTGGAAGAACTTAGATAGGCCCAAATGTGCAGCAAATGAGGGGAAAAGACAGAAAATAAATAGGTCCAGATCGTATAGGTGGGTAATCCATATTACCACATATGGATTCTTGTCTTCATTGTAAGAACAGTGGAAGCCGTGGAAGGGTTTCATCTTAGATGTGAGGGGGAGGAGATTTAAATGGCCGGCTTTGCATTTGGGAAAGGTCACTCTGGTTGCAGTATGGAGAAGGGTGAGGGGGGTACAAGGTGGATGGCATTATACCAGGGGTAGGGCGACTGCAGACATCTAAGCAAGGGTGTCTTCATACAGATGAAGAGACCTGGGGAGGCTGGAACGATATTGAGGAATTTCCAGGCTTTGGTGATGGGTTGCATGTGGACAGTGAAGACCAGTACGGGAATTACTGTTTTTAGAATGACTCATGGTTCTGGTTTGCTTAGATGAAGGGATGGAGGTGCAGTTCACTGATGGGTGGAGGACACAGCGTGCGGGAAGATCATGGGTTTGGTTTTGAACATGTTGAGTTTTAGGACCTGTGAGACCTCTAAGAGGAGATGTCAAGAGAGCAGTTGGTGTACGGTTATGGGGCTCAGAGAAGGCATCCGTGGGAAGAAACATAAATATGAGAGTGTTATGCTTATCGTGCATTATAATATAATATAATACCCCAGGGAAAGAAGAGGGCTTACGATAAACCTTGATTAACTCCAAACTATATTGACTCAGTAGAAAAGAGACCAGGCAGAAGGAAAACCAGGTGAGTGTGGTATCGGAAACCAAGGAAAGATAAAGTTTCATAAAAAGGAGGGGTGGGGAGGCAGTGCTCAAGCTTGATGAATGACAGAATCGAAAAACGTGTATTAGATTTAGATGTCGCTAGTGACCTTAGCAAAAGCTGTTTCATCTCTGGTATTGATTCAGTGCTATCTACTGTGTGACACAGGGAAGGTCAGTTAACCTCCTTGATGTCAGTTTCCCCATCTGCAAAATAAGAGAAATGGGGCGAAATCAGAGGTTTTCAAATTTGTTGGAGAAACTGGGAAACACTGTAGTGATGTCGAGCTTAGATTCTGGTGCCAAATTGCCTGGGTTTGAACAACCACTCTGCCTCTGACGGCCTAAGTCCCTTGGGCAAGTAACTTACCCTCTCTCTGCCTGTCTTTCCTCATACATTTAAAAGTGATCACAGGATTATGGGAAGTAAAGTTGACCCCCAAACAACACGGGTTTGAACTGCATGGGTTTACTTATATGCGGATTCTTTTCAGTAGTCAGTATTACAGGATGACAAGATCTGCGGTTGGTTGAATCTGCAGGTGTAGAATCCCGGATGTGGAGGAACTGGGTAATTGAAGGGCTGGCTCTGAGTTATACGTGGATTTTCGGATTTTCCACTGCACCAAGGGTCGGCGCCCGTAACTCGCACGTTGTTCAAGGGTCAACTGTATTAGCCATACATTTCGCTGATTAAATGAATTAAGTTGATGGCTCTTAAGGAGAGGCTCTTAAGAAGAGATGGTGTTGGTGGGACTCTGGGTGTCCCATCCCTGTTTCAAACAAAACATTTCCACTTCGATGTGTTTTTAACATCTGAAATCTGCTTATGATTTTGTATGTAAAAAGAGTTTCAGCGCTAACAGAAAAAATGTGACATGTTTCTTCCAATTTGTGTAAAAGTCCACAAATTCGTGAACGCCATACTAGGTATTCTAGGCCAGTGCTTCTCAATCTTAAATGTGCATACACATCGCCTGGGAATCTGATTCATCAGGCCTGGAGTGGGTCCTGCGAGTCTGCGTTTCTTCCACGCTCCCCGTTGAGGCCAGTGATGCTCACCTGTGGACCACACTTTGCCTGTGTGGCAAAGCTCGAGGAAACAGTACCAAAGTCAATGAGATTGTCTGATCAGTTGACCAGTCCAATGTGAGGTGACCTACTGACTTCAGAACTAATCTTTTCCTAGTGAAGGAGACCACAACGGAAGTTATGCAAAGTAGCCCTGTAGTCACCGAGAACCTGTCTGGTACCCCCTGCAGGAGCCCCACTGTGCTGACCGCCCCGCTTCTGTTTCTGTGACAGGTGCCTGCAGAACTACATTCCTGCCCACAGTCTAACCCTCTCCTGCCCCGTGTGCCGCCAGACCTCCATCCTGCCCGAGAAGGGGGTGGCCGCGCTCCAGAACAACTTCTTCATCACAAACCTGATGGACGTGCTGCAGCGAACTCCAGGCAGCAATGCTGAGGAGTCCTCCATCCTGGAGACAGTCACCGCTGTGGCTGCGGGGAAGCCTCTCTCTTGCCCAAACCACGATGGGAATGTAAGTGAGCGGATTGCAGGCACTGCCTGGCCGAGGGGCTGCTTGATTTGGGGAGGCTTTGGTCAATCAGAGGGTATATACACTGAAACAGAACTCCACCTGGAAAATGAGTGATTGAAAACACTTTTTACCTGTCCTCAGACTATCTTGCCTGCTTCCTTTCTCTGACCCAACTTATTTTTTTTTTTTTTAAGATGAGTGTTTTATTTATTTATTTATAAATTTATTTATTTATTTATTTTTGGCTGTGTTGGGTCTTCGTTTCTGTGCAAGGGCTTTCTCTAGTTGTGGCAAGCGGGGGCCACTCTTCATCGCGGTGCGCGGGCCTCTCACTGTCGCGGCCTCTCTTGTTGCCGAGCACAGGCTTCAGACGCGCAGGCTCAGTAGTTGTGGCTCACGGGCTTAGTTGCTCCGTGGCATGTGGGATCTTCCCAGACCAGGGCTCGAACCCGTGTCCCCTGCATTGGCAGGCAGATTCTCAACCACTGCGCCACCAGGGAAGCCCTGACCCAACTTATTTAAATAATAAGATCAATCTTCATTGTGCCGACTTAGCACAAATTGTTGGTTTCCCCAGGAGAGCAAACTCACAACTGTTTGCAAGCTGGGCATACTTTGACCCACAAACATCTGTGTAATAAATTATGGAGAAAGATTTAATAGTAGATAAGTTCTGCAAGTTGAGAATGATTATTAAAATGTTATTTAAAGTGTTTTATTTTTCTTGTGAGGGAAATTTTTCTCATGCTCCATTAGACCCTATTCCTTAATCATAAATACTCTGAAGTTATGTGAATCCCTGATCAGAGATTATAGCCTGTAGATTCCAAACATACTTCCTGCTGCCAGCAAACACAGTAACCATTATAAACTCGGGAGGACCGGTGTTTGCCATCAAACCATGGATTCACAGCAGCTGTGTAGCCTGAAGAGGCAGCACTGCATAGCAGCTCACTGCCAGCTTTGGAGTCAGACTGCCTGATTCAAATCCTGTTCTTCAAACTCATTTCCTGTGTCAGCTTTGGGAAATTTACTAAACTCTCTGTCTCACTCCCTCATCTGCAGAAGGAAAGTAATAACAGTCTCCCATACAGGATTATTTGGAGAATTAAATATTTTAGTCATAGAAAGCATACTGTAAGCTCTCTATAAATATTAGCTATTAAAATTATTTCTAATTAATGGCTTATTTCATTTTTTTCTTTACGTAGTGACCACTTCAAAAGTGTCTGAAACTGCTATAATCAAACCACTGAAGTAACATGAGGTTCTTAGGGCAAAGCAATAATTATTAGCCGTAACTAATAACTGTTGATCTACCTCTCAAAGACCCACTGTGCTGCAGCCTCACTGGCCTCCTAGAACTTGCCAAGTGGTTTCCCACCTTGGGCCCTGGCTGCTCTCTGTTCCTCATGCCTGGAATGCTCTTCGTTCCCTCTTTATGTGTCTAGCGCATTCTCACCCTCCGTGTCTCAGCTCAAATTTCTCCTACACCAGGCAGTCCTCTCTAGCGCATGCTCTAGGGCAGACCGCCTCTGACACCCGGTTTCCCACCATCATACCACTGTCTTGATTTCCTTCATGACATTTGCCGTGTTCTGCCTGCCTCCAGCTGTGTATCTGCTGGCTTTCCTTGTAGAAAGTGAGCTCCAAGAGGGAGGGACCATGTTCATCATTATACCCCTAGCACTCAGCACAGCATCTTACACATGGAAGTGTACATATAAACAGAGACCAACCAAATGAGGAAAAGCAAAGGCTATTTACTCAGCACTTGCTGTAACAAGGAGTCAGACCATCACTTATGTTTTGTCAGAGACTCAAAGTCAGGCAGAGGAGCGGGAAAGCTCTGTAGTGGAAAAAAGGGGAGGCTTCAGCTGTGCCCTGATTGGGAGTGGTTGGCATGGGGAAGCTGGGGGCCAACTAATTAGAAGGGGGACATCCTACGTGACTGCTTAGAGGTACAGATTTGGCTTTCTCTGGTTGGTCCTAAGTTGGAAACAGGGACAAAAATTATAGAAGCTGTTAATTATCAAGTCCTAACCATTTGGGGTCAATTGGTACAGAAGTTATTGTTTAGCTTTTTGGATTGTTACCAGAGATAGCAGTCTGACTTATAGCAGGCTGGCTTCCTGGTTTGTTTCATTGTGGATATAAGGAGGTTGGTTTCTTGGGCAGGTTGTGGGTCAGAGTTTTATTTTTGTATGGTCCGTGTACATTTTTATATTCAGTCTCTCAGAAGTCAGTAGTACATATTTTTAAACAAATGGCCAGACACCATGCTAGGCTTCTCACACACCACTCTGTGTAAATTGGTAATGGTTACCTTCATTTTATAGATAAAGAAACTGAGACTTGAACAGTTTAAGTCACACAGCTAGTTGACACATCATAAAAGCTAGACCAGGAGGAAATAGCATCCTGAGTGTTTTGGTAGCCAAAACAAGAGAGACATCGTGGATTACATATCCTTAATTATTTAATCAAAAGCACACCAGGCTATCGATAACTGTAGATTTTTTGCGCACTGTACTCCAAGGGAGAGTTACCATGTAAGTTTTGTAAAAGGAATTTGAAAGGGTGCCCTTATGACTGCTTCTCACACTAGCTCTTAGTGAATGCTAAGGCTGTCTCCTCCTGGGGCTCACATTCTAAATACTAGTCTGGGAAGGCATTTCCATCAGCTACCTGAGTCCCCTTCAAGTGTAGTCCAGGCATGGAGCTCTCTGGAGATCTGACTTGATAGGGGAGTAAAATTTTAGAAACTTTAGGAGATCTTCTGTAGACACTGGTCCAAATTTGGGGTGTAAAGGACAATCATGTGGAATGAGAAATAATGGCAACTGAAAAGATTACATCAATAAGTAAAGGCATGAGTGTCGTGGAATTCAGGAATGAGCTTGCAGTTCAGCACAGCTAGAGCATGGAGATGCCCCAGTGGTGGTGGGAACATAGGTGGGCTGGAGAATACAGGATGAGTCTGGAAAGATAGAGGGGAGAAATTGTGATGAGCTAAGAATGTCATCGAGGAAAGGTTTGATCTAAGTTCCATAAGCAGTGGAGAAGCATTAAAACCTTTTAAACAGGCGGTGGGTATGTTAATGGCATTGTGGAGGAACAGCGTAGCAGAGACTGGAGGCTGCACCACCAACTGAGTTTAGTATTGAGTCGTCCAAAAGAGGGATGATAAGGGGTAGAACAAGAAAAGCATCAATGGACTTGGAGAAGGAAGGATGAATTTCAGAGAAAAGAGTATTCTTTCACTTGAGAATCTGCCTCCCACTAATAAAAAGGCATATACTAAAATCTGTTCAACTAAGCTATTAAGAGTGTGAGAATTTGAGCAATTCAAATTGATCATATAATAGGTCATTTTTTAAAAATCACTGTATTTTTCCGTTGTGTAGACCAAGTTCCTGCACCACAATGCAATAAAATTACACTAGTAACATATGTTATAGAAGAAACCCCAAATCTTTTTTAAAAGTTTATAATTATTTAATCAAAGAAAAAATAGCAAAATTAGACTATTTACAAAATATTGAAAGTGTAAGCTTTATCTATTAAATGTATAAGATAAAGTCATTATCTATACTCAGGAAATTTTATATGTTAAGTATTTTATTTAAAAAGAGTCCATTTCAAGAAGTTAGGAAAAGAACATTAAAATAAATATATGGCATATGAAAAAAAGAAAATAGTAAAGATAACCTTGGAGAGTTTGAAAATAATGAAACAATTGTGTTGATGAATATATACAAGAGCTGAATTTTTTTTAATTAATGAAATAATCTGACATCTGGTAAAGCACCAAAGGGTAAATATAAATAAATCAAATTGGGACTAATAAAGAGATATCAGTATAGATAAAAAGAAGATTTTAAAATTAGTAGATCAATTTTCTGTGCTAAAGGCTAATATAGTGAAAGTTTTTTTTTTTTTTTTAAAGAAATTCACGTTCTTTTATTTATTTATTTATTTATTTATTTATGACTGTGTTGGGTCCTCGCTTCTGTGCGAGGGCTTTCTCCAGCCGCGGCAAGCGGGGACCACTCTTCATCGCGGTGCGCGGGCCTCTCACCATCGCGGCCTCTCTTGTTGCGGAGCACAGGCTCCAGACGCGCAGGCTCAGCAATTGTGGCTCACGGGCCCAGCCGCTCCGCGGCACGCGGGATCCTCCCAGACCAGGGCTCGAACCCGTGTCCCCTGCACTGGCAGGCAGACCCTCAACCACTGCGCCACCAGGGAAGCCCCTATAGTGAAAGTTTGAATGAAGTGGATGATTATCTAGGAAACTACAAATGATCAAGAAAACCCAAATCGACCTATAATCTTGAAAAAAAACTGGTGAAAGTTCATTTAAAACTGAATGCTTTCAAACCTGTATAAAACAGATATGGTTCATAATATCTATACTTCTGGATCACAGGAAAAGATAGGAAGCTCCCAAATTCACCTATGATATACTCATTAACTCTGACACCAAAATCTAGTGAAGACAGAACAAGAAGAAAACTATGAATCAGTCAGTTTATGAAAGTAGCTGTAAAATTCTTATTTAAAATACCTGAGCAGGGACTTCCTTGGTGGTCCAGGGTTGGGACTTCACTCTCCCAATGTAGGGGACCCAGGTTCGATCCCTGATCGGGGAACTGGATCCCGCGTGAATACCGAAACTAAGAGTCCGCTAAGAGCCCGCATTCCGCAAAGAAGATCCCGCGTGCTGCAAGGAAGACACGGCGCAGCCAAAATAAATAAATATTTTTTTAAAAAAATAAATAAATAAAATAAAATACCCCAGCAAACTTTTACCGTGTAAGAGCACTTACTTACTAATTAAGAAAAATATTGAATATCACAAAAGAAAATGAGCTTAGAACTTGAAAAATTCACAGGCGATCTATAGACAGTTAATAATCATAGGAGAAAATAAATGTAAAGCTTCACAAAGAATTCCTAAAGATGTATTTCCTGAGCATGCCTGAGCAATAGAGACCCTTGGATGCCATAGGCTGCTAAGGAGAAACACTCACAGAGATGCTAATTCCAGCAAAGGTAAAGAAGCCTTTAGGTTGAAACGTTCCCTGTTTCTCTACCAAACATATCACATCAAATCACATTAAAAATTAACTCTAAAGAGTTGGATCCTCCTGGAGGTGAATGAAGCTATTTAAAGTGTGTTTTGAGCACTTTTTCTATGCTGGGTCATTATGAGTCTTTGGAATCATAAAACGTATAAACTAGCAAGAGGCCTTGGAAAATTTACTGTGTGTCTTGAATCATTCTATTGTTCCACCATAGATTGTAGGAGTTCTCTGCTGATGCTCTGAAACAGGGGTCCTCACTGCATATTCAAGTCAAATGCATGCAATATTACAGATAAATGGCTGTGGTTAATTGCCATGGGTAAATCTTTAAAAACAATTCAAACGATTCGATAAAATCGGGTAATTAACAATGAAGCAGGATGTTGCCCTCATAAACTGCCTGGTGCTGATTAGCACATGTGGATGAAAGCCTGTCATTTACTTTAAGTGCTGTGACACTATCTGTCTTCTAATTAAACTGCCATGGCTGCATTGTTCAAATACAAAGAAAAATGGGAATAATCGTCAGTGATTTAAGAGGTTCTTTGCACTTAAAGCAGACGTTTGAGCTCATGCCTCAAAGTCCCAGAACACAAATGATCCTTAGGCCCTGTTGTTGCTGGCTTAGGTGCCTTCCTAACAAGCATGTTAAGAGGTGCAAAGGAGAGATCCTCATTAAGAATGCCCTGCCACTAAAAAAAAAAAAAAAAAAAAAAAAAAGAATGCCCTGCCACTAATCAGCCCCCACTTCCAGAAGCCTGGTGGGGGGGTGGGCGGTGGTGGCTGCAAGGCCCTGACCATCCTTTTCAGCACGTTATTATGCATATAGTCCTGCCATCTCCTCTTCTAATGAACACAGATGGTGACTACCTGTCAACAACAACAAGCTCATCCTGGGCTCTGGCCCACCCACCCTTGGGAGCACCAGTGTCCTCTCACCCAAGATGGATGAGTTCAACTGAGTTGCTCACCTCCCACAATGAAGTCTCAGCTTGAGTCAAAGCTGTCAGAACCTGAGCACAAGCATTAGAGAATGACTAGTTGTAGAGCTTCAAAATGATTTCAGGGCCTTTACTTCCCAGGAAACATGCAAGATACAGAACCAGGGACAACTACCCAGGTCTGTTGCTATCTCTTCAAAGATGCAATCAATTTCTTAAACTGGAGGTTAAAATCACTTAACATAAAATTCAACATTTTAACCACTTTAAAGTGTACAATTCAATGGCTTTTAGTATATTTAAAAGGTTGTCCAAACATCACCACTATCTAATTCCAGAAGTTTTTCATTACCCCCCAAAGAAACTCCATACCTATTAAGCAGCATCCCCTCCCCGACACCCCAACCCCTGGCACCCACCAGCCTGCTTTCTGTCTCTAAGGATTTGTCCATTGTGGACATTTGATATAAATGGAATTCTACAATATGTGGCCTTTTGAGTCTGGCTTCTATCACTTAGCATAATGTTTTCAAGGTTCATCTATATTGCAGCGTATATCAGAACTTCATTCCTCTTGTATGGCTAAATATTATACCATAATTTGTTTACCATTCATGAGTTGATGGATATTTGGGTTGTTTCCACCTTTTGGCTATTATGAATAATGCTGCTATGAACATTCATGTACGGTTTTTGTGTGGACATACGTTTTCAGTTCGCTTGGGTAGATACCTAGGAGTGGAATTGCTGGGTCATATGGTAATATTTAACCTTTGAGGAACCACCAACTGTTTTCATAGAATTACACCATTTTACATTCCCACCAGCAAAGTATGAGAGTTCTGATTTTTTCACATTCTCACCAATACTTGTTATCTGATTTTTTGAGTCTAGCCCTCCTAGCTGGTGTGAAGTGGTGTCTCACTGCAGTTTTGATTTGCATTTTCCTAGTGACTAATGATGTTAGAGTATTTTCCTGTGAAAATTGGCCATTTTTGTTTACCCTTTTTAAAGAAATGTCTATTTAATTCCTTTGACAATTTTTGAATTGGGTTCTTGAGTTGCAGGAGTTCTTTGTATGTTCTGGATACTACATCCTTATCAGATATATAACTAGGAAATATTTTTCCCATTCTTTTTACTTTCCTGGTGCTGCCCTTTGATACGCAAGTTTTTAATTTGATGAAGTCCAATTTATCTATTTTTTCTTTTTTTGCTTGTGTTTTTGGTATCATATCTAGGAATCTATTGCCAAGTCCAAGGTCATGAAAATTTAACCCTATTTTTTTTTCTAGGATTTTTATAGTTTTAGCTCTTACATTTAGGTTGTTAATCTATTTTGAGTTAATTTTTGTATATGGAGTGAGGTAAGGTTTCAACTTCATTCTTTTACACATAGATATCCAGTGGTCTTGACATCCCTTGTTGAAAAGCCTCTTTTCCCCCATTGAGTGGTCCTGGCACCCTTTTCAAGAATCAGTTGACCATAAATGTATGGTTTTATTTCTGGACTCTCAATTCTATTCCATTGATCTATATGCCTATCCTTATGCTGGTAACACACAATTTTTATTACTCTAGCTTGGTAGTAAGTTTTGAAATAGGGAAGTGTGAGGTTTCCAATTTTGTTCTTCTTTTGAAGATTGTTTTGGCTATTCAGGGTACCAGTGTAATTTTATATAAATTTTAAGAACAGCTTGTTCACTTCTGTGAAAAAAGAAGTTGGGGTTTTGATAGATATTTCATTGAATCTGTAGATCAATTTGGGAATATTGCCCCCTTAACAATATTAAGTCTTCCAATTCATGAGCATGGGATATCTTTCCATTTATTTCCATTATTTAGGTATTCTTTAATTTCTTTCAACAATATTTTGTAGTTTTCAGTGTACAAGTCTTGTACCTTCTCTGTTAAATTTATTCTTTAAGTATTTTATATTCTTTTGGATGCTATTATAAATGGAATTTTCTTAATTTCATTTTTGGATTGTTCATTGCTAGTGTATAGAAATACAACTGATTTTTGTTTGTTGATGTTGTATCCTAAAACTTTGCTGAATTCATTTGTTAGTTCTAATAGTGTGTGTGTGTGTGCATGTGCACATGTGTACATTCTTTGGGATTTTCCATATATAAGTCATCTCTGAATAGAGAAATTCTTACTTCTTCTTTTCCAGTTTGGATGCATTTTATTTTTTTGCTTATATGCTCTGGCTAAAACTTCCAGTACATTGTTGAATAAAAGTGGCAAAAGTGGACATCCTTGTCATGTTCCTGATCTTAGGAGGGAGTCACTATTAAGTAAGCTGTGGGGTTTTTGCAGATGCCGTTTTTCAAGTTGAGGAATTTTCCTTCTATTTCTAATTTGATGTGTTTTTTGTTTTGTTTTGTTTTGTTTTTTATCATGAAAGGGTGTTGGGTATTGTCAAATCCTTTTTCTGTATTTACTGATCTGATCATGTGGGATTCTTCCCCTTCATCTTATTAGCGTGGTGTATTACATATATTGATTATTGTATGTGGACCACCCCTGCATTCCTGGAATAAATCCCATTTGGTCATGGTGTTTAATCTTTTTAATATGCAGCTGGGTTCAGTTTACTAGTATTTTGTTAAGGATTTTTGCACCTACATTCATAGGGATTATTAGTCTTTACTTTTCTTTTCTTGTGTGATGTCTTTGACTTTGGTGTCAGTATATTACTGGCCTAATGAATTAGGAAATGTTCCCTTCTCTTCTATTTTTTGAAGAGTTTGGGGATTGGTGTTAATTCTTCTTTAAATGTTTGGTAGAATTCACCAGTGAAGCCATCTCGCCCTGGACTTTTCTTTGTTGGAGGTTTTTTGAATATTGATTCATCTCTTTACTTATTGTAGGTCTATTCATATGTTCTATTTCTTCTCTAAGTTAGTTTTGGTAGTTTGTGTGTTTCTAGGAATTTATCCATTTTATCTAGGTTATTTGATTTGTTGACATACAACAGTCCATAGTATTCTATTTGTCAATTTTGTTGATTCTTACAAAGAGCCAACTTGTGGCTTCATTGATTCTCTCTATTGTTTTTCTGTTCTCCATTTTATTGATCTCCACACTAATCTTTATTTCCTTTCTTCCGTTTGCTTTGGGTTTAATTTGTTCTTCTTTTTCTAGTTCTCTAAGGTGGAAGCCTAGGTTATTGATTTGAGATCTTCTTTTTAATGTAGACATTTACAGCTATAAATTTTGCTCTGAGCACTGTCATAAGTTTTGATATGTTGCGTTTTTATTCATCTCAAAATATTTTGTACTTTCCCTTGTAATTTCATCTTTGACTCATTGTTTGTGTTATTTAATTTCCACATATTTGTTAATTTTCCACATTTCCTTCTGTTATTGATTTCTAATTTCATTCTACTGTAGCCAGAGAAGATACTTTATATGACTTCAGTCTTTTTAAATTTATTGAGACTTTTGTGACCTAATGTATGGTTTCTTCTGGAAGATGTTCCATGTGTACTTGACAAAAATGTGTCTTCTGTTATTGAACAGAGTGTTCTACATGTGTGTGTTAGGCCTAGTTGGTTTATAATGTTGTTCAAGTTCTCTATTTCTTTACTGATCTTCTGTCTAATAGTTGTATCATTATTGAAGGTGGAATATTGAAATCTCCAACTATTATTATTGAACTCTCCATTTCTCCCTTCAATTCTGTCAGTTTTTGCTTCATATATATTAGGACTCTGTTGTTGGTTACATATTTATTAATAATTGTTATATCTTCTTGATGGATTTACCATTTTATTATTATATAATGTCCTTTTTTTAATTGAAGTATAGTTGATAATGTCCTTTTCTGTCTGTTATAACAACTTTTGTCTTAAAGCCTGTTTTGTCTAATATTAGAATAGCTACTCCAGCTCTCTTTTGGTTACTCTTTGCACGGAATATCTTTTTCCATCTTTTTACTTTCAACCTAATGTGAGTCTCTTATAAACAGCATAGAGTTCACACATTCAGCAATGTTATTATAGACGTACTATGTGCAGGGAATTACCTAGGCTCTGGGTGAGAGAGTTTCAGTGCTCAGTAACTTAAAATCTTATAAGTATTTCATAAAAGGGGTATGAATAAAATTGCTTTAGTGGGTGCATTCACTTTATGAAAATCCATCAATCTGTGTTAGGATTTATGCCATTTTCTGTATGTGTGTTATACTTCAAGAAAAAGATTCCCCCCCCCCCCACCACCACCCCAAGTGCTTTGGGAATTCAATATTGGAGAAGTTATTTCCAGCTGAGAGAATAAGGGGAATGCCTTCACAAGGAAACTAACCTTCAGGCTTTATGTTATATTGATACCGAGAGTTCACCACAGTCAGGGTAAGGTGGTTTTATTTTCAGGTAAGCAAATGATATCATCAGCGCCATCATCACTGCTACTACTTATTAAGAACTTACTACGTGCCAGTGCCAGGCATCATCTGAGTTCTTTGTGCCTATTAATCTACCAAATCCTCATAGCAGCCCTATGAAGTAGGTTAGTACGTTACACGACTGTCTCCATTTGCCAAAGCGAAAATTGAGACACGGTGAGGTCACATAAGTGGTGGAGCCAGGATGCAAACTGTTGCATCCAGCTCATCTCTTATCCAAACAGTAGCCGTTCTCAAGGTGCAATCCAGGAACTCTCATGGGTCTCCAGACCCTTTCAGGGGATCCACAAGGTCAAAACTATATTTATGATAATACTAAAACATTATTTACCTTTTTTACTCTCAACCTCTCATGAGTATTCAGTGGCATTTTCCAGAGACTCTACTATGTGTGCTAGCAAAACAGATTGAATACAGAAGCAGATATGAGAATCCAGCTGTCTTCTATGAAGCCAGACACTGAAGAGATTTACAAATATGAAAAGCAATGCCATTCTCCTCACACAATTTTTTGTTTTGCAAAATATACTTTTCATAAATTATATTATTAATGTTAACATTTATTTTTGCTTTTGATAAATTAATCAATATTTTGAATGTTTCTCAGTTTCCATTTTTAACATAATAAATAGCTATAGATATAACTCATATAAACACAAAGCATTCGGAATCCTCAATCATGTATAAAGAGTGGAAAGGGGTCCTGAGACCAAAAAGTTTGAGCACCAAAGGCCTATACTGTTCTGCCTTAGGGGAGTGGCCAAGAAAAGCTGGTTTTGTGGCCATAGCAACAGCTTTGGAGTCCGATCCACCTCTGTTCGAGACCTGGAACATAAAAGTTTGTCTTTCCTTTTCTCCTGTGAACCTGGATATAATACTGCCCACATCCTGGGGAGGCTGTGAGAATTCACTGAGAGAGTGCAAGTGAAGGCCTAGTGCATGGTCAGCACTCAGTCACTGGCACCAAACCTGGAATTGCTCTTGTGTCACCCGCAGGTGATGGACTTTTACTGCCAGTCCTGCGAGACCGCCATGTGTCGGGAGTGCACGGAGGGGGAGCACGCGGAACACCCCACAGTCCCCCTCAAGGACGTGGTGGAGCAGCACAAGGCCTCACTCCAGGTCCAGCTGGACGCTGTCAACAAAAGGTGTGCATACCTCTGCCTGGCTCCTGCCTGGCCGCCTGTGGCCTCAGGGTCTCGTGTCCCAGTGGGATAGAAGGTTCATGACACCTAGATAAATTGTCCTTTGATCATAGGCCTGTAGTCATAAACTAGTGAGTGATGAGGGTCATCCCCTGCCCCTTGGTAAAATTCCAACCCCCTTTTGTTATGAGTGGTGGTTTTCCTTTTTGTACCTTAGTATGATTAAATGAACAAAATATACTCGAGGAAAATACACTCTCAGGAGATCTCTGAAATTTGTGCCTGAAACCAGGCTGTCTGAAGAGCCTTTCTTAGCTACTGTTCTTGACACACTTACAAGCCACTGTGCCGACTGTGACTGGCTCATCTCTGTTTGAGCCCAGCAGAATGGTCCTAAGCAGCAAGTGCTCAATTTTCCTTCTCCTTCCCTGCTTCCAGGCTCTTTATTTGGCATGAAAATGAAGGAACAGAGTAGCTGTGTGATGCATGAGAAAGACCAAAGAGAGGAAATAAACAGCAAAATGAACATAAATCTCTTTACCAAAAGTTGAAGTGAGAAAAGTGTGGCTATTCTATACTAATTAAAAGAACTTGGAAACTTGCAAGAAATTCCCAGGAAACTCTGAGTTTGGATAAGTTTTTCATGTGATTGGGTAAAAAGATACAGCTATATATTTAGACCAGTGGTCCTCAACCAAGGGCGATGATACCCCCCAAGGGACATTTGGCAATGCCTGGAGACAATTTGGTGTCACAGCTGTGTGGGGGGGAGGGGTAGAGGAAAGGATGCTGTTAAACATCCTACAATTCACAGGACAGCCACCTGCAACAAAGAATTATCTGGCCCAAAATATCAATATGTCAAGTTAGAGAATGCCTGATTTATTTATTTTTTCTTTTTCTTCTTATTTTTTTTATTGAAGTATAGTTGATTTACAATGTTGTGTTAATTGCTGCTGTACAGCAAAGTGATTCAGTTATACATATATATATATATATATATATATATATATATACATTCTTTTTAAAAAAATTCCTTTCCATTGTGGTTTATCACAGGATATTGAATATAGTTCTCTGTGCTCTACAGTAGGACCTTGTTGTTTATCCATTGTAGAGAACAGCTGATTTAGAGTATGAGAAAAAGCCATGGGGTTCTGAGAGCTTCGAGGCTTTGTACCATCAATTTTTAAAATTAAATGATTGAGGTAGATTGAAATAGACGTGGACCCTCAAAATCTCTTCTCTCAAAGGCAGTAATTATGTCATGTCTTACTCACTCTGTTCTTCAATTATTACTTTTTAAAGATGATGAAAGGCACAGAAGATATTTCTTGACAAAATACAGTGTTTGGATAGATTTTTTTTTTTATTTTTACTATTTCCGTGTGGATCTTATTATAATAACGACCTCTGATAACTGTCTTCCAGGCTCCCAGAAATAGATTCTGCTCTTCAGTTCATCTCAGAAATCATCCATCAGTTAACCGACCAAAAGGCCAGCATTGTGGATGACATCCACTCTACCTTTGATGAACTCCAGAAGACTTTAAATGTGCGCAAGAGCGTGCTGCTTATGGAGCTGGAAGTCAACTATGGTCTCAAACACAAAGTAAGACTCCACCCTTTCCTACAGACATCCTGTGAGAGGTGCACTATCCGGGGCCTCCCTGGCGCTAGCTTACTGTGTTCTACCAGCGGTAAAGGGGACTCAAATGGGTTAAGTGTCACTGTTATTCAGTAAACAGTAGTTTTCATTTAGTGGCTTATCCAGCTATTTCTTCCTTCTGTTTTCAGCAAAACTATGATTCTGTGGCCTTAAGTACCACTTGATAACTTGACACAAGGCAAAGTTGAATATCAAGTAATGCTTTCAGGATTTAGGGTTAAATTGGATTGTTTTCCTTCCTTAATTGTAATGTCTAATAGTCTCTTAATTGCTCTCTCACCCACACCAACCTGTTAGTCAACTTCAGAGAGAACCCTGACTGCAGCCTTTGTTTAACTCTGCATGTCCCATCACAAAACCAGGGATGAAAGCTTCCGATATTCAGGTGTGGAGTTTCCATTTGTCTGGTTTCTGTTCCTTTAGGTGGTGACAGGGAAACTTTGGACATTAGACAAAGATACTGAATACTGAATAAAATTTCAGATCTCAGGCATAGCAATCTGGCTGCCAAGCTGTCGGTGACGTTTCTGCTTGCGCCTATCCAAGACACATGACCCCATAAATATGTGTGTGGGAGAGACAGGCGAGGAGGAAGGGAAAGAGTAGGAGCTGGTAAGGCGATTTAGGATTCAGCGTGAGACCGGGGTTCCCTGGGTTAAACTGAACACCCCCTGCCGGGGGCCAAGCGCGCGGGCAGGTGCGGGCGCGGGCGCCCTGGGAAGAGCTCACCCGGCTTGGTTTCCCCGCAGGTCCTCCAGTCGCAGCTGGATACTCTGCTTGAGGGGCAGGAGAGTATCAAGAGCTGCAGCAGCTTCACGGCGCAGGCCCTCAACCATGGCACGGAGACGGAGGTGCTGCTTGTGAAGAAGCAGATGAGCGAGAAGCTGAACGAACTGGCGGACCAGGATTTTCCGCTGCACCCGCGAGAAAACGACCAGCTGGACTTCATCGTGGAGACCGAGGGGCTCAAGAAGTCCATCCACAACCTCGGGACGATTTTAACCACCAACGCCGTCGCCTCCGAGACGGTGGCCACGGGCGAGGGGCTGCGGCAGACCATCATCGGGCAGCCCATGTCCGTTACCATAACAACCAAGGACAAAGATGGCGAGCTGTGCAAAACGGGCAACGCCTACATCACGGCGGAGCTGAGCACTCCCGACGGCAGCGTGGCGGACGGGGAGATCCTGGACAACAAGAACGGCACGTACGAGTTCCTGTACACAGTACAGAAGGAGGGCGACTTCACCCTGTCCCTGCGGCTCTACGACCAGCACATCCGCGGCAGCCCGTTTAAGCTGAAGGTGATCCGGTCGGCGGACGTGTCCCCCACCACCGAGGGCGTGAAGAGGCGCGTGAAGTCCCCGGGGAGCGGCCATGTGAAACAGAAGGCGGTGAAGAGACCCGCCAGCATGTACAGCACCGGGAAACGAAAAGAGAATCCCATCGAAGACGATCTGATCTTCCGAGTGGGTAAGGGGGAGGCGGCGCTGCACCTGAATTCTGAGCTTTGCTTTGGTTAAGGGGTGACTGGGAAAGTGTTGCAAATTGCAGCTTTGCAGGTCACAACTAAGGCTGACGGTGCTGGGAGATAGGCGTGTATTTTATTAGGTGAGCTCATGCAGTCTCCTTCTCAGGAGATTTTATGATTTATTTTCCCCTCCTCCTCCCTCATCCCTCCTTCTTTCCTTCTCCCTCCCCCCCACCCCGCCTCTCTCCCGTTCTTACCCCCTCTTCCTCCTCCTCCTTAACACACAAGTGCTGCATATTCATTATGGAAAATTAGAAACTGAAAATAAACAAAAGAGAATTAGAAAAATCACAGCACTCATAATCTGGACTTATTTTTTTTTGGTAGCAGTTTTTTTTTTACTTTTTATTTTATATTGGAGTATAGGTGATTAACAATGTTGTGTTAGTTTCAAGTGTACAGCAAAGTGATTCAGTTATACATATACATGTATCTATTGTTTTTCAGATTCTTTTCCCATTTAGGTTGTTACCTAATACTAAGTAGAGTTCCCTGTGCTATTTTAAATATAGCACTGTGTACATAATCTGGACATTTTAAAGGAAATGTTGGCAACCTTCCCCTCCGCCCCGCCGTGGGAATGTCTAGAGTACTCCTGCCTAACCCCAAGGCAGAGAGATACTCCTACCACATAAGTTCACGCATCTCTCTGGAATCTTCCAGCGTGGGCTATAACTGTGGGCAGAGGGTCTGATGCCTCCCTGTCACTGCTTCCTCATTGTAAGGGCTGGGGGTGAGGGACATGGTGCATTGCAAGTTGTCATGTCCAGTCGCCTGTAGCTGGAGAGCAGCCCCGAAGAGGAAGGGGTGGGTGGAAACCTGGAAAATGGAATGGGGTTGGGGCAGAAGCAAGAAGGCTTAGGATGAGCCTCGAGATTTGGGAATGCAAATAGCCCTTCCCTTGTCAGATTTATTGCGTCAGATTTTTTGAAGCTGTTTATTTTCTCAATAGAAAGCAAACTAAATGTAAACAACCAACAATTTGATAATTCTTTTTTTAAATTTATTTATTTTTTGGCTGTTCCACACGGCATGTGCGATCTTAGTTCCCTGACAGGGATCGAACCCATGCCCCCTGCAGTGGAAGCATGGAGTCTTAACCCCTGGACTGCCAGGGAAGTCCCCACAATTTGATAATTCTTAAGAAAAAAGTCTGCATGTTAGCTACCATATCCAAAAGTGGCTCCAGCCTGCTTCTCTTTCTGCTTCTTCAGTCCTACAATGCAGTATCTCTAAAAGGGTGCTGCGAGGTATGTTCACTGACACATGTAGAAAAACAATTCTGTGGTTCAGAGAGACTGGGGAAAGCTTAGCTTAAGTAAGGAATCAGATTTTTTTTTTTTTACTGTAGTGCCTTTAGAATCTGTTGATGTGCACAGTTTTTTGTTTGTTCGTTTGTTTGTTTTACTGCCACACTGGCAGTCTCAAAGGCAGTGGAGGGATAACAGGCAGCACTTCCAAACTTGTCTGACCATAGAATTTTTTCCATGGAACGTCTTGGGAAAATAAGGCTCCTTGGAGCATTCTTGGGCAAAAGCTACTCCATTATTATTCATTTCTCTTTATTATTTAGTATTCTATACTATTTATTATTCTTTAGGGTGAATCTTCGTAAAGACCATGATATGGCAAGTAAACTCTCCGTTCAGGGCATGGAGACCCTTGTGCATTCACTGGCCATTTATGCAGTGTGGGTACAGAAGCCATTGAGACACCTGCCAAGGTAGAGTGGGTGGGCTGCGACAGGCGCACGATTGGAGCCTCCCAGGCCTGCCACTCCGGTTCTACCACTTATTTCAACCTTGACCAGGTCTCTCAGCTTCCCTGGGCTTCAGTTTCCATGTCCATAAAAGGAAAAGATAAAAATATCAGCTTCTCAGGACTCAGTTCCAAGCTTAATGCCTGGCATGTAGGAGGAGCTAAATAAAGAGAACAATTGTTTTTGCACATGCTATTAAGGCTGTTAGGTGTTCCCTGCTGCCTTTTCTTCTAAAACAATTGACCTTGCTGCTCCCCATTGATCTGCACTAAGAACAAATTCAGTCTCGCATTTAGAATCTCCCCTCCCCCAGCCAAGTGACCCCAGTCCACTTCCCAGGCAGTGTGCAGAGTGGAAAAAGGCCCAGATCTGGGTCTGATTCTGATTCTCCTTGCCAACTGACAACTGGCTTGCCCCTTCTTAACCTGGTTTCTTCCTCCGAAAATAAAGGGAATGAAATATTACCTAATTCTTAAGGTTGCTGTGGGGGAGAAATGAGAAGGAATTCGTATAATACGGCTGGTACTTGCCTATGTACAGTAACTGCTCAGTTAATGGTGGCAATCATTTTACTATTGTTATTATTATCAATCATCACCCTTCCACCTGTGATTCTCACCTGAGAAAAGAGATATATCTCTTAGGGTGTTTTTCCCCCAACTATATTTATTCTGAATGCCTAGCTCCCACCCTAGAGGGATGGGGATACACTCTTCTCCCCTCCTGCCCATTGAGAAATGCAGCCATAGTGATTCACTGGCACTGGTGGGAAGGTGTTTAAATGTTGAAGCATTTGTAAAATGCTTAGAACGGTACCTGGCATACGGCACTAGGTCCAGGTTTATTAATGCCGGAGCTGCCATAACAAAATAGCACAGACTGGCGACTTAAACAACGGAAATTTATTTTCTCACAGTTCTGGAGGCTGGAAGTCCAAGCTCAAGGTGGCGGCAAGGTTGGTTTCTTGGGAGGCCTCTCTTCTTGGCTTGCAGATGGCCGCCTTCTGGCTGCTTTGTCCTCCCATGGTTGTCCCTCTGTGCACGCACACCCCTGGTGTTTCTTCCTCTTCTTAGAAAGACACCAGTCATATTGGATTAGGGCCTCACCCTAATGGCCTTATTTTAAGTTAATCACCTTTAAAGATCTTAACTCCAAATACAGTTACATTCTGAGATACTGGAGGTTGGGACTGGACTTCAACATGAATTTTGTGGAGATACAGTTCAGCTTATAACAGATGCTAAACACCTCAGGTATGTAAGAGCAGCAAGGGAGATGGGTCTTACTTATCCATTCCTCTCTAACTTTATGAATCTAATCCAGAGTCTAGTCAAAAGACACCACCATTATGCAGTAATATAGCTCATAAAACATTGCTGGGTGATGGGAATACAGAGATGAAAGAAATGAGATCTTTTCCCTCTAGGAACTTAACAGAGGTTTGGGGTGACAGATGTGTGATCTACTAATAGCATGGATTAGGAGAAGGAATTTAAACCAGATGTGAAGGACCAGTACAACTTATCCAAGTTGAAATGGCATCCTGGGCAAGGGACCAGTGTGGAGGACAAAGGCAAGGGGAAGAGGAGTGAACGTGATTAATGTTTTAGGGGGGACACATCCATGAGAAGATGCATGGGGAACAAAGGTCAGAGGGGTGGAAAGTGGTGGGGGCACTGGGGAGAGGAGCTGGACAGGTGAGTGTTGGAGTCCACAGCTCCTTGAACACCCTCTATGCTTTCACACCTGGGCACTTCCATCCGTGAATTCTTTCCCCAGTTTTATCCTTCCCTCAAGTCCCACCTTCTCTTTTCGAATCCACTGTGGTGGATTATTATTTCTGCTGAGGTCTTATTTCCTGATGATATTACGCATTACTTGAAGTCAAAGATGACATCTTTAATCATTTATAATCCTCAAACCACAAGAACACTTTGCCCAAGTACTTTGCCTATTTGAATCGAATCAAGTCATGACTTACTGCATGATTTAACTTGCTGCTCACCACTGTCAGATTCCAGTTTTGAAGCCCAGGGACACACAGACCAGGCAACAAAGCACTAAGCTCAAGGGCAATCATCACATGTATTCCCATGCACAGAGCTGTGCTAGGCAATATTAGACAAACAGTACTGGCCACCTAAGAACCTGTCTTTTCAAAATCGATACTGTTGGCCACATATGGGGAGAGTTTATATAAATAATTAGAAGAGTTCAGCTTTCTGTTACAGTCATAGCTTTGTTTTAGGACTCTATGTTTGTCTGTACTGTACAGTCAGGTTGTTAGGTGGTTGTTCCATGATGCTGGAACATTCATGATTAGAACAGTTCCCCCTCTGCACGTACTGAAGTCAGAATTCATTCAAATCCAACTACACACATAAGCTGGCAACTGGGGTTCTGCTGTTCCCTCAACTGGTCCCACATACTGAGCTTCTTGAGGCACTGATTTCATGTTGTAAGCTACATAGTTTTCATAAAACATGTATTAGGATTCATTTAACCACCCTAAATAACGTGTGTTAATTTTGTGTATTTGTGAAAGGGAGCCATCACTTTCTGGGCGATATAAAGGATTTTCAGGGGTAATTTTGACTCACATTTTCACCTTCCTCCCCGATTATCCAGCTCCGTAGTTAGATGGGCCCCTGCTGTTTGAGCTCCTACTATGTGCCTCATATGTGGCTGGGTCCTTGTATAATGGGAGGGGTGAGATTCTGACCCTGACCTAGAGGAGGCCATAGTCTGGAAGGGGACAAGTGTGTGACAAATGTGGTACCTTCAGTATGCGTGCCTTCAGAGGCTGGGGTGGGGTGGGGGAGGAGGCTGGCAAGCAGCAGGGAGTTAAGGAAGGATCTAGAGATGACATCTAAACCTAAGCTGGCTTTGAAAGAGAAAGAGTCAGTCAGATGAAAGGAGGAAAAGGGAGGTTCAGATGAAGGGAAAGAAGATGAGAAACTAAGTAGTTTCGGGAACTGTAAATGATTCCATTACCTGGAGTGTTAAGCGAAATAAGATAGCAGAGAAGAGGTTCTGTTTCCTTGAAAAGGAGCTGAGACTTTGTTCTGTACACCTATGTTTCCCATAAAGCACTTGAATTCCTTGGGGTGCTTGGTAAAAATGAGAATTCCTGAATTCCATACTGCATTTACAGAATCAGAATCTCTGGGGGAGGGACCAGGAATCTGCATTCTACCAGCTCCACGATGCTTCTGCACACTGAGGTTTGAGAACCATGTGGGTGATGGGGAGGCACTGAACAGTGTAATGCAATGTAGCGACTTGCTGAGACATTGGTTTTTAGAGAGGCTGGGGACATTATAGGGGATCTACTGACAATGTCCCCCGGGAAGCAGGGAGCTGCTTCCTGTTGCAGTAGTCCATGTGAGCTGTTACAAGTGCCAGAATTAAGAGTGATGCGGTGGAGTAGAGAGGACATGGCAGATTTATAACACGCTTAGGAGGGAGAGCGCAGGACTTGAGGACCAAATTGAACTTCCAGCTGTTTGACTTGAGTGATGTAGGGGGGATGTAGTGAATGGTTAAAGCTGTGGCCTCAGAGGCTACACAGCCTTGGGTTCCAACCCCAACACTGCCACTTTCCTACCCATACAGTTGGGGAAGTTACTTCACCTCCAGTTGCCCCTCTCCAGCCCTCCACCTCTGGTAACCCCAAGTCCGATCTCTTTTCTGAGTTTGGTTTTTTGTTTTTTGGTTTTTTTTAGACTCCGCATATAAGTGAGATCGTACAGTATTTGTCATTTTCTGTCTGACTTACTTCACTTAGCATAATACATTCAAGGTCCACCCATGTTGTTGCAAATGGTAGGATTTTTCTCCCTTTTATGGCTGAATAATGTTCATACATGCACACACACACACACACACACACGGCCCACAACTTCCTTATCCATTCATCCATCGATGGACACTTAGGTTGTTTCCATGTCTTGGCTGTTGTAAATAGTGCTGCTGTGAACATGGGGGTGCATGTATCTTTCGAGTTAGGGTTTTTGTTTCCTATGCAAAAATACCCAGAAGTGGAATAGCTGGATCATATGGTAGCTCTATTTTTAATTTTCAAAGGTCCCTTATACTGTTTTCCATAGCGGCTGTACCAATTTACCATCCCACCAACAGTGCACAAGGACCAACAGTCCACATCCATGCCAGCATTTTTTATCTCTTGTCTTTTTCTTGATGGCCCTTCTCACAGGCATGAGGTGGTATCTTGTTGTGGTTTTAATTTGCATTTCCCTAATGACTAGTGACGTTGAGCATCTTTTCACGTGGCCTTTGGTGAATCTTCTTTGGAAAAATGTCTATTCTGGTCCTTTTCCCATTTTTTAATTGGGTTATTTAGTTTTCTGCTACTGAATTGTATGAGTTCTTTATGTATTTTAGATATTAACCCCTTATCAGATATATGGTGTGCAAATATTTTTTCCCATCCTGTAGGTTGTCTTTTCACATTATTTTTATAAATTTATTTTATTTTATTTTTGGGTGCATTGGGTCTTCATTGCTGCACGTGGGCTTTCTCTAGTTGCGGTGAGCCGGGTCTACTCTTGTTGTGGTGTGCAGGCTTCTCATTGCAGTGGCTTCTCTTGTTTGGAGCACGGGATCTAAGCACGTGGGCTTCAGTAGCTGCGGGTCATGGGCTCTAGAACACGGGCTCAGTAGTTGTGGCGCACGGGCTTAGTTGCTCCACGGCATGTGGGATCTTCCCGGACCAGGGATTGAACCCATGTCCCCTGCATTGGCAGGCAGATTCTTAACCACTGCACCACCAGGGAAGTCCTTTTCACATTATTGACGGTTTCTTTTGCTCATTGACAGAAGTGTTTTAGTTTGGTGTAGTCCCACTTGTTTATTTTTGCTTTCCTTGCTTGTGGTTTAGGTGTCATATCCAAAAAATCGTTACCAGAGCTCAAGTCAAGGAACTCTATTCCTGTTTAATTCTAGGAAGAAATTAAACCTGGTTTCAGGTCTTATATTTAATCCATTTCAAGTTAATTTTTGTCAGTAGTGTAAGACAGGGGTCCAGTTTCGTTCTTTTATGTGAATATTCAATTATCCTAGTACCAGGTTTTTTCTCGCTTGAGTATTCTTGGCTCCCTTGTGAAAGTATTAGTTGACTGTATATATTTGGGTAATTTTCTTGGCTCTTGATTCTGTTCCATGGGTCTGTTTGTTTTTATGCCAGTACCATACTGTTTTGATTACTATAGGCTTATATTATAGCTTGAAATCAGGGAGTGTGATGCCTCCCTGCTTTGTTCTTTCTCAGAATTTCTTTGGCTATTCAGGGTCTTTTGTGGTTCCATATAAATTTTAGGAATGTTATTTCTACTTCCGTAAAAATTGCCATTGGAATCTTGATAGGAATTTCATTGAATCTATAGATGGCTTTTGGTAGTATTAACATTTTAACAATATTAATTCTTCCAGTCCATGAACACAGAATACCTTTCCACTTATTTGTGTCTTTTTCAATTTCTTTCATCAATATCTTGTAGTTTTCAGAGTAGAGATCTTTCACAAACTCCTTGGTTAAATTTATTCTTAAGTATTTTATTGTTTTTGATGCTATTATCAGGGAGATCAACATCTTTGTTTCTTTGTCAGAAAATTCATTGTTAGCATATAGAAATGCTACTGAACTTTGTATGTTAATTTTGTATCTGCATCTTTACTGAATTCATTGAAATCAGCCGTGGTGGTAGCATTTACACAATAGAAACAGGCCAATGCTACAAATCAGAACTCCTCCCCCAGCCCTACAGCCCCTGCCCCTCAAGAGCCAAATTACCAGGACAACATATAATCATCCTTAGCTTTGAAGGAATGGAGGCTCAGGAGAGCTCAGGAAGGAACCCAAGCCATCTGTGACTCTGATGCCCCTGCCTTTTCAATTGCACGACGATTCCTCTTCATCTAAAATGTCCTTTAACTACTGTGGTTTTCCAAAGTTGAGATATATGACATCTCCCACACCTGAAAACATAATGCATGCCCACTGTGAATGAGTTATTGTCTTACTCTAATATTGAATTGCAAAACAGTCCTGAAGGAGTGTAAGGAAGTGGCTTAGGGCATCTGTTGATTCCTTGAAACACAGGGATTATTTTTCCCTGCACTGTCAGAGTTTGCTGACTAGAAATCATGAGCTGGTTTTGTCAGCTACTAAAAAAAAATCATTGAACAAAGGGGAAGCCTGAAGAGGTGGGAAGGAGTGAAAGAATTACAGATGAATTGTTTCAAATTATGCAATTCATCCACCATACCTTAATGAATCCTTGGGATGTGTTGAATGAACCGTTCATTTGTACTCTAGATCAGTGTGCTCTCTTGTCATATCAAATGGATGTGTAAAATCACTTAGCATGAGTTCAGAGGCTTTACAGGAAGGTATATTTTTTGCCCCTCTTCCCTGCCTCATCTCTGCAAACCATCACCTTCCCTCCCTAAAAGGAAAGGAGAGCATGCTAATTTGGCATCTGAGGTCATTATAGGAACCCTGTCCCCACCCCTTGAGAATCTCATCCTTGGAAACTCCTCTTGCATTTCAAATGTAAAAAGATGCCACTGTTATTTACCGAGTGTCAGGCACTGCACTGTGTTGTAGGATGCAACAGAGAACAGGACAGATGTTGCCTCATCCCCCAGGGAGCTCATAGTTTAGTGAGGGAGGCAGTGAACCAGTTAAAATGGAGTTTTCTGAAAGATTTAATGGAGAAAGCATGATCCATGTGAACCCAAAGGGTAATTATCCTCACCTCAGAAACCTGATATCCTAATGTCCAATTAGAAGCAATGTGTGTATTTAAAAAATATATAAAGGGTCCGGAGAACCAGGTTTTATTCTTTGCTCTGTCTCTTTCCTACCTTTGTGATATGCCTAGCTTCAATTTCTCATCTATAAAATGGAATGATAATATTTATCCTGCTAACTCTTGGGGTTGTTATAGTGAGTGCACAAGAGAATGTATATGACAGTGCTGTAAATATTACTGAACACTTCCTTTTCCCATGATGTAATGTGGGTTGTAATTTACTCAGTCATTAATAATTCATTTAGGGACCCATTCATTCAGCAAACATACATTAAACACGTACTTGGTTAAAGATCAGCAAACATACATTAAACACGTACTTGGTTAAAGATCCTGTGTTAGACCCTATGTTTGGCTCAATTTCATCCTCTTGCATTATCCCATTCTAAGTATCTAGTTTCATTTAGCATTAATTTTCTTACTAAGTTGGAGTGGGGGTGAGAGAAATTTACAGTTATTGATCCCCTATTTCAATCCAGGGACCTTACTTCTGTCATCTTCCTGGAGGCAAGGGCAGGAGCACAGATGAGAAGCTGTTGGTTTGAAAATTCATTCTGTGCTTCATAGGCTAGTTTAAAATCTGGGATATCTGGGGAAAACAAGTATAATTATCTTATGGAATTGTTGTCAAATTGTTTATAATTACTTTTAAAACTCACATTACTCATTTTGTTAGCCAAAATCTAACCATCAAGTGAAATCTTTTACATCAGAGTAGACAGGAAAAGATTTTATAACTACTGTATATGTTTTATGTTACATTTATATTTGTTATGAAAGAACTAGTTTTCATTATTTAGAATACTTTGTGGAGGGTGGGGAAATTTTCTATAGACTAAATAGTATTTACTAAATATTTTAAAGAGGGACTCATGACCCCAAATTATTTCTAACTTCTGGAATTTCTGTTAGACACTTTTATTTTGGTCCCAAGACACTTTACAAACACTTGGACTTTGGGCATTTCAGCATAATGATACTATGCTGTAGTTCTGCATCATTACTCAACATTAAGCTCTTTCTAGTTTAACTGCTAGTAAAAATAGTCAGCATTAATTGTCTCTCAAGAGTATGCTGGTAGATTTCCTTTAATCCTTAGGAGTAACACTATGTTCCTGCTGTACTTAAAAAAACACAAATAAAGTTTTTTGTAAAAAAAAAGAAAAATGATGATCAATAGCTCTGACAGGACAAAAGATGCTCATAAGAATCAAGTGTTGTTACGAAAATGCCAACCCCAGCTATTTGGAAACCGAGCCCTGTGGCTTAAAGAGAAAGATTTTTTAAAACAAGTATAAAATTTAAATGGCAATGCCTGTTGCATCTAGCTCTTTCAAAAGTATGTAAGCAATCTGGGACTAACAGATGTGCCTTCAACCCTGTGATTTTTTATTTACCTGTGGGGCAGCAGACTCAAGCTCCAGTTGACTTGAGACCAAGAACAACAGGGGGGCCAACACGTCGGCCTGGAGCTTGGAGGGGGTTGGAGAACCTCCCGCCAGCAGTGTGGTCCTCTGCAATGCAGGTGTGTTGCTCTCATGGCAGGTACTGAGCATCCTCACATTCATTTCACACTGGGCAGAATCTTCCTTCTCCTTGGTCCAAGTGGTACTGATACAGAGTCCAACTAAATGTCTTCCCAAGTTTTAAAATTATACCCCCAAGTACAATTCTTTCCCATTTATACTGACACTCAAAAATGTGTGTTTATTTCTGCAGAGAAAAAAAAAAGTGCTAGTATTTTTTGCTCATATATTTTCCTTCCTTCAGCATCACCTCTATTTTTTCCAAAGGACAATTAAATCTCTTTGACTAAGGCACCCCTGAACTTCTACTAAAGCACGTGTCTCCATTTTTCCTTTCATTTCAAAACTCAACTGCTGCTGCCTGCAGAGCCTTCTCTGAATAGAATAGGCTTTGTCCTTAGCAGGATGGACCAAAGTTTAAATAGAAGAGGGCAGCAGGCAGGTTTAAGGACAGCAAACCAATGCTCATGTACTCTGTGCAGATGCTTCTTACTCCCCTCCCCGTTTTCAGTATTTCTTTCCCCTGCCTGTATGTCCTCTGAGCCATGGGTGCATTTCCAATTTTACAAAAGCAGGATCTAGAACAGCCTGGGTTTTTCTTTATGGTCAATTCTTCTCCAGTCTCACTGGTAGGACTCTTTTTTATTATGTTTCTTTATTTGGTCCTCAGTTCTTCATCCCGCTAATAATTTCCATGCTTCTATTTATCAACCTGTTTTTTTTTTCTTTTTTTTTGGCTGTGTTGGGTCTTTGTTGCTGCGCGCAGGCTTTTTCAAGTTGCGGCGAGCGGGGGCTACTCTTCGTTGCGGTACGTGGGCTTCTCACTGTGGTGGCTTCTCTTGTTGCTGAGCACAGGCTCTAGGCGTGCGCGCTTCAGTAGTTGTGGCTTGCGGGCTCTAGAGCACAGGCTCAGCAGCTGTGGCACACGGGCTTAGTTACTCCGCGGCATGTGGGATCTTCCCGGACCAGGGCTCGAACCCATGTCCCCTGCATTGGCAGGTGGGTTCTTAACCACTGCGCCACCAGGGAAGCCCTTTATCAACGTTTTTTTAATTTATTTATTTATTTATATTTATTTTTGGCTGTGTTGGGTCTTCGTTTCTGTGCCAGGGCTTTCTCCATTTGCGGAGAGCAGGGGCCACTCTTCATCGCGGTGCGCAGGCCTCTTACCGTCGCGGCCTCTCCCGTTGCAGAGCACAGGCTCCAGACGCGCAGGCTCAGTAGTTGTGGCTCACGGGCTTAGTCGCTCCGCGGCATGTGGGATCTTCCCAGACCAGGGCTCGAACCCGTGTCCCCTGCATTGGCAGGCAGATTCTTAACCACTGCGCCACCAGGGAAGCCCTATCAACGTTTTTGATGAATTAAGTTTTTATTCTTGAGAGACCTGGCCTTGCCCCCACTACCTTTTAAAAAGTATTTATAAACTGAGCATTTTAGAAGAATTATTTCTTTTCCTGGTCCTTCGGTTTTGCTGTACCTGTTAACCAGGTGTTACTCAGACATCAGAAGGAATGACCAAAAGCTAATACAAAGTGGGCACATACCTCCTTCAGGGGCCAACCACCCCTTTCCCTGCCACCCACCAACAGATGCCAACACACCATTTTTAGAGTGTTAGCTGATCCCATGGACTTGAATACTATAGGGATTCTGTGCAGATCAGGTATAAAGATCATCTCTGCTGAAACATCTGAAATAAAGTAGAATCGTTTGTCCTGCAACCTAGAAGACATTCTTTTGAGGATCTGGATCTCAGAGTTTTGTTTCATGTTAGGAAGAGATAGAGAGGCGGTGAGTCATCTTGTTAGGGTCCAGGATCTCAATAAAGCAACTACCCTGTAGGTCTGGTGAGAACAAGGTGATAAGATGGTCCACCCAGCAGTTCTGTTGTTGATTTTGTTCTGAGTTTAATTACATCACAGTTTTACTTCCTAAATGCAAAAACCAGTTTCAGAAGAGTCTACCTGTTCCTAAGCAGTCTAAGCATGAGCTTGACATTGGCCATCGGCAGCATATCTTTTCTACTCTTTCCTGAGGCCCTGCATTGACGTCTAAAAACAAATATCAAGTTGCTATTTTGAATATGAATGAAATGATAAAACTGAGGCATAGCGCTGTCTCCAACTATGAAAGTTTAAACCTCCTTCCTGGTCATTTCTGAGCAAAGTTCCTTCTGTTAATATTTGCATGGTCTTATTAAAATAAGTTATAAACACTTCATTTGAAACAAAAACAAACATCTGTTAACTGTAGTCACCTTAGCTTTATTTTTTCTCCTGCTTCATCTCTTCCATAAGAAACTCTAGAAGGATGAGAGTATGACTTGGATTAATTAATTTTCTTTTGCCTTTCTTATTTATTTAATCTAGAAAACATGGTCAGGATATCTTTTACAAGAAAGATACACAGCTTATGAGATACCGAGTCTTTGAAAATAAATCACTCCAGTGTATGAAAATCAGTCCGCTAGTTTTATAACATCTCTGACCTTACGATTTGTTAAAAGTGCTGGAAGTCAAGTGTCCAGGTGTCTAAGAGCTGCTGAGTGAAAGGGTGGGATTTTGGCACAGCTCTCAAATAAGGCCCGCTCCCAGAAAGTGTCCTCAATTGTAACATTAGTTTTTATAATTGTGTCTTTGTGAAATCTAAATATATTTTAATCATGTTAATATGCAACTATAGTTTAATAAGAGAAGATTGGTATTTTCCCCCCAAAAGGTGATTTTGCAAAGACTTTACAGAATTGGTCTGGAAGAGAAGTTTAGTAGAATATGGATTAAGTCAGGGGAGGGGTTCCTCTTTTTTTTTTAAGTGTAATTTAAAAAAACATTACATTCTCAGGCTACCTATAGAAGACTGAATGTTCTCTTGCCGAAACTGAGAAATCTAACTCTCTATTGTTTAATTTTCTGTGGTTTTATCGTTTATTTTTAGGAACCAAAGGAAGAAATAAAGGGGAATTTACAAATCTTCAAGGGGTAGCAGCATCTACAAATGGGAAGATATTAATTGCAGACAGTAACAACCAGTGCGTGCAGGTATGGCCCCTAATTGTATACCTTTAACCACTTACACTGATAAATAGATAGACCTGCATAGTTTCCTACTTAAGACTTAAGATGCAAGGAAAGAAAGGGAAGCTTATGATGTGTGTATAGACTTTTCTTCAAATAGAGTTTGCATGTTCTGACCTGTAGTACTTATGACAGATGTTCTTGCCTGTCTTTCCCACTCATTTCTATGCTAGTTCACATTCCAATGAATGTAATTTGTTTTCCAGATATTTTCCAATGATGGACAGTTCAAAAGTCGTTTTGGCATACGAGGACGCTCTCCCGGGCAGCTGCAGCGGCCCACGGGAGTAGCTTTGCATCCCAGTGGGGACATAATCATTGCAGATTATGATAATAAATGGGTTAGCATCTTCTCATCAGATGGGAAGTTTAAGGTAAGATTAACTACAACTGGCCAGTTGAGAGAAGGGACAGGAAATACAAGATGAAATTGTCTTTTTCTTTGGATCTCAGATCCAATAAAATATTCAGTTTTTCATATGTAAAGACATCTTGACTTCATTACATCTAAGTTTAATGAAGTGAGAGTCACAATGACATTGTCATAAATCTACTCATGTATAACCTAAATGTGGCTTCATTTTATAAAGCAATTAGTTTGCTCAGTTGCTTTCTTTTATACATTTTTTAAAATATTCTTTTCCATTATAATTTATCCCAGGGGATTAGATATAGTTCCCTGTGCTATACAGTAAGACCTTGTTGTTTATCCATTCTAAATGTAATAGTTTGCATCTACTAACTCCAAGCTCCCAGTACATCCCTCTCCCTCCCCTGCTCCTTCTTGGCAACCGCAAGTCTGTTCTCTATGTCTGTGAGTCTGTTTCTGTTTCATAGATAGGTTCATTTGTGCCATATTTCAGATTCCATATATAAGTGATATATGGTATTTGTCTTTCTCTTTCTGAATTACTTCACTTAGTATGATAATCTCTAGTTACGTCCATGTTGCTGCAGATGGCATTATTTTGTTCTTTTTAATGGCTGAGTGGTATTTTATTGTATATATGTACCACATCTTCTTTATCCATTCATCTGTCGATGGACATTTAGTTTGTTTCCATGTCTTGGCTATTGTGAGTAGTGCTGGTATGAACATAGGGGTGCATGTGTCTTTTTGAATTATAGTTTTGTCCGGGTATATGCCCAGGAGTGGGATTGCAGGATATATGGTAGTTCTATTTTTAGTTTTCTGAGGAACCTCCATACTGTTTTCCATAGTGGCTGCACCAATTTACATTCCCACCAACAGTGTAGGAGGGTTCCTTTTTCTCCACACCCTCTCCAGCATTTGTTATTTGTAGACTTTTTAATGATGGCCGTTCTGACCAGTGTGAGGTGGTACCTCATTGCAGTTTTGATTTGCATTTCTCTAATAATTAGTGATGTTGAGCATCTTTTCATGTGCCTACTGGCCATGTGTATGTCTTCTTTGGAGAAATGTCTATTAAGTTCTTCTGTGCATTTTTTTATTGGGTTGTTTGTTTTTTTGTTGTTGAGTTGTATGAGTTGTTTGTATATTTTGGAGATTAAGCCCTTGTCAGTCACATCATTTGCAAATATTGATATTTTCTCCCATTCTGTAGGTTGTCTTTTTGGTTTTTCTGTGGGTTTTTAATTTTTTTTTTTTTTTAAAGCATCTAATTTATTATTTATTTATTTATTTATTTATTTTTGGCGTGTTGGGTCTTCGTCTCTGTGCGAGGGCTTTCTCTAATTGTGGCAAGCGGGGGCCACTCTTCATCGCGGTGCGCGGGCCTCTCACTATCGTGGCCTCTCTTGTTGCGGAGCACAGGCTCCAGATGCGCAGGCTCAGCAATTGTGGCTCACGGGCCCAGCTGCTCCGCGGCATGTGGGATCTTCCCAGACCAGGACTCGAACCCATGTCCCCTGCATTGGCAGGCAGATTCTCAACCACTGCGCCACCAGGGAAGCCCTAATTTTTTTTTATAGTTTCCTTTGCTGTGCAAACAGCTTGTAAGTTTGATTAGGTCCCATTTGTTTATTTCTGTTTTTATTTCTATTGCCTTGGGAGACTGACCTAAGAAAACATTGGCACGATTTATGTCAGAGAATGTTTTGCCTGTGCTCTCTTCTAGGAGTTTTATGGTGTCATGTCTTACATTTAAGTCTTTAAGCCATTTTGAGTTTATTTTTGTGTATGGTGTGAGGGTGTGTTCCAACTTCATTGACTTACATGTGACTGTCCAACTTTCCCAGCACCACTTGCTGAAGAGACTTTTTCCCATTTTATACTCTTGCCTCCTTTGTTGAAGATTAATTGACTGTAGGTGTGTGGGTTTATTTCTGGGCTCTCTATTCTGTTCCATTGATCCATATGTCTGTTTTTGTACCAGTACCACACTGTCTTGATTACTGTAGCTTTGTAGTATTGTCTGAAGTCTGGGAGAGTTATGCATCCTGCTTTGTTTTTTTCCACAGGATTGCTTTGGCAATTCTGGGTCTTTTATGGTTCCATATAAAGTTTTGGACTATTTGTTTTAGTTCTGTGGAAAATGTCATGGATAATGCTTTTTTTTTTTTTTTTTTTAATACTGTCAGGTTTACCTCAATTCAATGAAAAACAACAACCTTTAGAAAAGCTTATTAAGAGGCAATTTATATTTCCCAAATTAGCCTACAAGTTGTCATTTATGAAGTTCCTTCTACTTTCTCAGTTCCTATCTATCAGTACTTTCTGTGATAGATGATATGGGAGAAACAGAATTAATAAGACATTGTCCCTACCTTTTAAAACTGTAGAAGCCTTTTGAGGAAAAAATACAAATACACAAGAGATAACAGAAAACAATTCATGTCAGCCTTTAAGCAATCATAAATTGTTTGGTACAATCTAGAACCATAGTGTTATAGTATATGATATAGGAATTGGAGGGAAAAGAAAACGGGGGCCAGCTTCATGGAAAAAATATGAGTGAGCTACACTTGGAGGGATCCCATCATTTGCTGCACTTGCTGTTACTCCCAGCATCATCCTCTGTTTCTTCATCCGGTCAGTCACTGAAGAGTAGAGAGCCCTTTGATGACAACAGAAATCTCTCTTCTAAGGTGTCATCAAAGAATATTGTCATCCAGCCCATTTTCTACATTTGTTCACAAGAAGATTATGAAACACTTTGTCACAGGTATTTTGAAGGCCATGTTCACTATGCCTTCCACATTCCCCCGTCCGGGCTTCTCTTTCTGTTGACAACATCAGCTTTAACTCAGATCAAACCGTTGGAATCCCAGCTCTACGGTTTATTAACTGTTTGGCCTTTGGCAAATTATATGACTTCCTTGAGCCTCGATAGCCTCATATTTCAAATTTGGATTTAAAAAATCTGTCTTATAGGATTTGGGTAAGGGTTACATGAGATTTTATTTCTGGATTGTATATGTGCCTTGTATGAAATAGGCATCGAAGAAGAGTTCTTCTCCAGTGCCTCTAATGACCCTGCCCAAAACATGACGTCTGTTTGATCAGCTGTGATTTTGGCTTCATGACCTCATACCACCTCCTGGTAGTCACTCCTTCTTTGTCCAAACTTACAGAGATGATGCTCTTCATAATCGATTCTGGAATCCAGAAGATACACGAAGTTCACTCATTAGTCTCTTATTGGAGGAATTTATATTTTCCTCTTTAAAGTCATTGGATCACCACAGTCACCTCATCATTTTTATTAAAAGAAGTTACTTATGTAATTATTCACCCTCAGGTTGGAGCCTCTGTTTTGCATGGGGCAGCATGTTTTCAATCTAGGAGAATAAAAGCTGTCATCTCTAATTCTACCGTATTGCACAAGAATCTTCAATTGTCATTGATTTGTTTTGTCCCACTAGAGATTTGATGACTCTGTATGATGGCAATATACACAGAAAGTTCTTTTGCCTTTCTGCATTTCTAACTTCCTCCCCTTCTTTTCTGTTTTCATAATTGTATTTGTGGTAAGACATACCCAAATATGGCAGGTTTAACATCAATAGAATGAACACTCTTAAGCGACCTCTTGAAAATACCCTTTTAGTTTGGAGACAACTCATTTGTTCTGGTTTCATACCCTAGCAAAACTATGACCTGTCTTTTCAAATTTAGAAACTAACACTAAAATAGTTATTGAAACAGTTTTATATCTACTTTATTGAAATATTTTGTATCTAGTACATTAAATTGAAACAAAGGTTTTATATTTAAGAGAGAAGGGTTTCCTAAATTAAGCATTTTTCATTCAGTGGTTCAGTGTTCTAAATGTAATAGGCTTTCTTCTTGGAAGAACTGGATTCTGATAGTTGGAATACTGTTGGTAACAATTGGAATAAACACGAAAGAACACTCATGCCCCCTAGAGGACTGGGGGAATGGATATGGTGTAGTTTCATCATATTCCCTTTTTTTAATAGATACTGATCAAAACCCAAAGGGTAAAAGGATAGCAAGTGAAAACACTTTTGTAGTTTAATGGGATTTCCTCCAAGTCTGATGACTATGACCATAAACAGAGAGAGACTTATTTTCTTCTTCAGTGGAATTTAGTAAAATTAAACAGGTGCTCAGAAAGACAAACTTTTAACACAAATGTGGATTCTCTGTATTTATTCCTAGTAGTTCTAGGGATATAATTTCTTATCTGCTTTTCTTTCTTTTACTCACCAACTTCTTAGCCCTGATTTTCATTCCTCTCTGCCTCGAATTTTTTCCTTTCCATCTTCCCTCCATCTAGGAAACTTTTGTGACCCCAGAACAGATACAGAGACCCCTGGCCACCACATATTCTAAAATATCTCATCTCTTCCCTCTTCAATTTAAGGACCTATTTGTTGAGTTAAATACTTTCATTTAACTTTTCCAAAGCCAGGGTCTAAAATATCCTTGCTTATTGTTCTGTTTAAGATGGCGGACACATTGTCAGGACACATTGTCTTATTCCACTTGGTAGAATCTAGTGCAGCTAAAGGGGGAGTGATGAAAGGAAATGGAAGGAAAAGAGGTTTTGGTTCAACATTTAAGTTTCTTCTTTTAGACATGCACTAGTTCTCATTATATAGTAGAATGACACTGGCCCCTTATTTTCTGTTTTTATGCTACATAGTTATCATCCACTTGGTATTACATGGCTGAGTCATTCTAAGTAACAAACACTGTTCATAATATTAGGTAGTGATAATATTCTTGTTAATACTCAAGAGCTTCCTCTCTTCCTTTTGATCTCTACTGACATATCTACCATCTGACATGAAAGAAAGTATATAATATTTTTTGCAAGCTATTATGTTATAGTCTCTGATCTTTGGGCTAGATCGCAAAATCAGAATTAAATTAACCAACAGATTCCCTTGCAAGAATGCCAGTGTTTCCTTCCTAAGTAAATGTACCTCTTTATTCTAAAGAGATCAAATCTGAATCTCAGTCATTTATAAACTTACAAGATCCTACAAAGTCTGAACCTCCACTGTGGAAAGGTCCCCCTCCCTCTCCCCATACTCTCTCTGCACGTATCTTCATGTGTTTGGGGGAAAGAAGATAATCCTGCCAGTCAAGTATAATGTCAGCTGGATAGGGTGGGAGAGAAGGAGATCGTGCTTGACCGTCTCCTTTATCCTTCAGAATCTGCACGACCCAGGAGGTAAATAGCATAGCTGCCAGTTTATAGATGAGGAAACTGAGGTTCAAACTGGTGAAAGAAAGGATGAATCTTGCTCTGAAATTTTGATCCTGGTCGACTGGACTAACTGTGGTGTCATAAAAGTAATTAGGAAATCAGGAGGTGCTAGTTTGGAGTTTCTTTTTTATCTTTTTTTTTTTGGTTTTTTGGTTTGACATTGGTTGAGTTTGAGGTGATAACCTGTAAAATAGGCCATGACTAAAGATATGGATTTGAGACTCTTACACATGGAGGTGAAAGTTGATGCCATAGCATAAATGAGATTTTAGAAGTGTGTAGAGTTGCACTGTCCAATATGGTAGCCACAAGCCACATGTGGATACTGAGTTCTTGAAAGGGGGCTGGTCTGAATTGAGATGTGCCATGAGTGTAAAATACACACTGGATTTCAAAGACTTAGTCCCCCAAAAAGAATGTAAAATAGCTCATTAATAATTTTTATACTGACTACATATTGAAATGGTACCTTTTGGTTATATTGGGTTAAATAAATATATAACTAAAATGAATTTTCCCTGTTTCTTTTTCTCTTTTTGATGTGGCTACTAGCAAACTTTAAGTTACATATGTAGCTTATATTACATTCCTATCAGACAGCATTAACAGAGAGAGGGAAAATAAGGGGACTAAAACAGAACCTTTGAGAATGTAATTTTTTTTAGGGTTTAAATTTTTAAGTTAAAAAGTAACAATGCAAATAGATTTTTCAAATAGGCCTACAGAGAAGTATAAAATAAGAGTTTTTCCTATCATCACTAATATCACTTTGGGAGATAGAAACACTATTTGGTTTCTTACTTTCTCTTCCAGGAATATGTATACATACAAACACATCTTTAATACAGATGGGCTCAGACTACACACTGTTCTGTACCTTGCTTTGTTCAGTAACATATCTGAAGGTCCTTCATAAAAGCACAGAGAGATCTGCTTCGCCCTGACCTTTTCCATCCTGGTGCCGGGGAGGACCGCGGTTCTTGCCGTCCCTGCCACCTCCCAGTCCCTCTTGCCCACCGCTCCCTCGCCTTGGTTGCTCCTTCTCCTTCCTTGACCTGTCTCATCAGGTCGTTGTTCCACATGGCTTCTGAGATAGCCTACTGAATTCTCCCAAATCTACCAAATTGAACATTTGACACCAGTCACTTTAAAAACGTCACGGTAGACAGTGCAACTGAGATGTTGTAGAGGGTAGGCGCTGTGTCTAACTCATCTTTGTCTACCAGGTGCCATGTAGTGGGTGCTCTATCAGTGTTTGTAGAATTAGTGAATAAATGGGTGAATGAGTAAAGTACTACTTTATAAATACTCTAGAAAATGGAGGTAGAAAAGTAAAGGTATAAGACATGTATCTTGCAACAAACAGACATTTATATACAAACTATAGTCTAGTCAGAAAAATGAGTAAGATTTTAAATGCATATGGTATATGTTTAATAGAAATCTAATGCTTTTCTGTCATTTTAAAATACTGTGAAAACTGGAACCAATCATCATTATTACCCTGTAACAATGCTAGACTTTGGAAGTTAATATATTGAACAAATATTTGTTGAGTACCTGTTAGGCACCAAGAAGTGTGCTAGGCTCTGAGTACACAGTGCTGGATAAAACAGGCATGATTCCCACCCGTGTGGAACTTAATTGTAGTAAAGTTCAATGGCAGATGCCTCGCAATTTCGATATTAATTACGCCATATAATAATGACAGTGACTCCTTCCCTTTAATGACTGCTTAACATGTGCTATGCTCTACACTAAACACTTTACCTACTTTATTTTACTTAATACATATTCCAGAAATATCAATGGAAGTGACTGAAGTCATTTTTTGACATTTTTAATATATAAGGAATCTGAATCTTAAGGAAATTAAATCCATTTGTGCTATATATCAGGTGTGTCTGAAGCAAGTGACAGGTGTGGGACGTCTTCCTACTCCTCACCCGGTGATCTCTTGCTATACCACACTGCCTCTTTACAAGGGAACTGTGGCCCTAGTTAAGGAGATTCTAGAACATTTTTGGTAGTGATTCCTTAAAAAAATGATTTCCTATAAATATCGGTAACAGATAATGGATGTGACAAAGACAGTTTTCCAAGACAGACACTCATTGTGGCCCTGTGCACCTCTGTTTGAACAGTCAAGTAAATGTTTGCCGACACCAGTGTCTGTCTTCATGTTCTGTAGTGCTTTCAACTTCATTTCTGCACTTGTTTCTAACAGACAAAAATCGGATCAGGAAAGTTGATGGGGCCCAAAGGAGTTTCTGTGGACCGCAATGGGCACATCATCGTGGTGGATAACAAGGCGTGCTGCGTGTTTATCTTCCAGCCAAACGGGAAAATAGTCACCAGGTTTGGTAGCCGAGGAAATGGGGACAGGCAGTTTGCAGGTACACTCGATGGTAATATGTAAACCCCCTTTTCTATGCCTCTTCTGCTCACATTTGCATGATGTTGGAGCATGTTGAAGACGCCTCATCCCCAGAGTTTTTGCTGGCTTTGGGAAAGATACTGGGGATGGAAACTAAGCGAAAGCGTGGTTAGATGCTGCTCAATGACTCCGCCCACAGTAAGTTCAACTGCAGCCCATGTGTGGCTTTTATTGGTGGCAGTTTACAACTCAGAAGTCTAACTTTCGAATATTAACATTAAATAAAATATAAGCTTTAATAAAATATTTTTTAAATAAAAATCTTTGAGGAACCATGGAGAACCTCCTGGTTCCACCTAGCTTTATTTAAAGAGCTTCTGAATGAGAGTACTTTTCACCTGTCTAGGTGATTATAAGAGAGCAGGAGTTTAGAATATTTGCTAAGCACAGGAAGGGCGGTCTCTTTTCCTTCTTTTTCTGGTGTGCCACTTTGCAATCACTTCCTTTTTTACATCTGCAAGAAGAGGCTGAAAACAGTTGATTAATTTTCTTTTGGAAAGGATGCTTTTGGCAATTCACGTTAATTTGCATAACCTTTCTTTTATGCTTTGTCTCCAGTTCTGCCAGGTTCTGAATGTCACCCAAAATTATAAAGTGTGGGTTTCTGCTCTACTTGAAAAAAATGTTACATATTGGTGCTAAGAGTTACCATGTCTCTCCTCAGTGAGAGCTGAGGGTCCTATGTGACTATCAGGGAAGCTGGCAGATGTGACTTTCAGATGGTGGTGCGGAGAATGAATCCTGTTGCTTATTGTTCATTCCACTTCATGAGGGCTGCTGGAACTCTTAGCTTGATCTGGAAGAAGGCAGAGTAGACAGTCACAAGTGTAGAATGCTATCGAATTCATGTTATCTGGAGCCAGAGGTCAGGCTGAATGACCTTTCAAGGACTGAGTTTACGATTCTTTGTTCTTTCTTAAATAACTAAGTTAATATATGAAGTTTCGTAACTACTGTGTTGTTGTAATCATTTTAGTTGTTATGGTCATCACATATTTTTTCCTATCTTTATTTCAGGTCCCCATTTCGCAGCTGTAAATAGCAATAATGAGATTATTGTTACAGATTTCCATAATCATTCTGTCAAGGTACCATAAACACATCAATTGTTGTTAACTTTTAACTGCTTTTATTGAGGACTCAGTCTGGGAGAAAACATAACACTCATATATACACACAGAACCTAGGGGAGGTAGCCGAAAAGAGTAGATTTTTGTTTCTCCTTAAAGATGCGGGTTTTAATTTGGACATACAGACTTTGGCGAGTCAGAAAAGTGAACAAAATATGGTGGCAATAAGTTTCTTAATTTGAAACTGGTGTAAATGGAGATAACTTGAAAATGAAATTCAAAAAAGCAATTGCTTGAACTTAGAGAGGCAGAACTTTCTGAAGCTTAACGTTTCGTGGCTATTCAGTAAATTAAAATGGATCACTTTTTTCAATTTTCTGCATTATAAGACCTTTCAAACAAAATTAGATATCAGGACTCTGCTACAGCCACAGATGTGGGGAGGGAAATAGCCCTGGCATGCATTCATGTAGTGTATTTCATACATCTTAGAATCCTTTCACACGCTTGGTGTTCCTGAGAAAACAACTCTCACCCCCTCTCCCAAATCGAGTAGTACATCTTTCTTACTAGGTAGAGGAGAGAAGAGAGATTTGACCTTTATTATGAGCAAACCAGGAAATACTAAAGTGATTGAAAACCAATGTCTCACTTACTGAAAAGAGAAAATGTTTAATAACATTCTAGACCAAGCTTCTCAAAGTGTGATGTGTGTCCCATTGAAGGGGAGGCCAGGTGGTCCTGGGCAGTGCACTGGAAGACATTTTTCTTTTAAGAGTTGTGTATATATTTTTAGAGTTACCTTCTGTTTACATCAAGTCATACTGGTTTGCACTTATAGAAGTGATATAAAGCTTTCCTTGTAAGGAAATTCATTTAAATTTTTTAAAGTGAGGCATTTCAAATGTGAGGGAGGATAAGAAAACAGCAGAGGTGGTAGGCCAGTGACTAAAGTTTGCACTTAGAGACAACCATTGAGCAACCAAACTCTAAAAACAATTTGCCATTGTTGACAGCTAGAATAGCTAGATGGGGATAGGATTTTAACGCCCTAAGGTACTCTCTCTTCACTGCTTCGTTTCCCCAGCTCTTCCTGGAAGAAGGTACTTTTAACCTGAGTAAATGGAAAGGCCTTGAGCTTTTGAGATGGGTGTCAAGTCCCTGTGCAAAGAGGAGAGCACAGTGGGCCATGGTGACGGGGCAGGATGAGGGGAAATGGTGCCCGCTGCTGCTTACTTGTAAGGCTGCTTCCTGCTGTGTAGTCTCTCCAGAGTTGCTACCATAGTGGTGGGGCTCCATCCCCATCTCCCCCACTTCCCTCAATGCCCAGCCTTGGCAAAAGGGAGAGGACAGTGGGAAAATCTTTGGAGGAGGAGAGAAACAGAGAGCAAAGAGGCAGCAGGGCCTGGGCTTGTGAGGGTCCTCCCAGGGGGCTGTAACAGTCCTGTGTGATGAGCATAACTATAAAAGGATAACTTGACTATTATTACGCTTCCTGCCCTTCACTCTCTTTATAGAGGAATCCTTCATTTAACTGTAGCGCATTCAACGAGAAGAAAATGCATATAGATCTTAACAGTGTCAAAGGCCAGCAAAGCCTGGCATAGGTGCTGCCCACCCCCACTAGAAGACAGTGACGTTAATCAGGTTGCTCTTTTCTACTAAGCACACCTGTGGCCTCCGAGCCTTCCCCGTCCCCACGCCCCAGGCAGCTCTCTGAACCAACTAGTGTTGGTAAGTGGGAGGGCTCCTGTTTACCAGCCCTGACGGGTGCTGGAGGAGGAAATAAAACATATGTGAGTGACCAGACTGCAAGGCAGGAGCAATGAATGACTTTTAAAAAATAGGTACATATAAAGTTCTGTAGATATCCAGAAGAAAATACATGTCCGTTGCTAAGATCGTCAGGGAAGACTTCCAAGTGGAGGTGGTATTGAGGTGAGCAGAATTTTGAAATCAGAAAAGGATTATCGTCTGACTTATAAAAACGTGCTATAAAAATTTGTTATCAAAAAGCAAAGCTATAAAAGATTTCAGCTCATACTTCTGCCTCTTAATATGTTTTCATCTGAATAATTTATAAATAATGGAATGACATTTTTAGATGGGAAAAATAGAAAATATGTGACATCATTATTAAGATTATGAAAACACTTTAAGTTTTCAGTAGTGTAGAGGTAATTTAGTTATTTAAACTCAATTTTCCTCTTATTTAGAGGGAAAAAAAACCAGTCATTTTGTTTTTTCTCTTTTCTTTGACAGTTGTTGCCATATAGCTTTTATGGAATAGTTGGGCTTTTGTTTCCTATATAACACAGGGCAGTTAACAAGAGTTCTAGTATTCAAGTCACTTCCCTGTTGGTAAATGTAAAAACCAGACCTATAGGTCAGGGCTAATGAGTGGGCTAGTTAGTTCTTTAGCTACCTTCACTTTATACCTTTTTCTCATTGCAAAACAGTTAAGACTAAATTTGGCCTTCTCCATTATTTCAAAATGGAGCAGAAGCACGTAAGCTGTTTGAACTACGCCAAGGAAAACATACTAACTCAGAAAGATAAACACAAACAAAAAAATTATTTGTACAACTTCTTTTTTCATATTTATTTTGTATTGGAGTACAGTTGATTTACAACGTTGTGTTTTCAGGTATACAACAAACTGATTTGGTTATACATGTATGTATATATATATATCTATTCTTTTTCAGATTCTTTTCCCACTTAGGTTATTACAGAATATTTAGTAGAGTTCCCTGTGCTATAGAGTAGGTCCTTGTCGATTGTCTATTTTGTTTACAGTAGTGTGTACATATTAATTCCAAACTCCTAATTTATCCCTCCCCCATACAACTTAATAAGGGAAAGATCAGAGAATAATGGGTCGTGTCCTCGCCGGCATATAAACACTCCTTTTGGTCTTTAAAACTAGAATGTTTATGTGAAGGAGATAAAAAGAGTCAGGAAAGATTTTAAATGATATCTTAGGAAAAGCTGGCTCCTGTCTCTGTCCTTTCCAAAGAATCAAAGAGGTAGCTTACTTACTTGGCAAGTATGTAATTAATTCAGGAAGTGGTCATGACTTTTTTTTACCTTAAAGAAAGTTTAGGCTTTAGAGATGGAAGTGTCTCACTTTCCCATCATAAGAAACTAAAAGAGGGACTTCCCTGGTGGTCCAGTGGTTAAGACTCCACGCTTCTGCTGCAGGGCATGTGGGTTCGATCCCTGGTCAGGAAACTAAGATCCCGCATGCTGTGTGGTGCGGTGGAAAAAACCCCAAAAACAAAAAAACAAAAAGACAAAAAAAAGCTAAAAGAAATAGCATCATTTTAATCTTTTATAACCACAGAGATGGCAATAGGAGAATCTCTAAAAGGTCCTGAGATCGTCTTCAGATTAGATCTGTGCTCAGATATAGTGACCTCTCTCAGGTCCATATTTTAGGAACCTTATCCTCGTGGGCGCCTTGTATGTAACACTTTCTGATTCGTTAATGAGTACTTCTACACGTGTTGCATGATAATGGAAGCTTAAAATAATTCCTGACGTTTCAAAGTATCACCAGAATCATCGAGATAAAATCATACTTACTATAGTCTTATCATTAAACACATATTAAAATTTTAATTCTCTCAAGGTTAGTAATCTGAGTAATCTGCAGTTGATACATATACAGTAACACTCTATTAATAAGAATATTTAATTAACTACAACAGCCCAGTGCTTGACCGTATCAGATATTAGAGAATTTGAGAGTTCTTAAGAGTTCTGTTTAGCCCCAACTTCTGTCAGCCTCCCTCTCTCATGGGCTCTATTCATCAAAGCCTTTGGGTCGTATAAACTCTCTATTCTAACTAAAATATATTCTGAGAAAATCTATTTTAAAAAGCCCTTTACTTATTCCTCACCTGCTGCCATCACACACACATACACGCACACACGCACTCACTCACTCGATGAATTTTCCTTATTATAAATGCGTGGTCCAGCCTACCACCCTTTCTTGTTCTGTTGACTTAGTAGAATGGTAGTAAATCCTGAGTATCTGGCTTAACAAAAAGCTCTTACTTTCTGATTCAACTTTGAGTGATCATCCATCCTGTTAGAAGTACAATGCCTGTTCTTGAAATTAGCTGTTAATTTAAACGCAGAAAGAATAATGTTGGAAATTACAGCTCTACTTACTCGTATTAGCTTATGTTTGTATATATTTTATAATTTATAACAAAAGTCTTTTCACATAGCAATATAACCAGATATAAGCTAGAAAAAGAAGTGGTTAACAAATGCTAAATCAGATTTAGACAGTAAATTGGGGAACCACAAGTGAATGGAGGTCTCTAGCTTGTAGACTTCCCCCTCTTTTTTAAGAATGTCTTAAATAACCTGCTCAGATATTTTTAAAAGCCATAATGTTTGCTTAACTATTTTAATTTAAAATAAAATAATCTTAAAATATTTCATGCAGGTGTTTAATCAGGAAGGAGAATTCATGTTGAAGTTTGGCTCAAATGGAGAAGGAAATGGGCAGTTTAATGCTCCAACGGGTGTAGCAGTGGATTCAAATGGAAACATCATTGTAGCAGACTGGGGAAACAGCAGGATCCAGGTAGATTAAAATACGGATTTATTTGTTTAGAGTGATTGGTGTTTGTTGAAAGTGGAGAATCATCTGTACCCCAGACTGGAATGTTTTCCATTTGTTCATTGGTTAGGTAATTAGACTGTAAATAATCAAACTAGAGAAGGTGGAGTAGAAAAAAGTCAACATATTACCGGAGTGAAACCCTCTAAATCAGGGATTTTTAGTGTGTATCCCACACACCCCAAAAGCGTCTGTAGCTAGAATTTAAGCGATCCACTGAACAAAAATATTACATCATTATTTTTACTAACTTCTAACTGAAAATTATAATTTCCTTTAATTATGAATATAGGCAATAATCACAGTACTTATAGTAATACCTATAACTTTGTCACCAAGAGAAATTACAGAAATTTTCGTATTACAATTGTAGACATCTCAAATTATCATTTATACTGATCACTACTTAAAAATTACAGTCATCATTAGACCTATCGTTGTTCCTTGTTATTTAATGTGTTAATTTAAAAAGCACACATATTACTATATCACAGTTCTGTAGCACTTTGATAACTCTATTTTAATATAATTGTTTTCCTTTATAATCCCATGTATTTTGTCTTATGCATTTAAAAACATTATTTTGCTAAATAACCCATGAGTCAAAGAGGAGGTCTCAAGGAAAATTTAAAAATATATTGGACTGAATGAAAATGCAAATATTGCATATCAGAGTTTGTGGAATGCAGCTAAAACATTGCCAAGAGGGAATTCTTTTCCCCCAGCTCTATTGAGATGTAATTGACATAGAACATTGTATAAGTTTAAGGTATACAGCATGTTGATTTGATACACTTATATATTTCAAAATCACATCACATAATTACCATTTCTTTTTTTGTGGTAAGAACACTTAGATGTACTCTCTTAGCAACTTTCCAGTACATAACACAGTATTATCACTGTAATCAGCACCCTGCGCATTAGATCCCCAGGACGTATTCATCTTCTAACTGGAAGTTTGTGCACTTTGACCAATTTCTCCCCTATCCCTACCCTCTGGTAACCACCATTCTACCTGCAAGGGAAACTAATAACACTAAATGCTTACATTAGAAAAGAAAATATGTCTCTAATCAAGAACCCAAGCTCCCACCTCAAGAAGCTAGAAGAAGAAGAGCAAAAACTGAAAGCAAGCTGAAGGAAGGAAATAGTGAAGGTAGTATCAGAAATCATTTGCATTCAAGAGGAAATCAATGAAACAGTTATTCTTTGAAAAGATCAGTAAAGCTAACAAACCTCTAGCAAGACCGACAAAGAAAAAAAGACAGAAAATGCTAGTATCACTACAGACCCTGCAGACATCAAAAAAATAGTAAGGAATTCTGTGAACAACTCTACACGCATCAATTTGGCAACTTAGATGAAATGGACCAATTTCTCAAAAAGTACAAACTCCTCAACTCACCCAATATAAAGTAAATAATTTGAATAGCTCTACAGCTATTAAGGAAATTTAGTTCATAATTTTAAAACTCCCCCAAAGGAAATCTCCAGACTCAGAAAGTTTCACTGGAGAATTCTACCAAATATTTAAAGAAGAGTTAGCACCAGTTCAGTTTCTTCTAGAAAATAGAAGACAGGGGAACACTTTACAATTCACTTTCCAACTCAGCTTCTGATACCATGATACCAAAATCAGACTAAGACAGTACAAAAAAGAAACGTACAGACCATATTCCTCATGAATGTAGATGAGGAATATTTTAATATTCCTTAAAATGTTAGGAAACAGAATTCAACAATATGTGAAAATCTTTCCACGGCCAAGTGGGGTTTTTTCCAAGAACGCAAGGCTGATTCAGTATTTAAAAATCAATGTAATAAAGGAAGAATTAAAAAAAAAAATCAATGTAAGCCACCCCGTTAAAAGGCCAAGGAATAAAAATAATATGATCATATCAATTTATGCAGAAAAAACCATTTGATAAGATTCAATACCTATTCGTGATTTTAAAATCTCAGAAAACTAGGAATATACAGGAACTTTCTCAATTTGATAAAGAATGTCTATGAAAACCTACTGCTAACACCATACTTAATGGTGAAAGAATGAAAACTTTTCCTCTAAGATCAGGAGCAAGGCAAGGATGTTTGCTCTCACCATTCTTAATCAACATTAGTGCTGGAAGTTCCAACCAATACAATAAGGAAAGAAAGGGAAATAATAAGATTACAAATTAGAAAGAAAGAAAGAAACTCTCCCTATTTGGAGAGAGCATGACTGTTTACATAAAAAAATATCAAGGAATCTACAAAACAGTTCTTAGAACTAATAAGAGAGTTCAGCAGGGTCATAGGATACAAGATCAGCATACAAAACTCAATTGTATTTCTATATAGTAGCAACGAACACATGGAAACCAAAATTTTAAATACAGTACCACTTAAAATTGCTGAAAACCTGGAAATATCTAGATATAATAACAAAGCATGTCTAGTGTGTGTATCTGAAAGCTCACATGCTAATGAAAAAAAGAAAAGAAGATCTCAATAAGTGGAGAGACATACTGTGTTCATGGATTGCAAGACTCAAGAAAAAAGTCTGTTCTCCCCAAATTGACATACAGGTTTAACGCAAAATCCCAGCAGGAATTCTTGTAGATATACACAAGATTATTTTAAAATGTATGTGGAAAAGTAAAGGGACTAGAATAGCTAAAACAATTTTGAAAAAGGAGAGAAGAATCCCTCTACCTGAGTTCATGACTTGTTATATAGCTACTCTATAGCAGCAGTAATCAAGACTGGGTGGTATTAACGGAGGGATAGGCACATAGGTCAAGGGAACAGCATAGAGAATCCAGAAATAGACCCACATGTGTGCAGCCAACTGACTTTTTGACAAAGGTACAAAAGCAATTTAATGGAGGAATGGTAACCTTTTCAACAAAAGGTGCTAGAACAATTAAGATCTCCATAAAGGAAAGAAAATGAACCTCATCTTATGTAAAAGTTAACTCAAAAAAGATTATAGATTTAAATGAAAAGTGTAAAACTATAAAACTTTTAGAAGATTCTAAGAGAAAATCTTTGGGACATATGGCTTGCTAAAGAATATTTAGACATAATACTGAGAGTATGATCCATAAAAAAACAAAATCAATAAACTGGACTTTATCAAAATTAAAAACTTTTGTTCAATGAAAGACTCTGTTAAGAGGATAAAAAGATAAGCAACAAACTGGTAGAAAATATTTATAAACCACACTATCTGACAGAGGACTTATTCCTGGAATATATAATGATTTTCAGAATTCAACATAAAAGAACCAAACAGTCCAATTAGAAAATGGGCAAAAGACATGAAGAGAAGTTTCACTGAAGAGGTTATAAACATGAAAAGATGTTCTATATCACTAGACATTAGGGAAGTGCAGATTAAGACCATGATGAGATATTACTACACACTTATTAGAATAGCTAAAATTAAAAATGTTGATAATACCAAATGCTGGTGAGCATGCAGAAAAACTAGATTTCTCATACATTGCTAGTGTGAATGTAAAATGACAGTCAGCCTTGAAAATAGTTTGCCAGGTTCTTAAAAAATTAAGCATACACTTACCATATAACTCAGTAATTGCACTCCTGGGTATTTATCCCAGAGAAATGAGAACTTATGTCCACAGAAAAACCTCTACATTGTTGTTCATAGAAACTTTATTTGTTATAGCCAAAAACTGAAAATAACCAAGATGTCTTTCAGTAGGTTAATGGCTAAACAAACTGGTATATCCACACTATGGAATAATACTCAGCAGTAAAAAGGAACAGAGTGATGATACCCTCAACAACTTAGATGCATGTCAAGGGCATCATGTTGAGTGAAAAAAAGCCACTTTCAAAAGATCACATGCTGTATGATTCCATTTAGGTAACATTCTAAAAATGACAAAATTATAGAGAAGGAAAACATAGTGGTTGGCAAGAGTTAGAGATGGTGGGAGAAGGGGAGTGGGTGTGACTATAAAGAGGCAGCATGAGGCAGATCTTTGTGATGATGGAATAGTTCTGTATGTTGGTTGCAGTGGCTACATTAATCTATACTTGTGATAAAATGTACAACTATACACACACATTCCAATGTCAGTTTGCTGGGTTTAATATTGTACTACAGGTATAGAAGATGTAACCATTGGGAGGAACTGGATGAAGGGTACGCAGAATCTCTCTGTACTATCTTTGCAACTTTCTTATGAATCTATAACTATTTCAAAATAAAAAGTGAACCAAAAAAGAGAGTAACAATAATTAATTCAAATATGTTTCCATGCTTTAGGAATAATGGTATCTTGAATGGCATTTGGCATTTTGATTGGATATAAATAATAATAAAACTGGTTACATTCTGGAAAAAACCCATTAAAACACTATTTTGAGATGGGCTCTATAGTCTTTGTCAGACTACCAGAGGGGACCGTGACACAAAATTTTGATTTTCCTCTAAATTAAGAGCAAAGCTTTTCAGTCCTCACTGAAGAAACACTTTTCTTTTCTCCCATGTCTCTTGTGTAGTCACCTGCATGGATCTAAACATGCATTTACAGACAGGGCAATTCATCCTCGCCTGTGTGGGTCTGTGCAGTGCACCTGGGACCACAGGGTGCTCTGGGTAAATCTAGGAGCATTCTGATGTTACTGTGAGGACAGCAGCTGAGCAGTTGAATCTGATATAGGTATCCACTTCTCAGGAAAAGGGTTGAGACTTTAAATGTAATACTGTATGCTTTAATTTCTCTAGTATATTTATCTTGCTTAATTATCCCAGTGGACCTCCTACATTTTAAAGAGGCGTCTATATCTGATGGGAAGCCGGAAGCAGACAGGGAACGAAGTTCACAGAGCAGTTCTGTATAGGACCACAGATGCTAAGCTGTTTATATTGTGGCCCTCATCACACCTGCCTTTTGAAACACCCTACGGGCCACCCAGAATGGTTGAAAGAAACCAGCCTGGGCCTGGGAAGGAGGAGTGTTCCTCTTATTTCCTCATAGCAGAAGCTTACAGACCAAAAAAGACCACTTTCTATCTAAATGTGCATGTTGAACCATTGACTTCGTATAACTTACTCTTTTCTGAAAAGGAAAAAAGTAATTTCTATTTTCTCGTTGCACATTGTGACTCAGGACATTCTTCTGTGGTCTAGTTGCTGATTTTTCTCTCTTATGATTGGGAATAAAAGAAGGATGTGAGGCTGGAAAGGGAAAAAGTGAAAGCTTAGAGTGAGAAATAAGGATGATTTATTCTTCAGGCAGCACCCAGGGCCATTCCCCTCACATGTGACCACTGTAAGAGTATAAGTGAGATCCTATGGCCAATGGCACATTCCTTGTCAGTGACTGTGGGGCATAGAGAGTGAGGGGAGGGAGAGCAAGGTAAGTGGAGGGAGGGGTTTTCTGTGATAGTGACCTGAACAAACCTGGGGGGTTGCACACGTGTTTCTGTATCAAAAACATTAACATCAAGGGTTGTCTAACCCCTATTTCATCGTACTACTGTAACTTTTCCTATTACACTCTGACTTTATATTTACAGGTTTTTGATGGAAGTGGATCGTTTTTGTCCTACATTAACACATCTGCTGACCCACTCTATGGCCCCCAAGGCCTGGCCCTAACTTCAGACGGCCACGTGGTGGTTGCAGACTCTGGAAACCACTGTTTCAAGGTGTATCGGTACTTACAGTAACAGTGGGCAACTGGACACCCCCTTACAAAGATCTTACACTATAAACTGGAATGGATTTCTCGACGCAAGACCAGATTATACTAGACTGTTCATGCTAGAAGGAATCATCGGTGAACTTTCCAAGGTTATTTCTGAATGTAACGATTTCCTTAAAAACTGCATATCTGATTTCCATAATCCACATTTAGGGTTGAAAAAAAAAGAAATCTCTTCTACTGAATCTATAAAAACTTCAGAGTTTTACACCTGTGAACTATGGCTTATAGGACAGGGATTTATGTAGTTAAACTAATTTTGCAAATCAAATAAGCATTAAAAAGCAACTAGAATATGTAAAGGTATTTGTTAATCCTGTGAGTGGTAGCTTTTGTGCAGAGCTTCCAAAAACAAAACAAAAACAAAATCTGTTATAGTTATATACTTTATTTAACCTCGGTCACAAGACCCAGGGGATCTTCTAACCTCACTTTTACAGTAGGTATTACCCTTGTGACATTTTTTTGGTTATCAGTAGCTACATATAAATTGCTTTGGGAAAAACGGAAACTGTCTTGCAAAATCCTCCCAGCTGGGATTAGCAAGCGTCTTGAGTTTAGCACTTAAAAAAATCAATGCAAATTTCCCATCCTTTCTGAGTTAGAGCGAAGATCTTCTTCATGTGTTCTTTTCATCTCTCTCCTGCTCACCTTGTATCAAAAAACAAAGTTCATTTTCAGGAAATCCTGAAATTCCTAATACTTTGAAAAGCATATTACACCGGCCCCGTTAACTCCAGATTAATGCACTGGAATGTAATCAAGAAAAAGTCAGTCACATTTTCTGTGCCACGTTCTCACATGTGTCTCTCCTCTTCCACTTCACGAATGCGAAAGCTTTACCTCCTGCAAAATGTCAGCACATGTAGTAGGACACCAGTATCCTAGGACAGAGAGCCATAAGCAGCCCTTTGGAGGACTGATGGTGTCAACCAAAGGCATGTGATTGATCAATGGTTTCCTTTTAGAAACAAGTGTTACCAAAGTTGTGTTATCTCAAAAGCATTACAGGTAAGGGCATGTTATGGTTATTTATCATTGTCTAATGACTAGTAGAGGCATTAAAGGACTATATATACATGATTAGGGTAGGGTAGAATGTATCATATATAGATATATATAGCTGAATCTTCGGTGTATTGAAATAGGCAGCACTCTGAAAGACAGAAGCATCTTCAGCACATTCCTTACTGCACAGTTTAAAGCCGTCCTAGTAGAGCAAGCCCTAAAGCAGATTTAATTTTTGCCATTTTCCAGGAATGCTTGTTATCGGCTGACTTTTAAGTCAGAAAATGGCCTTCTGTGCTTTCAAAAACAAAACAAAAAACAGGTCAAAAGAAAAAAAACTTGAACTTGAGTTACATTTAACTTTAAGTATAAATGCATTTTGAAAAATGTTGAGAATAATTTCGTCAATCTAATACTGTAAAATAAGATGTGGTCTATTTCCACTGTTTAATTTTCTCCTCAGTTCTACCAAACAGGATGTCATGTTTGGCATTTTCAATAATGACTTTGGGACCTTTTTCACTGAAAGCACCTTAGAACTGTACTATAACATTTCCCACATGTATAACTATATGAATGTGATGTTTCTTGCTTACTAATTTATAATTCAGCCATTCTCTTATACAGGACTTTTAAATTTAGAAGGGAAATCTTCCAATTATCTATCAAATTTATTATGCCCAAATCAACCTCTGAAAAAAATTTTTTTCAGGAAGATTTACATTTAGGTTTAGTATTTTTTTAGTTAGGTAGAATTTTCAAAATAATTGAGACTGTCCGTGATAAAGTTATATAAATCAATAACATTTTTAGAATGTTAAACTAAGACACTGTTTCCTAACGTCAGTGAAATAAGTCTTTGAATTTAAACATTCATATTTAATGAGCGCTTACTGGGTGCCAGAGGCTATTCTGGGCACTGGGGATAAAGTAATGGATAAAACAGACAAAAATCCCTGCCCCCTTGGAGCTTACACTCTAGTGAGGGAATTTCATTTTACCGTTTATTAACATTCTGCATAAAAGATAAGCTAGACCCTTGATAACTCCTGGAATGTTTAAAAGGAAACTTTTTAAATTGGTTAAATGAATTTCAGTTTATTTTCACAAGTAAAAATGGCTTCCTATGTAGATTCTGTCATAGGCCATTGATCTTAAGACTAGTTTACTTAAAGAGGTTTTTTTGCACATTTAAATTATACTTGTGAATTTAGAAATTAACCAGCCATCATACCATATGAGACTGGATATCTCGATAGTAGATTGAATACAAAGCTAATTTTTTTACATGTCAACATTGGAATGAAACTGGAATGAAAGAAGAGATACTTTGATTCAGACCTGTTCCACTGTCTGTTACTAAAACACATGCTATGGGCACTCCAGGAAACACTATATTTTCCCCAAAATATGTGTAATCATATATGTTAAAGTATAGATAACATTTCAAATTTGGATACATATGTGCATTTACTGTATTAGTAAGCATATTTTAGGGGGAAAAGTGCTGCTGCTAAGATACGAATAGACAAGATTTAAATGAAACTTTGTCACATTCTTTGAAAAATGGTTTCTAGTAAACTGAGAAGGATAGTAAAATAAGTGACTTTTTTTCTGGGCTACCATTATTGTTTGATTTCTCTTTGTCAAGTGTACAGAACCTGTCATACATTCACGATAAGTAGCACTGAAAAATTACCCATTCAGATTTCCCCTGGGCACTTATGGCAAAATGTTGCCAGTTAGAATGTAAAGGTAGGTGACCATGCATTCCCTCCCCGCTTATAGATATTAGTAACTGTATCTCTGACACAGACCTCCCCTGCTGGACACAGGGAGGTGGGTGGAGAGTCACTTCACCACCTAGAAACACATGAATAAAAAGCCTTTATGACTGTTAGCCATTTTTAAAAAAATGGTTCTTAGTATCTTGATCAAACTTTAATCTCTAGTAACTAAAGTCCCCAAGTTTCCTTCTTTTAATTTACTCTTTGACTAGATTTGAAACAAATAAATGCTAACAGGTCCATGCAACTAGAACACACTTGATTCTACTACTAAATATACAGGGTATGTCCTAATGGAGTTAACTGGAAAAGCAGTACGCTAGCAAGTGTCTATGGATCCTTAACACTGAAGGGTTCACATAAATGCTTTGGTAATACCTATTGAGTTAATTGGAGAAAATAGCAAATAAGCATCAGGTAATCTGCAGATTACTTCAGATGGGAAAAATCTTTATGTACATTTGGACTCTATCTTATCCTCCCTATTCACCAGCTTCTGAAAAAGGAGGAACATTTTTAGTATAATTTAAAAATAAGACATTTCCAGGTAGGATAAAATTGAAGTTATTTGCTGCAAACATTGTCTAATTTTGCTTAAAATCAGAAGTCGTAATACTGTTGCATTCTGTAAGTGTTGCAGGGTTTTAAACTTTACAATTATTTTAATATTTTTGATAACTAGGAATCTAGCATTGCCATAAAGGAAACGAAGTGCCCATCAAAAATTTGGTATAAATAAATAATTTTTTTGTTTTGTTTTAAATGACCGTAAGCTACAAATCATGATGTTAATCTTAAACTTTCTGAAGATGAATTGTGTGGCAGTGATTGTGTGGTCTGTTTGTGGAGAATGTATGAAAGCTATTAATATTCTAAAACAGATGAATAAATTGGCTATGTTGTTCCAATGAATGTACAGCACTTCCAGTAACTTTTGAAAGCAACACAGCCTTAAACTCAATGTTTTTGCTTTATGACATGGGAATGTTCTGTCATGAACAGAGTGTATTCTTAGAATTCTTTATATCATTCTTAATTCTATAGCCTTTCAATCCTATGTATGAGTATGAGGGGTTTTCACTTGCTTTTTTTTTTCTTTTTAAATTTTGTACATTCCACCTTTATAGGTCTGTTTCATATGTTTTGTGCATAGAACACTAAGTCTTGTGCTCTCTGACATTGATACTGATATATTCTCATCATTTGTTCTCTTATGAATCAAAATGCTGACTGCCTATTTGAAGAAAAGAATGAACGCTGTGCATCAAAGTGTTTGTATGTTCATAGCTACCTACGTACCGCAGTATTTTGGATGCTTTAGTCTACAATAAATCTTTAAATTAATTCTGTCTTGAAACATAGGAGAAACAAGATTCATGTGTATATCTTTACCATGCACAAAATCTCAAATCATCATAATAAAGTTTGTTTTCTCCATTTCCAGGGTGAATGTTTATTTATTTAAACATTTAAGCTATTTATTGTTCTCTTTCTTAGTGAAGGAATAAATGAAGGTATGTTCTAGAACATGTGGAAGATATCAATACCTCAACCAAACTGTTTATACTAGGGAGAAAAAGTTTAGTTAATGCGATTGTTTTCGTAATTTCTCTTTCTGATAATTTGTTGTTGATATACAGAAATGCAACAGATTTCTATATATTAATTTTGTACTCTGCAAATTTACTGAATTAATTTATTAGTTCTAATATTAATTAGATTCTAATAGATTTTGGTGGCATCTTGAGGATTTTCTATGTATAGTATCATGTCATCTGCAAACAGTGACAGTTTTAATTACTTCTTTCCAATTTGGATTCCTTTTATTCCTTTTTCTCCTCTGATTACTGTGGCCAGGGCTTCCAGTACTATGTTGAATAAGTGATCAGCGTGGGCATCCTTGTCTTGTTCCTGAGCTTAGAAGAAATGCCTTCAGCTTTTCATCGTGGAGTATGTTGAGTATACTGTTAGCTGTGGGCTTACTATATATAGTCTTTAATATGTTGAGGTATATCCCCCTATACCCACTTTGTTGAGAGTTTTTATCATAAATGGACGCTGAATTTTGTCATTGAAACATCCTTGAATCCCTGGGATAAATCCCACTTGATCATGGTATATGATCCATTTAATGTACTGTTCAATTCAGTTTGAATTGAATATTTTGTTGAGGTTTTTTGCATCTATGTTCATCAGTGATATTGGCCGGTAATTTTCTTTTTTTGTGATATCTTTGTCTGCTTTTGGTATCAGGGTGCTGCTGGCCTTGTAAAATGAGTTCAGAAGTGTTCCTCCCTCTGCAATTTTTTGGAATAGTTTAAGAAGGATAGATGTTAACTCTTCTCTAAATGTCTGGTGGAATTCTCCTGTGAACCCATCTGGTTCTGGTCTTGTAATACTGTAAACTTCCCTCTTAGAACTGCTTTTGTTGCATCCCATAGATTTTGGATTGTTGTGTTTTCATTTTCATTTGTCTCTAGGTATTTTTTAATTTCTTCTTTGATTTTTTCAGTGATCCGTTCATTTAGTAGCATATTGTTTAGCCTCCACCTGTTTGTGCTTTTGCAGTTTTTTTCTTGTAGTTTCTAGTCTCATAGCATTGTGGTCAGAAAAGATGCTTGATATGATATCAATATTCTTCAATTTACAGAGGCTTGTTTTGTGGCCTAGCATGTCATTGGTCCTGGAGAATATTCCATGTGTATTTGAAAAGGAGATGTATTCTGTTGCTTTTGGATAGAATGTTCTATGTTTATTAAGTCCATCTGGTCTAATGTGTTATTTAAGGCCAGTATTTCCATATTTATTTTCTGTCTGGATGATCTGCCCATTGATGTAAGTGGGATATTAAAAGTCCCCTACTATTATTTACTGTCAGTTTCTCCCTAATGTCTGTATGCTTTATGTATTTAGGTGGTCCTATGTTGGGTGCATATATATTTACAATTGTTATATCTTCTTCTTGGATTGATCTCTTGATCATTATGTAATCCTTTGTCTGTTGTAACAGTCTTTGTTTTAAAGTCTATTTTATCTGATACTAGTAATGCAACTCTGGCTTGCTTTTGATCTACATTTGCATGGAATACCTTTTTCCATGCCCTCACTTTCAATCTGTGTGTGTCTTTAGATCTGAAGTGAGTCTCTTGTGCGCAGCATATATACAGGTCTTGTTTTTGTATCCATTCAACCACTCTATGTCTTTTTTTTTTTTTTAATTTATTTATTTTGGTTGCACCGGGTCTTAGTTGTGGCTTGCAGGCTCCTTAGTTGCGGCACATGTGCTCCTTAGTTGCGGCTCACGGGCTCCTTAGTTGTGGCATACGAACTCTTAGTTGTGGCATACGAACTCTTAGTTGTGGCATGCATGTGGGATCTAGTTCCCTGACCAGGGATTGAACCCGCGTCCCCTGCATTGGAAGGTAGATTCTTACCACTGTGCCACCAGGGAAGTCCCCACTCTAGGTCTTTTGATTAGAGCATTTAGTCCATTTACACTTAAAGTAATTGTTGACATGTATGTAAATCCTTATTGCCATTTTTTAAATTGGTTTGGGGATGTTTTTGTAGTTCTTTTCTGTTCCTTTCTTCTTCTTTTGTTCTCTTACCTTAAGATTTGATGACTATACTTAGAGTTTGGATTCCTTTCTCTTTTGTGTGTGTAGGTATAATAGATTTTTGGTTTGTGGTTACCATGAGGTTTATATATAGCAATCTATAAATAGATAGATAGATGATTATTTTAAGTTACTGCTCTCTTAATTTCAAACACATTTTAACAACTCTACACTTTTACTCTCCTCCCCTCATGATTACTGTTTTTGACATCATATTTTACATCTATTTGTTTTGTGTATCCCTTAACTGCATAATGTGGATATAGATGATTTTACTGCTTTTGTCTTTTAACCCTACTAGCTTTGTACATGGTTGATTTACTACCTTTACTGTATGTTTGTCTTTACCAATGAGCTTTTTCCTTTCATAATCTTCATATTTCTAGTTGTGGCCTTTTTTGCTTAGAGAAGTCTCTTTAACATTTCTTATAAAGCTCGTTTGGTGGTGCTGAACTCTTTTAGCTTTTGCTTGTGGGTAAAACTTTTGATTTCTCCATCAAATCTGAATTGAGAGCCTTGGCAGTTATTCTTGGTAGTAGGTTTTTCCATTTCATCACTTTAAATATATTGTGCCACTCCCTTGTGGCCTGCAGAGTTTCTGCTGAAAAGTCAGCTGATAGCCTTATGGGAGTTCCCTTGTATGTAGCTTGTTGCTTTTAATATTTTCTCTTTATCTTTTCATTTTAATTACAAAGTGTCTTAGTGTGATCCTCTTTGGGTTGATCCTATTTGGGACTTTCTGTGCTTCCTGGACTTGGATGTCTGTTTCTTGTCCCAAGTTAGGGCATTTTTCAGCTATTATGTCTTCAAATATGTTCTCTGCCCCTTCCGCTCTTCTTCTGGGACCCCTATAATGTGAATGTTAGTACCCTTGATGTCCCAGAAGTCTCTTAAACCATCCTCATTTCTTTCCATTCTTTTTTTCTATTCATCTTTAGTGATATCCACTACTCTGTCTTCCATCTCACTGATCCATTCTTCTGTATCATTTGGTCTATTGTTAATTCCTGCTAATGCATTTTAAAATTTCAGTTATTGTATTCTTCATCTCTGTTTGGTTGTTCTGTATATTTTCTAACTCTTTGTTAAAAACTTCTAACTTCTCATTCTGTGCATCCATTCTTCCCTCCAGTTCTTTGATCATTAGCTATCATTAGCTTGAACTCTTTCTAGGGTAGATTGCCTACCTCCAGGGTTTTATCTTGTTCCTTCATTTGGAACATGGTTTTCTGTTGCCTCATTTGCCTCACTTCCTTTTTTATTTCTATCTATCTGGTAGGTTGGTTACGTTTCCACACCTTGGAGAAGTGGCCTTTTCTAGAAGTCCTATGCATCCCAGCAGTGCACTCCCCTCTGGTCACCAGAGCTATAAGCTTTAGGGGTGCCCCCTACATGGGCTGCGTGGGTCCTTCTGTTGTGGTGGGCTGACTATTGTGGGCGGTCTGGTAGGTGTAGCTGGCCCTGGGTCAGTTGGTTGCCAGGCCCTGCCTTGTGTGGAGGCTGCCAGCCACTGGCTGATGGGGCTGGGTCATGAGGTGGCTGGCTTTGGAACCCTGGGGGGCCCTGGGGATAGCACTGGCTCACTGTTGGACAGAATCGTGGCCCAGGAGACTCTGGGGCTGGTGCCTGACCACTGGTGGGTGAGCCAGGTCCTGGGGTCTGGCTGTAGGACCCAGGGGTCCTGGAACTGGTGTTGGACCACTGGTGGGTGGGACCAGTTCTTGATACAACTGGCTGTGGGGTCTGGGGTATTCCAAAGCTTGTGTTGGCCTGCTGGTGGGCAGGGCTGGGTCCTGTCATGGCAGGCTGCAGGGCTGTAGTTGTCCCAGGACTGGTGTCCCTCCTCTGGTGGGTGTTGCTGGTCTGAAGGCTAGAGGAGGCTTACTGGTGGGTGGGTCCAGAGCCCAGTAGATTCTGAGGCTGGTGTCTGCCTACTGGTGGGCAGGCTTGGTCCTAGGGTTCTCTGGCTGCAGGTTCCTGGGGATCCCAGGTCTAATGCCTGTGTACTGGTGTGTGGTGCTGGGTCCTGGGCCTTCTGGTGGGCAAGGCCATGTCCAGAGATGGCTCAGAGATTCTTTTTTTTTTTTTTTTTAAAGATACTCAGTATTTACTACTGCCTTTGGGAAATACATTGACTTTTTTTTTTAATGCTATTTAATTAATTAATTAATTAATTAATTTTTGGCTGTTTTGGGTCTTCGTTGCTGTGCACTGGCTTTCTCTAGTTGCGGCTAGCGGGGGCTACTCTTTGTTGTGGAGCACAGGCTTCTCATTGCGGTGGCTTCTCTTGTTGTGGAGCATGGGCTCTAGGTATGCGGGCTTCAGTAGTTGTGGCACGTGGGCTCAGTAGTTGTGGCACGCGGCTCAGTATTTGTGGCACACGGGCTCTAGAGCGCAGGCTCAGTAGTTGTGGCACACGGGCTTAGTTGCTTCGTGGCATGTGGGATCTTCCCAGACCAGGGCTCGAACCCGTGTCCCCTGCATTGGCCGGCGGATTCTTAACCACTGTGCCACCAGGGAAGTCCCGCTCAGGGATTCTTAAGGTTGCCTATCTGCTGGTGGGTGGGGCTGTGTCCCTTCCAGTTAGTTGCTTGGCCTTTGTCATCGTCCCAGTACTGGTGCCTCCAGGCTGGTGGGTGGTGGCGGGGCTGGGTGTTGAGACTAATAAGCTAGAGGGAGGATTCCAGAATGGCGCTTGCCAGCACCATTGTCTTTGTGGTAGAACAGTCTCCCCAAAATGGCTGCCCCCAGTGTCTGTGTCTGCAGGGTGAACTCCAGCTGCCTCCTGCCTCTCCAGGAGGCTCTCCAAGATCAGCAGGTGGGTCTGACCCAGGCTCCTTTCAAATTACTGCTTCTTCCATGGGTCCTGGGGTGTGTGAGATTTTGTGTGCCCCCTTTGAGAGTGGAGTTTCTATTTCCCTCAGTCCCCTGGGTCCCTCAGAAGTAAACCCTGCTGGCCTTCAAGGCCAAATACTCTGGGGGTTTTTGCAGGACCCCTAGGCTGGTAAGCCCAACCTGGGGCTTGAACCTCTCACTCCTTTGGGAGAACCTCTGCAACTGTACCTATTCTTTCGTGTGTAGGTCACCCACCCGGGGTAAGGGTCTTGACGGTATCACAACTCTGGCCCTTCTACCTGTCTCACAGTTCCTTCTTTATATCTTTTGTTGTAGAAGAGCTCTTCTAGTAGGTTTCAGTCTTTTCATCGATAGTGGTTGCTACTTACAGAGTTATGATTTCGGTGTGCCCTTGAGAAGAGGTGAACTCAGGATCTTTCTACTCCTCGTTGGGACCTCCCTCCCATCCCCCCACCCCACAGATCTTGAGGATAAGTAAGCTCTCAGTCTTGAATGGTGTATGGACTTGATGATTATTTGTTTGTTTTCTTGTAAAGGACTCTTGTCCTTCTTAGTTGATTGTAAACAAGTCATTGGCTTACACATAGGCATACAACATTTTTCCTGATGTATTTATAACACTTTTGGGTTTTTCATTAAGTCTGTGATCTATATTTTGTGTGATGAAATGAACACTAAAAGTTATCATAATTAGAATAGCCTTTGTTAAAAGTGGAGGGACACTACAGAAATTTCTTTGTTTTGGTTTTGGGAGGATTAAAATTCCATGACAGATTGAAAGTCTGAGAGAGGTGAAAGTCTTGGAAGGAGAGTTGAAGCAAAAATGAGAAAAAGACCAAACATGACACTGCTAACTAGTTAATGCGAACATTAGTATTATTGACACCTAATTCCATTCCTCACTTATTTTTTTCTTTTAACCAAGCAGGCACCATTGCCATCGTGGGCTCTTTGGAGGTTTTTAGAGTCAGATTGAGAGTGAGGCAGTTGTGCCAGGTTTTAGCATATCGCAGATTGCTTTTTAGGAACTCGGTTCATGTAAAGCCGAAGGCACCCCTTTCCAGAGCAGACAAAGGGTTTAATTAAAGCTGCAGTTTGTTATTGCCTATGTTAAGAGGCAGGAAGGGCAGGTGACATTCTATCCTCAGCCCCACCTTGCTGCCTCTTTTTTTTCTGCCATAGTCTTTGAACAAATGTCTGAGCACCTGTGGTATATACCAGGCTTTGGGCTATGTGTAAAGGCTGTTAGGATGAATAATAAAGCCTGTAACCTCTAAGAGCTTACAGTATGGTTGATGAACTGGACCAGGTGATTACACCATGAGCTGCTTTTATATACCTTCATTTGCAAATATTTACTGAATCTAGCGTCATGCTCTAGCTACTAGGGAATAGCAGTAAACACCCGCCTTCCCCGCAAAAAGTCCCTGTTCTCATGGAGCTTTATTCTACTGGGATGAGGCTTAAATGAATATATACAGGGCTGGCTACATAATTTGTGATAAAAAGAATGAAAAAGGCTTTTTCCTTCCTTCTGTGGTCTCTCTTTCAACCTGTGGTGGTGTTTATTTGCTACTTAATGTCACACTCCCTTGGGCGTAGGGATGTTTGCCCAGTGAGTGCAGACCCTCACATATACCTGAGGCCCCACACCATGACTCAGACTCGCCCCATGCCTGTGCCCAGCCCCCTGCCAGGAGTGGAGAGTGGCAGGGGTTGCTGAGTGGGACCAGGGATGCTGGCAGCTGTTAACTCACCCTGGGAGAAGGCAAAGAGGTGGTGTTAGGGGGGATCGCCAAGGCTTGCTACAAGAGGGCAAGAGAGCATGAGTCGTCCAGGAAAGAACAGATAGTTCAATATCGCGAGGCCAGACAATGCTCAAGAAGAAATGATGAGAGATGAGGCAGGGCTACAAAAAAGAGTTACTGTGCCTGTTCTCAAGGAGTTTACATCCCAGATGGAAAGATTAAAAAAGCATCAGTACCTATAATACAGAGCAATTTAAGAGAAGAGCCATAAAAGAAGTGTCAATAAAGCATGATGGAAAATCCAAGTTATCACATAATTGATGGGGACAGTCTGCTTTATGCATATTGTCCCAGCATGATTGTAAAGAGCAGTCTGTCTTTCTCAGGAGCGTCCCAGTTTGGATGAAAAATTATATTCTCACGCTACACCAGTGTTTCTCAGCCTTTTCCCCCATTATCATCCCCCTAAGGAGCTTTTTTTTTTTTTTTTTTTTTTTTTTTTTGGCTGTGTTGGGTCTTCGTTTCTGTGCGAGGGCTTTCTCTATTTGCGGCGAGCAGGGGCCACTCTTCATCGCGGTGCGCGGGCCTCTCACTATCGCGGTCTCTCTTGTTGCGGAGCACAGGCTCCAGACGCGCAGGCTCAGTAGTTGTGGCTCACGGGCCCAGTTGCTCTGCGGCATGCGGGATCTTCCCAGACCAGGGCTCGAACCCATGTCCCCTGCATTGGCAGGCGGATTCTCAACCACTGCACCACCAGGGAAGCCCCTAAGGAGCTTTTTTTAGACATCTTTTCCCTAATCGCCCCTTGCCCCCACCCCATGATGCTTTAATGCCGGAGGTATACTTTATATCTGTTTATGTGCTACAGCCCTTTGGAGGCCCATAAACCATTGTACCACAAACCATCCAAGATATTTTCATCCCCCAGGAACCAGTTTTGATATTGCCCCCATTGAGACTGATGCTCTGCACAAATGACATAGTAGTATTGTCATTTCTAACTCAGGAGATGTGGTGTGACTGAGAGGTCAATAATGTTTACTATTTCTTCCTTGAAATTGTCTCCTCTTGGTTTTTCATTCTCCTACTTCTTTTTCTACCCTGTAGACTTTTCTCTGTCTCTTTCAAATGATGTTACTTTCTTTTCCTACTTCCTTAATAAAGAAGGTTCTCCTATAGGTCCTGCTTTTCAGAATTTCAAGGAAGGGCCATGAGAAGATTGTCTTCAGTTTGGGGTGCACTCCTGCGAATTCAGGGGAAACACAGGCAGTAGAACATGTCTCTTCTCCTTGGTGGTGGTCATTCTGAGTTTGCTATTCCAAGACTGGGGTGCACACCAGAAATCTCAGAGAATGGTAATAATGGCTCAGTGACATTTGGGATACAGTTGCAACCGCACTGACCAACCCTCTCTATGTGCACTTAGCACTCATCATTCCCAAGAGAAGGTCCAGTTGGGTCAATTTATCACTGACCAGCGCCACTTTGGACACCTCAGAGGCAAATGGCCTGCCTTATGTTCATCCTACACATGTAACCTTTGGCTGAAGCACCTAGCCCTGGTCTAGACAGGCATGGCCCAGCTGGCAGAGAGTTCATTGGATGGATGTGGCAAGAACCACAGCTCTAAGCAGAAAGAATGCTGGGGGTTTAGAAACTCAGAAAGCAGCCAAGGGCCTGGGAGGCACCTGGAGCTTCAGAACATCCTCTCCAGTGAAGTTCTGTCATCAGGTCTTGTCTCTCCTGTGTTCTCTCGAGATTTCCACAAACTTCCATTCTCTTGGGCAAAAAAAGATGGGTTTGTAAAGAGTTTTAAATGCCCAAACTGAGAAGGGCACACGTCTTTAGTGGCTTTTCCTCCCTCCTGTCTCATCTTTGCTGCTTCCTCACTCCCACATAAACTATAGGCATTCATCAGAGATATTGCAATAAAGTATGATATTGCAATAAAATCACATGAAGTTTTTGGTTTGTCAGTGCCTATAAAAGTTATGCACTATACTGTAGCCTTTAATTTTTTTTTTTTTTGAGTCTCAGATTTTTTTTTTTTTAATTTTATTTATTTATTTATTTATTTATTTATTTATTTTTGGCTGTGCTGGGTCTTTGGTTCGTGCGAGGGCTTTCTCCAGTTGCGGCAAGTGGGGGCCACTCTTCATCGCGGTGCGGGGACCGCTCTTCATCGCGGTGCGCGGGCCTTTCACTATCGCGGCCCCTCCCGTCGCGGGGCACAGGCTCCAGAAGCGCAGGCTCAGCAGCTGTGGCTCACGGGCCCAGCCGCTCCGCGGCATGTGGGATCCTCCCAGACCAGGGCTCGAACCCGTGTCTCCTGCATTAGCAGGCAGATTCTCAACCACTGCGCCACCAGGGAAGCCCCTGTAGCCTTTAAGTGTACGATAGAATTATGTCTAAAAACATGTACATACCTTAATTTAAAAGTACTTTATTGCTAAAAAATGCTAACCGTCATCTGAGCCTTCAGCAAGTTGTAATCTTGTTGCTGTCGGAGGGTCTTGCCTCCATGTTGGTGGCTGCTGACTGATCAGGGTGGTGGTCACTGAAGGCTGGGGCTGCTGTAGCCATTTCTTAAAATAAGACAGCGAAGTCTGACACATCGATTGACTCTTTCTTTCATGGACGATTTGTCTGCAGCATGTGGTGCTGTTTGATAGCATTTTACCCACATAGAACTTCTCTCAAAATTGGAGTCAGTCCTCTCACACCCTGCTGCTGCTTTATCAACTGAGTTTATGTCATATTCCAAATCCTTTGTTGTCCTCTGAACAGTCTTCACAGCATCTTCACCAGGAGAAGATTCCATCTCAAGAAACCACCTTCTTTGCTCATCCAGAAGAAGCAACTCCTCATTTGCTCAGATTTTATCATGAGATTGCAGCAATTTGGTCACAACTTCAGGTTCCACATCAAACTCTAGTTCTCTTGCTATTTCCACCACATCTGTAGTTACTTCCTCCATTGAAGTCTTGAACCCCTCAAAGTCATACAAAAGAGTTGGAATCAACCTCTCTCAAACTCCTGTTAATGTTGATATTTTGACCTCTTCCCATAAACCACAAATGCTCTTAGTGGCATCTAGAATGGCAAATCCTTTCCAGAAGGTTTTCAATTGACTTTGCCCAGATACATCAGAGAAATCACTACCTATGGCAACTACAGCCTTACAAAATGTATTTCTTAATAAAACTTGAAAGTAGAAATTACTCCGTGCTCCATGGGCGGCAGAATGGATGTTGTGTTAGCAGGCATAAAAACATTAATCTCATTTTACATCTCCATCAGAGTTCTTGGGTGACCAGGTACATTGTCAATGAGCAGTAATATCTTGAAAAGAATCTATTTTCTGAGCAGTAGGTCTCAACAGTGGCTTTAAAATATTCAGTAAACCATGTTGCAAACAGATGTGCTGTTATCCAGGCTTTGTTGTTCCATTTATACAGCAGAGTCAGAGTAGATTGAGCATAATTTTAAAGGGCCCTAGGATTTTCAGAATGTTAAATGAACATTGGCTTTGACTTAAAGTCACCAGCTGCATTAGCCCCAATAAGAGAGTCAGCCTGTACTTTGAAGTTTTGAAGCCAGGCATTGACTTCTCCTCTCTAGCTATGAAAGTCCTAGATGGCATCTTCCAATAGAAGGCTGTTTTGTCTACATTAAATATCTATTTGTTTAGTGAAGCCACCTTCATTAATTATCTTAGTTAGATCTTCTGGATAACTTGCTAAAACTTCTACATCAGCACATGCTGCTTCGCCCTGCACTTTTATGGAAACAACTTCTTCCTGAAACCTCATGAACCAACCTCTGCTAGCTTCAAACTTTTCTTCTGCAGCTTCCTCACCTCTCTCAGCCTTAATGGAATTGAAGAGTGAGGGCCTTGCTCTGGATTAGGCTTTGGCTTCAGGGAATGTTGTGGGTGCTTTGATCTTCTATCCAGACCACTCAGGCTTCCTCCATATCAGCAATAAGGCTGTTTCGCTTTCTTATCATTCATGTGTTCACTGGAATAGCAATTTTAATTTCCTTTAAGAACTTTCCTTTGCATTTACAACTTGGCTGTTCAGTGAAAGAGCTTAGCTTTCACCCTGTCTCTGCTCTCGACATGCCTTCCTCACTAAGCTTAATCATTTCTAGCTTTTGATTTAAAGTGAGAGATGTGTGACTCTTCCTTTCACTTGAACACTTAGAAGCCATTGTAGGGTTATTAACTGGCCTAGCGTCAACATTGTTTTGTCTGAGGGAATACGGAGCCCCAAGGGAAGGTAGAGAGACAGGGAAATGGCCAGATGGTCGGTGAGGCAGTCAGAACACACACAACATGTATCAATTCAGTTCTCTGTCTTATATGGGCATGGTTCATGGTGCCCCAAAACAATTTCAATAGTAACATCAAAGATTACTGAACACAGATCACCATAACAGATATAATAATGATGAAAAAGTTTGAAATATTGTAAGAATTACCAGAATGTGACACAGAGACACAAAATGAGCAAATGCAGTTGGAAAAATGGCACTGATAGACTTGCTCGACACAAACCTTCAATTCGTACAAAACGCCGTAGCTGCTAAGTGCGGTAAAGTGAAGCGTGATAAAACAAAGTATGCCTGTATCAGCACATCTTTGCCTCAGGCTTTGTTATTCCACGAACTCAAACTAAGGCAGAAGATACCGGGTTCCTGGGTTCCTGGTCTAGAAGGAAGGTACTGGGTTACAGATGGGCATGTCCCTTTCGCCCTGCAGACTCCTTGGATATGGGGAGTGATGAGGCTGGAGCGGGGCCAACATAGCCCCAGAGCAAGGTCTAGGGCAAGGGCCAGTTGCCCAGTTGGAAGGGCAGCACTGACTGGAATATAAACTGCTGACGGGTGTGGCCTGTCTGCTTCATCCTCACATATTCGGCCAACAGCAGATATTCAAATTTTTAAAAATGAAATTAATGTGTGCTTAAGGTTTTTGTAAAACATGAATTTGTTCAATAAACAAATGCCATTCAGGCACTATGACAAATGCTAAATTGTGGATTCATGATCCAAATGTTATGATGCTACAAATATTTATTTGCTTTCATACTTAACTCATATAATACATACATCTGCCTGCCCCATAATGTTGCAAAACTTGGAGCGTCTCAAGACATCTGAATGGAATATCAGATAATTTCAGAATTCTATTGGTGAAAATAGTAAATGCGAAAGCACTACTTGATGCAAGTAAAGATTTTTCAAAGTAAAATATCCTTTCTTTTTTTCGCCTGAAAACCATATCTAGATATCCCTAAGTAAATGACAAGATGGTATTCTTGAAAACCTGGTCCATTTATTTAATACACATTTATTGAGTGTTTATCACGTGCCAGGCACTGCGCTAGGCCTTGGTGATACCAAATGGTTGGCTTAGTCTCTGCTACAGAAATGAGTTTGATACTATAGGGAAGTTGTCCAAGTTAATAATTACAAAATGAATCTGGGATGCTGTGATAAAATGACAGAGACCCTTTCCTCTTGTGGGGGGTGGCATGAGGAAGCAGAGAGAAAAAGACTCCTGGAGGCTACCCCTGAGCTATTGAAAGGATGGGTAAGAGTTACCCAGGTGAAGAAAAACTGTTCTTGACAAGCAGATGAGTATGGCAGTCTGAGAGGAGATAAAGGCAAGGCTTCCCACAAATGCCACTTTTATGGTTTTTGACAACTCTACATAGCACCAGTAATAACTTAATATTTTTCTTAAATATCACTTTAATTTTTAAAAATTTTTTACTGACATACCTACTTCAGCTATATCTTAAGCAATACATGAGAAATCTAGGGTATGGTGTGTTAATTATACATTTGCTAGTACTAATATTAAAACACTTACTATATGGATACCCTTTTACTCTCTTAAAATCATCTCATCAATTGAATTGTATTGAACTGTAGGAAAAACAAAATGGAACTCTTGTTTAATTTAATATACCCCTTACCCTGCAACAGGAGATAATTCGTTTTAGATGCCACTTTTTTTCCTAGTAGAATTACTATACTTTAAAATGGTTCAAAATAACGTACAATAACCTTCAAAGCAACGGAAAAGTCTGAGTTTTCTGGCACCTTGAGGCAAAGGGACCCGAGCTTTTGATCTTAATCCCCATCAAGTAATGAGGCAGCATACTTTCGACCGTTTTGATTTGAAATTCATTCTCTTGTATTAAGAAAACAAAACAAACAAAAAACCTAAAGCAAAGGCAGACATACAAAGGGATTTTTAAAAGCTGGAAAAGCAGTGGATATCGATGGGAGAGAAGATGAGGCGTAAAATTAGAAAAGAGAAGAAAGTCCGCCCCAGACCAGGCAAATCCGCATTGATGGAGGCAGCGTTTCCTTCTCCAGCAGCCAAACTGCCTCTGTTTTTTAAGGCAAACTTAGGCCGCGTTTCCGCTGAGCGAAGAAAGAAGTCAAGGCGAGGGCTCGACTTTCTGAAAAAAAAAAGGAGTCACAGTCAGCACGCAGGACCGAAGAGGCGGAAGCAGCTGGGAGACCCTGCTCGCCAGCATCTTGAATCGACCAGGACGGACCGGCGGGCAACCAGGCCCCGCCCCCAGGACAGGCCTCGCCCCACCCCGGCCGGCCGGCCGCTCGGCGGAGCCGCCAGGGGTCGCTGCGCGCCGTCTGGGCGACAGCCGGTCTCTCTTCCCTGCCTCCCCTTCGCTGCTCCGCCCCCGGGGCGGTGTCGGCGCCAAAATCAAACCCGCCTGGGCCCGCCCCGCCCCTCGCCGCGCTTAGGCCCCGCCGCTGGAAGACGCGCAGCCCGCGCAATGGTAAGAGCAAGGGGATCGCTCCTCGGTCCCCCTCCTCCACAGTGGCCCGGCTGCAGAGCCCCTCGGCTGCGTGCCACGCGGGCCCGGCGTTGGCCCCCGGGCGGGCTGCAGAGGCCGGCTACCCCGCCAGGTCGACGCCAGGGCCGCCCGGCGCTTTCCGGCTCCCGCCGCCTGAGCCCCTAGGCTGAGGCGCCGCGCTGGGATCCCCGTCCTTGTGCCCCCCGCCTCCCTCCCGGGCGGGTCAGGTTAACTACGGGCGTTCGAGAACGTGCCCCGAGTGTCTCACGAACTCAGCAGTCTGTCAGCAAGGCCAGGAGTCACTTCAGAAGCGGTGCCCAGGCTCCCCGCTTCCGGCCACCAAGGCGCCGCCCCCGGTGGAGAACAGGGAACGGGTGTCGGCGGGCAGCGCCGGGGGGTTCCGGGGGCCCGAGGAGCTTGCTTGATCTTTGAAGATTGAGTGGTTTGGAGCGTTGTAGCATTTAGAGCCCATTTCAGTATTGCTCACAATTTCCAAAGTGACCTAACAAATCTTCATTTTATGCCAGTTAGAGGATTTCTGTGAAAATGCGTTGGTTTTTACGAAGGGCAGGGCTGCCCTTTTGTGCTTCCGGAGTCGCTTTATTAGGGAAGCACCGTACCGACTTCGTCTTCCTTGCATTGCCTGATGGGTTAAGTCCTGGTTAGATTCCAAATCGTCTCTTTCTCTTTGTGAATTTAATGTCTTTCTGCTCATCAAATCATTTTCATAAACCTTCAAAGTTTCATCCCCCACCCCCTTCTGTTGGCAGAGAATCAACGTCTAATGAAGTGGATCTAAGATTTTAATATCTTAATTAAGTGGCCGTTATTTTGCCAAGCTGGTGGTGGACGGAGATATATAGGTTGTACGATGTTTATTTGAAGATTCTTGTCCAGATGTAATCAAAACTGATAACGGTTTCTTTGTGGTTAAACTAACAACCCAGCCACCTGGGCATAAAATGGTGTAGGAAGCCAAACAGGCTCACACTTAAATCTGGTACCAGTGTTCCGTGATACCATATTTCTCCTTTATAGAGTTACTGGCCTGATAGAACTGACTACTGAGTACTATGCAGCCCATATGCATTAATTTTTTTGTTTTTGTCTTTTTACCTAATATCTCTCTACACCTACATACCTTCTAATACTAAATGGTTTAATGTGCTATTAACTCTTTTCTGATGTTTACCGCTAGTAATGGAGAAACATGGAACAAGTTAGAATAAAACTTTTTGTAAGAGACATACTTCCTATTTTTCATGTATTATTAAGAACTAAGTTTAGTGTTATGTTGATCAAAGATAACTTTTGTTCTTTTTCCTGATTGTGAATTAATAGCTGTTTGTTTTGATTTTGGTTGCGCTTGCTGGGTAAACAGTTGTTATAAGTCCAAGCATATTTTTGGAATTGGAGAAATGTGGTATGGTCTGCCACTTCTGAGGGCAGCGATTATCATCTACTTTTAATTTTTCAAAATTGTATTAGTGATCAACAGGGCTGACTTTAGGAAATTTTTTTGCGGGAACTTAGTTCCCCAACCAGGGATCGAACCCGTGCCCCCTGCAGTGGAAGCGCAGAGTCCTAACCACTGGACCACTTAGGATTTCTTTAACTCCTAGTTGGAGAAGTTTCCTTCATTGTCCTCAAGTCAAATTTTGAGGCCACTTACTTACTAATTTGAGTGTATCTCTAACTCATACTACGAGGAGATGTTCTTTAATCCTAAGTATTATATGAGCCCTTGTTGATTTTTTGGAGAAATTTCTAAATATGAAGTAATAAGGCTTCCTTTTACATTAGTTACTTTAATTCTGGCCATGATACTCTCCCACGGTGGTTAGCAATGAAAACTCTTTGTAGTGGTGAAGGAGACTGATGAATAAATTAGCCTGAAATCAGTGTTAACGGATGATACAGCTCATCCATATTTCTTTTTTTTTTTTCATCCATATTTCTTGAATCACTTTCATAAGCTGTTGAGCTGAGTGATAAGAGTTTTCCTAAAACAGTGTGCCCTCAGGACATTAGATTCTCCTCATTGCCTGCCTCTGCGTGGCAGATTCTTGCAGAGTCCAGGGTCTCTCAGGGAGCAGTTTATAATAACACAATGTTAGGAGCCTTTTCTAAAGCTTTGGCTCTATTTTCCACTGATGCAGCCACAGACTAAATTCCTAAAGGGGTTCTCATTGCCCCACAGTGCCCCTAACTTAACCTTCAGATTCTGGGCTGAGAGAAACAGTGTTTTCAATCCTGGGGCACAAAGCACCTCAAGATTTTTAAAATATGAGGCCAAGGGACCCCATTTCAGAGATCCTGATTCATTTCTTATGGGATGTGCCTGGGCATCAGCAGTTTTAAAAGCTCCTGAGATGATTCTAATCTCTGTGTATGGCAGTTTGAGACTAACTGGACTAGAGAAATAGCTGAATGGGCCTTCTAACTGAGTGTGGATATCTTGCTTTATTCAGATACTGCAGAAGCCAGTGTGAAGGGAGGCTAATAACGTAGTACTGAACTCTAGCTCTCTACCCTGGGTTTAGTGAACATGTCTTCGTAGTGTATGGTTTCTTGGAACTGAGATTCCTCTGGTTTATCTCTCCAAGTAAGGCAATAAATGGTTATCACAGACTTCCTTATTATCAGTTCTCCCTGAAATGTATTTATGGGAGTGCAGAGGGGTGTTGTGGGATTTGGGAGTCTGAACGGCCTCAAATTTTAGATACATGGTCCTGAAATTGAGGGCTGGTCTTTACAACTGCTCTTCTAACCTGGCACTAACCTCTGGGAAGGCAAAGGCAGTTCATGTTCTGAAGAACTCTTTTTGTTTTGTTTTGCTTTGTTTTATTGAATGAAAGAGTCTTTAAATGCTATAGTACTTTACAGTTTTCAAGTTTCACACATATGATTTCATATAATCCCATAATAACCCTGTTCTCCCCCCACCCCTATTTTGCCCCTCCCCACAACCTTCTCCCCGCTGGTAACCACTAGTTTGTTCTCTATATCTGTGAGTTTGCTTCTTTTTTCTTTTATTACTAGTTTGTTGTATTTTTTAGATTCCACATATAAGTGATATCATACAGTGTTTGTCTTTCTCTGACTTATTTCACTTAGCCCTCCAAGTCCATGCATGTTGCCACTTTTTTATGACTGAGTCATAAAAATCTATTTGTGTGTGTGTGTGTGTGTGTGTGTGTATGTATATATGTATATAAGTACATATGTATATGTGTATTATACATATACCACATTTTCTTTATCCATTCATCTGTTGATGGACACTTAGGCTGCTACCATATCTTGGCAAATGTAAATAATGCTACTATGAACACTGGGGTGCATGTATCTTTTTGAATTAGTGTTTTTGTTTCTTTGGGATATATACACAAAGGAGTGGAATTGCTGGGTTATATGGTGGTTCTATTTTTAATTTTTTGAGAAAGCTCTGCATTGTTTACCACAGTGGCTGCACCAATTTACATTCCCACCAAAGTGTACGAGGGTTCCCTTTTCTCCACATTGTCACCAATTTGTTATTTGTGGTCTTTTTGATGATGGCCATTCTGACAGGTGTGAGGTGATATCTCACTGTGGTTTTTTTGTTTGTTTGTTTCGTTTCGTTTTGTTTGTTTTTGGGGGTTTTTTTTTTTTGGCTCTGTTGGGTCTCTGTTGCTGCATGTGGGCTTTCTCTAGTTGCAGCGAGCGGGGGCTACTCTTCATTGCGGTGCACGGGCTTCTTATTGTGGTGGCTTCTCTTGTTGCAGAGCATGGGCTCTAGGCGTGTGGGCTTCATTAGTTGCAGCTCAAGGGCTCAGTAGTTGTGGCGTGCGGGCTCAGTAGTTGTGGCACACGGGCTTAGTTGCTCCGCAGCATGTGGGATCTTCCCGGACCAGGGCTTGAACCCGTGTCCCCTGCATTGGCAGGCAGATTCTTAACCACTGGGTCACCAGAGAAGTCCTCTTTGCGGTTTTGATTTGCATGAGAGGAAGGTGTTTTAGATAGAACAACATTTTTAAAAAGGCACAGAAATGGGAAAGAGCATGCTGCAAGTGGAGAATTACAAGTAGTTTTTGTATTACAGCTTAAATTGCTCAGTTCTTCATGTTGTTATGGTAAATTTGAGGTGGGGAGTGGTACCTGTGAGAGATAAGTTGGGGTCAGGTGACAGAAGGCCTTGTATGTCATTCTAGGGTGATTGGATACTTCTGGATGGTTGAGAGTTTTAAGCAAGGGAGTTTTAAGCAAGGGAGAGGCATGGGTAGGCATGGCAAAGGAGAGGTTTGCTTTTTGGCAGCGTGGAATGTGGCTGGAGGGTGGGACAAAGCATGGTTAACAGACTGCAGGTATGTAGTAGGGAACAGACAATGAAGGCCTGAACTAAGGTAGAGGTAGTAGGGATGGAGCAGACAGGATCGATTTGAGAAACAGTTAAGCTCTGAAATTGGCAGAACTTTGTGATTGGTTGGATGTGGAGTTAAGAGAGATGAAAGAACCTAGGGTGACTGCCAGGCCTCTGGCTAGGGTAACAAGGTAGAATCTAACTGAACTCAAGATCCAGAACAGCAGGTTTGGGGAGTAGATGTGGGAGAGGAGGGGTCAGTTTAGACCTCCTGAGTTTGACGTCTATTCAGCAGACAGGTAAGTACGTGAGATTGGAGCTCAGGCGCCCACTTAATCCAATGATATAAAGATCTGAGTTCTCAGCATAGGTGTTTGTTAAAACCATGAAAGCAGGTGAGATTAAAGAAAAGGTGTGAGGAGGGAGGGGATCAGTAGAGAAAGAACCCTGGGGAACTGCAGTATTTAAAATTGTGGACAGAGGGAAAAGAGAAAAAGTTAAACTTTGAGGCTACTTATTTTACCTGTGCAACTCATCAAGGAACATTGGATAATTTGCTGTGAAAAGGGGTTAATGGGTTTCTAGACCATGTACTCTGGAATGCATTCAGAACGGCAATTCCAAATTCCTTTCCCTGTCTAGTGTAGGCTCTCGTTTCTGATGGAGTTTATGGTTGGATAGGTTTATTATTGTTGGTTTATTTATGTCTGCTTTTTATGTGGTATAAAGTATTTTAAAGTTCTTACTAAACAATTTATGTTCCTCTATAATCCCATGTAATTTTTAAGAAAGATGCAGATTACTTCAGAAACATTAGTGTGGAAGCCTCCATGAGAGTACTAGAGATTATGGTTCTCGTTCTCTTTTGTTATTTTCTGTGAATATTTGCATTGAGGAAGTTTGGCGTTTTGAAAATTCAGGCTTTAGCTTTAGGTATATACCCTATATAAAATATATGGTAAAATTTATTATTAAAATACATTTCAGTTACATCTTTTTAAAAATATTTATTTATTTAATTTTATTGTTTATTTTCTTTATTTTTTTGGCTGCGTTGTGTCTTAGTTGCGGCACGCGAGATCTTTTTCATTGCGGTGCATGGGCTCTTCATTGTGGCCTGCGGGTTTTCTCTCTCTAGTTGTGGCACGCAGGCTCCAGAACACGTGGGCTCTGTAGTTTGCGGTATGCAGTCTCTCTCGTTGAGGCACGCGAGCTCAGTAGTTGTGGTGCGCGGGCTTAGTTGCCCCGCGGCGTGTGGGATCTTAGTTCCCTGACCAGGGATCGAACCTGCATCCCTGGCATTGGAAGGCAGATTCTTTACCACTGGACCACCGGGTATGTCCCTCAGTTCCATCTTAATTATCTTAATTTCAAGTTAGCTAAAGGGTAGTGACAGGATAATAATAACCTGAAGTAGGCTTTCATTTTCTACTTGGACATGGTTTTCCTTCCTCCAGCCTGCCCTCCACAATGCTACCTAACTCTTATCGTGTCACTCCCTGCTTTAGAAATTGCTCAGTAGCTCCTCGTGGCCTGAAGTAGAGTCTGCTCTCTTTGGCTAGACAGTCAGCCTTCCATAATCTGGCCCCAGACAACCTTTCTCATCTCATCTGCCACTCCACTTGTATAATAATCGTCCCTGAGTGTTTGTCGTTCTGGAGCATTCCATGTACTTCTGTAACACTGTGCCTGTGTGTGATCTGTCCAGGACACCCTTCTCACCATTTCTCAACTTGCCAAAATCCTGTTCATCTCTAGGCTTCCTAGCTAACCCTCCTCCCTTTCCAGGGTGGAATTAATTTATTCTTTCCTGGGTAGCAATTTGTACATGTACCTGTTCGTTAATTATAAGTAGTTATGTCTATTTATTTTCCTTGAGAGATTAAGTCTTTTGAAGGTAAATACAGTGACTTATTGGATCATTTGATAAATATTGAACTTCTACAAAATGCCAGGCACTGTCTCAGCCGCAGTTCTTATTATTATACTGGCAGCACCTACCACAAGGCTTGGCATAAAGTAGTAGAGTTGTTAAAATCCGTCTTGAGGCCTCGCTCTGAGAGTTATTAAACCTCTTGGTCTCAGATGAGACCATGCATTATTTCTGATAATGTTTTGAACCAAGTTGTCTTAAAAAGCATTGTTTTTGTTTTTGTTTTTAATTGCACTGTTTACTTTTTAACTTTTGTGCTTTAGTCGAAGAAAAAAGGACTAAGTGCAGAGGAAAAGAGAGCCCGCATGATGGAAATATTTTTTGAGACGGTAAGTCGTTTTCCTTAAGATTTTTAGTATTTTGTGTAATTTTCTCCTTAAATTTATGTCATCCAGTGTTAACTGTACCTTTTTTTATTAGAAATCAATAGTGAACAATTTCCTAAAGAATGAATAAAATTCTACAAACACTTGTGGTTCCTGTGAGCTGTGGAGCATGAAAGAATCCTATCCCAGGATTTGTAGAGTCTCTTCTATCCAGACTGCCCTATACTCTGGCACCATAATTAACTTTCTGAAGCATATATTTGATTGTGTCCCCTTTTACCTGAAAATAGTAATGATAATAGCTCACATCTACTGAGTGCTTCCTAGGTGCTATTCACTATTCTAAGCACTTGGTGTAGTTATCTGATTTTATCCTTTTTAACCCTCTGAGATCCTCATTCTACAGATCTGGACATCTGAGACACAGCCTAAGATACCAGCCCTGGATCTCAAAACAAGAAGTGATAGTACTAGGATAAAAACCCAGGGGGGATCATCTGATTATAGAGATAGTGCTAAATACAGCCTCTTTACATTTATAAGCCTGCATATGGTATAACACATATGTGATGGTACATAGCCTCCTTAATTTATTCCAGTTATTCGTGCCTGCCACTAACAGGAAATATGTTTGAAGTTTCTGCTCCTAAGTGGCAGAACCAGGATTCAAACCCAGTCACCTGGCTCTAGAGCCTGTTTTCTTCACACGTTGCTGTACAATGGCTTTTCTTGCTTCCAGATTAAAATCCAAACTTTTGACCTACAAAAATATTAATTTCTTACGTCTTACCTCTTGACAGGACCTTCAAAGTCTGGTTTGGCCCCAACCTACTGGCTATTTTCATTATTTACAAATATCAATATGAAGAAAGTGGGGAAAACAGCAAAATAGAATGTAAAATTAATAAGTAATGATAATACTTGACATTTTCATTTTGATAATGCAGATTCTCAGTGAAACAAGTGAAATATTGTGGGCACTTTTTTTTTTAACTGTTTGCCCTTTAAGCGAAATCTTACTAGTCTTACTTACATACAATGACTTACTAAAAGTCATTGGCAATTCAGAACAGAGTATCATATTAATAATGATGATATGATTAGGATGATAAATTGATAAAGTTTGTAGGTAAAGATTATGACTTTATTCTGCTGAGTAGAAATATTTTTCCTATGGTCTTAGAGTAAGAAAAGTAGATTTAATTCCTAGCAGGCAGTGGAAAGCTGGGGAGAGTGGTGAGGGAAATTAATTTGTTCTTTATGATATTGTTGGCTGTTTTTGATTAAAATTTTTTCAGCTCTGCTCTCAATGACAATAAGACACTAATGACTAGTTACCATGACTATAATGAGTATTAGAGGTTAAAGAAGTTCAATAGTCAATGAGTTTTTAGGTAAAGATAGGAATTAATTGTATTAATTGATTTCAGTTCATATATTCCTCTACATATTAATTCATATGAATACATACATAGATTTATTTGAAGTTACTAATTCTTTGCCTGTTACACTTAGGAAGAACATGGCCACAGTACAGCTCAAAGATAGAGAACTTGTACCTGAAGTCTGTTTTACCTAATAGCTTTGTGACGTTAAGCAAGTTACTTGACCTAAGTCTCAGTTTCTTCATCTCTTAAAAAGGCTAATAATAATTGTACCTAGTTCACAAAGTTGGTATGAGGATTGAATGAAATAATCTGTGTAAAACATTATAATGCTCAGGTCATAAGTGCTTAATTAAAAGTTATCTAACTTTATAACTGTGTGTCTTCCATGGTATCTTTACACATAGTTTTTTGTTTTTGAGAGCTAGAACCATTGTGTTCATCTCTCCTTTATTATCTCTGTTTAATGTAGGGGAGAACCAATATTTACTTGAGACCATTTTCTCTGTCCACTTAAATGACCACTTTGGTCCTGAGGCTAGTTCTTTGCAAGCCCATTTATCTACATAGCAACCCCACTGGTGCAGCCAGTATGTATGGGGCTTTTCCTTGATAACCACATCTAGGCAGCTGTCTCAATGAGTTCATGTTCTTTTTCCTAAGGTATTTGCGAATAGGTTTGATTAACTGGGTTTTTTTAAACTCATTAGAGGCCTGAAGTTAGTAATTTACTGCATGTTCTCTGAGACCCTGCAGAATTCTCTTCTTTTTTTTTTTTTAAACATCTTTATTGAAGTATAATTGCTTCACAGTGGTGTGTTAGTTTCTGCTTTATAACAAAGTGAATCAGCTACACATATACACACGTTCCCATATCTCCTCCCTCCCGCATCTCCCTCCCTCCCACCCTCCCCATCCCACCCCCCCAGGGGGTCACAAAGCACCGAGCTGATCTCCCTGTGCTATGTGGCTGCTTCCCACTAGCTATCTATTTTACATTTGGTAGTGTATATATGTCCATGACACTTTCTCACCCTGTCACATCTCACCCCTCCCCCTCCCCATATCCTCAAGTCCATTCTTTAGTATGTCTGTGTCTTTATTCCCATCTTGCCACTAGGTTCTTCATGACATTTTTTTTTCCTTAGATTCCATATATATGTGTTAGCATACTGTATTTGTTTTTCTCTTTCTTTTTTTTTTTTTAAACATCTTTATTGAAGTATAATTGCCTTACAATGGTGTGTTAGCTTCTGCTTTATAACAAAGTGAATCAGTTATACATATACAATATGTTCCCATTTCTCTTCCCTCTTGCATCTCCCTCCCTCCCACCCTCCCCATCCCACCCCTCTAGGTGGTCACAAAGCACCGAGCTGATCTCCCTGTGCTATGCAGCTGCTTCCCACTAGTTATCTATTTTACATTTGGTAGTGTATATATATCCATGACACTCTCTTACCCTGTCACATCTCACCCCACCCCCTCCCCATATCCTCAAGTCCATTCTCTAGTAGGTCTGTGTCTTTATTCCCATCTTGCCACTAGGTTCTTCATGGCCTTTTTTTTTTTTTTCCCTTAGATTCCGTATATATGTGTTAGCATACTGTATTTGTTTTTCTCTTTCTGACTTACTTCACTCTGTATGACAGACTCTAACTCCATCCACCTCATTACAAATACCTCCATTTCATTTCTTTTTATGGCTGAGTAATATTCCATTGTATATATGTGCCACATCTTCTTTATCCATTCATCCGATGATGGGCACTTAGGTTGCTTCCATGTCCTGGCTATTGTAAATAGAGCTGCAATGAACATTTTGGTACATGACTCTTTTTGAATTATGGTTTTCTCAGGGTATATGCCCAGTAGTGGGATTGCTGGGTCGTATGGTAGTTCTATTTGTAGTTTTTTAAGGAACCTCCATACTGTTCTCCATAGTGGCTGTATCAATTTACATTCCCACCAACAGTGCAAGTCCCTTTTCTCCACACCCTCTCCAGCATTTATTGTTTGTAGATTTTTTGATGATGGCCATTCTGACCGGTGTGAGATGATACCTCATTGTAGTTTTGATTTGCGTTTCTCTAATGATTAATGATGTTGAGCATTCTTTCATGTGTCTGTTGGCCATCTGTATATCTTCTTTGGAGAAATGTCTCTTTAGGTCTTCTGCCCATTTTTGGATTGGGTTTTTTGTTTTTTTGTTATTGAGCTGCATGAGCTGCTTGTAAATCTTGGAGATTAATCCTTTGTCAGTTGCTTCATTTGCAAATATTTTCTCCCATTCTGAGGGTTGTCTTTCGGTCTTGTTTATGGTTTCCTTTGCTGTGCAAAAGCTTTTCAGTTTCATTAGGTCCCATTTGTTTATTTTTGTTTTTATTTCCATTTCTCTAGGAGCTGGGTCAAAAAGGATCTTGCTGTGATTTATGTCATAGAGTGTTCTGCCTATGTTTTCCTCTAAGAGTTTGATAGTGTCTGGCTTTACACTTAGGTCTTTAATCCATTTTGAGTTTATTTTTGTGTACGGTGTCAGGGAGTGTTCTAATTTCATACTTTTACATGTACCTGTCCAATTTTCCCAGCACCACTTATTGAAGAGGCTGTCTTTTCTTCACTGTATATGCTTGCCTCCTTTATCAAAGATAAGGTGACCATATGTGCGTGGGTTTATCTCTGGGCTTTCTATCCTGTTCCATTGATCTATATTTCTGTTTTTGTGCCAGTACCAAACTGTCTTGATTACTGTAGCTTTGTAATATAGTCTGAAGTCAGGGAGCCTGATTCCTCCAGCTCCATTTTTCGTTCTCAAGATTGCTTTGGCTATTCGGGGTCTTTTGTGTCTCCATACAAATTGTGAAATTTTTTGTTCTAGTTCTGTGAAAAATGCCTGTGGTAGTTTGATAGGGATTGCATTGAATCTGTAGATTGCTTTGGGTAGTAGAGTCATTTTCACAATGTTGATTCTTCCAATCCAAGAACATGGTATATCTCTCCATCTATTTGTATCATCTTTAATTTCTTTCATCAGTGTCCTATAATTTTCTGCATACAGGTCTTTTGTCTCCTTAGGTAGGTTTATTCCTAGATATTTTATTCTTTTTGTTGCAATGGTAAACGGGAGTGTTTTCTTAATTTCACTTTCAGATTTTTCATCATTAGTATATAGGAATGCAAGAGATTTCTGTGCATTAATTTTGTATCCTGCTACTTTACCAAATTCATTGATTAGCTCTAGTAGTTTTCTGGTGGCAGTTTTAGGATTCTCTATGTATAGTATCATGTCATCTGCAAACAGTGACAGCTTTACTTCTTCTTTTCCGATTTGGATTCCTTTTATTTCTTTTTCTTCTCTGATTGCTGTGGCTAACACTTCCAAAACTATGTTGAATCATAGTGGTGAGAGTGGGCAACCTTGTCTTGTTCCTGATCTTAGTGGAAATGGTTTCAGTTTTTCACCATTGCGGACGATGTTGGCTGTGGGTTTGTCATATATGGCCTTTATTATGTTGAGGAAAGTTCCCTCTATGCCTACTTTCTGCAGGGCTTTTATCATAAATGGGTGTTGAATTTTGTCGAAAGCTTTCTCTGCATCTACTGAGATGATCATATGGTTTTTCTCCTTCAATTTGTTAATATGATGTATCACGTTGATTGATTTGCGTATATTGAAGAATCCTTGCATTCCTGGAATAAACCCCACTTGATCATGGTGTATAATCCTTTTAATGTGCTGTTGGATTCTGTTTGCTAGTATTTTGTTGAGGATTTTTGCATCTATGTTCATCAGTGATATTGGCCTGTAGTTTTCTTTCTTTGTGACATCTTTGTCTGGTTTTGGTAGCAGGGTGATGGTGGCCTCGTAGAATGAGTTGGGGAGTGTTCCTCCCTCTGCAATATTTTGGAAGAGTTTGAGAAGGATACGTGTTAGCTCTTCCCTAAATGTTTGATAGAATTCGCCTGTGAAGCCATCTGGTCCTGGGCTTTTGTTTGTTGGAAGATTTTTTTTTTTTTTTTAAACAACAGCTCCTGTTTATTTTTTATTTTTATTTATTTATTTTATTTATTTTTATTTATGGCTGTGTTGGGTCTTCATTTCTGTGTGAGGGTTTTCTCTAGTTGCGGCAAGTGGGGCCACTCTTCATCGCGGTGCGCGGGCCTCTCACTATCGCGGCCTCTCTTGTTGCGGAGCACAGGCTCCAGATGCGCAGGCTCAGCAACTGTGGCTCACGGGCCTAGTCACTCTGCGGCATGTGGGATCTTCCCAGACCAGGGCTCGAACCCGTGTCCCCTGCATTGGCAGGCAGATTCTCAACCACTGCACCACCAGGGAAGCCCTGTTGGAAGATTTTTAATCACAGTTTCAATTTCAGTGCTTGTGATTGGTCTGTTCATATTTTCTATTTCTTCCTGGTTCAGTCTCGGTAGGTTGTGCATTTCTAAGAATCTGTCCATTTCTTCCAGGTTGTCCATTTTATTGGCATAGAGTTGCTTGTAGTAATCTCTCATGATCGTTTGTATTTCTGCAGTGTCAGTGGTTACTTCTCCTTTTTCATTTCTAATTCTATTGATTTGGGTCTTCTCCCTTTTTCTCTTGATGAGTCTGGCTAATGGTTTATCAATTTTGTTTATCTTCTCGAAGAACCACCTTTTAGTTTCATTGATTTTTTTGCTATTGTTTCCTCATTTCTTTTTCATTTATTTCTGATCTGATCTTTATGATTTCTTTCCTTCTGCTAGCTTTGGGATTTTTTTTGCTCTTCTTTCTCTAATTGCTTTAGGTGCAAGGTTAAGTTGTTTATTCGAGATGTTTCCTGTTTCTTGATGTAGGCTTGTATTGCTATAAACTTCCCTCTTAGCACTGCTTTTGCTACATCCCATAGGTTTTGGGTCGTCGTGTCTCCATTGTCATTTGTTTCTAGGTATTTTTTGATTTCCCCTTTGATTTCTTCAGTGATCACTTCGTTATTAAGTAGTGTATTGTGTAACCTCCATGTGTTTGTATTTTTTACAGATCTTTTCCTGTAATTGATATCTAGTCTCATAGCATTGTGGTCGGAAAAGATACTTGATGCGATTTCAATTTTCTTAAATTTACCAAGGCTTGATTTGTGACCCAAGATATGATCTATCCTGGAGAATGTTCCATGAGCACTTGAGAAAAATGTGTGTTCTGTTGTTTTTGGGTGGAATGTCCTATAAATATCAATTAAGTCCATCTTGTTTAATGTATCATTTAAAGCTTGTGTTTCCTTATTTATTTTCATTTTGGATGATCTGTCCATTGGTGAAAGTGGGGTGTTAAAGTCCCCTACTATGATTGTGTTACTGTCGATTTCCCCTTTTATGGCTGTTAGTATTTGCCTTATGTATTGAGTGCTCCTATGTTGGGTGCATAAATATTTACAATTGTTATACCTTCCTCTTGGATCGATCCCTTGATCATTATATAGTGTCCTTCTTTGTCTCTTGTAATAGTCTTTATTTTAAAGTCTATTTTGTCTGATATGAGAATTGCTACTCCAGCTTTCTTTTGATTTCCATTTGCATGGAATATCTTTTTCCATCCCCTCACTTTCAGTCTGTATGTGTCTCTAGGTCTGAAGTGGGTCTCTTGTAGACAGCATATATATGGGTCTTGTTTTTGTATCCATTCAGCCAGTCTGTGTCTTTTGGTGGGAGCATTTAATCCATTTACATTTAAGGTAATTATCGATATGTATGTTCCTATTCCCATTTTCTTAAATGTTTTGGGTTTGTTATTGTAGGTGTTTTCCTTCTCTTGTGTTTCTTGCCTAGAGAAGTTCCTTTAGCATTTGTTGTAGAGCTGGTTTGGTGGTGCTGAACTCTCTCAGCTTTTGCTTGTCTGTAAAGGTTTTAATTTCTCCATCAAATCTGAATGAGATCCTTGCTGGGTAGAGTAATCTTGGTTGTAGGCTTTTCTCCTTCATCACTTTAAGTATATCCTGCCACTCCCTTCTGGCTTGCAGAGTTTCTGCTGAAAGATCAGCTGTTAACCTTATGGGGATTCCCTTGTGTGTTATTTGCTATTTTTCCCTTGCTGCTTTTAATATGTTTTCTTTATATTTAATTTTTGATAGTTTGATTAATATGTGTCTTGGCGTGTTTCTCCTTGGATTTATCCTGTACGGAACTCTCTGTGCTTCCAGGACTTGATTAACTATTTCCTTTCCCATATTAGGGAAGTTTTCAACTATAATCTCTTCAAATATTTTCTCAGTCCCTTTCTTTTTCCCTTCTTCTTCTGGGACCCCTATAATTCGAATGTTGGTGCGTTTAATGTTGTCCCAGAGGTCTCTGAGACTGTCCTCAGTTCTTTTCATTCTTTTTTCTTTATCCTGCTCTGCAGTAGTTATTTCCACTATTTTATCTTCCAGGTCACTTATCCGTTCTTCTGCCTCAGTTATTCTGCTATTGATCCCGTCTAGAGTATTTTTAATTCCATTTATTGTGTTTTTCATCGTTGCTTGGTTCCTCTTTAGTTCTTCTACATCCTTGTTAAATGTTTCTTGCATTTTGTCTATTCTATTTCCAAGATTTTGGATCATCTTTACTATCATTATTCTGAATTCTTTTTCAGGTAGACTGCCTATTTCCTCTTCATTTGTTAGGTCTGGTGTGTTTTGACCCTGCTCCTTCACCTGCTGTGTGGTGTTTTGTCTTCTCATTTTGCTTATCTTACTGTGTTTGGGGTCTCCTTTTCACAGGCTGTAGGTTCGTAGTTCCCATTGTTTTTGGTATCTGTCCCCAGTGGCTAAGGTTGGTTCAGTGGGTTGTGTAGGCTTCCTGGTGGAGGGGACTAGTGCCTGTGTTCTGGTGGGCACGTCCACATCTGGTGGTGTGTTTTGGGGTGTCTGTGGCCTTATTATGATTTTAGGCAGCCTCTCTGCTAATGGATGGGGCTGTGTTCCTGTCTTGCTAGTTGTTTGGCATAGGGTGTCCAGCACTGTAGCTTGCTGGTCGTTGACTGAAGCTGGGTCTTGATGTTGAGATGGAGATCTCTGAGAGATTTTCGCCGTTTGGTATTACGTGGAGCTGGGAGGTCTCTTGTGGACCAGTGTCCTGAAGTTGGCTCTCCCACCTCAGAGGCACAGCCCTGATGCCTGGCTGGAGCACCAAGAGCCTTTCATCCACACGGCTCAGAATAAAGGGGAGAAAAAAATAGAAAGAAAGAAAGAGGATAAAATAAAATAAAATAAAGCTTTTGGGAGGTCTGACGTCTTCTGCCAGTGTTCAGTGGGTGTTCTGTAGGAGCAGTTCCACGTGTAGATGTATTTCTACTGTATCTGTGGGAAGGAAGGTGATCTCCGTGTCTTACTCTTCCGCCATCTTGCCCCTCCTCCCAGAATTCTCTTTTAACAGTTTATTCCCAGATGCGCAAAAATTTATTTCACACTCTAGAACCAATGACTTAGTATGTTCCTTAATTTACTAAATCTTAAGTGTACTGAGATGAAGTTACTTTTTTCAACATTTTATTATTAAAGATGAAAGAATTTCACTGTGAATACCTATATGCCCAGCTTAGATTCTCCGTTATCATTTTATACTCTACTTGCTTTATCATATATATATATATATTCATCTATCCATTCCTTTATCCATCTATCAATTCATCTTTTTTGCAGGGGGTTGTATATCTGGGCTACTGGTCTTTTGTCTGGTGTGTTTTGTGAATACTGTCTTCCAGTCAGTCTTTTCAGTTTCTTAACAGTGTGCTTGGATGAGCAGAAGTTTTAAATTTTTATGATGTCTAATTTCCATCCTATTGAAGTTACCTTTTCAAGTTTTTATTGGAAGAAATAGATCCCAGCTTTCCATAACAATAATCACAATAATTCTGTTCTAATTGCTGAATACTTCAGTCTTTTCAAATATTTCACTCTTATTATCCAAGTTCTTTTTACCGGTTCAACCAAAGCTTATTACAAGAAGAAAGGAGTATTCTGCATAGATTTTTTTTCCAACCATAAGATTAAATATTCTCTGTGTATATCTTCCCATAATGTTTTGCTTTGCATGTGGTGGACATGCAGCATGTATAGGAGAATGACTGATAGGCAGCCATAAATTGTATGTTTTTCTTACTTAGGTGTGGCTCTTCCATGAAACCTTAAATGTAAATAAATCTTGACAGCTGTCTGTTTTGCTTTTAGTTAGAACTGCTAATCTGTGATATATGGTATATGCTAAGCAAAGTACTATTTGTGTTTTCTTCAAATCAAAGTGTCAGAGAAGCTGATTATCTCATGTTAACAAATGATTCATCATAACTAGATTTTATACTTCATTGGGAAGATGTTCTTTGCATTCTGCCCTCCAGTTACTTTAAAGAATTGTATGTTCATGCAAAATCTGTCCATTTTAGGTTCTGTTTAAGGTATTGAACAAGATAATTACAGTTTCTTCTAGCTCTAAAATTCTCGATTCTATTGCACTATTCACTTCCAGTCATAGTTTTTTAGTACAATATTTTATAAACATAATTATGGTAAATATAAATATATAGTAGAAAATAAATGCATGTTTTTCATCTTTCAACTCTTTTAAACAGAAAGATGTATTTCAATTAAAAGACATGGAGAAGATTGCTCCCAAAGAAAAAGGCATTAGTAAGTATCAAAAAATGTGCCAGAATGTTTTGGTAAATACCCGTCATCTTTCCTGCAACAGTCTTTCACTTCATGGAAACGTAAATTTTTAGAGATGAAGAATGTTTATAAAAGTCCCTATATAGGACTTCCCTGGTGGCGCAGTGGTTAAGAATCCGCCTGCCAATGCAGGGGACACATGTTCAATCCCTGGTCCGGGAAGATCCCACATGCTACAGAGCAACTAAGCCTGTGTGCCACAACTACTGAGCCTGCACTCTAGAGCCCGTGAGCCACAACTGCTGAGCCCGTGTGCCACAACTACTGAACCCCATGCACCTAGACCCCATGCTCCACAACAAGAGAAGCCACCGCAATGAGAAGCCTGTGCATGGCAACAGAGAGTAGCCCCCGCTCACCACAACTAGAGAAAGCCCACGTGCAGCAACAAAGACCCAACACAGCTAAAAATAAAATAAATAAATTAAAAAAAAAAAGTCCCTGTATAATGTTTGTGGGCCATGACCATGATTCTTGTGTTTGAAGTATCTGCTCTAGGGAAACTAAAGTGGAATATGCATGCATGCCTGTGTGCGTGCACACATACGTATACATACACACAATTATACACATTTATTTATTTATGGGTATAATTTACTTCAAAAGAAGTAAAAACTTCTTCATGTATGTTCTGGTACTTGTTAAATGTGATTTACATAGTGTATTAGTTTTCTACAGCTGCTGTAACAAATTACCATAAACTTAATTTCTACTTCACACAGTAGAAATTTATTTTCTCATAGTTCTGGAGGCCAGAAGTCTAAAATCAAGGTGTTGGCAGGGTTGGTTCCTTCTGGAAGCTCTGAGGGAAAATCCATTTTATGCTTCTCTCCTAGCTTCTGGTGGCTGCCCACAGTGCTTGGCTTATAGACACATCATTCTAATCTCTGCCTCTGCCTTCACATGGCCTTCCCCATTTTTTTTTCTCCTCTTCTGTGTCTTATAAGGGCACGTGTCATTGGATTTGGGACCCACCCTAAATCCAGGATGATTTTATCATGAGGTCCTTAATTACCTCTCTATAGAACCTTTTCCAAAGTAAGGTCACATTCACAGGTTCTGGGGGTTATCTTTTGAGGGGTCACTACATATGATACATATTTTTTTAAACCTTACTTTCTGATTATATAAGCTATACATGTTATTTTAACAGATTTGGAAATTATAAAGAATATAGTAAAAATAAAAGTTGTTCATAATCCCTCTGTTCTGAGATCACCACGGTTAACATTTTGGTGTATTTTGATATCTTATTCTTAGGTTCTGTTTATCTGTGTTTGTATGTATCTGTCCATTTCTCTGAGAGGGAACCATGCTGCATGTACAGTTTTGTGTTCGTGTATTTTTCCATATACCATCATATCATCTACACTTTCCTATGTCATTTGCTTTAAAAAAAAATGACTTACAACATCTGCCTCTCCTAATGTTTCATTCTGTGGCCACCCACTGTGCCATAATTTGTTTAGCCCATTAGCTATTGTTGACCATCTAGGTTGTTACCAAACTTTGCTGCTAAAATTAATGTGTAATTAACATGCCATCCATAAATTTTTTCTAAGACTTACTTTTTAGAGTATTTTTAGGTTCACAGCAAAATTGAGAGGAAGGCACAGTATTTCTCCTGTACTTCCTGCCCCCACACATGCATAACTTCCCCTATTATCAACATCATTTACCATCGTACATTTGTTACAGTTGACAAACCTGCATGGACACATCATAATCACACTATGTCCATAATTTACATTAGTATTCACTCTTAGTGTTGTACATTCTATGGGTTTGGACAAAAAGTATAATGACATGGATCCATCATTATGGTGTCATTATGGTATCATACAGCATATTTTCACTGCCCTAAAAATCCTCTGTGCTCCTCCACCTATTCACCCCTTCCTCTCCCCCTGCTGTAAACTTTTTTCCACATCTCATATTACTTCATTAGGAAATGTCCCCAGAAATAGAATAGAAAAAGAGACTTGTCTAGTTTTAGGCTTTTTATGTGTGTTCTCAAATTGCCTTCAGGAAAGGCTATTATACCCAAGTTTGTTTCTCAGAACTATTTTCATTTTTAGAATTCTTTGACATTTCATTTCAGTTTGTACTTCTTTATAAATGAGGTTGAATGTTTTGCATTTGGTGTAGACTTTATTTTTTTATTTATTAAATCTTTAACTATTTAATAGATTTTATTAAATTGGGGGATCTGCTGTAGGAAAAATTAAAATGGACTTTAAAATACGGATAATTTCTTGGTATAGTTTTACTTAATAGAAAGTAAGAATGGTTTATAATTTCAAACATTTGTGAAATATGACTTTGTATTTTTACATGCTATTTTAAAAACTCTTTTCTGATATTTAATCTTACCCCTAACCATAACATCCAATATATTTATTTATTTATTGTTTAATTTTACCTAGTAGTTTTGTTTTAGTTTCCTTAGCAAGAAAGGTAATACATGTTCATTGTTGGAAAAAAATACGAAAAATAAGCAAAAAGAAGGAAATAAGAATTGCCTCTTAGCCTTAATTCAAGATAACTACTGTCACATAAGTGCATACTGTCTTTTAACTTACTTTTCTATATATTACATTTTGGATGTATATATATCCAGGCCATTAAATATTTTATAACGTAAATTTAATGAATGCATTGTATATCATTACAAAAAAAATACTTTTGAGTCCCATTATTGTACTGATTTCCAGGGTTTTGCTATTGAAAACAGTGCTTTGACAAGCATCCTTATACATATCCATCATTATTTTCTTTAGCTGAATTTACAAAAGTGAAATTTCTGCATAAGAGATGTGCATAAACCTAAGGTTTTAGGTACATATTGCTACATTTTCCCACCCATGTTGAGAGTACCCATTTCCCTGAATCCTTTATTACAATTTTTAGTGTTTTAAATTTGGTAGTCAAGAAATTGTATCTCATGCTTTATTTTGCATGTCTTCAATTATTAGTGGGTTTGAACATTTTTCTTGTTTATTGATGATATTATTACAAATATCGTACATTTTTTAAAATATTTATTTATTTAATTTATTTTTTTGGCTGTGTTGGGTCTTAGTTGCAGCATGTGGGCTCTTTGTTGTGGTGCGTGGGCTTCTCTCTAGTGTGGCGTGCAGGTTTTCTCTCTCTAGTTGTGGTGCGTGGGCTTCAGGGCATGTGTGCTCTAGTTTGCGGCACGCAGGCTCTCTAGTTGAGGCGCGCGAACTCAGTAGTTGTGGCACGGGCTTAGTTGCCCCCGGCATGTGGGATCTTAGTTCCCCAACCAGGGATTGAACCTGCATCCCCCCTGCATTGGAAGGCGGATTCTTTACTACTGGACCACCAGGGAAGTCCCTGACCATACATATTTTATAGATGCCCATTGATGTATTTTATTTTTCTGTTGGAGTATTTGTCTTCTTTTGTTATTATTTTTAAAAGCTCCTTATTTATTAACTTATTGACTCAATCTGTAATATTTATTGCAAGTGTTTCCCCAGTTATTGGCCTTTTAATTTGATTTATAATGTGTCTTAATATGAAGTCTTTAAAAAATTATCTCTCCTAGCTGCTATGTCAGTAAAAGAAGTCCTTCAAAGCTTGGTTGATGATGGTATGGTTGACTGTGAGAGAATTGGAACATCTAATTATTATTGGGCTTTTCCAAGTAAAGCTCTTCACGCCAGGAAACGTAAGCTGGAGGTTCTGGAATCTCAGGTACGCCACCACAATTTAAAATAATAGATTTGCTTTGTAAGAAAGAAATTTGTTTTACTTAATCCTCTTTCATTTAGTGGCTTCCGTTAAATTTTTAACATGCATTGTGGTACCATGACAATAACCCCATAACCAAGGTGGCTACTAAGTGACTAATGGGCAGGATACACTGGACAAAGGGATGACTCACGTCCCATGTGGTATGAAGCAGGAAGGTGCAACGTTTCATCACGCTGCTCAGAATGGCATGCAATTTAAAACTTATGAATTGTTTATTTCTGGAATTTTCCATCTAATATTCTCAGACTGTGATTGACCACAGGTAACTGAAACCATGGAATCTGAAACCACAGATGAGGGGACTACTATATAGGCAAGGAATGAAACTTTAGGGAAAGGGGCTGTGGACTTGTTTTGGGGTGAAGGGAGAAAGAATCCCGATTTTTCTGGAAGATAACAAGAACAGGAAAAGTTAATCAACAATAGTAAAGTAAATTAATTTCTCTCTGTTTAGAGGTTATGTGAGATTGTGTTTCTTCACTGGAAAATCCTCCTGAAACACCACTTTTAAAAATGATGCTCCTGGGTTTAAGAAGGTTCAACTTTATGGGGAGTCTTCTTTCAGTCAGTGTTCTTAATTACAAGCAACACTAACTCTGGCTGACATTAGCAGAAAAGAAATTTATTGAAAGATATAAGATAGACTTGCAGAATCATGGGGAAGGGTGGACACACAGTTCTAAAAGTAGGCAGGAACTGAGGGAAGGTACACAGCCAGAACACACCATGAAGCCTTTCTGATGAGGATACTGGTGCCTCAAACACTGCACCGAACTCTGTTGACATTGCTGACCTCAGAAGATAACTCCACTGGCACTTCTGGCTGAAGAACCAGATGTTGCTGCCACCAAAATAAAACAAACAAACAAAAAACCACCAAGAAACTTCTGTAACAGCTCACAATTCTGGAGGTACATGAGACTAGCCAAGCCTTGGCCATGTGCCCACACTCTAGTTATCAGGGGAACTGGGGAAGTAAATAATTGGGGTTTCTAGTTTCTATGGTGGGAGGTAGCTGCCTCCTTTTGGTGCCTGCAATTCGCCAAAATAGGAAGGGGGTTTGGATGCTCCCATGATAGATACATACCCACAAAATAAATCAAGAGAAAAAACTGAAAAAGAACACAGGATTTGAAGTCAAAATAACAACAACAGATTTATTGGATACTTACTTTCCTCTGTGTGCCAGATACTGTTCTAGGCATTTGGAATCCATTAGCGAACAAAGAATGGAAGCAGGAAACCAGGTAGTTAAGTTCTTGGAATCATCCAGCTATGAAGTAATGGTGGTTTGAACCAAGGTCATAGCAGCCCACCTACACCCCCACAGCCCTAGGCAACCACTAATTTACTTTCTGTCTCTAGATTTCCTTGTTCTGGACATTTCATATGAATGGAATCACATAATATGTGTCTTTCTTGACTTGCTTCTTTCATTTAGCATAATGTTTTCATGGTTCATCCATGCTGTAATATGTATCCGTATTTCATTCCTTTTTACGGCCAAATAATATTCCATTATTTGGATATACCACATTTTGTTCGTCTCCTCATCAATTGATGGCCATTTATGTTATTTCTACCTTTTGACTGTTATGAATAATGCTGCTATAAAATTTCATGTACAAGTTTTTATGTGGACATATGTTTTTATTTCTCTTGGGAATTTCTGGGTCATATGATAACATTATATTTCATTGATTGAAGAACTTCCAGACTGTTTTCTAAAGTGGCTGCACCATTTTGCATTCCTACCAGTAGTGTATGAGGGTTCCAGTTTCATCACATCCTCACCAAAACTTGTTGTTACCTGACTTTTTGATTCCAACCATCCTAGTGGATTTGAAGTGGTATCTCATTATAGTTATGACTTTCATTTCCCTTATAACTAATCATGAGCATCTTTTCATATGTTTACTGGCCATTTGTATATCTTCCTTAGAGAAATGCCCATTCAGATCCTTTGCCCATGTCTCATCTCTTAAACATGATGCTGCACTTTTAAAATTATTATTAGAGTATCATTGATTTATAATGTTGTGTTAGTTTCAGGTGTACAGCAAAGTGATTCAGTTATATGTGTGTTTGTGTGTGTGTGTGTGTGTGTGTGTATTCTTTTTCAGATTCTTTTCCATTACAGTTTATTATAAGATATTGAATATAGTTCCCTGTGCTATACAGTAGGAGCTTGTTGCATATCTATGATGATGCATTTTTTTTCCTTGCTAGGAAACAACATGCATATTCATCACTCAGGATTTTTTTTTAAACTTAGTTATGCAATTAAAAGCTTTATACAGGGTAATTTATTTTTAGGCCTTGTTCCATTTTCCTGTCTTCATGATTTTTTGTTCTTGCTTTTATCCACTTTGAGAATTCTCTTGTCTTTCCTTTCTCCCTAGCCAGTTCTAAACATCTCCCCTCAGAAACCTTCTCAAGCTCCCATAGCTTACTGTGTTCTTGCCCTTCTATAAACTCCTGCAATATTTTTGGTTTTATCATAAATAAAATGTATGACTTTGGCAAATACTGCTGGTTGCCTGTCTAATAAACATTGCCCCCTTCTTCATTACTAACAAAACATTTACTATGCTGAGGGAGCAGTGTGTCTTGCTAAAAAATGTTTATCTTCCCAGATTCCCTTGCATCTAAGAATGGCAGTGGGAAACACTTTTGATGAATGAGATGTAAGTGGAAGACTAGCTTGAGGTTTCTGAGAAAATGTTCACTTTCCTGATAAGGCAAAACCCCTTCTTCTTTTCTGTGATATGGACATGAGATCATATTGTGACACTAAGGTAACAAGTGTTAGGATGAAGACGTTGCCTAAGAATGGCCGGGCCTGGATTAAAAGGGCTTGGGTCTCTGGTGGCATTTTGACACACTGCACTAGCCTTGGACTGCCTTACCTCTGGACTTCATATTGCATAAGAAAATTAAGCCCCCATTTAATGTAGTTTTAGTCAAATACTCTCTTTGTATTCTAAAAGTATATATCCAAAATGGATAAATTTGCTTTGAAGACTTTTTTTATATAAATGTGACTTAGATTTTATATTAGTTATCTATTGCTGGAACAGAACTGCATACCCCAAAACTTCATGGCTTAAAGAAACAAACATTCGTATCTCACAGTTTCTGTGGATCAGGTTTAGTTAGGCTCAAAGTCTCACATGAGGCTGTAGTTTAGTTAGGCTCAGAGTCTCACATGAGGCTGTAGTCAAACTGTTGGCCAGGGCTGCATTCTCATCAGAAGGCTCATCTGGGAGAAGATTTACTTCTGAACTCAATCTTAATGGTTATTGGATTTAGTTCCCTACAGGCTATGGGGCTGAGGTCTTCAGTTCCTGGAAGGTTATTGGACTGATGGCCTTAATTCCTTGATAGCTTTTAGCCAGCTGCCTCCCTCGTTCCTTATATCATGGGCTTCTCCATAGGACAGCTCACAATGTGGCAGCTGCCTTTCCTCAGAGGAAATGTGTGTGGAGAGTCCAAGACAGAAGCCACAGGGTTTTTTGTATCTTAATCTTGGAAATGACATCCCATCACCTCTGCCTCATTCCATTCCCTAGCAACAAATCATTAAATTTAGTTCACATTCAAGGAAAGATTATACATGGGCATAAATACCAAGAGGCAAGGATCATTGGGACCACCTTAGAGGATACATATCACAGATTTTTCATTCTTTTTACTTCCCAAATGTATAAATCTTTTTTTTTTCCTTTTTTTTTTAGTTTATTATTTATTTATTTATTTATTTATTTATTTACCTATGGCTGTGTTGGGTCTTCATTTCTGTGCGAGGGCTTTCTCTAGTTGCGGCAAGTGGGGGACACTCTTCTCTTCATCGCAGTGCGCGGGCCTCTCATTATTGCGGCCTCTCTTGTTGCGGAGCACAGGCTCCAGACGCGCAGGCTCAGTAATTGTGGCTCACAGGCCTAGTTGCTCCGCGGCATGTGGGATCTTCCCAGACCAGGGCTCGAACCCGTGTCCCCTGCATTGGCAGGCAGATTCTCAACCACTGCGCCACCAGGGAAGCCCCAAATGTATAAATCTTATCTTTTTGATTATTTTTTAAAAAATAGCTTTATTGAGGAATAATTGACATACCAAAATTGCTCATATTTAAAGTTTATATACTGATAAGTTTTGACATATATATACATCCATGGAACAATCACCACCATCAAGATAAGGAGCATACCCATCACCCCTAAAATTTTCTTCATTCCCCTTTTTAATCTTTGTCTCCTGCCCACTGCCCTCCCCCACCCCCCAATACACACACACACACACACACACACTGCTTCCCTTGCCCCCATCCCCAGGCAACCACTGATTTGCCTTCTGCCATTATACATTAGTTTATATTTCCTAGAATTTTATATTAAGGGAATCATGCAGTATATACTCTATTTCCTGGCTTCTTATACTTAGCATAACTAAGATGTATCCATGTTGCTGTATATGTTACTCATGCATTTTTATTGCTGAGTGGTATTTCGTTGTATAGATTTACAACAGTTGTTTACCTGTTGATGGACATTTGGGGGTTTTGTTTGTTTTAGTTTGGAGTTATTATAAATAAAGCTTCTATGAATATTCGTATATGTCTTTGTATGAGCATATGTTTTCATTTATATTTTGTAAATACCTAGGGACGGAATGGCTAGATCATATGGTAGGTGTATATATAACTTTTTAAGAGATTGCCAAGACTGTTTTCCAAAGTGCCTGTGCCATTTTAGATTCCTACCAACAGTGTATGAGAGTTCTGGTCTCTCCACATCCTCATTAATACTTGGTATGATACCCATTCTAATAAGTATGTAGTGATATCTTGTGGTTTTAGTTTCCATTTCCCCGGTGACTAACAGTGTTGAGTATTTTGCATGTGTTTGTTTGTCATCCATATATCTTCATTGATGAACTGTCTCTATACAGATCTTTTGCCTTTTTTTAAATCTATATGTTTGTTTTTATTATTACGTTTAGATAGTTCTTTGCACGTTCTAGGTACAAATCCTTTATCAGATAAATGCTTTCCAAATGTTTTCTCCCAGTCAGTGATTCGGTTTTTCATTTTCTTAACTGTGTTTAGGAGAGTTGAAGTTTTAAGTCTTAGGGAAGTCCAGTTTATTAACTTGTTTCTTTATGGTTGGTGTTTCTGGTATTGTTTCTTACCTTCTTCCAGACAGTTATTCATGCCTGAAACTAGCCATAACAGGTGCTGATTAAGCATTTCTTTTTTGACTTTGTAAACCAGAGATAATCTGGCCAAATGTATGCATTTCATTTCTTCGCCTCTGGATTTAACATAATCTCTATTTAGCAAGTGAAGGAGTTTGGCATAAAAAGCAAGCAAGAGATTCTTGCTAGGGTAGTGAATCTATTTTTAATAAGTGAACTTAATATCACTGTTTATTTATTCTGAATGAGGGATAAGATGTTCTAATTAGTTACTGTCAATATACTCCTTTCCCTACTGGTCTAAGAGTTGGCTTCCAGTGTGCTTTGTGACATACTCCTATCCTCACAGCCCCATTTATAAGCTGGAGGTCAAAGCTTAATCTCACACACTTGCTCAGAAGTCACAGTTCAAGTCATAGGCAGTAGGTCCTATACCTTCTGTTCTCAGCACTGCAGAGTGAGATTTTGATATGTCGTTCATAAAAGATTTATATCATTTGGCATTTGCTATAAATATTAAAAAACACACACACAAAAAAACTCAGTACCAAGAAGCAAGAAGAACTACAATCCTGCAGCCTGTGGAACACAAACCACATTCACAGAAAGATAGACAAGATGAAAAGGCAGAGGGCTATGTACCACATGAAGGAACGAGATAAAACCCCAGAAAAACAACTAAATGAAGTGGAGATAGGCAACCTTCCAGAAAAAGAATTCAGGACAACGATAGTGAAGATAATCCAGGACCTCGGAAAAAGAATGGAGGTAGAGATCGAGAAGATGCAAGAAATGTTTAACAAAGACCTAGAAGAATTAAAGAACAAACAAACAGAGATGAACAATACAATAACTGAGATGAAAACTACACGAGAAGGAATCAATAGCAGAATAACTGAGGCAGAAGAACGGATAAGTGACCTGGAAGACAGAATGGTGGAATTCACTGCTGCGGAACAGAATTAAAAAAAAGAATGAAAAGAAATGAAGACAGCCCAAGAGACCTCTGGGACAACATTAAACTCACTAACATTCGCATCATAGGGGTCCCAGAAGGAGAAGAGAGAGAGAAAGGACCCAAGAAAATCTTTGAAGAGATTATAGCTGAAAACTTCCCTAACATGGGAAAGGAAATAGCCACCCAAGTCCAGGAAGCGCAGAGAGTCCCATACAGGATAAACCCAAGGAGAAACACGCCAAGACACATAGGAATCAAATTGGCAAAAATTAAAGACAAACAAAAATTATTGAAATCAGCAAGAGAAAAACAACAAATAACATACAGGGGAACTCCCATAAGGTTAACAGCTGATTTCTCAGCAGAAATTCTACAAGCCAGAAGGGAGTGGCATGATATACTTAAAGTGATGAAAGGGAAGAACCTACAACCAAGATTACTCTACCCAGAAAGGATCTCATTCAGATTTGATGGAGAAATCAAAAGCTTTACAGACAAGCAAAAGCTAAGAGAATTCAGCACCACCAAACCAGCTCTACAACAAATGCTAAAGGTACTTCTCTAAGTGGGAAACACAAGAGAAGAAAAGGACCTACAAAAAAACCCCAAAACAATTAAGAAAATGGTCATAGGAAAATACATATCAATAATTACCTTAAACATGAATTGATTAAATGCTCCAACCAAAAGACACAGGCTTGCTGAATGGATACAAAAACAAGACCCATATATATGCTGTCTACAAGAGACCCACTTCAGACCTAGGGACACATACAGACTGAAAATGAGGGGATGGAAAAAGATATTCCATGCAAATGGAAATCAGAAGAAAGCTGGAGTAGCAATACTCATATCAGCTAAAACAGACTTTAAAATAAACAATGTTACAAGAGACAAGGAAGGACACTACATAATGATCAAGGGATCAATCCAAGAAGAAGATATAACAATTATAAATATATATGCACCCAACATAGGAGCACCTCAATACATAAGGCAACTGCTAACAGCTATAAAAGAGGAAATCGACAGTAACACAGTAATAGTGGGGGACTTTGACACCTCACTTACACCAATGGACAGAGCATCCAAAATGAAAATACATAAGGAAACAGAAGCTTTAAATGACACAATAGACCAGTTAGATTTAATTGATATTTATAGGACATTCCATCCCCAAACAGCAGATTACACTTTCTTCTCAAGTGCGCACGGAACATTCTCCAGGATAGATCACATCTTGGGTGACAAGCCTCAGTAAATTTAAGAAAATTGAAATCATATCAAGCACCTTTTCTGACCACAACGCTATGAGATTAGAAATGAATTACAGGGGAAAAAACGCGAGAAACACAAACACATGAAGGCTAAACAATACGTTACTAAATAACCAAGAGATCACTGAAGAAATCAAAGAGGAAATCAAAACATACCTAGAGACAAATGACAATGAAAACACGATGATCCAAAACCTATGGGATGCAGCAAAGCAGTTCTAAGAGGGAAGTTTATAGCTATACAAGCCTACCTCAAGAAACAAGAAAAATCTCAAATAATCTAACCTTGCACCTAAAGGAACTAGAGAAAGAAGAAAAAACAAAACCCAAAGTTAGCAGAAGGAAAGAAATCGTAAAGATCAGAGCAGAAATAAATGAAATAGAAAGAAAGAAAACGATAACAAAGATCAATAAAACTAAAAGCTGGTTCTTTGAGAAGATAAACAAAATTGATAAACCGTTAGCCAGACTCATCAAGAAAAAGAGGGAGAGGACTCAAATCAATAAAAGTAGAAATGAAAAAGGAGAAGTTACAACAGACACCGCAGAAATACAAAGCATCCTAAGAGACTACTACAAGCAACTCTATGCCAATAAAATGGACAACCTGGAAGAAATGGACAGATTCTTAGAAAGGTATAACCTTCCAAGACTGAAGCAGGAAGAAATAGAAAATATGAACAGACCAATCACAAGTAATGAAATTGAAACTGTGATTAAAAATCTTCCAACAAACAAAAGCCCAGGACCAGATGGCTTCACAGGTGAATTCTATCAAACATTTAGAGAAGAGCTAACACCCATCCTTCTCAAACTCTTCTAAAAAATTGCAGAGGAAGGGACACTCCCAAACTCATTCTATGAGGCCACCATCACCCTGATACCAAAACCAGACAGAGATACTACAAAAAAAGAAAATTACAGACCAATATCTCTGATGAATATAGATGCAAAAATCCTCAACAAAATACTAGCAAACAGAATCCAACAACACATTAAAAGGATCATACACCATGATCAAATGAAATTTATCCCAGGGATGCAAGGATTCTTCAATATACGCAAATCAATCAGTGTGATACACCATATTAACAAATTGAAGAATAAAAACCATATGATCATCTCAATAGATGCAGAAAAAGCTTTTGACAAAATTCAACACCCATTTATGATAAAAACTCTCCAGAAAGTGGGCATGGGGGAACCTACCTCAACATAGTAAAGGCCATATATGACAAACACACAGCAGACATCATTCTCAATGGTGAAAAAACTGAAAGCATTTCCTCCAAGATCAGGAACAAGACAAGGATGTCCACTCTCACCACTATTATTCAACATAGTTTTGGAAGTCCTAGCCACAGCAATCAGAGAAGAAAAAGAAATAAAAGGAATACAAATTGGAAAAGAAGAAGTAAAACTGTCACTGTTTGCAGATGACATGGTACTATACATAGAGAATCCTAAAGATGCCACCAGAAAACTACTAGAGCTGATCAATGAATTTGGTAAAGTAGCAGGATACAAAATTAATGCACAGAAATCTCTTGCATTCCTATACACTGATGATGAAAAATCTGAAAGAGAAATTAAGGAAACACTCCCATTTACCTTTGCAACAAGAAGAATAAAATACCTAGGAATAAACCTGCCCGGAGAGACAAAAGACCTGTATGCAGGAAACTATAAGACACTGATGAAGGAAATTAAAGATGATACCAACAGATGGAGAGATATACCATGTTCTTGGATTGGAAGAATCAATATTGTGAAAATGACTATACTACCCAAAGCAATCTACAGATTCAATGCAATCCCTATCAAATTACCAATGGCATTTTTTACAGAACTAGAACAAATCATCTTAAAATTTGTATAGAGACACAAAAGACCCCGAATAGCCAAAGCAGTCTTGAGGGAACAAAACAGATCTGGAGGAATCAGACTCCCTGACTTCAGACTATACTACAAAGCTACAGTAATCAAGACAATATGGTACTGGCACAAAAACAGAAACATAGATAAATGCAACAAGGTAGAAAGCCCAGAGATAAACCCACAAACCTATGGTCCACTAGTCTATGACAAAGGAGGCAAGGATATACAATGGAGAAAAGACAGTCTCTTCAATAAGTGGTGCTGGGAAAACTGGACGGCTACATATAAAAGAATGAAATTAGAACACTCCCTAACACTATATACAAAAATAAACTCAAAATGGATTCGAGACCTAAATGTAAGACCGGACACTATAAAATTCTTAGAGGAAACATAGGAAGAACACTCTTTGACATAAATCACAGCAAGATCTTTTTTGATCCACCTCCTAGAGTAATGGAAATAAAAAGAAGAATAAACAAATGGGACCTAATGAAACTTCAAAGCTTTTGCACAGCAAAGGAAACCATAAACATAAAAAGACAACCCTCAGAATGGGAGAAAATATTTGCAAACGAATGAATGGACAAAGGATTAATCTCCAAAATATATAAACAGCTCACGCAGCTCAATATTAAAAAAACAAACAACCCAATCCAAAAGTGGGCTAAGACCTAAATAGACATTTCTCCAAAGAAGACATACAGACGGCCAAGAAGCACATGAAAAGCTGCTCAACATCACTAATTATTAGAGAAATGCAAATCAAAACTACAATGAGGTATCACCTCACACCAGTTTGAATGGGCATCATCAGAAAATCTGAAAACAACAAATGCTGGAGAGGGTGTGGAGGAAAGGGAACCCTCTTGCACTGTTGGTGGGAATGTAAACTGATACAGCCACTGTAGAGAAGAGTATGGAGGTTCCTTCAAAAACTAAAAATAGAATTACCATATGATCCAGCAATCCCACTACTGGGCATATACCCAGAGAAAACCATAATTCAAAAAGACGCATGCACCCCAATGTTCATTGCAACCAGGTCATGGAAGCAACCTAAATGCCCATCGACAGATGAACGGTTAAAGAAGAGGTGGTACATATATACAATGGAATATTACTCAGCCATAAAAAGGAACGAAATTGGGTCATTTGTTGAGACGTGGATGGATCTAGAGACTGTCATACAGAGTGAAGTAAGTCAGAAAGAGAAAAACAAATATCGTATATTAACGCATATATGTGGAACCTAGAAAAATGGTACAGATGAAGCAGTTTGCAGGGCAGAAATTGAGACACAGATGTAGAGAACAAACATAAGGACACCAAGGGGGGAAAGCGGCGGGGGGTGGGGTGGGGGTGGGGGTGTGCTGAATTGGGCGATTGGGATTGACATGTATACACTGATGTGTATAAAATGGATGACTAATAAGGACCTGCTGTATAAAAAATAAAATAAAATTCAAAAATTCAAGATAAAACTCAGTACCATTTCACCAACCTAAACCTACTTTATTCTCTCACTGAAATTTGAGGGGAATGTCAGTATCATACTATGCCCCTCAACCATGGCTTTGAAGGGTGCTCATCATTTTAGAGAAGCAATATGGCTTAATGGGAAGAGAAGTAGTTAGAAATCAAACATGGATTGAAATCACAGTTTCACTTTTTACTAGTTGTAAGGATCTTGGAAAAATTTCTTATGCTCTTTGAAACCTTTAAAGTTTCCCAATTTGTAAAAAAAAGATTATAGCTACTTCAAAGGGTTGAGTGGATTAAGTGGTATATGTAAAGTGCCGGTGTACATAGGCACTCAGTTATGTAGTGGCTGGAGATTTGACTAAATTATTACTCACCCAGGAGTATATACTGTAAGTTTATTTGTTCAGTTAGAACAAATATTTGAGGGTCCACTATGTGCAAAACATTTTACCAGATACTGGAGGTAATTCGAAAAAGTAGAAATCAAGATCCATGCTTTATTAAGAAAGAACCTGTAACCTGTGCTGAAGATAAGATATATACACATGAAATAGTAAAATGAAGAGTGAAAAGTGTTATGTGGCTGACTGCCTGAATGAGTGATAGAGATTAAAAATACTGCAAGAGATGGTGGGATTTATATAAAGATAGAAGTCACTCAGTTAATTTTGAATTGAAGCAGATTCCAAATTCAAGTGCACTGAAAGATCAGTTTGTTCAGCATACTGCCAAAGTAAAATGTTAACTTCTTTTGAGTTTCTTGTTAATTACTTCCAGATTAGCGAGAGGGAGGTCTTAATTTTTTTTTTTTTTTTCCGTATCATTCTGTTCTGCTTTGCTTCTGCCAGTGATTCCAATTACGTACAGGAATGTACTTGTCTCTTGAGAATGGGCATTCTTGTAGCAAGTCTGAAAATTAAATCAAGAAACATTTCTTTTTCTCTCTTGCCTTTAGGTTGTATATGTTGATCATTATTAAAGACAGTCTAAAAAGCCTCATGGTTATAATTTATGTTTCTCTTTAACATTTTCTAAGATAGCAAATAAGCCATCAACTGTGTGTGGATTGTATTAACTGCTTCTACAGATATTCACTGTGTGCCTCTGTACATGCTTGGTGCTAAGTTCTTTGAGCAATATAAAAATAATAGAATATGTGTTTCATGTTGAGATAATTTATACTTTACTTGGTAAGGGAAGATAAATACCTTACATAGTTAATTAACTTTTAATGAAAAGATGTTAATTAGCTTTTATGGAAAAAAGTCTACATAGTTAAGGGAGACTTCTTAGAAATAATTATTTTGAGCTGGAAGTTGCCTAGATTTAGATGGATGGAGGAAATTACTGAGGGGAACAGAGGGAGCCACTGATGCTGTTGTTGGTAACGGTAGCCAGAATTTACTGAGCAGTCAGCCAGGGACAGTTTTAAGAGTTTATCTTAGTCCATTCAGGCTGCTGTAACAAAATGCCACAGATTTGGTAGCTTATAAACAACAGACATTTATTTCTCATGGTTCTGGAGGCTGGAAGTGAATGAGAATTAGAGGAAACAAAAGATGTGAAGTTAGTCTTGATAACAGTCCACTGATTCAGAGAGTTTCATTAGTGCTGCAGCAAGTCTATGTAGCAGTTTTTAACTGATTTTTTTAATTTAAAGGGTCAGAATTACGGAAATCATACTCTTTGTTTTCTTGCTCTGCTGAGATCTTCCTTAGTTCTTCACCAAGTTCTGGTTTTCAACCTATTTATTACTAGTGGAAGGTAGTTTGGGGGACAGATTTTCTAGGAGTCGGGTTATGATACATTTTGAAATCCACACTGAGTCGGATTTCAGACACAGTGTATGGGTTTTGGGAGCCACTAATAGATTCTCAGGATAACTTAAAAAAACCTTTTTACCAGTTTTTAGAAATGAGTACAGATCTTCCTCCACTTACAGAGGGGTTATGTCCAGTAACCCCATGGGAAGTTGACTATGGCAAGTCAAAAATGCATTTAATACACCTAACCCACCGAACATCATAGCTTAGCCTAGCCTACCTTATAAGGGCTCAGAACACCTACATTAGCCTACAGTTGGGCAAAATCATCTGACACAAAGCCTATTTTATAGTAAAGTGTTGAATATCTCATGTAATTTATGAATACTGAAAGTGAAAAACAGAAGTGTTGTCTGGGCACAGAATGGTTGTAAGCATGTTGGTTGTTTACCCTGGTGATGGTGTGGCTGCCTGGGAGCTGCCGCTCACTGCTGCCCAGCGTGCAGCATCACGGGGAGTATGTGCTGCCTGTCACCAGCTGGGACAAGATCCAAATTCCAAATACAGTTTCTACTGAATGTGGATTGCTTTTGCACCATCATGAAGTTGTAAAATTGTAAGTCAAACCATCACAAGTTGGGAACCATCAGTATATGGAATTCTTTATTGGTAAAACTGAGTGGATAAAGAGTAAGGCCACTCTTGGGCTGTGTGGACAAGTTGAAATGTTTTTGAATAAAAATAGGCATTACCTCTATTGAAATTCATTCAATTCAGTAAATGTTTAGTGAATGCTTGCTATGGCAGGCATTGTGACTAATGAGAGGGATATAATGATAAATTAGGTAGTTCCTGTCCTCCAGGACTTCAGTCTAGTGAAGAGACACACATGTCAACAAATCTCTGCAATATGGTGTGATAATGTACAACATGGAAGAGGATGGCAGAGGGTGAAAGTTAGTTCTGCTGAGGAACGGCTTTACAGTTAAGGAAGGAGACATTTAAGTTCATTCTGGAAAGATGTATGGGAGTCCATAAGGGAGCTGAGGGTGAAGGGCATTCTGAGTACAGAGACCTGTATGTTAAGGCAGTGTAGCACAGTGGTTTAAGAGAGTGAACTCTAGACCCAGACTCTCTAGATTCAAATCCAACTTCTTCCATTTACTAGGAACCTCTTGTACCTCTGTTTTCTCATCTATAAAGTGGTCGTCATATTTCCTACTTCACAGGGTAGTTGTGACAATTAAATGTGTTGTATATAACTGCCTACAACAATGACTAATCCATAGTAAGTGCTTTAGCTTTTGTTATTATATGCCAAGACCAGATAGATGTGTATAGACTACATAATGTATGAGAGAATCTTGAGTTGTTTTGTACCGCTCAATTGTGCGTGAGGGATGAATGAGCCAAAGCTAAATTGGTAGGCAGATCCTGATAATGAAGGGCTCTGTGTATCTAAGCTGAAGAATTTTGAGTAGGAAGTGAGACCATCAGAACCTTATTTTAGAAAGATGCTTCCGCTGGCAGTATGGAGGCCACATAAGGCGTGTGCACTGTGAAATTGCCCAGCTAGTCGTTGTCCCAGGCCCACTCTGCTCCAGAAAACAGAGGCAAGAGTGCTTCTTTGCACCTCCTGTGCCATGATGGTGTGGACAGTACCTGTGAGGCTGCTTCTTCCCAGGGTTCCAGACAGGAAGCGATAGGTTTTCTCTGTTCCTATACCCTCCAGGTTTTCTAGGGGCTCTGTAGTTGTACTCCTTTATCTGTATTTGTAGCTAATCTTACAATACCAGAGAGGGTAGATGAGGGCCCTTATCAGAAACCCTCAACAGTGTCTAATGTTCTTCCTTTCCTCTTAGACTCTCCTGTCTTCAGTTTGTCATTTGAAGAGGACAGAACAGGACTGGTTCTGGCTGGTCTTATATTTTTCTGACTTAAACCTAGACTTTGACTTTTGAAACAACAAAAAGAAAAAAATCTCATGGTTCCTCTTTGTGCTATCATTGAAGTTTGTTCATGCTCTGTTAGAGCATTTATCACACTTGTCTTATTTACACATCTCCCTCTTGTATTGAGTGTGAGTGTCTCAAACTAAAAGCCATATTCAACTTTCTCTCCCCAAAACCTAGTACTAAATCCTGATGTAAAGTAGGCATTTAACCATGTAAACAAATGAATGAATGAACACATCAGACAACTGACCAGCTTCTAAACCATGTTCTTGTTAGCCTGAAAGTTGTATGTTTGATCAAGAATGCTTTTGTCTAAAAATAATGGAATATCTGACTAACAGTGGCTTAAATAAATGGAAGTTTATTTTTCTCACTTATAGTCTAGAGGTAGGTATCTGTTAATGTTGATCGGTGGTTTAGTGGTATGTCCGTATCTTTGTGGTCCTCTTGGCCTTTCCATCATGGTCATGAGATGGCTGCCACTGCTCCTCTTGTCATATCTGAAGGATAGTATGGAAGAGGGGAAAGGGAAGTGGCTGGAATGTCTGTCTTTGCAGGAAAACAAAAGCTTTCTCAGAGCTCTCCAACAGACTTTGGCTTACCTCTATAGAGTGAAACAGTGTCACATCTCTCTGTAGAGGAGACTAGGAGTGGAAGTGGGTAAAAGGGAGGAAGGAGGTTGGGGATGGCTTAGTTGAGTCAGTCAACCAAAAGGGTTGACTGCAGGCGTAGTGTTATAAATAGGATGTTATTTTGTGAGAGTATAAAGTTCTGTAACTGCAGCACGATTGATCAGATAAAAGTGTTTAATGGTTATGTAACCTGTTCCCTGTGAATACATGGGTTATACAGAAAGTGCTCTGCTTTATCGTTGATTTTTTCCCGTTTGGTTGTAGGGGTGATACAGGGCATCAACAAAATAATATATGTGTTTTTATATTTCCTTGAAATAGGGAAGTACTTGGCCAATATCTTATTTGTTGTATAGATAATCTCTTTTTTGCTATTTTTGCTGTACAAATATATTTTCATTGATATGTGTTCACATTTTGTCTGCTGAGATTTTTTAAATATCAGAGGCTCTTATTTATTTTAGAAATTTTAGTTTCTGCATTGAAAGGTTCTTCTTGATCAAAAATACCATTTTATTCTAATCCCTTGTTTCAAAGTATTAGCATTAGGGGACTTCCTTGGCGGTCCAGGGGTTAAGACTCTGTGCTTCCAATGCAGGGGGCGCGGGTTTGATCCCTGGTCGAGGAACTAAGATCCCACATGCTGCACGGCACGGCCAAAAGCAAAACGAAACAAAGTATTAATATTAGCTAGGTATATGCTTTATAGCTCAAAATATAGTTTTTTTTCCTTGGAGATGCCTCACTTGAAATTGTTCTGGACATTGTGTATTTGTATTTAGAATGTTAACAAATTTAATGTATTAGTATGATGCCCAGAGGAACAGGATTCTCAGTGAAAAACATAGGCTTTGGTATCCAGATGACCTGGATTAAACCAGCAATATTGCCATTTACTACCTGGTCAAATTACCTAATCTCTCTGGATCTCAGTTCCTTAATCTGTAAAATGGCAATATCAAAACCTCCAATGAGGTCATGTATATACTGCATCCTCTACAGGCCTGGCTCTCTAAAGGCAGTCATTGGTAGCTATTATAACAGGTAAGTGACTCTTGACAGTGGAGAGTACACAGAGACTGTATGGCTTGTTGCATTTGTAGTTTGTTGCTCGTCATTGTTTTTATTTACATGAAGAAAGAAAAAAGAAAATGAAGAAGAATGTGACAATTTTTTGTAGTGACATTACTTCTTTAGTTAGGATTATCAGGTTATGTTCAGTTTATTAAAATAAACTGATTTGTTTCGTAGAAGATAGTGCAACTTTCTCTCTCAAAAAGAGTTTTATATTTACCTCTCCATGTCAAAGCTCCATATCCCTTTGTTAATGAGACAAGAATTACATTGTTTTCCTGTAGTAAGCCAGAGGCTCATCACCTAATGGCATAATCACATTATAAACTTCCATAATTACGCTTAACTAATGTTCCAAAATGGACTTTTCTTAGGAAATAAAACTGTGAGAAGTAATATACATCAAAATCAAGCCAGTTTTTCTCAGTGGAATTTCTTTCTATCTTTATTGTATTGGATATTACCTCTTCAAATAATTTTCAATAAGGATTAAAAGTCACCACTAGACATTTTAATGATTCCATTCTTGATTTATAATTTTTAGTATCTCTTCCAGATAAGAAGGAACTTTTATTTTTGTAGCATTTGATATCACAAAGTTCACATATATATAAAAATGGTAAACAGTTGGCAACTTTTTATTTCTCCTTTTAATAAGCTAAATTACAAAGCTACTTCCTATTTGTAGTTCTTAAATAAAATTACCAGTTCTTTTTGGAGTTTTGATATTGCATTCTACTTGATGGAAAAGACTGAGAGCATCAGGTCTTAGCTTTTCAAACTTTCTCATATACAGATGTTCATTTATTTTTCTACTTCCCCTATCCCTACTTTCTTCACCAAGGCCACCTGTGCTTGATCACACCTATGGCAAGTCTGTGTGTTTTTCGTTGCTTCTTTCTTACCAGCTTACTCTTCCTTTCCTGGATTTTTCCAGTATCTGAATTTGAAATATCCTCAGATACTCACAGTGCTGAGAAAGTATCACCACACCTTCTGGCAGACTCTCATTTTCTGTCTGTCACTGTGACTCATGTGTTTATTTATTGAGCAGACTCTGGGCCAGGCACCATTCAGGGTGCTTGGGTCATGCATCAGTGAGCAAAACAGACAAAGACCCCTACCTTTGTGGAGCTCACATTCTAGTGGAGGGAGACAGACATCAAACAATAAACATCACTAAGCAAACTATGTATTGTATGAAAAAGTGGTGGGTATGTGAAAAAAAAATTTTAAGTAGTACTAGAGTTGGGGGGTGGGGTACAGATTTAAAATAGAGTGGTCAGAGTAGACCTTGAGGAAGTGAGATTTGAAGGAGGAGAGGGAGTTAACCTGTGAATATATCTTGGGGAGAAACATCCAGAGAGAGACAATGTTTGGACAGAGAAAACAGCCAACACAAAGGCCTCAAGACACCAGCATACCCAGTAAGTTTAAGAAACGTCAAAGAGGCCAGTCTGGCTAGAGTAAGTATAAGTGAAAGGGAGTAGTAGAACTCAGAGCAGAGAGATAAAGTGGGAAGGTGGCCGGGCAATGTAAGGCCATCCGTGCTGTCGCATGGTTTTTGTCCTGAGTAAAATGGAGAGCCATTCGGTCCTTCAGCGAGTTCTTGTGAAGTACACACCATACTGCAGCGTGTACTGTGGCACCATGCTAGGCGCTGGACATAGAGAGACTAAGACATAGCCCTGTCCTCCGTGAATTCATACTTTAGTGCAGAGACTAGACCGTAAATAAATTGAGCTAATTAATTAACGCGTGTTCAGCAAAAGAGGAACGAGCAGGCACTATTATAGAACGGAGAAGAGGTAGCAAATTCTGTTTTGCTTTTGATGCCTGCTGCCTCAGTTTCTTCTCTGGAATTTCGCTGCTTTTAGTGCCAACACTTAATGCTTTCAGTGCCGTTCTTCTGCCTTACTCTCTTCATAACCCCTTCCTTCTAACAGTTTTGATGAGGTTGACTGTCTCTTAGAGCTCTTTTTTTTTTTTTTTAAATAAATTTATTTATTTTATTTATTTATTTTTGGCTGTGTTGGGTCTTCGTTGCTGTGTGCGGGCTTTCTCTAGTTGCGGCGAGCGGGGGCTACTCTTCATTGCGGTGCGCAGGCTTCTCATTGCGGTGGCTTCTCTTATTGTGGAGCACGGGCTCTAGGCGCATGGGCTTCAGTAGTTGTGGCACTTGGGCTCAGTAGTTGTGGCTCACAGGCTCTAGAGCGCAGGCTCAGTAGTTGTGGCGCACGAGCTTAGTTGCTCTGCGGCATGTGGGATCTTCCCGGACCAGGGCTCGAACCCGTGTCCCCTGCATTGGCAGGCGGATTCTCAACCACTGCGCCACCAGGGAAGCCCTCTTAGAGCTCTTTACTCTTGATAATTAATCTTTCTCTGACCATTCTGCTTTCGTTTACTACTGTTTTCTTCTCTCCACTTCATGTTCTTCAAGAATCATTCTAAAGGATGTTTTCTTCTCCATACTTTACTCCCTTAGATCAGGGGTCCCCAACCCCCAGGCCACGAACCAGTACCAGTCCATGGCCTGTTAGGAACCAGGCAGCACAGCAGGAGGTGAGCAGCGGGCGAGCAAGCAATGCTTCGTATGTATTTACAGCCACTCCCCATTGCTCGCATTACCTCCTGAGCTCCACCTCCTGTCAGATCATCAGTAGCATTAGATTCTCATAGGAACCTACTGTGAACTGCGCATGTGAGGGATCTAGGTTGCACGCTCCTTATGAGAATCTAATGCTGGATGATCTGAGGTGGAGCTGAGGGAGTGACGCTATCGCTGGGGAGTGGCTGCATATACAGATTATCATTAGCAGAGAGGTTTGACTGCACAGAGGCCATAATAAATCAGTTGCTTGCACACATATCAAAACCCTATCAGTGAGTGGCAAGTGAAAACAAGCTCAGGGATCCCACAGATTCTGCATTATGGTGAGTTGTATAATTATTTCATTATATATTACAATGTAATAATAATAGAAATAAAGTGCACAATAAATGTAATGTGCTTGAATCATCCCGAAATGATCCCCCCTTCCCCTGGTCTGTGGAAAAATTGTCTGGTGCCAAAAAGGTTGGGGACCACTGATCTAGGCTGTGTTTTAGATTCATGACTCTATTGCTTCATTCCCATTTTATTTAAAAAAAATTTTTTTTTAATTTATTTAATTTTGGCTGCGTTGGGTCTTCGTTGCTCTGCGTGGGCTTTCTCTAGTTGTGGTGAGCGGGGTCTACTCTTTGTTGTGGTGCGCAGGCTTCTCATTGCAACGGCCTCTCCTGTTGCAGAGCATGGGCTACAGGCACACAGGCTTCAGTAGTTGTGGCACATGAGCTCACTAGTTGTGGCTCACGGGCCCTAGAGCGCAGGCTTAGTAGTGTGGCATACGGGCCCAGTTGCTCTGTAGCATGTGGGATCCTCCTGGACCAGAGCTTGAACCTGTGTCCCCTGCATTGGCAGGTGGACTCTTAACCACTGCACCACCAGGGAAGCGCCCCATTTTATCTTTATTTTTATTGACTATATTCCCCATGCTGTACATTTCATCCCCATGACTCATTTATTTTGTAACTGGAAGTTTGTACCTCTTCATTTCCCTCACCTATTTCACTCGTCCCTCACCCGCTCCCCTCTGGCAATCACCTGTTCCTTCACTCTATCTATGACTCTTTTTCTGTTTTGTTATATTTGTTCATTTGTTTTGTTTTGTTTTGTTTTGTTTTTTAAAATTTATTTTTATTTATTTATTTTATTTATGGCTGTGTTGGGTCTTCGTTTCTGTGCGAGGGCTTTCTCTAGTTGTGGCAAGTGGGGGCCACTCTTCATCGCGGTGCGCGGGCCTTTCACTGTCGCGGCCTCTCTTGTTGCGGAGCACAGGCTCCAGATGCGCAGGCTCAGTAGTTGTGGCTCACGGGCCTAGTTGCTCCGCGGCATGTGGGATCCTCCCAGACCAGGGCTCGAACCCGTGTCCCCTGCATTGGCAGGCAGACTCTCAACCACTGCGCCACCAGGGAAGCCCTGTTTTGTTTTTTAGATTCCACACATAAGTGAAATTATATGGTATTTGCCTTTCTCTGACTTATTTCATTTAGTATACCATCTGGGTCCATCCATGTCATTGCAAATGGCAAGATTTCATTCTTTTTTGTGGGTGAGTAATATTCCTGTGTGTGTGTGTGTGTGTGTGTGTGTGTGTGTGTGTATCATCTTCTGTATTCATTCATCTATCGATGGTGGGCACTTAGGTTGTTTCGTATGTTGGCTATTGTGAATATCGCTGCAAAGAGCATAGGAATGCATATATTTTTTTGAATTAGTGATCTTGTTTTCTTTGGAAAAATACCCAGAAGCAGAATTGCTAGATCATATGGTAGTTCTAGTTTTAATTTTTTGAGGAACCTCCATACCTTTTTCCATAGTGGCTGCCCCAATTTACATTTCCACCAACAGTATACAAGGGTTCTCTTTTCTCTGCATCCTCACCAACACTAGTTATTTCTTGTCTTTTTGATGATAGCCATTCTGACAGGTCTGAGGTGATATCTCATTGCGGCTTTGATTTGCATTTCTCTAATGATTAGTGATATTGAACATCGTTTCATGTGTCTGTTGGCCATCTGTATATCTTCTTTGGAAAAAATATCTGTTCAGATCCTCTGCCCATTTTTTAATCGAGTTGTTTGTTTTTTGATGTTAGATTGTATGAATTCTTTGTATAGTTTGGATAGTAACCCCTTATCAAATATATCACTTGTAAATATCTTGTCCCATTCAGTAGGTGGCCTTTTTGTTTTGTTGATAGTTTCCTTCACTGTGCAAAAGCTGTTTAGTTTGATGTAGTCACGTTTGTTTACTTTTGCTTTTGTTTCCCTTGCCTGAGACATACCCCCCAAAAAATCTTGCTAAGATCCATGTCAAAGAGCATATTGCCTGTGTTTTCTTTTGATAGGTGTATGATATCAGGTCTTACATCTAAGTCTTTAGTCCATTTTGAGTTTATTTTTGTATATGGTGTGAGAAAGTTCTAGTTTGATTCTTGTACATGTAGCTGTCCAATTTTCCCAGCACCATTTATTGAAGAGTTGGCTTTTCTGCATTGTATATTCTTGCCTCCTTTGTTGTAGATTAATTGACCATAAGTGTGTGGATTCATTTCTGAGCTCTCTATTCTGTTCCATTGATCTATGTGTCTGTTTTTGTGCCAGTACCATACTGTTTTGATTACTGTAGCTTTGTAGTATAGTTTGAAATCAGGGTGCATGATACCTCTAGCTTCGTTCTTCTTTCTTTAGATTGTTTTGGTTATTTGGGGTCTTCTGTGTTTCCATACAAATTTTGGAATTATTTGTTATAGTTTTGTGAAAATTGCCATTGGTATTTTGATAGTCTTGTTTTGAATCTGTAGATTGCCTTGGGTGGAATGGTCGTTTTAACAATATTCTTCTAATCCATGAGCACAGTATATTTTGTCTTTAATTTCTTTCGTCAGTGTTTTATAGTTTTCCAAGTAAAGGTCTTTATCTCCTTAGTTAGATTTATTCCTTGATGTTTTACACTTTTTGATGCAACTGTAAATGGTAATATTTTCTTAATTTCTCTTTCTGATAGTTCATTATTAGTGTATAGAAACACAACAGATACTTTATATTAGTTTTGTATCCTACAGCTTTACTGAATTATTTTATTAGTTCTAACAATTTTTTGGTGGAATGAAAGCTGTGATAGTGAGCATTGTTGTCTTGTTCCTGATCTTGAAGGAAATGCTTTCAACTTATAATCATTGAGTATGATGTTGTCTGTAGGTTTGTCATATACGGCCTATATTATGTTGAAGTATGTTCCCTCTATACCCACTTTGTTGAGAGGGTTTTTTATCATAAATGGATGTTGAGTTTCGTCAAAAGCTTTTTTTTTGCCTCTGTTTAGATGATCATATGATTTTTATTCAATTTGTTAATGTGGGGCTTCCCTGGTGGTGCAGTGGTTAAGAATCCAGTTGCCAATGCAGGAGACACGGGTTCAAGCCCGAGTCTGGGAAGATCCCACATGCTGTGGAGCAACTAAGCCCATGCACCACAACTACTGAGCCTGCGCTCTAGAGCCCGCATGCCACAACTACTGAAGCCCGCGTGCCATGACTACTGAAGCCCATGTGCCTAGAGACTGTGCTCTGCAACAAGAGAAGCCACCGCAATGAGAAGCCCATGCACCGCAACAAAGAGTAGCCTCCGCTCGCCGCAACTAGAGAAAGCCCACACACGGCAACGAAGACCCAATGCAGCCAAAAATTAAAAAAATAAAATAAATTCTTTTTAAAAATAAAATAAAAAATTTGTTAATGTGGTGTATCACATTGACTGATTTGTGTATATTGAGCCATCCTTGCATTCCTGGGATAACTCCCACGTGATCATGGTTTATGATCCTTTTAATGTGTTGTTGAATTCGTTTTGCTAATATTTTGTTGAGGATTTTTGTGCATATGTTCATCAATGATAGTGGCCTATAATTTTCTTTTTTTGTGGTGTCTTTGTCTGGTTTTGGTATCAGGGTGATGCTGGCTTCATAGAATGAGTTCAAAAGTGTTCCTTCCTCTTCAATTTTTTAGATTAATTTGAGAAGTATAGGCATTAATTCTTCTTTGTATGTTTGGTTGAATCCCCTAGTGAAGCTGTCTGGCCCTGGACTTTTGTTTGTTGGAAGCTTTCTTCTTTCTTTTTACTGATTTAATTTTATTTCTGGTAATTGGTCTATTTATATTTTCTATTTATTCCTGTTTCAGTCTTGGGAGATTGTATGTTTCTAGGAATTTATCTATTTCTTCTTAGTTGTCCATTTTATTGGCATACAATTATTCATAGTAATCTCTTATGATCCTTTGTATTTCTGTGGTGTCTGTAACTTCCCCTTTTTCATTTCTGAATTTATTTATTTGAATCCTCTCTCTGTTTCTCTTGATGAGTCTGGCTAAAGGTTTATCCGTTTTGTTTATCTTTTCAATGAACCAGCTCTTAGTTTTATTGATCTTTTCTATTTTGCTTAGTCTCTGTTTTATTTATTTCTGCTCCCCATTGCATTTTAAGTTATTTTTTCCCATTTTTTTAAACTAGAGATACATATGACACCAATGAAAGCTTTTCAAAATTGACGTGAAATAACTAGTGCTAACATACTTAACTGATAAAAATCTAGGCTTTAAAATAATACTCCAGTCTTCTTAATTGAGTTTATTCTTTCCATTAGAGTCTCGTTTTTGAAGAATTACCATTTAGAAGAATTTAAATCCTGAGATTTTAGCTAGCCTTTGTAGCCCCATCTTAAGTAAATACATGTTTTCTGTTAACATTTTTGAAATGGGGGGGAAAAGCCCTCAAAGCCAGGCAGCCACTCTTGACATACTAAGGACCCGCAGACTGGACCATAGCCTTATATCCTCAGTTCCTTTCCCTAGCTCTGCACACTCTTCTGGGAGGTCTCATCTACTCCTATGGCTTCCATTGCCACCTGTATACTTCTGATTCCCTGGTTTTATCCCCTGCCTATACGTCTGCACTGAACTCCACACCTGTGTATTCAGCTACTTACTGCACATCCCTACTTGAATGGCTGGCAGGCAACTCACATTCAGTTTGTTCAAAACTCAGTTCTTTACCCAAACCTGCTCCTCTGTGTCTTATAGACTCTGAAACTACTATCCCCTTAGTCGCCCAACAGAAACCTGGTAGTTACCTTAGTTTTTTTTTTCTCTCCCTTTTCTCCACACCCAGTGGGTTCCAAACTCTTCTGATTCAACATACTTATATGTCTCAAATCTCTCCCTTCCTCTCCCTCTTCACTGCTACTGTCTTGGCTTAGACTCTCATTATCTCTGGCTCAGAATTTTGAATTAGTGTCTTTACTGAGCTCCCTGTCTCCAGTCTTCACTTTCTTCCATCTGCTGTAGTAGTGTCTTTTAATGCCATTTGGATGGTTTCCTGTTCCTGAATAACAAGTCCAGATTCCTCAACCTGACTTTAAGGCTCTCTGTAATCTAGCTCCTGCCACTGGCCAGACTAATAACCTGCTGTTACCCTTCTACAACCCTACACACCAGTTTAACCAAATTGTTTACATTGTTTCCTGAATGCTGTTCATTTATTTCTTGTGTCTTCACATGCTGCACCTGGCTGGCTCTTTTTACTTGTCTACCTAACAAACTCCAACCTGTCCATTAACCAGAGATATTTAAGACCTGTGTCAGAAATCTTTTCTTCTGGGAAGTTTTTATCCCCTCCTCAGCAAGTTCAGTACTACTTTGTGCTTTGTCTCTCTTACATATATTTCTTTTATAGGGTGAAGTCTTTATGTGCCGTATTACCACAGCAGACATTCTGAGAGCAGGGATATCTTAACCATGTTTTATCCCCAGCATGGAATGCAGTTACTGAGAGACATAGAAACAAAATACATGTTATTGAATGAATGAGTAAATCAATACAGCACTGCCTAGTCTCAGTCCTAACTATTGTATACTTGGTCTAGGAGCCTTCCGCCCGGACACATTGATATCAGAGATCTGGACTGGCTTCTCTGATGGTTTTTGGCTTTCCCTTTTTGGATGCACGTAGCTACTGCAGCAGCTATATCTTCCCATGACAGTGTCCAAAGCAGGAATAATGATGGGCTTTCTTCTTATACATCTCTCTCTTTTTATGCAGGAGGAAAATCCCAGAATGCCCCCTTTCCCTAATAGGCTTCCCTTTATTGTCTCATTGGCCAAGTCTGAGATACATGCTCATGCTGGAAGGGTAAGCCATCATAGTTTAACCTCTGGGACCTGTTAAATGGGAGGGGACCCGTTCTCTCTGAGCACACTGCCATCCCAATCTGAACAAAGTTGGAGTTCTGTTCAAAGAACAAAAGGCTTTAGACAGGCAACTAACAGGATCCACAAAATTATATCTTTAAGCACTTAAAAGTCATGTCTTTTAAATTGAATGTTTTTATTCTCTGCACCATCTCAGATAATCAAGAATTAAATAAAAAAAAAAAAAAAAAAGAATTAAATATATTTGTTGAGGTTGAGTGACTCAAAACTTGTGGGTAGGTGAGGGAAGTATGTAAACAGGATTTTTATTAGTAAATAATTTTAAATAATAAAAATTATAGTAGTTAATATTACAACTTGAAACTTGCAGGAATTTTTACCATAGAACTTAAGATTTCAGTGATTTATTTTTTATATTTGTTTGTTTTGCTTTTGTAGTAGGTAGCTTTGGGCTAGGCTTCTGAACCTTCCCCCAGTAATTCTCCTTTGCTGTTGGATTTACTTGCTGGATGAGTTTGAGAAGCCTGACTCCAGAGATATAGAATTCCCTATACCATACCCAAAACATTCTTCTGTGCTTCATATGGATTACAGGTTTATAACAGCTATTCTCATTCATAACTGTTTTCTGCCCAAATCAGCCAACCTGGAAAGACTTATTTTACAAAAAACTGGACCTACAATTTTGATGTCATGCCACCAAGTGGTGGCAGTGTCAAAGTCATATATATCCTTAGCTTCCTGGGATAGCCCTAATTTCATTTGTCTTGTTTTGCCCTCAAATAGTATATCAGTATTTTGTACATTTTAATATTTCAGTGTTCATAATGTCTCTGGCTGTTTTATATATTTAGAAGTTTCACAAAAATAACCCTATTAGTTGGGTGCTTTTTTTGTTTAAAGTATGGTTCTTACTTGACCAAAGGGCATGAGTCCGAACTTCCAGGCCTGCATTTCATCAGATTCAAATATAGGGCTTTGTTCAGGTTCCCTAGTATTTATATTTATTTATAACCATAAATTTCCTAGACTATAACTTTTTTAAAAATTTCGATTGGATGCAAAGAAACCTCAATTTAAATTTTTGTTAATTACTATAGTTTTTAAAGTTAAATACATTTTTACCTTTTCAGTAATTTCTAACACTTAAACTTGCCACAAATCTTAGTTTGGTTGGCTGCTCTCAGCTCTTGAGTTAGTTTATACCATCCAAATGTGTTAGGTTGCTCTCTTCATTGTGCTAAAGCTGCTTAGGCTGTGGAAGAGAAGGCCTTCGTTTGCTTTCTTAATCCTTTAAAATCCAAGTTCTCTTGAATCTTTTCAGTATAAGAGGCAGAAATAGAAAAAAAAAAAGGAGAACATCATTCTCTTAAAGAGATCAAAGCCTTTATGGACAGCTACTTTATTCAGCCACTATTTCTCAGCACTGTTGTCTCTTTATGACTTTTTCTTTGGCTTTATAAATTTAAGGTGAAGTTTATTATAACGTATATTTGAGCTTAACTTAAGCTCTTTAACTGATGCTTCTTAGCAAGTAATTTGTTGTGTTTTCAGTGAGTAGATTCTAATGAAACTAAATTACTTAAACTGAATAACTTATTGGATCAAAACATTTTAAGTAGTATTTAAGTTAACATTTTTATTAGAAATTTCAATAGTGGACAATCTTAATTCCCACAAGAAGTATTCATATATGTTAAGAGTGAAATGTGAGCATATCATTTCCCACTGCTCTTGAGAGACAATAGGAAAATAAGCAATTTCTTATGTAAAAGTAATTTGCTGATTTTAGCATCTATGTAGATCTATTGGTAGATTCTCTCAATTATTACAATACATAAAAGTAAGAAATGGGCCAGCAATCCTGGAGTTTTTTGCATACATGAGTGCCCCTGTGGACTACATGTGAGCCAACACTCAAAAGTGAGAGAACAAGAGCCCATCTGGGGGCACGTTATATTCTGTTCCAGAGGGCATTGAAACCTAACACAGAGAGAGAGAGAGAGAGAGAGAGAGAGAGAGAGAGTGTGTGTGTGTGTGTGTGTGGAATGAATCTGAAAAACCAGGCTGGGAGTGGGTAGGAGGCAAGCTAAGGAAAGGGGACAGTGAGCGGGAATGTTGTGTAGCCCCCAGAGCAATAAAATGTGTCTTCTGCATTATGGAGATTACAGATAGTGGAACCCTGGGTTCTTACTACAAAGAAGCCAGGAGCGCAGCCATGCAAGAATTCAGCAAACATGTCAGGCCCAGAGAGCACTGAGACATCTTAACAGTAAGATATTTCGGGTCCCCTTTACTTGTTCTGTTCTCTCTCCCCTTCTCCAGGCTTGGTAGAGGTGGGGAACAGGAGGCAGAAACTTCAGTCAGTGGACTAAAGGGAGGACAGAAACTCTAGGCCAGGAAAGAGAAAAGGACAATGCACCCTTTCCAGCAAAACCCACCGGCAGCCAGCAGTTGCTGAAAAGGAGAGAAGTCTTACCTTTAAATCAAGATTTGAAGTGTTGATTATTATGTTAGACATTCTAATTTCTGAATTAAGGCTTTGTTTGGCAACTTAAAATAATTGTAGATCTTGATTTAGAGTGATGAAAAACATCATGGGACTCCCAACTCTTCATTTAGTGGCAGAGGAAGTACTTCCCTCACTGAGCTGTTCCTAAAATGGCAGATGTGGGGGAGGAATTAAGTTGCTTCTCTGGTTTTACCCTATGAGTACAATGCAAAATATGTATAGGTTATTTCTTAACACAAAGATATTAATAATACAGATCTGCTCATCTTTATAATTAATTTTAAATCTCCCCTTGATTTAAAAAAGTTTACTTGTTAAACAATTCTGTCATTCCAAATAATTTCAGGGTTTCCCTTACACCAAGTGGATTTTGGGTTTTCTTCTCAGATGTATTTCTTAACAGATTCCCTATCTAGGACATATTCTTGCCCACAGCACTGAAAGATAATAATTCCTATTTATTTTCACTATTGTTTGAGGTCCTATTACTAAGAAAAAATGGAAGTTAGCAGACAATTCGTAGCCCCTACTACTTAGCCCTCATTTCTGAGTTTGTCATATTGGAACCCAGTTCTCATGTCTGACGAGTCTATGTTCCTCCATAACTTTGTATCTAACTTCCCTCCCAGTATCATTTGGATTTTGCATGACTTTGGCTTTCAAAATATCTGAATGACTTCTAATTGGATTCTGCATAAGGCTTTGACTATAGTCACAACTTCTAACTTCATTCTCACAATACCATAAGGCTTCTGTTGGACCTTCTTTTTATATCTTCTGTATCTCTTATCTACTTCTTAATATTTTTTACTGCTTCCTAGAAATTAAAAATAGTTCATCTACAATAGTTCATTTTCAGATAGTTCATTTTCAAATCTTGCTTTTTTCTTCTTGTAATTTCTTTAGCTTTCTGTTTCTCCTTTTATCACTTTAACCTTATTGAACATATTCCTGATATTTCTCGTTGAAGGAAGGCTAATCTCTTGTTTGTTGTGCACTGCTCTAACAGTTTGTTTCTTTACATTGTAATGTTTGATTACCATGATCTCATCTTCAGCAGTTATTATGTGTGGGTGTTTGAATTCTCCTCAAGTGTGCACTTACTGAGTGGCTTCACTTTCCCTTTATGTTGCTTTCCTGATGGGATTCCCATGTTTTTCCTGTGTCCATTATTTAGGATTCCTGATATACTTTTCTCAGGTTCTTAAGTGTGTTCCACAGGGCTGGATTGCTGGAAATTTGATCTCGTGGTTAAATGGAATATTAATATGCTATATTTTTACTAGCTTCATGGAGTGTTATCTTTTAATGAGCATTGTCTTGTAGCATAAGGAAAATATTTCAAAAATATTCAACAGACATTCAGTGCTCATACATGCCTTGAGTTATTTGTTACTATATTTATTTAGTGAAAAGGTTTGGGCCAATAGTATTGTAACTGTGTGTATAGTGGGCACTTCATAAATGTTTATTGAATGAAGAGCCTTCCTGGTATACATTACTTTACTCATTCCTATTCTTGAAGACTTAGTTCTATAACCCAATATAGAGGAATAAGAATCTTTTAAATTTGATGTCTTCCAAAATATTTCACAGCTTTCATAGCTGGCTAGCACTGTATGAAATAGACTATTGTTAAAGCTTTATCCATTGTAACAGTTACAGTGTTTACTGTGGTAAAGGTAGAAAACCCGAGTTTACTTGGTATGAATGATAAAGGTGAGATTGATTTAATGGCTCATTTAAATTAAAATATTTCAAAAGTAGAGCATGCTTCAGGCATAATTTAATCAAGATTCTGACTCTGTTTCTCTTGGTTTTGCCTTTTGTGTAATGCCTTTGTCCTCAAGTTGGCTTTCTTCATGGTTCTAAGATGGCTGCCAGCAGTAATTTGGTTTGTTTGCTGTCCTGTAGCTATACAGTTTACAATCCAGAGGGCAGGAGAGAGTTGTTTCCCACAACCATTGAACAAAAGACTTTGATCTTATCCTGATTCAACACTGAAATCAACCACTGTGAAGAAGAGCATTCATACAGTGATAGGCTTAGGCCTGGGGTCATTGCCTATCTCTCAGCACCAAAACCAGCATTAAACCCTAACAAGAAATGGGCAAGGCAAACATGAAGAAAATTGCAAAACTCTACTGAAGGACATGAAAGAACTCTTAAGTAAATGGAGCAACATATTCATGAATGAGTAAACTCAAATATAAAAACATCAATTTATGTCATTTATATGTTATGGTAACCAAAATCCCACTAGATTTTTATGGATAATTCTCAAGTTCATGTAGTAGAGAAACTACAAGAAAGACCAAGGAAGTATTTAAAAAGGAAGAACAATGGGGTAGGATTTTCCCTATCAGATATCAAAATATACAGTAATTAAAACTTGCTAGTTGTGTAAGAATAGACAGATAAGTGTAGCAGTACAGAGAAGCCAATTGCATTCCTTGAGATTTACCCAGATGGGTGGAAAACATGTGCATATGAATGTTTATAACAGTTTTATTCATGATTGCCAAAACTTGGAAGCAACCAAGATGTCCTTCAGTAGGTAAATGCATAAAAAAACTGTGGTACCTTCAGACAATGGAATATCATTCAATGATTAAAAGAAATAAGCTATCAAGCCATGAAAAGACATGGAGGAACCTTAAATGCATATTACTAAATGAAAGAAGCCAATCTGAAAAGGTTACATAATGTAGGATTCCAACTACATGACATTCTAGAAAGGTAAAACTATATAGATAGTGGTTGCCAGAGGTTGGGGGGAGACAGGCGTGAATAGGCAGAGCACAGAAGATGTTTAAGGCAGTGAAAATATTCTATGATACCATAATGATGAATACATGTCATTATACATTTGTTACAACCCATTGAATGTACAACCCCGAGGGTGAACCCTAATGAAAACTATGGACTTTGGGTGATAGCGATGTGTCAGTATAGGTTCATCAGTTGTAACAAATGTACCACTCTGTGGGGAATTTTGATTGGGGGAGCCTGTGTGTATGTGGAGGCAAGGGTTATATGGGAGCTCTCTCTAACTTCCACTCAATTTTGCTAAAACTGCTCTAAAAAATAAAATCTATTTTTTAGAAAATGAAATAGACCTTAGAAAATATGTTGACATGAAACATAAAGGATAATCCCATGTGTGTTTTGACATGTTCTCCACATTGATCATATCAGTGTATGAAGCAAAGGAATTGGGACAAGAAGGATGCCCCCTAGACTTTATAGGGGTCCCTCCCTAGGAGGGGGCTAGTGGGGATGGTGCAGAGGTGGAGAGCAAAGGGGAATTTGTTTAAATACTTCTGCATTGTTTGAGTCTTTTAAAACAAAAATGTACTCATTTTAATCTCTTGAAAATATATTCATATATTGCTTATAATGGGAAAATAATTTTTTCTTCAAGTTTTATTGAGATATAATTGACATACAGCACTGTATAAATTTAAGGTGTACAGCATAATGATTTGATTTACATACGTCATGCTGTGATTACCACAGTAAGTTTAGGGACCATCCATCATGTCATATAGATAAAAAATTAAAGAAATAGAAAAAAAATTTTTTTTCTTGTCATAACTCAGGATTTACTGTCTTAACTTTCATATATAACATATAGCAGTGTTAATTATATTTATCATGTAGTACATTACATCCCTAGTACTTATTTATCTTATATCTGGAAGTTTGTATCTTGTGACTGCCCTCATCCAATCCCCCCCACCCCTGTCTCTGGTAACCACAGATTTGATCTCTTTTTCCATAAGTTACTATACTTTGTTAGTTCCTATTATACAACATAGTGATTCTGTTTTTCTGTATATTTCAAACTGATCACCATGATAACTCTAGTTATGATACATCACCGTACAAAGATATTACATAATTATTGACTATATTCCCCATGCTGTACATTTCATACCCATGACTCATTTATTCTGAAACTGGAAATTTTTACCTCTTAATCTCCCTCACCTATTCCTTTCCTCCCCCTACCCCCTTTCCCAGGAAAAGGATTTTTTAAATAGTAGTTATATACGCTCATAATATAGAAAATTTAAAAGTATGTTCTGCAATACAGAGGTAACCATTTGTGAAGTTTTGTGCACTTTCTTGCAGTTTTTTGGGGGTTTTGAGTTTTTTTGGTGATAGATAGGCTCTCAAATGTATTGACACTTTTGTTTCCAGCTTTTTAAAAACTCTGTTCTGTATCTGTGTCATTAAAAGTTCTTTTAAAACATTTCCTTTGGCTACATAATTGTGATACATCCATACTATGAAATAATGATTTAATATTTCTCTATTGTTAAGACAATTATATAGCTCCCATCTTTATATATAAATACATCTTTATAGTGTTCATTGTTTCCTTATGATTGATTCCTAAATGGAATATTGCCTTAAAAAATAAATTTTAAAATTGTAGATACACTAATAAGAGTTTTTAAACATATGAAATCTTAAATTATACTGCCTTGCTTTTTTTTTTTTTTTAAGGAAAAACAAGACATAGAACCTTTTTTTTCTGTAACATACCGTACATGAGTTTTGATAAAGCAGTAGACTGTTCTGGTTTCTCTTGCTATTACCTCTTTTCCCCATCCTCTGTTCCTTGACATTCTTTCCCACCTATGAAAACTCTATATTTTTTTCATAATGCTTTGAAATTTTTTTTATTTCTGAAAAGGAGCAAATCAGAATTCCAGTGCAGCCAGCTTGAATCAATCTTCCTGTTCCTCTTCTGAATAGGCAGTTCCTCCAGGCAGTGAATTAGCTCTTTAGAAAACATTGGCATTATGTTTCTGAACCCTGAGTATCTGTATAGGTGGTCTGGAATGCATTAAAGAGAAGCATTGTGTCAGATCCTTCCTCAAGCCTAAAGATGAAATCCTGTTCTTACTAATTATAAGACATTTTTGTTGTTGTTGCTGCTGCTGTTTTTTCTGAGTTACTTGGTTTTAAAAATTATTATTTGCTTTAGTGAAAGTTGGAAATGGAATTGTTACAGTGTTAATTTATAGTTGGTTCTTGTTTTATGTTATAGAAATGTGTCAAGAGAGTTTGCTTTTTAAAGGAATCCTGTGGTGAATACTTTTCTTAACTATAGAGTATCGCTTCTTTTTCTATTTTTGTAAATGTGGACTTTTGTATTTCAGTGACAGAAATATTGAGATATTTTGTTTCTAGTTCAGACTACAGTATTTAGCAATAATTCATTTTTGCTGATGAACTAGGTAATATTCTCCCATGTATTAATATCTTGTGTGTTTTAGTTGGGTTTGTTACTGCAAGAAAACAGGTTTTTGTGTAGTCCAGTAGTTCTCAAAAGTGTGGTGCCCCTAACCAGAAGCATGTTAGAAATGCAAATTATTAGGCTCTATCCCAGACCTCTACTGTTCAAAACCTGGGATGTGGAGCCCAGCGACCTGTGTTTTAACAAGCCCTTCAGGTGATTCTGATGTGTGCTAAAGTTTAGAACTTGTGGTTTAGATAATACCTATAGAGTGGCTGAAAATCTCAGCTCTTAATCACTTGAGGCCTGAATTTGGTTTAATTCCAAGGTATGTGTTAGGAACTATAGCAGTATTGCTTCTAAGCGATACGTAGATGAAAAACTGGTAGCATGTGCAGCCTCACAAGAGTTGCTTTCATTGTTTCCAGTAGTTGAGATTTTAAGAACTAAACAGAGCCAAGAAGCCTTCACTATTGAGTTGAACCAAATTGTTTCAGTACTTAGGATAATTAGCAGAAGCTTCTCATTTGATAACATCATTTAGATTGTGCCTCCCTCCATTACCAAGATACTTAAAATGATGAGTCATCAAATCACATTTAAAATACATAAGGTTATCTTCAGAGTTAAGGAATTCCTGAATTAGCTCTCTTTCAAATGCTTTTACGTTGTAAATAATTACAAGCAGACATACAATACCTGGGAGACACTTCATTAATAGAATTAAGATATATGTCCATTAATTATTGGCTTATTTTTACATAGTTCTTCATTTTGGGGTAACATCTGCCTACTTGGTTATTTTAAAAACATTTGTAATGGAAAAATGTTATGCTAATGTATGTGTGTATTTTTTCATTGGAAAATTCTCTACTCCTGAATTCAGATGTTACATGCATTTATTAATTATTTCAGGTGGGTCCTTCAGGGTGGAATATTAACCTTTTAAACAGAGTGTTATTTTATAAGTGAGAACCCTTGTTTTAAAGAATAAGATCTCTTTGCTAAATTTAGGGCTTTAAAGCTTATTTTGGCTCTTAACTCTACAGCAGATTTTTGTTTTTTTAACTTAGGAAGATAATTACTCTCAAGAAGAGGTATAACTGGTTTGGTGGTGGTGTCTTGGCATCACAGATGGATCTTGTTCATGCTATGGATTAGAATCAGGAACTAGAGAGCCATTAAAGGAAAACTGACAATATTCCCTTTGTGCATATTGAGAAGTGGAACATTTCCCAAAGTCAGGGTAAAGCTACAAACTTTTTGAAGATACTGTTTGTGATTTTTAAGAAAAAAAGGGTGTCTAAATATAATTCACCCTCTACATATAACAAGGTCATATGGTGAAAGGTCAGTTTCTTAGAATCAGCCAAAAGAAATTACTTATCCATTAGTTAATTATTTCCCAAATGTTCATAACTCAAGAGTGAGTGAGGAGTGGAATATATTTTTAAAAAGCCCTTACCCAATGAAATGAGTCTAAAATTTCTAACTAGTTTATGTAGCAAAAAATGTGATGGAGAATTTAGTATTGAGAATTTCCTGTGATTATTTATTTAATCTTGGGCCCAGGTGAGATTAATAAAATTGAGATGGGGAAGCAATGTTCTGAAGTTAACCAGTCCTTTTTGGTGTGGGCCCAACCACATGCTACTGAATATTCTGTATTTAAGGTCTCTTTAGGCTGGCATTATTTAATCCTTTTACAATATAACTTACTACTTTCTAAGCTCCGTAAAATGCTTAAACTGCTCACTTTTAACGTATGTAAAACATGCATAAAATTGGCAACAATCTAATAGATTTTTTCTTCTCTAAGAACTTAGTATACAGTGATGTGTTCATTTTTGACTCTATGTTAGTGAAACAGGTCACAGTACTACCAGCCTATAAGAAACAGTATAGAGTGTTTCAAACAAGACTTTCGTCAGAAGTGAAATGAAATGTGAAGAGAGAATTTATATAAAACAGATTTTTTTTTAACTTTCAAGTTAAATTTTTAACTAAATAATATACCTCAAGTTATTTGTGATGGGGGCGGGGAACCTAATAAATGAAGACTGTAGAAAAGATTGAAAGCATATTGTACATTTTTTTGTATAGTATAAGAAGAAATATTTTAAACTTTGTTTTTTTCAGTCTGCCCTAATGATTCATGGTACTTGGTTTTCTTCAAGTTAGAGAAATTAGTTCCCAATGTAGTCTTTGACATTTTTGTTATACTGACTTGGGCTGAAGACAAATCTCATTTTGTCTTCTTGATTCATAAACTTTATGTTAAGCAAGTTTATCTTAGCAAACCATTTTATTTGTTTCAATTCTCTAGTTATCTGAGGGAAACCAAAAGCATGCAAACCTGCAGAAAAGCATTGAGAAAGCTAAAATTGGCCGACATGAAACGGTAAGTTTGTATCTGTAGATTCTTTAATAATGTCAATTCTAAATAGAAGAATAAAGGCATTGAGCTTCCTGTGAGGAGGATGCTGTTCCTACTAGAAGAGAAGTGAGTCACAGCAAAGGCTGTGAACATTTGACCTGGTAGGATTCCCTAATTGTGCATCTAGATTTATTATTATTGTATTATATTGTGTATAGCAGTGTAGCATAGAAGCATAAACCCTGGAGCCAGACTGCCTGGGTTTGAAAGTCTCCTGAACTCTTTCTTCTCAGTTTTCTCAGTTGTAAAATGGGGAATAATAAAATCTATGTCACTGAGTTATTGTGTGATTAAACTAGCTAATATTTGCAAAGCACTTAGAAGAGAGCCTGGCACAAAGTAAGCCTTATATAAATGTTTATGTAAATTTTTAAGAGTCAGCTTTTTAACAGTCTTGGCACTGAATAAATTGAAAACTATCGGACTTCCCTGGTGACGCAGTGGTTAAGAATCTGCCTGCCAATGCAGGGGACATGGGTTCAATCCTTGGCCCGGGAAGAGCCCCCATGCCACGGAGCAGCTAAGCCCATGCGCCACAACTACTGAGCCTACGTTCTAGAGCCCCAGAGCCACAACTACTGAGCCTGTGCACCACGACTACTGAAACCCGCGTGCTTAGAGCCCGTGCTCTGCAACAAGAGAAGCCACTGCAATGAGCGCACCGCAATGAAGAGTAGCCCCCACTCGTGGCAACTAGAGGAAGCCCAGGCACAGCAACGAAGACCCAATGCAGCCATAGATAGATAGTTAGATAGATAGATAGATAGATAAATTTAAAAAAAGAAAGAAAACTATCAATACAGTGTCCGCATGGCCTTGTAATATTTCTAAATTATTTACATGAATTTTGACCTACTATTTTATTTTAAAAAGTGTTAGGGGTTTTTAAAAATCACTTTACTTTTTAGTTTTATCATTATCTCAGGTATGGACTTATGACTTGAAAAAATGTTGAAGATCAACATGAACCTCTAAGCATTTCATCTCAACCTCTATTTGTACCACTTGTGAAAGAGACTCAAAAACTTGTCACATTGTATTGGGTTGGCCAAAAAGTTCATTTGGGTTTTTCCGTAACATCTTACAGAAAAACCCAAACAAACTTTTTGGCCAACCCAATAGAAAGGAATACAAAACAGGCTTACATGGCTTTATGCTTTTCAGAGTTATTTTACATACATTCTTTCATGTAAATAGTCAGGACAGTCACGGATAGGAATTGGAGAATGGTAATTGCTGAAGAATATTTAAGGGAAGGTAAGTTCTGGGCATAACCTGAAACTGTTTTATTTCTTCTTCAGTTGACAGCAATTACCACCTCTTTATTTGATCCTGTTTTTTTTCCTTTGATTTGGCAATAACTTGTAGAAGCACCTTCAACTAATGGTGACATGTTCATGCCACAAAGTAGTCAGCCAGTCTGCTGAAGGTTACCCAGTCCACTGTAACCACTGAAACTAGGAAAAAGACCCACTGGCAAACCCAGTTGGTGCCTACAGCTATCAGAAGATTATAGTAGTTTTGGTGCCTACAGCTATCAGAAGATTATAGTAGTTCAGAAAGACTTCTGAGAAAGACGAACTCTTGTGTTCATCCTGAGTTCACTAGTCACGAGTTTTCAGAAATATCTGAAAGCTTTTTCTATCTACTAGATATGATTCATGGTGATGATGATACTGATGATGATGGTAATGAAGAAAGAAATAGCTAACATATATATTCTGCTTACTATGAGCCAGGCAGGTACTGTTCCAAACGCATTTTCTATATTGAATCCTGCCAACAGTCTAAGGAGGTGGCTACTATTACTATATTCATTTTTACATTTGAGGAACTGAAAGCACAAAAAGGTTAAGTAATTTGGCAAAGGTCTTGGTGCTAATAACCAGGCTCCCAACTCAGGGTATCTGGAGAGCTGTCATTGCATTCACACAGATAGTCACCACCCTGCTTCTCCCGTCTTCATTAGCTTTTTCTCCTCTTGTTTTTCATTGTGGAGTATGTATAATTTGGGTGTTAATAGCAAATAATGATCATCTTATATTGTAGTTATTTTTAAATCTCTCCTATGCTATGCTAATATGGTATACACTAATCATATGTAGCGATTTACATTTGAATTAAAATTAAATACGATTAAATTCAGTTTCTCAGTAACAGTCACATTTCATGTACTCAGTATCCCTATGTAGTTAATGTTTCCTGCATTGGAGAACACCAGTCTAGAACATTTCTGTCATTGCACAGTTCTGTTGGACTCTGCTACTTCAGAGCTCTGTACATGCATTCTGTTATATAACTGCTAGCAAAAGTAGCTTTCTTCACTTGGAACCAATGAGAATAGCTTAAGGCAAAAGTAGAAAAATACAAGTACAAAAATACAAGCTAGCAAGGAACCTTAAACAAGTCCCATCAGGCAGTTTGAACTCTTATTTGGTTTTGCCTCAGACTTTTCCTATAATTCTGTACCGTAACCTTTTCCAGTATTTGGTTTTTATTTGGACTTATTTTTCACACATATGAACTGAATACCGATAGCACTATTACTTCTACCTGTTAGTGAAAACTATGGCTAGAAATTTCAGATGGTGTTTATTGGATCATTTTGTGTAAAAGCTTTATTCTGGTTTACCTTTAAAGGAAAGTGATGGGAGGTCACAAGCTACAGTTCTGTTATTTCTGATATTTTTAAAGGTTAATCATCCTTGAAGTCTGGAAAATTATCTAGAACACTTTCAAGGAAAATTTTATAATGATTGATGTTGCCATAAAATATTACTTACATATATATAGATACAGTCTTGTGAAACTACCCAAGAAGTGGTATAATTTTTTTCCTAATGTGATGACAGTCCTCTTTTGAGTTCAGACATAATTGGTAACCTCTCATCTATTTATGAGCATTCCATTCTACATATTAATTTCCATTCAGTTAACATTTATATAAGATAATTGAGATTGCAGAGAAAAATGAGAATTGAGTTTGTTCTTATACTGTGGATATATATGTATGTGTATATATAATATCATCAAAACCTAATGCGTATCAGTTATGAGAAAATAAAATGAAAATGTTAATAAAATGTATAAACTTACGGCATTTTGTTTGTCTTAATTGTACATAGTGTTATTTTGAATACAGGAAGAGCGAACCTTGCTAGCAAAAGAGCTTTCTTCACTTCGAGACCAAAGGGAACAGCTAAAGGCCGAAGTAGAAAAATACAAAGAATGTGACCCGCAAGTTGTGGAAGAAATACGTAAGTTTGTATTACACCTTGAGGGTTTTTAACTTTGCTAACAAAGATACTTTATACTTCTGGTTGCCTGGTAACCATTCTCCACGTATATGAGAAAATAAAGCCCTTAATAGTATTAATATTGCATTAATATTTGCATTAGGAGCCTTAATGTTAAAGCACTGAACAGCGACAGCTTTGAAATTATGAGCATTTCAAGAATAAGGACAGTTGGTGGGGTAGAAGGATAAAGACATAAAATATAGGCTTAGGAAACTGAGAAGTCAGAGAAGGAGTTAAGTTGGCCTCAAGTACCTTGACTCCGGAAAGAAATCCACCATTATCTTCTAGGAAAAGTAATACCAAAAAATACGAGTTTACAAGTTGCAGAAAAGTAGTCTGTGTGTTGACTTGCCTTTTAAATATTCCAATGATGTTTTTCCTTACTTTTAAAACAGAGTCCCCAAAGCTTCATTTTCAGTATATTTTTTACATTTATGTAAAGATAGAATTTTGAATATTTGAGGAAATGAAAGATACTGCATTTAATTGCTCAGAAAAGTATGCATAACTTTCCTCATATTTTTCTGTTTTAGCCTGTCTTTTCATTTAGGAAACTTTATCAAGTGAAACATCTAGAAAAACTGATATTATAGTATGTGATTGAAGGCTTTGAGAGAAATTGAAAATATTTGGTATTTTTAAATTAACCTGAGAGTAGTTTGGTTACAATTAAGTTTGATGGTATTCTTCACAAGTAAAAAAAAAATTTAAGCAGTTCAGTTAGTATAATCTAAAGTTAAACTTAATTTTAGAGACAGGTTCTGCTTTGCTCAACTCCAGGAGATGCCATGCAAGTACATGTAGTCCATGCACGGCCTAGATAATATGTAGTAGCCCTGGTTCAGCTGATCACCCAGGGTGATTTTCAAAGCAAAGTGGAGGCAGAAGAACCCTCTGAGCCAGTCATTTTCTGTGAATTAAGTACTTGGGGAGACATGTGAGCTCTTTCGTGCTGCCCATGGATTCATTTCATTTATCATCTTCCTGCAGAAGAAAGTACTAACCGAATGTGCTACAAAGTTAACCACTTTAATCTGTTTTAAAGTTTTAACTAATATCAAATGACCCTCAGTGAATACAAGCACATCAAAGCAGCAGGAGACAAGTTAGGAGTTCACTACTAGGAAGTGAGGGCTGCTCATGATTCACCTTTAAAAGGAGACACAGACTGCTTGTTAAAGAGGACATCAAATGGTGTGCATGCTATCTAGAGCATTTTCTTGTGAAAGAGCATTTTAAGAACAGTTTTCTTACCCAGATTTTTAATACCTTCAGGTGGTTTATTTTCCAGATCAGCATAGCTATGCCCTCTAGCAGTTGATCATGGAAATTCTGTTTTCACAGTAACCAAATATGATCTCTCATTTATTACTTTTACTTGGTTCTCCCTTCCTTCCTGATTTTAGTTTTGTGTAATTCTTGGACTCTTTTTCTTGAAGTACCAACTCTTTGCTTACCTGCCTCATTCCCTTTTCTGTCTAGGGACCCATAGCTCTTAGCCATACCCAGTGAAGGCTTCTGCTTTTTCACTTTGTGGTCCCCATTGTATTGCCACAGCTCTTTCCCTGGGCAGATGACCCTGACTGATACCACCTCCACTTGTGACCTCTCAGTTTTAGTCCTTTTCACAATTTGATGGTATCTGTCCACTCAGAAATGACTAAAAGCTCTTATTTAGACTTACAAAACTATTCTGAAATATACTGATTGTGATCCTAAGCCGTGGATCATCTTGAGGTACAGAAGATCACTAGGGGTAGAGAATTATGCCAGACTAATTCACGAAGTGGGAAAACTCATTTCAAGCATGTAACTTCAGATGTTGATATTCCTTGTACCTCTGAATCATGCAGCAATTTTGGCAAGTGCATCACCTCTTAGAAAGGTAATAAAACTTGAAGGAAGGCATTTCAAGTATGTTAAGGATGATGTGTTTTCTGGAGAGTAGAATAGCGTAGTTGAGATAGAAGTTGCAACTATAATTTTATACTGGTTGCCTGAATTCTGCTCTCCATCTTTACCCTTAAATTTAACAGTTTGGTAATTTATTTCTCAACCCAAGGAAAACACGCCAGTGTGAATGAGTAATAATCAGGGTATGAGGTCTAAGTGAATGAGCAGAAAGTTTTCTGGTTTATAGTGAATTAAGAGACTATCTTTCTACATCAACATCACACCTAGATTATCTTTTAATATTTATATATGCATCCACATAAGATGGATCTGTATTTGGGCCTTATAGAATTTATAATCATGAATCTATTACACATATGTGAATTTTTGACATTTTCACATTGTACATTTTTTATCTTAATAGGGGAATGAGAGGATAAGAGTCCTTCCTGGCTTTGTGCTATTACTTTTTAATTCCATTTAAAAATCATCTAGTTTTATAGAATACATAATTATAGAAAATTATAGCATATTTAATAGACAGTAGATATGTAGAATAATTACATTATTTCATAAATATATTTTAGATGTGACAGTAGGATTTCTTTTTCTATGGAAAGCTACGGAACTACAATCAGAAGAAAAAAAAACTGTCAGAGCTTGTATACCTATAGAAAGGATTTTTATACTAACTTTAGTTCATACTTTTATAGAGTGATGTCCTGTCCTCTGCTTTTAAAATTCAGAACAGCTAACAGAAGTTTATTCAAATGTGGCACTTTGACTTTCAGCCAAGATGGAGTAGTAATGTACTGAATTTATCCTCCCACATAAAAACAAGAACAAACATAATATATGGAATAATGGTTTTCAAGATACTTGACATCAAACAGCAAAGGGAAGCGATTCCTAGAAAAAGGAAACAAAGTAAGCCTTACAATTGTCCCAGCTTATTTTGTTGAGAGAGTTTCCTGGCTGCAACACAAGGAAGGAGAACCTAGGCAGAGACCTGCAGACTCCCTGAGTCAAGGACGTGGAACTGAGAATCAGGGAGATCAACGTGGATAGAGTTCACAGGATACCATACTAGAGAGGAGGGAGTAACACAGAAAGAGAACCTTGGGTATCTAGAGAGGGTTCCTCTCAAGTATTCTATGCACGCGTATGAGGAAACTACCCAAAACTGGGGAAAGAACCATCTCAAAGGACTAGAAGGAACAGTGCCAGGCACTCACACAGGACCAGGAATGTGTCTCTTCTCACCAGCCAGATTAGAAAAATTTATAATTCACAAGGAATTGAGTAGAGTACTCAAGAAGGTCTTGCTTTAATAGAAGGTAGTACTTAGCCCTAGACTGAGCTCTGCTGTCAACCCCCTAACAAGCCATAAGAGCAAGTCTTGAAGGCAACAAACTACTGTAAAATAACTTAAATGCATTCCAGAACAAAGCTCAATAATATTTATAGGAGTACAACAATATCTAGCACCCAGCAAGGTAAAATTCATAATGTCTGGCATACAATGAAAGATTACCAGGCATGCAAAGAAGTAGGAAAAACATAAATGTTAGTGAGAAAAATAATCCTCCAATCAAAACTAACCCAGAATTGACACAGATAATAGAATTAGAAGACCATAACATTAATAATTATAAATGTATTCTATATGTTCAAAAAGTTAAGTAGAAACATTGAAGATATAAAAAAGACACAAGTCAAACTTTTGGAGATGAACAATACAGTGTCTGAAAAGAAAAATACACTGGATTGGATTAACAACAGATTAAACTTCCACAGAAGAAAGGATTAGTGTATTTAAAGACATGGCAACAGAAACTACCCAAAATGAAACTCAGGAAAAAAAAATTTTTTTTAATGAAAAATAGCATCCATGAGATATAAGACAACTTCAGTGACCCCAATATATGTGTAATTGGAGTCCCAAAAGGAGTGTATGTTGGGGGTGTGGGCAGGGCAGGGGTGTTTCAGGACAGAAAAATACCTGAAGAAATATGTATCTGAAGAAATAAGGCTAAATTTTTTTCAAATTTGATTAAAACTATAAACCCACAGATTCAAGAATTTTAGATATGTAAGTAGTAAATGGCAGTAATCTTCTTATCACTAAATCTAGAGAACTTTTTAGGTTTTAACTTGACTCACCCCAAATCCCCTTTCCCCAATGAGATTATTGTTTTTCTTTCTTTCTTTCTTTCTTTCTTTTTATTTTTTTAATTGGAGTATAGTTGTTTTACAGTGTTGTTAGGTTCTACTGTACAGCGAAGTGGAGTTTCCTGTGCTATACAGCAGGTTCTCGTTAGTTATCCATTTTATACATATTAGTGTATATATGTCAATCCCAATCTCCAAATTCATCCCACCCACCCTTTCCCCACTTGCTGTCCATATGTTTCTTCTCTATGTCTGTATCTCTGTTTCTGTCTTGCAAACCAGTTCATCTGTACCATTTTTCTAAATTCCACGTATATGCATTAATATGCTATATTTGTTTTTCTCCTTCTGACTTACTTCACTCTGTATGACAGTCTCTAGGTCTATCCACATCTCTACAAATTACCCAATTTCGTTCCTTTTTATGGCTGAGTAATATTCCATTGCATATACATACCACATCTTCTTTATCCACTCTTCTGTCGATGGGCATTTGGGTTGCTTCCATGACCTGGCTATTGTAAATAGTGCTGCAGTGAACATTGGGGTGCGTGTGTCTTTTTGAATTATGTTTTTCTTTCAGTATATGCCCAGTAGTGGGATTGCTGGGTCATATGGTAATTCTATTTTTAGCTTTTTAAGGAACCTCCAAACTGTTCTCCATAGTGACTGTATCAATTTACATTCCCACCAACAGTGCAAGAGGATTCCCTTTTCTCCACACCCTCTCCAGCATTTATTGTTTGTAGATTTTTTGATGATGGCCATTCTGACCATTCACCTCATTCTGAGGTGATACCTCATTGTAGTTTTTATTTGCATTTCTCTAATAATTAGTGATGCTGAGCATCTTTTCACATGCCTCTTGGCCATCAGTATGTCTTCTTTGGAGAAATGTCTACTTAGCTCTTCCACCCATTTTTTATTGGGTTTCTTTCTTTTTTGATATTGAGCTGCATGAGCTGTTTGTATATTTTGGAGATTAATCCTTTGTTGATTCGTTTGCAAATATTTTCTCCCATTCTGAGGGTTGTCTTCTCATCTTGTTTATGGTTTCCTTTGCTGTGCAAAAGCTTTTAAGTTTCCTTAGGTCCCATTTGTTTATTTTTGTTCTTATTTCCATTACTCTAGGAGATGGGTCAAAAAAGATCTTGCTATGATTTATGTCAAAGAGTGTTCTTCCTATGTTTTCCTCTAAGAATTTTATAGTGTCCAGTCTTACATTTAGGTCTCGAATCCATTTTGAGTTTATTTTTGTGTATAGCGTTAGGGAGTGTTCTAATTTCATTCTTTTACATGTAGCTGTCCAGTTTTCCCAGCATCACTTATTGAAGAGACTGTCTTTTCTCCATTATATATCCTTGCCTCTTTTGTCATAGATCAGTTGACCATAGGTGAGTGGGTTTATCTCTGGGCTTTCTATCCTGTTCCACTGATCTATATTTCTGTTTTTGTGCCAGCACCAATACTGTCTTGATTACTGTAGCTTTGTAGTATAGTCTGAAGTCAGGCAGTCTGATTCTTCCAACTCCATTTTTTTTTTTCTCAAGGTTGCTTTGGCTATTCGGGGTCCTTTGTGTCTCCATACAAATTTTATGATTTTTTGTTCTAGTTCTGTAAAAAATGCCATTGGTAATTTGGTAGGGATTGCACTGAATCTGTAGATTCCTTTGGGTAGTATAGTCATTTTCAGAATATTGATTCTTCCAATCCAAGAACACGGTATATCTCTCCATCTGTTTGTGTCATCTTTGATTTCTTTCATCAGTGTCTTATAGTTTTCTTATACAGGTCTTTTATACCTCTGTAGGTAGGTTTATTCATAGGTATTTTATTCTTTTTGTTACAACGGTGAATGAGATTGTTTCCCTAATTTCTCTTTCTGATCTTCTGTTGTTAGTGTATAAGAATGCAAGAGATTTCTGTGCATTAATTTTGTATCCTGCAACTTTACCAAATTCATTGATCAGCTCTAGTAGTTTTCTGGTGGCATTTTTAGGATTCTCTATGTATAGTACCATGTCATCTGCAAACAGTGACAGTTTTACTTCTTCTTTTCCAATTTGTATTCCTTTTATTTCTTTTTCTTCTCTGATTGCCGTGGCTAGGACTTCCAAAACTATGTTGAATAATAGTGGTGAGAGTGGACATCCTTGTCTTGTTCCTGATCTTAGAGGAAATGCTTTCAGTTTTTTCACTATTGAGAATGATGTCTGCTGTGTGTTTGTCGTATATGGCCTTTACTATGTTGAGGTAGGTTCCCCCATGCCCACTTTCTGGAGAGTTTTTATCATAAATGGGTGTTGAATTTTGTCAAAAGCTTTTTCTGCATCTATTGAGATGATCATATGGCTTTTATTCTTCAGTTTGTTAATATGGTGTATCCCATTGATTATTTGCGTATATCAAAGAATCCTTGCATCCCTGGAATAAATCCCACTTGATCATGGTGTATGATCCTTTTAATGTGTTGTTGGATTCTGTTTGCTAGTATTTTGTCGAGGAGTTTTGCATCTATATTCATCAGTGATATTGGTCTGTAATTTTCTTTTTTTGTAGTATCTCTGTCTGGTTTTGGTATCAGGGTAATTGTGGCCTTGTAGAATGGGTTTGAGAGTGTTCCTTCCTCTGCAATTTTTTGGAAGAGTTTGAGAAGGATGGGTGTTAGCTCTTCTCTAAATGTTTGATAGAATTCACCTGTGAAGCCATTTGGTCCTGGACTTTTGTTTGTTGGAAGATTTTTAATCACAGTTTCAATTTCATTACTTGTGATTGGTCTGTTCATATTTTCTCTTTCATCCTGGTTCAGTCTTGGAAGGTTATACCTTTCTAAGAATTTGTCCATTTCTTCCAGGTTGTCCATTTTGTTGGCATATAGTTGCTTGTAGTAATCTCTTATGATCCTTTGTATTTCTGTGGTGTCTGTTGTAACTTCTCCTTTCTCATTTCTAATTTTACTGTTTTGAGTCTTCTTCCTTTTTTTCTTGATGAGTCTGGCTAAAGGTTTATCGTTTATCTACTCAAAGAACCGGCTTTTAGTTTTATTGATCTTTACTGTTGTTTTCTTTGCTTCTATTTTGTTTATTTGAGATTTTTCTTGTTTCTTGAGGTAGGTTTGTATTGCTATAAACTTCCCTCTTAGAACTGCTTTTGCTGCATCCCATAGGTCTTAGGTCATTGTGTTTTCGTTGTCATTTGCCTCTAGGTATTTTTTGACTTCCAGTTTGATTTCTTCAGTGATCTCTTGGTTATTTAGTAGCTTGTTTTATAGCTCCCATGTGTTTGTGTTTTTTACAGTTTTCTTTTCTGTAATTGATTTTTTTTTTTTTTGGCTGCGTTGGGTCTTTTGTTGCTGCATATGGCCTTTCTCTAGCTGCAGTGAGTGGGGGCTACTTTTCATTGCAGTGCGTGGGCTTCTTATTGTGGTGGCTTCTCTTGTGGCAGAGCACAGGCTCTAGGCATGGGAACTTCACACGGTTCAGTAGTTGTGGCTTGCGAGCTCTGGAGCACAGACTCAGTAGTTGTGGTGCACAGGCTTAGTTGCTCTGCGGCATGTGGGATCTTCCCAGACCAGGGCTCAAATCTGTGTCCCCTGCACTGGCAGGCGGATTCCTAACCACTGCGCCACCAGGGAAGTCCCTGTAATTGATTTCTAATCTCATAACGTTGTGGTCGGAAAAGATGCTTGATATGATTTCAGTTTTCTGAAATTTACTGAGGCTTGATTTGTGACCCGAGGTGTGATCTGTCCTGGAGAATGTTCCATGAGCACTTGAGAAGAAAGTGTATTCTGTTGTTTTTGGATGGAATGTCCTATAAATATCAGTTAAGTCCATCTTGTTTCATGTATCATTTAAAGCTTGTGTTTCCGTATTTATTTTCATTTTAGATGATCTGTCCATTGTTGAAAGTGGGGTGTTAAAGTCACCTACTATGATTGTGTTACTGTCGATTTCCCCTTTTATGGCTGTTAGTATTTGCCTTATGTATTGAGGTGCTCCTATGTTGGGTGCATAAATATTCACAATTGTTATATCTTCTTCTTGGATTGATCCCTTGATTATTATGTAATGTCCTTCTTTGTCTCTTGTAATAGTCTTTGTTTTAAAGTCTGTTTTATCTGATATGAGTATTGCTACTCCAGCTTTCTTTTGATTTCCATTTGCATAGAATATCTTTTCCCATCCCCTCACTTTCAGTCTGTATGTGTCCCTAGGTCTGAAATGGGTCTCTTATAGACAGTGTGTATATGGGTCTTGTTTTTGTATCCATTCAGCCAGTCTGTGTCTTTTGGTTGGAACATTTAATCCATTCACTTTTAAGGTAATTATTGATATGTATGTTCCTATTACCATTTTCTTAATTGTTTTGGATTTGTTTTTGTAGGTCTTTTTCTTCTCTTGTGTTTCCCGCTTAGAGAGGTTCCTTTAGAATTTGTTGTACAGCTCGTTTGGTGCTGCTGAATTCTCTTAGCTTTTGCTTGTCTGTAAAGCTTTTGATTTCTCTGTCGAATTTGAATGAGATCCTTGCTGGGTAGAGTAATCTTGGTTGTAGGTTTTTCCCTTTCATCACTTTAAATATATCCTACAACTCCCTTCTGGCCTGCAGAGTTTCTGCTTAAAAATAGCTGATAACCTTATGGGGATTCCCTTGTATGTTATTTGTTGCTTTTCCCTTGCTGCTTTTAATGTTTTTTCTTTGTATTTAATTTTTTTTGTTGTTTTTAATTTTTGGCTGCGTTGCGTCTTTGTTACTGTGCTCAGGCTTTTCTCTAGTTACAGCGAGCAGGGCCTACTCTTCGTTGCAGTGCGGGGGCTTCTCATTGTGGTGGCTTCTCTTGTTGTGGAGCACCGTCTCTAGGTGCCCGGGCTTCAGTAGTTGTGGCTCGCGGGCTCTAGAGTGCAGGCTTAGTAGTTGTGACACATGGGCTTAGTTGCTCCATGGCATGTGGGATCTTCCCCGACCAGGGCTCAAACCTGTGTCCCCTGCTTTGGCAGGTAGATTCTTAACCCCTGTGCCACCAGGGAAGCCGTGTATTTAATTTTTGATAGTTTGATTAATGTGTGTCTCAGCGTGTTTCTCTTTGCGTTTATCCTGTATGGGACGCTCTGTGCTTCCTGGACTTGATTGACTATTTCCTTTCCCATGTTAGGGATGTGTTCAACTATAATCTCGTCAAATATTTTCTCAGACCCTTTCTTTTTCTATTCTTCATCTGGGACCCCTATAATTCAAATGTTGGTGCCTTTAATGTTGTCCCAGAGGTCTCTGAGACTGTCCTCAATTCTTTTCATTCTTTTTTCTTTATTCTGCTCCACAGCAGTTATTTCCACCATTCTATCTTCCAGCTCACTTATCCCTTCTTCTGCCTCAGTTATTCTGCTATTGATTCCTTCTAGAGTATTTTTAATTTCTGTTACTGTGTTGTTCATCACTGTTTGTTTGCTCTTTAGTTCTTCTAGTTCTTTGTTAAACGTTTCTTGTATTTTCTTCATTTTGTTTCCGAGATTTTGGATCATCTTTACTATCATTACTCTGAATTCATTTCAGGTAGACTGCCTATTTCCTCTTCATTTGTTTGGTCTTTTGGGTTTTTACCTTGCTCCTTCATTTGCAGCATATTTCTCTGTCTTCTCATTTTGTTTAACTTACTGTGTTTGGGTTCTCCTTTCCACAGACTGCAGTGTCATAGTTCCTCTTACTTCTGGTGTCTGCCCCCAGTGGATGAGGTTGGTCCAGTGGCTTGTGTAGGCTTCCTAGTGCTGGAGACTGGTGCCTGCGTTCTGATGGGTGGAGCTGGATCTTGTCCCTCTGATGGGCAGGGACGCATCTGGTTGTGTGTTTTGGTGTGTCTGTAAGCTTAGTATGACTTTAGGCAGCCTGTCTGCTAATTGGTGGGGTTGTGTTCCTGTCTTGCTAGTTTTTTGGCATGAGGCGTCCAGCACTGGAGCTTGCTGGCTGTTAGGTGGAGCCGGGTCTTAGTGTTGAGATGGAGACCCCTGGGAGAGCTCTCACCGATTAATATTCCCAGGGGCTGGGAGTTCTCTGGTGGTCCAACGTCCTAGACTCAGCTCTCCAACCTCAGAGCCTCAGGCCCAACCCCTGGCCGGAGCACCAAAACCCCACAAGCCTCAAGGCACAGAAGAAAAGGGAAAAAAGAAAGAAAAGAAAATGAACAGAGAAACAAAACCCCAATACAAATGGTAAAAGAAAAACCAAACGACAAAAACACACAAAGAAACACACACACAAGGAAAAAAAAGAGAGAAAACAAAAAAGAGAACAAGCAAACAAATAAATGAGCCCCAAAACAAAAACAAACACTAAAACTAAACTACAAAAACCAAAAACAAATAAAAAGCAGAAAGCAAACTAAAAAAAAGCAAAGAAAGCATAAAACACACAGAAACAAAAAAAAGATAAAGACGAAAGAAGAAAGCAAAAGGAAAAAACACAAAACAGCAAAAAAGTAAAGTAAAAATAGAAAAATAGAAAATATAGTTAAAAAGAAGATAAAAGTAAAGCAAAACAAGGGAAAAAAACAAAGGCAAGGAAAAAAACACAATATAATGAGACAGTAAAGTAGAAATAGAAGAAAATGTTTAATATTAAAAATAAAAGGATAAAAAAGAAAGGAAAAAGTAAATAAAAGTAAAAATTAAAAGAACAGTTAAGGGCTTCCCTGGTGGCGCAGTGGTTGAGAATCTGCCTGCCAATGCAGGGGACATGGGTTTGAGCCCTGGTCTGGGAAGATGCCACATGTTGCGGAGCAACTAGGCCCGTGAGCCACAACTACTGAGCCTGCGCGTCTGGAGCCTGTGCTCCGCAACAAGAGAGGCCGCAATAGTGAGAGGCCCGCGCACCGCTATGAAGAGTGGCCCCCGCTTGCCGCAGCTGGAGAAAGCCCTTGCACAGAAACGAAGACCCAACACAGCCAAAAATAAATAAATAAATTTAAAAAAAAGAACAGTTAAAAAAACAACAACAGAAGAAAACAAAGAAAAAATAATAATGATAGTACTTTCCTGGACCTTCAGCTGTCAGTGTCCTGCCCCCACAGTGAGCCACAGCCTGCCCAGGACATCCCCAGTACTTCTAGGTCTCTGGACCTGCTATGGGCACTGTGGGGCCAGCTCAGACTCTGATCTGGCCTGCCTCCCGTGTGTACTTGACCCCAAAGTCCACAGTTACCCCCAAAGTCTGCAGCCTCAATTGTGGGAACACTCCTTGTCTATTCATATATTCCACAGATGCAGGGTTTACCAAGGCGACTGCAGGGATTTAATCCGCTGCTCCTCTGGCTGCAAGGGCATACTTCCCTCTCTCTTCTTTGGTCGCACTGCCGCTGGAGTTCAGCTTTGCTTTTGGCCCTGCATCTGTGTGTGGGCCACCTTCAGGCGTCTGTTCCCCACCCAGGCAAGAGGAAGCGAAGCAGTGGCTGATTAGGGCTCACTTGCTCACTCAGTCCCGGGGAAGGGAGGGATACAGCAGTCACCATTGGGATGTGCGGGGAGTGCCTGTGGCAGCAGAGGCCAGCAGGAAGTTTGCAACAGCCTGAGGTACACCATGCGCTCTCCCGGGGAGGTTGGCCTCAGATCACAGGACCCTCAGCAGTAGTGGGCTGCACAGGCTCCCAGGAAGGTGTGGGCAGTGACTTGCACTTGCTCACAGACCCCTTGGTGGCAGCAGCAGCAGTAACCATCGCGTCCACAGCAGTAGCCATTGTGCCTGCTTCTGGGGTCCGAAATAACAGCCACAGCTCACTCCCGCCCCTGGAGCTTGTGTAGGCAGTTTTCTGCCGTCTGAGCACACAGAGCAAGAAGCTCCTATGACAGGCCTGCCCCTCTCCTTGCGCACCCCACAACAATGGTCCCTTGCATCTCTCGCAGACCCAGGCTTCTTCCCAGACTCCCTCAGCTGTGGCACACTAGCCCCCTCGGGCTGTCTTCACACAGCCAATGCCAGTCCTCTCCCTGGGGTCTGACCTCTGAAGCCCAAGCCTCTGCATCCAGCTCCTACACCACCCCAGTGGGCAGACAAGCGTTTCAGGCTGGGGAGTTCTGGTTGGCACTGATCCTCTGTGCGGGATTCTCTCCACTTTGCGCTCTGCACCCCTCCCTGTTGCTGCGCTCTCCTCCGTGGCTCCAAAACTTCCCCCCGTCAATCCCTGTCCCCGCTTCCTAGTGTGTGGAAACGTTTCCTCCTTCACAGCTCCCTCCCAGAGGCGCAGGTCCCGTCCCTATTTTTTTGTCTCTGTTTTTTCTTTTTTCTTTTGCCCTACCCAGGTACGTGGGAAGTTTCTTGCCTTTTGGGAAGTCTGAGGTCTTCTGCCAGCATTCAGTAGGTGTTCTGTAGGAGTTGTTCCACGTGTAGATGTATTTTTGATGTATTTGTGGGGAGGAAGGTGATCTCCACATCTTACTCGTTGCCATCTTGAAGGTTTCCCCCAAGATTATTGTTTTTAAAATGTGCCTTTTGATAATGATGGGCTTCATAGGATTTGGCCATCGTGTTATTGCAGAACAGATTATACTAGATTAAAGGATTATGAGTTTCACAAATTTAATAGGATTCAGTTCTTAATAACATGGCTATAGCACCCAAATTATAATAATCAGGCTTATCTCTAAGTCCGTCATGGCTTATTTTGAAACAAGTTTTCTGCTGGTAATAGCTGTAACCCTAATGTTCATGTAGATAGAACTATGTATTATCTCTTATTTCTCAATAATTCCTGCAGGAAATGTTTATATTTCATCATGCCAATTGAATTATTGATATCACTAAACAGGTATTAACAAGATTAGTTGCAAATATCCAAGAAATGAGAAGTAAAAGCAATAATAAATTTTTATTTTAGGTACTCTGAACATTATTTAAGTGAGAACAGATAAAATAAGTTGTAGTAAAAACTGAATTCTCACAATAAAGGGTTTGGAAAGTAAATCTTAGAAGTACTTAAGAGATTTTCTTAGAAATAAATGCCCAGATGACAATGAAAATGGTGGAGTAAGGACCTTTGAAAATGTACACTTCCATGAAAGCTGGCAAATATTGTTACAACTTTTCCAGAATTTTAGAAACTAAATGAAGAATTGCCTGTTCAAGAAAAATGGCCAGATCTCTGCATGAAGAGCAAGCTTTGTGGTGTTTAACTTGCCCTATTCTCCTCTCCTACTCTCCAGCTCAACAATAATCTTGAAAAATAACGGCCCTGCCTTCTTGGTATCAAGGGAATAGAATGGACCTGGAGCTCTTTAAGACCCTCACTCCAAAAGAATTGTCATTATTTGGCGTCTCTGGTGCTTCCCTAAAAGCCACCAATAGAAAGGACTGTTTTTTTTTTACCTGACTTGGAGTATGCCCATCACTAACAGCGTCTTCCTGGGGAGCGTTTGTCTAAAACAATTACAGGCAAGAGTTTTAACTTCATAGCTGTCTTGGGTGATGAATAACAGTTAAGGAAAAGAGTAGACTAACCAAAAAGTTTAAAAGGAGAGGCCAAAAGAGATGTTTATAGGTGCCTTGAAATCAGCATATTCCTGGAAATCTACAATGCCACATGCACACCTTGGGCTGTGCACATTCTCAGAAAAGACCTGAGATGGTCCTAATCTCCCACTGCTAGCTGACCTTGACACTCTGTACAGAAGTGGAGGCTAAAGCAGAGTTGTAAATTGCCTGAGTATTGTTGACACCTGCCCCAGCACACACACACACAGACTCTCAGCAAAGACTTGAAGATTTAGTCCAGGTGTTTAAGGAAATCTCTGTTCAATCATTGGCTGATCAGTAAGCAAACTGACTAGAGACTTCAGTAGCCACACATAACAAAGAATATAGACTTTACAGAATTAGTTCAGAGAAATCACTAAATTATCAATAACTACAGGTAGCAGCAACAGCAACCCTGGGAAGGTGGGAAGAATCTGATTTCCAGAGTTGCAACATTATATTAATTTAAATGTCCAGTTTTCAACAAAAAATTGTAAGACATGAAAAGAAACAAGAAAATATGGCTCATGCATGATTTTGGACTTTAAATCAGCTATTTTAAATATGTTAAAAGAGCTAAAGAAAAATACATCTAAGGAACTAAAGGAAAGTCTGAGAATGATATCTCACCAAATACAGTAAGTCCCCTACATACGAACAAGTTCTGTTTTGAGAGCATGTTTGTAAGTCCAGTTTGGTCTAAGTCCAGCAAAGTTAGCCTAGGTACCCAACTAACGCTATCGGCTATAAAGTACTGTACTGTAATAGGTTTATAATACTTTTCACACAAATAATACATAAAAAACAAACACAAAAAATAAAACATTTTTAACCTTACAGTACTGGAAAAGTTCAGTAGTACAGTACAACAGCTGGCATACAGGGGCTGGCATCGAGTGAACAGGCAAGAAGAGTTACTGACTGGAGGAGGGAGAGGAGGTGGGAGATGGCAGAGGTGAAGGATCGTCAGCAATAGGAGACGGAGGGCAAGCTGCAATTTCACTCACGCCTGAAGTTGATGGCACAGTTTCTGGTTCCTTGCTGGATTCAATTCTGTCTACCCTCTTGAAAAAGTGATCCAGTGATGTCTGGGTCATAGCTCTTTTTTTCTCATCATAGGTGACACAGTAGCACTAGATTGAATTCTGAACAGCTGCTTCAACATTCGGGTCCTGTGCCTCAAAAACTAACAATGCCTCCTCAAATAAAGAAAATCCCCTTGCCATATCCTGCGTCATGAATCTCTACGGTTCTTCAGTTACTTCTTCTTCCTCTTGTCTCTCTTCATCCTTTCTCTGGGCCTCCAGTTCCATCTTTTTGCCTCATTCCACTCTCTCAATTATTTTCACTATTGTTTCCATTGTTATTGCTTGGTGGTTCTTAGCTGTACCAGCTACATCACCACTGCTCTTACGCTTGCTTCTGGGCATCCTTGGCTTGAAATAAAGATACTGTACTATTTTACTGTATATAGTACTGTAAGTAAAGTACACAAAAGCACAACCACTTGTAGAGGATGCATGCACATGACAGTGTACGCCAGATATGTGAACTAACTTACTTGATTAGACATGCAAACACACGTTCGCATCTTTGAAAGTTCACAACGTGAAGTTTCATACGTAGGGGGTTTACTGTAGAGAATATCAATAAAGAGGTAGAAATTATTAAGAAGGAACCAAATAGAAATTCTGGAGCTGAAAACTATAGTAACTAAGTAAAACATTCACTGGAAGGATTAACAGCAGATTTGAGCAGGCAGAAGAAAGAATCAGTAACTTGAAGATAGTTCAATAGAGATAATCCAATCTGAGGAACAGAAATCAAAAAGAGTGAAGAAACATTAACAGAGTCTTAGAGACCTGTGGTATGGCATCAGGAATGCCAACATACTCACAATGGTAGTCCCAGAAAGTGATGAGAGAGAAAGGGCCAAAAGAATAAGGCTGAAAATGCCCCAAATTTGATGAAAAACATTAATTTACACATCCAAAAAGCTTAATAAATTCCAATTAGGGCAACCTCAAAGAGATCCACACATAGGCTCACCATAATCAAATTGTCAGAAGATAAACAGAAGCTTGAAAGCAATAAGAAAGAAGCAACTTATCATATATAAGGGATCTTCAGTCAGATTAACAGCTTTTTTCTTATTAGAAGCCATAGAAGCCAGAGACATTGAGATGACATATTCAAAGTGCTGCAAGAAAAAACTGTCAACCAAGAATTCTATATACAGAAGTATTTTCCTTCAAAAATGAAGGGCAAATTAAGATAGCCTGAGGTAAATAAGTGAAAGAGTTTGTCATTAGCAGACCTGCCCTTAAAAAAAAAAAAAAAAAAAAGGAAGTCCTTCTCATTGGAGTGAAAGCACACTAGACAGTAACTTGATCAACATGAAGCGATAAAGTAGATTTACATAGGTGAATCTGAAGGACAGTATATGTGTATTTTTGTTTGTATCTGTTATGTTCTATCTGATTTAAATTACAGCTGCATAAAGCAGTACTGATAAACATGTTGTTGGGCACACAATGTATAAAATATATCTTGTGACAATAACAGCATAAAAGTGGGGAGGGGAATGGAGCTACATAGGAGCGAAACTTTTGTGTACTATTGGTATTAATTCTAATTAAGATGTTAATAGTAATCCCCAGGACAATCACTAAGAAAACATCCCCAAAAGGAATTAAACTGATACATTAAAATATCCATTTAACATAAAATGAAGCAATTGTGGAAGAATTGAGGAACAAAAATTCATATGACTTATAGAAAATAAATAGCAAATGGCAGATGTAAATCCTACTTTGTCAGTAATTGTATTAAATGTAAATGGATTAAACTCTCCAATTAGAAGGCAGGGATTGGCAGAATAGTTTAAAAACACATAAACTATATACTATCTACAGAAGAGTCACATTTGACTCAAGGACACAAATACGGTAAAAGTAAAAGCTGGAAAAAGATATTCCATGAAAACAATAACCAAAAGCGAGCTAGAGTGGCTAAACCAATATCAGAGAAAATAGATTTTAAGACAAAAATTGTTACTAGAGACAAAGAAGTACAGTTTATAATTGTAATGATAAAAGGATCAACTCTTCAAGAAGATATGACAATTACAAACATATATACACTTAACAATAGAGAACCAAAATACATAAGCAAAAACCAAAAGAATTGAAGGGATAGACAATTCAACAATAATAGTTTAAAATTTAAATACTCCATTTTGAATAAAGAATGGAATAGAATAGCAAGATGGAACATAAGCAAGAAATTAGAAGACTTAATGCTACAAACCAACTAAATCTCTATAGAACATTCAACAACAGCAGGGGACACATTCTTCTCAAGTGCACATGAAATATTTTTCAAGGTAGACCACATGTTAAGCTTAAATCCCAATAAATTTAAATGGATTGATAATACAAAGTATGTTTTCTGATGACAGTGAAATGTTATAAGATAAATTACAGAAGGAAATTTGGGAAATTCACAAATATGTTGAAATTAATCAACACACTCCCAAAAGGGATGGCTCAAACAAAATCACAAGGGAAATTAGGATATACTATGAGATAGTGAAAATGAAAACATACAAAACTTACTGGGTGCAATGAAGGCATTGCTCAGTGGGAAATTTATTGATATTTTAATGCCTATGTTAAAAAATAGAGAAAACTCTCAAATCAAAAACCTAGCCTTCTATCTTAAGAAACTAGAAAAAGAAGAGCAAACTAAACCCAAAGCAGATATAAGAAAGGAAATAAAATGAGTAGAACAGAAATAAAAGAGCTAGAGAATCGAAAAACAAGAGAAAGTCAATAAAACCAAAGGTTGGTTCTTTAAGCAGATCAACAAAATTGGCAAACTTTGGCTAGACTGACCAGGAAAAAAGGAAGATTCAAATTCCTAAAATCAGGAATGAAAGAGAAGGATCACTGTTGACCTTACAGATATAAAAAGGACTATAAAGGAATACTATGAGCAGTGGTATGTCAATAAATTTGATAAGTTATATGAAGTGAACAAATTTCTAGAAGGATACAAATTACCAAAACTATCTCAAGCAGAAATGAACTCTGTAAATAGCTGTATAACATGTTAAGAGACTGAGTTAGAAATTGAAAACTTCTTACAATGAAAAGCCAAGTCTACACTGGTGAATTCTATCAGTTTAAAGAAGTAACTTTTCAATTTAAAAAAAATTAGAAAAGAGAGAACACTTCCTAACTCATTCTTTGAAGTTGGTATTATCTTTTAAGATTTTTTTTTTTTTTTTGATGTGGACCATTTATTTCCACAGTCTTCATTGAATTTTGTACAGTATTGCTTCTGTTTTATGTTTTGGTTTTTTTTGTTTTTTTTGTTTTTTTTGCCACAAAGCATGTGGGATCTTAGCTCCCCAACCAGGGATCGAACCTGCACCCCCTGCATTGGAAGGTGAAGTCCCAACCAGTGGACCACCAGGGAAGTCCCTGAAGTTGGTATTATCTTGATACCCAAACCAAAGACTTCGTAAGAAAAAAAAACTATAGTTAAGTATTGCTTACAAATATAGATGTAAGTATTGTCAACAAAGTTCTAGCAAATCAAATCCAGCAGTATATAAAAAAGATTATACACCCTGATTAAGTGACATTTATCTCAGGGATGAAAGGTTAGTTCAACGTACAAAAATCAATCTAATGCAACCTATTTATAGAATAAACGTGGAGGTAACCCCACATGATTGTCTCAATAAACAAAGTATTTGATAAAATCCAACACCCTTTCGTGATAAAAACACTCAACAAACTGGGAAAAGAAGTGAACTTCCTCAATCTAATAAGAGTGTATCTGTAAAAAATGCACAGCTGGGACTTCCCTGGCAGCCCAGTGGTTAAGACTCTGCGTTTCCAATGCTGGGGGCACAGCTTCCATCCCTGGTTGGGGAACTAAGATCCCACGTGCCACATGGTGCGGCCAAAAAAAAAAAAATGCACATCTAACTTTTTTTTTTTTTAACATCTTTATTGGTGTATAATTGCTTTACAATAGTGTGTTAGTTTCTGCTTTATAACAAAGTGAATCAGCTATACATACACATATATCCCCATATCTCCTCCTTCTTGTGTCTCCCTCCCACCCTCCCTATCCCACCCCTCTAGGTGGTCACAAAGTACAGAGCTGATCTCCCTGCACTATGTGGCTGCTTCCCACTAGCTACCTATTTTACATTTGGTGGTGTATATAAGTCCATGCCACTCTCTCACTTTGTGCCAGCTTACCCTTCCCCCTCCTTGTGTCCCCAGATCCATGCTCTACATCTGCGTCTTTATTCCTGTCCTGCCCCAAGGTTCTTCAGAACCTTTTTTTTTTTTTAGATTCAATATGTATGTGTTAGCGTACGGTATTTATTTTTCTCTTTCTGACTTACTTTACTCTGTATGACAGTCTCTAGGTCCATCCACCTCACTGCAAATAACTCAATTTTGTTTCTTTTTATGGCTGAGTAATATTCCATTGTATATATGTGCCACATCTTCTTTAAACATTCATCTGTTGATAGACACTTAGGTTGCTTCCATGTCCTGCCTATTGTAAATAGAACAGCTAATGTATTGAATGGTGAAATGCTGTATGCTTTCCCCAAGGATGTCCACTCTCACCTCTTCTGTTCAACACTGTACTGGAAATTCAAGCCAGGGCAATTAGGTAAGAAAGAGAAATAAAAAGCATCCATATTGAAAAGAAAAAAGGAAAACTATCTCTATTTGCAGTTGACATGATCTTAGATAGATAGATACCCCTAAACAATCCACAAAACAACAGCAACAGCAAAATACAACTATTAGAGTTCGCAAGTGAGGTCAGATGATTGGAAGATAGAAAATCAATATATAAAAACCACTTGTATTTTATAAAATATCAATAAACGGCATGAAAATGAAATTAAGAGAGAATTCCACTTAAAATAGCATCAAAATGAGTAAAATACTTAGTAGTAAAATTAATCAAATAAGTGCAAGACTTGTACTGAAAACTAAAAAACATTTAATGAAATTAAAGACCTATATAAATAGAAAGACATCCTGTGTTCAGAACTGAATGACCTAAATGTTGTCATGGTGGAAATACCCCCCAATTGGTCTACAGATTAACTGTAAAACCTCCAAAATTCCAATTTCTTTTCTGCAGAAATTGATATTAGTCCTAAAATTCATGTGAAAATGTAGGGGACCCAGAACAGCCAAAAGAACCTTGGGGAAAAAAAAAGTTGGAAGACTCAAATTTCCCAATTTCAAAACTTACTACAAAACTTGAGTAATCAAGGCAATTTGGTACTGGTATAAGAATAGACATATAGGTTAATGAAATGGAATTGAGCGTCCAGAAGTAAACAAGGTTTTGAACAAGGGTACCAAGACCATTCAATCAGAACAAAATAGTGTTTTCAACCAAGGATGCTGGGCACAACTGGTTATCCATATGCAAAAGAATCAACCTGGCCTCCCACCTCACACTGTATACAAAAATTAACTCAAGTGGAGCAAAGACCTAAATGTAAGAGCTAAATCTATAAAACTCTTAGAAAAAAACATAGATGTGTGTCTCTGTAGCCTAGTTTTCTTAGATATGACATCAAAAGCTCAAGCAACCAAAGAAAAAGTAGATAAATTTGACTTCATCAAAATTAACAACTTTTGTGTGTCAAAGTACATTGTCAAGAAAGTGAAAAGAAAACCCACAGAATGGGAGAAAATAGTTGCAAATCCTGTATCTGATGAGTGTCCAATATCAAAAATATATATTAAAAAAACTCTTAGGACTCAACAATAAAAAAAAAATTTTAACACAGACAAAGGATTTGAATAGACATTTTTCTAAGGAAAATATACAAATGGCCAGTGAGCATATGGAAAGATGCTCAACATCATTAGTCATTAGGGAAATGCAAATCACAACACAATGAGATACCCATTAGGATGGCTGTAATAAAAAGAAAGCAAAATAATTATTGGTGAGGATGTGGAGAAGTTGGAACTCTTAGATTGCTGGTGGGATTGTGAAAATAATGCAGCCACTTTGTTTTTTTTGTTTGTTTTTGTTTTTGTTTTTTAACATCTTTATTGGAGTATAATTGCTTTACAATGGTGTGTTGATACAGCCACTTTGGAAAACAAGTTATCTGTTCCCCAAAATGTTGTATGTATAGTTACCATTTGAGCCGGCAATTCCACCCCTAGGTATGTACCCAAAAGAATTGAAAACATGTTCACACAAAAATTGTTAAGTTATTCATATTAGTAATAACAGCCCAAATATCCATCAACTGATGAGTGACTAAGTGAAATGTGGTATATCCATACAATGGAATATTATTTGCAGTAAAAAGGAATGAAGTATTTATACATGCTACAGTTGACAAACCTTGAAAACATTGTACCAAGTGAAAAGAAGCCAGACATATATGATTTCATTTATATGAAATGTCCAGAATAGGGAAATCCATAGAGACAGAAAGTAGATAAGTGGTCTCCAGGGGCTGGGGGTAGGGGGAAGTGGAGTGACTCCTAATGGGTATGGGATTTCCTTTTGGGTGATGAGAATGTTCTGGAATTAGGTAGTGGTGATGGTTGTACAACCTTGTAAATATACTAAAAACCGCTGAATAATACACTTTAATATGGTGAATTCTTTGGTATATAACTTGTATTTCAATAAATAAATAAATGCTATCATTATGAATACTATTTATGCCCAGGTGATCATGGCATTGTTATGTGCTGTGTAGATTAACTTGAACGACATCGTATAGATACAGATAACATTTAATAGCAAGAAGTATAATTAAATATAAAGTAAATATTTCCTCCTTCAGGGCTACTGTATGTCCATTAAAATTGTATTGTCAAGTTTATTGTTGTCTAATATGTATACACTAAAATGCTTATCATTAAACTTAAATTATTTTATCTTCTTCTGGTGTTGTAAATTATTTGAGAAACATCGCGGTTAAACATGTTTTTAAAGAGGAAGTACAATAATAGTGGACATTTAGGAAAGGGAAATTGTTCACATTGACTTTCTATTCATGACTAATATAACTGCAACTATCTAAAATTTCTTTGGGAAGTTGAGCAGGTTTGTGAGATACAGTGTCACTATTTAAGCTTTTTTTTCCAAAAAAGATGAATCTATATATATATGGTTGGGTTTTTTTCAGGTCAAGCAAATGAAGTGGCCAAAGAAGCTGCTAACAGATGGACTGGTATGTATTACAGTGGCACTGATAAACTAGTCAAACTCTTGTACACTTACTATGATGTGAAATGCAGGAGCTATTGTGCCTGGTTAAGTTCAAGAAAAGACATTTCTGAGAGTGTATGTATTAATCAAGTTTTTATATCTTAAATCATTTCATTTACTTAAGGTAATCTTTTAAATCTTATTATGAGTCATTTTGTAAAGTGTAAGGCATTTTTGTAAAACCAATGATTACTTTAAGTTTTGCGTAACTTTCCCCAGATAAATCACTTGGGCTAATCACTTAACCTTCTTATATATTAATGCAAGATACAACTTTAAGAGTTTCATGCAATCCTAAAGATTTGTCTTCTTGCTCATAATAATAATCGCAAACATTTGTCAAGGGCTGATTATGAGCCAGGCATTATAAAGCGTGTCTGTGGTGCATTCTCATTTTATCTCTACAGCAGTCTTATGAGGTAGATAGGATTATTATCCCTAATTTTAGAGATGAAACTGAGGCCACTAGGAACCCACAGTCACACAGGTGCTAGGCAGTGGAACAGGAATTAGATTTCAGAGTCCAAGCTCTCACCCACCACACGGGGTAGTCTTCTCTGTGTATGTGCTTTCATGTAAATGCCTTATTAATCCATTTGCCAGTGGATACACCCTCTGGCCTATACCAGGTATATTCTAAGAAATGGGAACTAATAAGGCATTATCTATGTGTCTTAAAATTTAGAAGAACGTTAATAAATAATGATTGTTGTGAATTATATACAAGTATGATTATTATTGTTAAAACCTGTCTGGAAGTTACACTGATGTTTTTTCAGTATTTAATTATAAAATAATGGTAATTGAACCTTTTCATCCTGGTAAGAGTCTTTAATGCCTTTATATGTGTTACCCTTATTCTGTTTCTGTGGGACAGTATGGATAAGATTGCATTGACACAGAGATGCAGAAAGCCTGAAGTAGCTGCCTTAAGTCAAAGGTGGTTAGTCACTGGAAGAACAGGGATTAGAGCCAGATTTCCCTGATTCCACGTCCAGGCCTCTGTATTTCACAGAAAACTTAAGAATTGTTTTTCCTTGTCTATTTTAGAATTAAGTACACTGATAAAATTAATATAACTGGCCTTTGGTTCCTATAAAATTTCAGTCTTATTTATTACAAAGTTATTTCCTAGATAGTGTAATGCTTTAGTGATAAGAACAGAGGAGGGTAAAAACAGCAAACTAACATTAAATAAAAGAGAATAATGAAATATGTGTCCAATAAAGTATAAATAAATAATAAATACAGTGATATCATATAGGTTTGAGAAATATAAAATTTTGAGTAAGAAAAAAGGCAAGTGGATTTTTAGGTTAAAAATAAGACAAGAGGGGCTTCCCTGGTGGCGCAGTGGTTGAGAATCTGCCTGCTAATGCAGGGGACACGGGTTCGAGCCCTGGTCTGGGAAGATCCCACATGCCACGGAGCAGCTGGGCCCGTGAGCCACAACTACTGAGCCTGCGCGTCTGGAGCCTGTGCCCCGCAATGGGAGGGGCCGCAATAGTGAAAGGCCCGCGCACCGCGATGAAGAGCGGTCCCCACACCGCGATGAAGAGTGGCCCCCACTTGCCGCAACTAGAGAAAGCCCTCGCACAAACCGAAGACCCAACACAGCCAAAAATAAATAAATAAATAAATAAATAAAGTAGCTATAAAAATAAGACAAGAGTCACAAAGCGATTTCCCCTAATTAACAAAGCAGCTCAGCAAACAGTAGGCATAGGCAGCCTGTGTATATAGGGGGAGGAACTTGACTTTGAAAGGAATCCAGGTTGTTCTCCTTATTTGCTATGTGATTTATTGAACCTTTCTGAGCCTGCTTCTTCATCTGTTCAAGGTGGATAATATCTACCTCACATTTTGGGAGGATTAAATAAAAGTTTGTAAGCCGTTTAGCACGCCATTAGACACATTGATAAACAAATACTCCCCTTTTCCCTGTCTCTTAAAAAAAATCCTTTCATGTTTTCCAGTTGATCATGAACTTCAAAAATTATAATTAAAAAAATGTGAACAACTTTTTTTTCCCTTGTGTTATTAGCTGAGAAAGAACCTGAAACTTTTAAAATCATATAGGAAGGATGATATTTTCAGAACAGTAGAAACAGCTGTTAAGAACCATATTTCTATTTGAGTTTACAGCTTGCTCCTTCCCACATAAAACTTATGAAAAACTCATGGAGTTAAAATGAATTACACCTCAGAAAACCTTCCTGTTTTCAAAACAAACAAAAAGAAAACATCAATAATACTTATAACTAAAGATCGTTATGTAATTATTAGTTAAGATTTGGTTTCTTTACACTGAAAAGGTCCCTAAAATGTATTTTAAATTGAGCATATTTACTGTTCAGTAATTCAGTATTTCAATTTTATAGAATGAGAAGTCACCTCAGGGTATAAATATAACTAGAAATATAGCATCTAAATGTTTTGCGACATTAACTTTAAAAGTGATTTATCAAATTATATAAAACCTTGCCTAATAACTAAGATAGTGGAGTTTTTATGACTTTGTATGAGAGGCATCTTAATGAGTGAGGGGGGAAAGATGTTGTGAGGTCCTAACGTAGACTCATGCATGTGATATTGCCCATCCTACTCCTGTATATATCTTGGGTTTGCCACCATATAAATTAATATGAATTCTACCAGTCTTAAGGTTGTTTCTTAAAAAAAAAAGTATTTTTTATCCATTTATAAACATTTCCACGTAATAGAAAAATTAATTGACAGGGATGAACTATCAAGATTGTGGGTAACTTTGTCTTGAAGGCAGACATCCAGTGGCCCAAGGACATATTTAATCAGAGTCTTTTTGAATTGGTCCATTAAGCATTGTATAGAGAGGCTTTTTATTTGTTTATTCTTTTGTTTGTTCTTAATCTTTGAAGGTTTATAATAAAATGGTTTCTTGCCCTCACATGAACCAGGAACTCCTTCCTGCAGAGGCTCTAGTCTTACTATGGTGCCTCGTTTTCTTCTCTCCTGATCCCGGGTTGAAGTACATTCCTCCAAGGCTCCTACAGCATTGCATCTGTCCTCTTGTTTTCTGGAAATCTTTCTGTATTCTTGGAGCCTATTCTGCAAGCTGTACACATAACACTTGATCTTTTCTCTCTAACATACATATCACTTTGGAATTGTTTAGTGATAAATTGATTTTTCTCTCTCTACTCTTGTGCCAGTTTGAAGGCACAGGCTCTTTATGTTCTGGAATACCTGTAATACACTTAATAGCTGTCTTATGTAGCAATGGGCCCTCTATAAGTATTTGGTTGTGACTGTCAAGATTGCACAGGTTGTGCAGACACTAATCAAATTAAACAGATTATTCTAGAGTACCTCATGCTATTAGTATCCTCTCTTAGGTTCTTATGAAAAGTAGAGATTTGGTTTAGATCATTACATAAAGATTTATTTTAATATCTGTTCATATTCTATAACACTTTATTTAAAGAAATGAGGATATTTTGTTAACATTATTCTATTTGATATAGTAGTATTCACCTCAACAGTGAACTTCGTTCCAAACATTTAGTTATCAATATTTGATACTTGGAATTAAACTTCCTAAAACAATATTTTTAAGAGTGATCGAACTTCATATATTAATTTCCTAACGGTACCATAACAATATACTTCAGACCAGGTGGTGTAAATAAAGAAATTGATTTTCTCACAGTTCTGGAGGATGGAAGTCCAAACTCAAGGTGTAGGCAGGCTTGGTTTTTTCTGAGGCCTCTCTCTCCTTGGCTTGTAGATGGCCACCTTCTCCTTGTGTCCTAACAGAGTCTTTCCAATGCCTGGCCCTGGTGTCTCAGTGTGTCCACATTTACTTTTCTTGTAAGGACACCAGTTAGATTGGATTAGGGCCCACCCCAGTGGGCTCATTTTAACTTAATCACCTCTTTAAAGACCCAATTTCCAAATACAGTCATATTCTGAGGTAGTGGGGTTTAGGACTACAACATGTGAATTGGGAGGAGGTGATAATTCAGCCAATAACACTCCAAAAGAACCTACTTTAATCCTTCATTTCATTATCACAACTAACACAGTGCTTGATGTTTTATAGAATACTCTGAACCAGAAAACTGTATACCATTATTTTTCTGTATTTATAATACATATTCATTATAAAGATGGTATATGTACATTAAAGAGAATGTGTAAAATTAAAAAAAGAAAACTCATCGTCATTCCCATTCCCTCAGTGCAGCCATTGTGAGCACGTTGGTACTGCCTTGCATCCTTCACTGCCTATGCATTGACACCCTTCTACTTGATTAGACATTTAGATTGCTTTTATTTTTTTCTTTTGTTACACTGGGATGAAGATTTGCTCACAAATCTTTGTACACAATTTATTTCCTTGGGATAAATCCCTTTATATAGATGTAACACTTTTTTCAGTGGTAAACTGCATTTAAATTCCCTAGAAGACATTAAGGATATATCTGTTCCTCTCTTAGTCTTAAGAGAATCCCTTACCTCCTCCTCATCCCTTCTCCCTGGCCTGATTGTCTGGAAGCCATTCTCTCTGTGGGGGAGGGAAAGGGGTTCCATTTGGGAACAGGAGCAACTCTAATTCCTGAGGTAACAGAATCCTGCCTCTGCTGTGGAAATGTGGAAGAGGCACCATTAACCTCTCCCTGGCTTTGGATTATTCTTTAAGTCAGGTATTCTTTAGTGGCAACTAATTTACTGAATTTTTTAATATGAAATCTGTTTATTCAAAATAATCATTAAATCTTTTCTTTCTTCTGAAGTTAATTGCTGCTACTCTTGAAAATACAGAAAACTCCTTATTTTGATACTTGTAAAAGTAATAGAAGAAAAAAAAACTGAATGTAATTATATTTGAAATGTTTTGTGATTGTGTTTTCAATTCTCAAAAATATTTCTCAATTTTCTTTATAGATAACATATTTGCAATAAAATCTTGGGCCAAAAGAAAATTTGGGTTCGAAGAAAATAAAATTGATAAAAATTTTGGAATTCCAGAAGACTTTGACTACATAGACTAAAATGTTCGGTGTCAGTGAAGGAGCTATGTGCTTGTGAATATGTAAATTTTTATATTATCCAGCTAAATGTACTGAATTGTCATTTACCTATAACTGTGTTTATTGTTTTATTAATTTTAAATAAAGTATAAAGTATAGATGTTTTGCACTCTTTTTGATCAGTCGAAAGCAGAATAATAGCCATGTTCCCTCAGTGCTCATTAGAGTAGGAGAATGCAAGTAAAGTCGTCCACCTGTTAGTTTTACCAATAATTTTTTATAGATCAAAGCCATCATGACATGATAACATTTTTTAGTTTCTCTCAAATATTAAATATTAAGAACTAAGGGTACTTTTGAAGGCTGTATTATACCTATACACCCATACATACATGCTTGGAAATAACCTTAAAAACTCTAATGGCTGCTTTACTATTTCTCAGTATTTAGTGGAAAATGTGAGTGATTAATTTTCAGTGTATAGCATCATGTTTGCAAATTTCCCACAGGAAAAAATACAGAAAGTTGGTGTTCCTCAAATTTAGAGTTAGGTAGTAATTCCTCAGACATGAAAACTTTCTTTTGAATGTTTGATGCCTTTCTACTGTAAAGAACAAGCACGTGGCCCTTTGTCCTGATTTATGCACTTTTTTTATAAGATGATATAGTGGTGTTAGTATAGCACACATAATCAACAAGAGTTCAGGGATTTTGGGGCTTCCCTGGTGGCGCAGTGGTTGAGAATCTGCCTGCCAATGCAGGGGACACGGGTTCGAGCCCTGGTCTGGGAAGATCCCACATGCCGCGGAGCAATTAGGCCCATGAGCCACAGCTACTGAGCCTGTGCGTCTGGAGCTTGTGCTCCGCAACAAGAGAAGCCACCACAATAAGAAGCCTGTGCACCACAAGGAAGAGTAGCCCCTGCTCGCCACAACTAGGGAAAGCCTGCAACAGCAACGAAGACCCAACACAGCCAAAAATAAATAAATAAAATTAATTAAAAAAAAAAAAGAAATACCTTTAAAAAAAAAAAAACTAATGTGTGTAATGCCCGTTACACACATGCCTTAATTTTTTTTCACACTGTACAATTTTGATATTCTTTTGAGTAACTTGAACGAGGTACTCCGTATGTCTGAAATGACCCAGATGGTATTCATGCCGTTTGTTAGTGAATCTGGTCTTTGTATTGCATGGAGTTGCCCCAGACCTGCTTAATCACTTTCTGGATGTGGGTGGGAGCTTATTGGTCCAACTTTGTTTGTTCTCAAGGCCAGTTTATGTTGCCTTCGGGCAATAGCTCTTCTCACAGGAGAAAGTATTTGACGTAAGAGACAAAGGACAAAAAATAAAAATAACCCATCATAAGCCTTTCCCTAATACACTAATGGGAATTCCACAATTTCTCAGACCCAGTTTGCTATTTATTAGAAAAGGTGCTTCTGGGAATTCCCTGGCGGTCCAGTGGTTAGGATTCCACGCTCTCACTGCCAGGGGCCCAGGTTTGATCCCTGGTCAAGGAACTAAGATCCTACAAGCTGGGGTTTCCCTGGTGGCGCAGTGGTTAAGAATCCACCTGCCAATGCAGGGGACACGGGTTTGAGCCCTGGTCCGGGAAGATCCCACATGCCGCTGGGCAACTAAGCCCGTGCGCCACAACTGCTGAGCCTGCACTCTAGAGCCCACGAGCCACAACTACTGAGCCTGCATGCCAGAACTACTGAAGCCTGTGCGCCTAGAGCCTGTGCTCCGCAACAAGGGAAGCCACCGCAGTGAGAAGCCCACACACCGCAATGAAGAGTAGCCCCTGCTCGCCTCAACTAGAGAAAGCCCACGTGCAGCAACGAAAACCCAACGCAGCCAAAAAATAATGAATAAATAAAATTAATTAATTAAAAAAAAAAGATGCCACAAGCTGTTCAGTGTGGCCAAAAAATTTTTTTTTATTTTAAAAATTAAAAGATGCTACCTTGTTCAGAGAGGTATGTATGTTCAAAAAGAAATCCATTTTTAATGATCCCTAAAAGATGCTATTTCATAAATATTTAGACAACTTCAAAAAAATTTTTTGAATATTTTATGGGTCTAGCACGAGAATGATTGAGATGGAGTCTGTGCATGAGCTAGCCAGAGGTTGTGGTATCCTCCTAAGCCAGAAATGTGCTGGTGGATGTTTAACTAAACTGACTCTTTGGAAAGTGGAGTGGGGCCTGGTTTATAGTATTTGCCTATTTGTGTGGGATAAATGCTCCCAGCATAGCCAACTTCAGATTACCAGCATGATGACAGTGCAGGGTTGGGGAAGGATGCTCAGTGGCACACTGTTGTATAGTATTTCTACCATGCGTATACAATAGATGTGAACCTCAAGAGCACAGATAATGGTAAAGTGTAAAATAATCAGGGCGTGACGAGCTTTTAGTTTTAGTACCATTGTTTTTAATGTAATATAGTTCATCATAGTTTATGTGATTTAATCTTAGTGATGTTAACAGCTGGCTCACTACTAAGTTGGCTTGCCTGTTCCAGCACATCCACTGTTCTTCATCTTGAAGAGCTGCTTTTGAGCTTGCTATTCCCTGTAATTAGAGATACTGATTAAGAAGCCCAGGGGCATTGGTCCAGCCAAACTCTAGGTAATCCTTAGTCCTGGGTTGGTTTTGTAATTGATCTGAAGACTGAGGACAACTTAGGTAGACCTAGAGTCAAATTACTAGTGATCCAGGATCAAATTTGATTCAGTAAATATTGTTATAATTGATACTCCCTGTATCGTTTCAATGAATTGTGAAGTTTAAAAGGTATTTGAGAGCCGATTTCCATCTTATCAATCTTCTTCACATGTAGTTATTTTTAAAATCTCACTACCTGTCTTATTTTTAAAGGATTCTAGAAAAGATTTTACAGTTTCCTGGTAAGTTTCACAATTGTTCAGGGCCTGGTCAGATCACTGAAATGTCACTTCTGAGGTTGGGCCAGGACAAATGCAATCCATAAGGATGAATTGGATAGGACTTTTCCTCTGATGTTTGCCGCATCATTAGTCTAATAGGATTATAAAGTTCTTGTCCTGTCTCAGAAATAGGTGCTATTATCCTAAACTTTATCAAACATGATTCTAAGGGATTAGAAAAGGAAATGTGTACAGCTGACAGCCAAGGAGCAAGAACCACCCTAATAATTCCTGAGCAGAAAGATCTAAATTGTAAACCCGATAATACTGGGGTTTTGGGGGTTTTTTTTGAGAACGTGATTGGAGTAAAATAGGAAGCATTTTCCAGCTAATATGGCATCATTTGTAAGAGCAGTTACGATGTGACAAATGGGGGGAAGGTGTCTTAAAATTATACATAAACTCCCTTTCAGGATGTGCTTCCTGAATATCGGGAGGGAAATGTACTGCATTATGAGATGGCCACTGCAGTGAATTTATATTATGTTTATCCCAGCTTGACTTTTTAAAAATTATTTGTGATAGAGTTCAGGTAATATGGCTATCTTTGAAAGTATTCATTGAATCTCAAGGCTAATGATTTCTATTAACCAAGAATGGCAAACTACCACCCCGAGCGCCAAATCCAAGGCCTGTTTTTTTTTTACAGCCTTTGAGCTAAGAATGCCTTTTATACACTTTTTTAATGATGTAAGAAAAGGAGTATGCAACAGAGGCTGTATGTAGCCTACAAACCCTGAAATATTTATCATCTGACCCTTTACAGACAAAGCTTGCCAACTTTCAGAAGATCAAAAACTGACCTCCTGTGGTCAAGATATGACCTGCGAGGTATATTTTATTTTGCCTAACCTGTATTTTATTTTTAATTTAAATTAGTTGTCAACATATTCACGTGTAAAAGGTCACATGCAAATTGAGATTTCCAGCTTCTTTTGGACACTGGCTGATTTAGCAACCCACATGGCAGCAAATCTGCTAGAGGTAAAAGAGGACTGGCTCAGTGGTTGCGAGTTCATTTCTGAGAGGAATGCCAAATACAGCTTTCTTCCTTAAGTCACAGTTTTGCTCCAAGTTGACAACTGACTTGAGATCACACTTTAGTTTCAAGTTTTCAAATTCCAGAAAAAAAATCCAGGTGCTACTTTTTTTATTGAGATTGTATTAAAATTTTAAATTAATATAGACCTGATATCTTGATGATGAAACATTCTATTCAAGAACAAGGGATGTCTTTCCATTTGCTCAAACATACTCTTGTGTTTTTCCAGCAAACTCTAAGTTTTCCAGAAAACTATAAATTTTTCTTCATATAAAATTTTTATATTTCTTAAGTGTTTCTTAAGTATTTTATCTTTTTTTGTTGCCATTTTAAATGGAGTTTTCTCTTCCATCTTATTTTCTAACTGGTCATTATTTATGTATCTGAAGGCTACTGGGTTTTGCATATTAACTTTATATCCTGCTATCTTGCTAAATTCTTTTTTGTTTGAGTTTGTTTTATAATTAATTCTTTGAGGTTTTCCAAGATCATATCATCTTCAATAGACATAGTTTTTTTTTAATCTTTGAAAATTAACACTTTATTTTCTATTCCAAAATAAAAATACCAAATTTAACTGTAAATGTAACAGAACTAAAAGCTGAAGGGAAAATAAGGGGATTACTGAACTTCAAATCTTCTCTAACCAATAGATAATTCTTGAAAGAGACTTCTGAGATAAGAAACAAAATTAAAAACCATTAAGAGACTGAAGTCACTAGGTTTTTTTAAACTTTTTTTTTGCTTTGTGATATTATCAACTGTCTCCATTTTTTTAATTTAATTTAATTTTTTTTATATCTTTGAGTATAATTGCTTTACAATGGTGTGTTAGTTTCTGCTTTATAACAAAGTGAATCAGCTATACATACACATATATCCCCATATCTCCTCCCTCTTGCATCTCCCTCCCACCCTCCCTATCCCACCCCTCTAGGTGGTCACAAAGCACAGAGCTGATCTCCCTGTGCTAGGTAGCTGCTTCCCACTACTCTCTATTTTACATTTGGTAGTGTATATATATCCATGCCACTCTCTCACTTTGTCCCAGCTTACCCTTCCCCCTCCCCGTGCCCTCAAATCCATTCTCTATGAATAGACATAGTTTTAATTCTTCTTTTCTAATTCTTATGTTTCTAATTGTTTTATCTAATTGCATTGGCTAATACCACTCATAAAACTGTAGTGGAGATAGAGAACATCTGTCTTGTTTCTGACCTTAGTAGGAATGCCTTTGTAGTTCTGCATTAAGTAAAATGCTGGCCTTTTATAATATATAATTGATAATGTTAAGGAAGTATTAATCTAGTCCTGTTTTCTCAAGGATTTGTATAAGGAATGCTTGTTGAATTTGTCAGAGTTTTCTCCGTCTATGGAGATAAGCATATGATCCTTCTTTTAAAATCTATTAATAAGTTGAATGATATTAATATATTTCCTAACACTCAACTATCCATATATTCCTGGCATAAAACCTACTTGGTCATGGTGAATTATTTCCTTAATGTGATATTAGAGATTTTTAATAGTTTATTTAGAATTTTTGCATCAATATTCATAAATGATACTGGTCTCTAATTTTTTCTTTATGTGCTATCTCTTCAGATTTAGGTATCAATGTTATAACTGCTTTTTTTTTTTTTGAAACATCTTTATTGGAGTATAATTGCTTTACAATGGTATGTTAGTTTCTGCTTTATAACTGCTTTAAAAAAAAAAAAGGTCATGAAGAACCTAGTGGTAAGACGGGTATAAAGACACAGACCTACTAGAGAATGGACTTGAGGATATGGGGAGGGGGAAGGGTAAGCTGGGACAAAGTGAGAGAGTGGCATGGACATATATACACTACCAAACGTAAAATAGTTAGCTAGTGGGAAGCAGCTACCTAGCACAGGGAGATCAGCTCTGTGCTTTGTGACCACCTAGAGAGGTGGGATAGGGAGGGTGGGAGGGAGGGAGATGCAAGAGGGAAGAGATATGGGGATATATGTATATATATATATAACTGATGTACTTTGTTATAAAGCAGAAACTAACACACCATTGTAAAGCAATTATACTCCAATAAAGATGTTAAAATAAATAAATAAATAAAAAGAAGTAGCAGGATCAGCATGTTACTTAGAGATAGGGAGGAAAACATCTAGAACAATCTTCTAAAAGTTGAATGTGTTTCCTCTGCGTGGTGAGAAATGGGGTTGGAATGGGGCAGTGTGTGCAATTGCTATTTTTTCATACAAGTCTTGTACAATGATTTGATTCTTGAAACTGTGTGCATGTGAAACTTTTCTTAAAAATAAAAGAGTAAATTAAAAAAAAAAAAAGATTTGCAAGTTTTCTTTCATTTGCTCTGAAACAATTTATGTATTGATAACACTGGGACTACCTGGCCTCTAAAGAACATTTCCAAATATCTGTTTGCACATTTATGGGAGTTTCGAAGATGAATTCCTTGACAAAAGGAAAAAGAAAAGAGACCCTATTCGTGAAGAACTGATCCTCTAAAAAGAATATAAGAAATATGAGATAGAGCTGGATTTTATAGAAAAGAAGTGGAATGGTAATAGCTTTGAGGACTTTTTAAATTGCTTTTTCCATGGGTTTTCAGAAATGGATTCCATGGGTTTTCAGAAATGAATTATAAAAAGATTTGTAAAAAAATTAGCTGGGAACCTTTTATCAAAAACAGATTTGTAAAAATTACTGCCTTTTAGCTGAAATTTATTAATGAAAAAGAAATTTTGTAATTAATGCTCAGGTGTCTTCAGGTTAGCTTTTAGAAGTGAAATCCCAAATGCTTTCTAAAAACCTCTCTAAAATGTACCTTACCAGTTTGGAGACTGGATTTGATGCAGAAAGGGCAAGTTATTTTGCAAGCCAGAACTTGGAAGGCATCATGTTTCTCATAACATTTTGAAAAGTAACTATGGGAACTTTTTACACATTTAAATTGAACAGATGTGTAATTTTTTTCTGTCCAGTTGTGGTTGTTACCATGTTTAAGTAAACGTACTTCTTGCTTACATGTGTTTCCTGTGTTATGTAAGCTCTAGGGACCCACACCTGACTGAGTTTAACTTGCTTATTAGCAAGTTTCCATCCGAGCAGATTTGGTTTGATTCTGAGGTCAACTGGAACAAATATTTTGCCTTTAAGGACCCTAATAAAATCAGTTTGTATTTACAGGGACTGAAATGGCCTGTTTGTTTGTTTTTAACAGATAAAAATATACTTTTAATGACAACAATTTCCTTAATGCATCTAGAAAGATAACTTCTTTTTTAGCACGTTGTCAACATTTGACATAGCACAGCTTGAGGGATAAAAGTACCTGGATATGAAAATTATTTTGTATAACCATAACTGAAAGTATCTAAGAGGTTGCTTAAATTTTCTCATATATAGACAATATTTAGAAGCAGTGACAGCCATATTATATGGCAATATTAACTATGTTATAATAAAACCATTTAAAGAGTAAGGTGGTAGTGTTGGAACTAAATATATTTTGAAGATTCTCTTCTCCCTACTAGAGAAAAGCTACTTGAGGGCATGTTGATTTTTCATCTCTGTAGGGCCAGGGCACCTCACATATTATTTGGCACAAAAGAATTGCAACTTCATAATCTCCTGCCTCAAATAGACTCTCAGCATTTCTTATCAACGCTTTTACTTAAAGCTATAACTGGCCTTATTCCAGAAAGGCTATAAAGCAGCTGTTACTTTCAATCAGCTTTTCCTCTCAGTCCCTAAAACTATTTCAAACATTTGCTACCCAGGCCTCTCTATTCAACTCTACTTTCCTCAGTTTTCTCTATTTATTTAAAAAAAAAAAATTTTTTTTTTTTAATATGAGCTCTTCAAGCATAATCTCAACTCCCTAACCCCCTACCTCCAATTATTTTCACACCCATACTTCTGCTTAGACTAACATCTCCACTGTTGCCGAGCGCCAGCTCCCTGCTGGTTGCTCCAAGAACTTGCTTTGCTTCATTTTTTCTCCTCTTTCCCTCCCCCAGTATCTTCACTCTTCCTTCCTCTCTACTGCCTGATCTTTCTTAACACGCCTCCACAGTGTTGCATCAGACCACATTACCAGATAGGATAAAATACCATTTCTTCTCCTTATATTCTAATATCCTAGGGTTCAGATAAATTAAGTCATTTTTGAAGGTTACTCACAGTCACTTTTTCTCCATTTATGAAATCATTTGAACATTCATTTAATAATCTCATATTTGCCAGGCATTATATTAGATGTTGATGATACGAAGATAAATGAGTTCTATAGTCCTTGCCTCAAAGGATTCCAATTAAGTGAATGAGGCAGACACACAAGCAGGGAATTATAAAACTAAAGAAAGCCAAGGTGAGGCGTGTACAGGTGTTAGGGTGATGTGGAAGAGGGGCACTGCCTCACCAACCTACACCCACACTTCCTAGGATGTATTTCCATAGATATAAAATTGACCATGGGTGGGTCCACCTCTGGAAATGACTGTTCCTATTCTGGCTCCCAGTTATTGATATCTGTTTAATAAATCCACAGTGGGAAACACTATTATATTTTAATAATTAAACATAATCATTTTAAATAGTAAGAAAAATATATACAAAAGTAAATTATTGCTACCAAAATTTCTACAGACCATATTGCTACCTTTTAATAAAGGGGGAAAATAACACATATAATTGCTTGTGTCTACACACACACACACAAACCTGAAAGGATGCACAGGAAACTTAATAATGGTTACCTATGTGAAAGGGAGGGATTTTTCCTCTGTTCCTCTTTATAAATTTTATTTTTAACTGTATATTGCTTGTTCAAAAATGTGAATTACAACAAAGAAATCCTAGAGGTCTCTGCACCATCTGACCTCAACTTTTCAATCTTATTTTACACTTCTCTGCAACATGATACAAATTAAGCTAGTCTCATCTCTTAATCGAAGAATCATTAGCATGCAAGTTTTGCTCATCTGAGCCCTTCATCAGGCATGTCCTCTATCTAAACCCTATTTCTTCAAGGAGCAGCTCAAGTCCAGCATCCTTCATGAGGCCTTCTCTATTAACGCCAGCTCACAGTTACCTCCCTTAAACCATCGCTCTATATAAGTTAAGGTATGTCCACCCATGTGGCACTGGTCATTTGTAATGTTACCTAAATAATGTTTGTGTTTGGATGTTTTGTATCCACTAGATTCCCAGCTTATACCTCCTTGCATCATCCACATATAAATAAAGCACTTAATATTTCTTGAATCAATTAATCCAATCCATTCGCTGAGGGGGATAATTTTGTCTTAATGAAAACCATTGAATGAAAATAAACAATAGACTGTTGGAAGTGTTTCCTAAGTCCCTGGAGAACGGTATGGATCTGGATCAAGCAAGCTTGAGTTCAAGTGCTGGCTCTCACTGTGAATTTAGGCAAGTTACTTAACATCCCTACGCCTTCCTGCCCTGTTTCTTTTTTCTTTTCTTTTTTTTTTTTAATTTTTATACAATTTTTATACATGCCATTTACAGTTATTACAAAGTATTGGCTTTATTCCCTGTGTTGTACAATAGGCTTGAGTCTGTCTCACCCCCAATAGTTTGTACCTCCCACTCCCAGACCCCTATATTGCCCCTCCTCCCCCCTGCCCTGTTTCTTGAATCTAGATAAAACAACTGGCCTCAAAGATCTGGAGTTTGTTTGGAGAATTAAGTGAAATGATGTAGATACAGCAATTAACACTGTGCTCTAGCACAGAGTATAGGCTCAGCAGAAGATAGTCATGTCATTCTGAACATTTAGGAAGTTCTTGTCAGGAGAAAATAGAATACTGCAAATACAGTGATGGCGGTTACTTGCACAGGTGCACTGCCTTCCAGGGCCTGGGCGCCCCCAGACCTCACTCTCACCTTGGAGCCCTTGGTCTTGCTGTGGAGTAGCCTACACTTCCCTGCATCACCCTCACCCCCAGCCAGCCTCTGCACTCAGGGCCTCCTCCACTCCTGCCAGGACAGGGGAAGATGAGTTACAGGAAGGCCAGCTCAGAGGTTAGGAAACATTTTCTTACAGAAAAGCTTTGTCATCCATGGTGGTCGGGGTCTTTAGTAAAATTAGGTTAATGGATTTCTTTGGCCATATCTGGCCATCTGAACCACCACATCTAAAATTGTTTCCATGGGAAACTATGTTCCAGCCTAACGACTGACTTAGAAAGGACCTATTGGAATGCAACTTGTTTGGGGACTGTTGGTAGATCAACATGCATAACTCATTGTCAATGAAAAAGGAATTGACATTTCTCCTGCTGAAACATACTGTACATACATTTTTACAACTGTTTCTTGGGGACACCAGGTATCTAAAGTTATTGAAAATAGCAGCCGTATAAGCCCATCAGATTGAATTGATTTTCTGGGACTAATTATATTTGAGCTTCAAACCCCAGCAACTCAAATGTGCTTGTTAGGTGTCTCTGAGACATTTTTAGAATTCAATACTTTGAAGCAAGGCAGAGGGAGCTTTTCCCTTTGCAGTGCCCCCCTTGTGGTTACATAACACTGTGCTGAAGTGGCGCCCCTCCCCCACCCCTCCTAGAAGCCTTCCTGCCCTTGTATGGCAGCTGTTCCACTGCAGTTCTTGGTACTGAAGCAAGCAAGTCGAACCCTTATTAGGATCCAAGTTTAAAAGTTAAACAGCTCAGGGGCTAAGATTAAGGATCTCCTGTGTGTAGAATCTGGAAGATACTACATGAATCAACTACACTGTGTTTCGGATGAAGCTGTTAGATATGAATATAGGTGATCTGTATGAGATTGGTGTCCTAACACAAAAACAATGACTTGTTCTGTTTTAAATTCATCCTAAGTCCCAAGAAAGCATTTTTCTAACTCTCTGATGTTTCCATGTTGTGTAATTACCACAAGGAGCATCAAGAATGTGTTTTCTTTCCTTTTGCTTCTCTTTCTTACGTCCTTGTGGATGTGGGCAAAAGCAGCATCCACATACTCTCTGCTGTTTATTCCAGGTTTACGCTCAGTCCCTGAGTCACCCTCTCTTTTAAGTTAGTTTCTCTAAGAGGGAGAAGAAAAAAGCAGAACCAGGCAGACAGTTAATTCTCTTGTTCCATCCCCTCGACAAGGCAAGTTCTCAAGAAGGGTAGGATATAAGCATTTAATATACCAAAATAAGCCTTATAAAGTTACCCCACACAGAATGGAAACTGGTGCAATTACTGAAAACAGTACGAAGGCTCCTCAAAAAATTAAAAATAGAGTTGCTGTATGATCCAGCAATCCTACTCCTGAGCATACACCCAGATAAAACTATAATTCGAAAAGAGAGACTGGTTCAAGATGGTGGAGTAGAAGGATGTGCACTCACTCCCTCTTGCGAGAGCATCAGAATCACAACTAACTGCTGAACAAGCATTGACAGGAAGACACTGGAATGCACCAAAGAAGATACCCCACATCCAAAGACAAAGGAGAAGCCACAGTGAGAGGGTAGGAGGGGCGCAGTCACAATAAAATCAAATCCCATAACTGCTGGATGGGTGACTCACAAACTGGAGAACACATACCACAGAAGTACACCCACTGGAGTGAAGGTTCTGAGCCCCACGTCAGGCTTCCCAACCTGGGGGTCCAGCAACGGGAGGAGGAAATCCTAGAGAATCAGACTTTGAAGGCTAGCGGGATTTGATTGCAGGACTTTGACAGGACTGGGAGAAACAGACTCCACTCTTGGAGGGCACACGCAAAGTAGTGTGCACATTGGGACCCAGGGAAAGGAGCAGTGACCCCATAGGAGACTGAACCAGACCTACCTGCTAGTGTTGGAGGGTCTCCTGCAGAGGCGGGGGGTGACTGTGGCTCACTGTGAGGACAAGGACCCTGGCAGCAGAAATTCTGGGAAGTACTCCTTGGCGTGAGCCCTCCCAGAGACCGCCATTAGCCCCACCAAAGAGCCGGGCAGGCGCCAGTGTTGGGTCGCCTCAGGCCAAACAACCAACAGGGAGGAAAACCAGCCCCACCCATCAGCAGACAAATGGATTAAAGTTTTACTGAGCTCTGCCCACCAGAGCAACACCCAGCTCTACCCACCACCAGTCGCTCCCATCAGGAAACTTGCACAAGCCTCTTAGATAGCCTCATCCACCAGAGGGCAGACAGCAGAAGCAAGAAGAACTACAATTCTGCAGCCTGTGGAAGGAAAACCACATTCACAGAAAGACAGACAAAATGAAAAGGCAGAGGACTTTGTACCAGATGAAGAAATAAGATAAAACCCCAGAAAAACAACTAAATGAAGTGGAGATAGACAACCTTCCAGAAAAAGAATTCAGAATAATGATAGTAAAGATGATCCAGGACCTCAGAAAAAGAATGGAGGCAAAGATTGAGAAGATGCAAGAAATGTTTAACAAAGACCTAGAAGAATTAAAGAACAAACAAACAGAGATGAACAATACAATAACTGAAATGAAAAATACACTAGAAAGAATCAATAGCAGAATAATTGAGGCAGAAGAACAGATAAGTGACCTGGAAAACAGAATGGTGGAATTCACTGCTGCAGAACAGAATAAAGAAAAAAGAATGAAAGAAATGAAGACAGCCTAAGAGACCTCTGGGACAACATTAAATGCAGCAACATTCACATTATAGGGGGTCCCAGAAGGAGGAGAGAGAGAGAGAAAGGACCCGAGAAAATCTTTGAAGAGATTATAGTCGAAAACTTCCCTAACATGGGAAAGGAAATAACCACCCAAGTCCAGGAAGCACAGAGAGTCCCATACAGGACACACCCAAGGAGAAACATGCCGAGACACATAGTAATCAGATTGACAAAAACTAAAGACAAAGAAAAATTATTGAAACCAACAAGGGAAAAGTGACAAATAACATAAAAGGGAACACCCACAAGGTTAACAGCTGATTTCTCAGCAGAAACTCTACAAGCGAGAAGGGAGTGGCATGATATATTTAAAGTGATGAAAGGGAAGAACCTATAACCAAGATTACTCTACCCAGCAAGGATCTCATTCAAATTCGACAGAGAAATCAAAAGCTTTACAGACAAGCAGAAGCTAAGAGAATTCAGCACCACCAAACCAGCTCTACAACAAATGCTAAAGGAACTTCTCCAAGTGGGAAACACAAGAGAAGAAAAGACCTACAAAAACAAACCCATAACAATTAAGAAAATGGTAATAGGAACATGCATGTCGATAATTACCTTAAACGTGAATGGATTAAATGCTCCAACCAAAGGACACAGACTCGCTGAATGGATACAAAAACAAGATTCATACATCTGCTGTCCACAAGAGACCCACTTCAGACCTAGGGAAACATACAGACTGCAAATGAGGGGATGGAAAAAGATATTCCATGCAAATGGAAATCAAAAGAAAGCTGGAGTAGCAATACTCATATCAGATAAAACAGACTTTAAAATAAAGAATGTTGGGCTTCCCTGGTGGCGCAGTGGTTGAGAATCTGCCTGCCAATGCAGGGGACACGGGTTCGAGCCCTGGTCTGGGAAGATCCCACATGCCATGGAGCAACTGGGCCCGTGAGCCACAATTACTGAGCCTGCGCGTTTGGAACCTGTGCTCCGCAACAAGAGAGGCTGCGATGGTGAGAGGCCTGCGCACCGCGATGATGAGTGGTCCCCACTTGCTGCAACTAGAGAAAGCCCTCACACAGAAATGAAGACTCAACACAGTCATAAATAAATAAATAAATAAAAGAACATGAATGTCTTTAAAAAAAAAAAAAAGAATGTTACAAGAGGCAAGAAGGACACTACATAATGATCAAGGGATCAATCCAAGAAGAAGATATAACAATTATAAATATATATGCACCCAACATAGGAGCACCTCAATACATAAGGCAACTGCTAACAGCTATAAAAGAGGAAATTGATGGTAACACAATAATAGTGGGGGACATTAACACCTCACTTACACCAATGGACAGATCATCCAAACAGAAAATTAATAAGGAAACACAAGCTTTAAATGACACAATAGATGAGATAGATTTAATTTATATTTATAGGACATTCCATCCAAAAACAGCAGATTACACTTTCTTCTCAAATGCACACAGAACATTCTCCAGGATAGATCACATCTTGGGTCACAAATCAAGCCTCAGTAAATTTAAGAAAATTGAAATCATATCAAGCATCTTTTCTGACCACAACACTATGAGATTAGAAATCAATTACAGGGGAAAAAATGTAAAAAACACAAACACACAGAGGCTAAACAATACGTTACTAAATAACCAAGAGATCACTGAAGAAATCAGAGGAAATCAAAAAATACCTAGAGACAATTTACAATGAAAACACAAGGATCCAAAACCTATGCAATACAGCAAAAGCAGTTCTAAGAGGGAAGTTTATAGCAATACAAGCCTACCTCAAGAAACAAGAAAAATCTCAAACAATCTAACCTTGCACCTAAAGGAACTAGAGAAAGAAGAAAAAACAAAACCCAAGGTTAGCAGAAGGAAAGAAATCATAAAGATCAGAGCAGAAATAAATGAAATAGAAACAAAGAAAACAATAACAAAGATCAATAAAACTAAAACCTGGATCTTTAAGAAGATGAACAAAATTGATAAACAATTAGACAGACTAATCAAGAAAAAGAGGGAGAGGACTCAAATCAATAAAAGTAGAAATGAAAAAGGAGAAGTAACAACAGACACCGCAGTAATACAAAGCATCCTAAGAGACTACTACAAGCAACTCTATGCCAATAAAATGGACAACCTGGAAGAAATGGACAAATTCTTAGAAAGGTATAACCTTCCAAGACTGAACCAGGAAGAAAAGAAAATATGAACAGACCAATCACAAGTAATGAAATTGAAACTGTGATTAAAAATCTTCCAACAAATAAAAGTCCAGGACCAGATGTCTTCACAGGTGAATTCTATCAAACATTTAAAGAAAAGCTAACACCCAACCTTCTCAAACTCTTCCCAAAAATGCAGAGGAAGGAACACTCCCGAACTCATTCTATGAGGCCACCATCACCCTGATACCAAAACCAGACAGAGATACTACAAAAAAAGAAAATTACAGATCAATATCACTGATGAATATAGATGCAAAAATCCTCAACAAAATACTAGCAAACAGAATCCAACAACACATTAAAAGGATCATACACCATGATCAAATGAAATTTATCCCAGGGATGCAAGGATTCTTCAATATATGCAAATCAATCAATGTGATACACCATATTAACAAATTGAAGAATAAAAACCATATGATCATCTCAATAGATGCAGAAAAAGCTTTTGACAAAATTCAACACCCATTTATGATAAAAACTCTCCAGAAAGTGGGCATAGGGGGAACCTACCTCAATATAGTAAAGGCCATATATGACACACCCACAGCAAACATCATTCTCAATGGTGAAAAACTGAAAGCATTTCCTCTAAGATCAGGAACAAGATAAGGATGTCCACTCTCACCACTATTATTCAACATAGTTTTGGAAGTCCTAGCCACGGCAATCAGAGATGAAAAAGAAATAAAAGGAATACAAATCGGAAAAGAAGTAAAACTGTCACTGTTTGCAGATGACATGATACTATACATAGAGAATCCTAAAGATGCCACCAGAAAACTACTAGAGCTAATCAATGCATTTGGTAAAGTTGCAGGATACAAAATTAATGCACAGAAATCTCTTACATTCCTATGCACTAATGATGAAAAATCTGAAAGAGAAATTAAGAAAACACTCCCATTTACCATTACAACAAAACGAATAAAATACCTAGGAATAAACCTGCCTAGGGAGACAAAAGACCGGTATGCAGAAAACTATAAGACACTGATGAAAGAAATTAAAGATGATACCAACAGATGGAGAGATACACCATGTTCTTGGATTGGAAGAATCAATATTGTGAAAATGACTATACTACCCAAAGCAATCTACAGATTCAATGCAATCCCTATCAAATTACCAATGGCATTTTTCACAGAACTAGAACAAATCATCTTAAAATTTGTATGGAGACACAAAAGACCCCGAATAGCCAAAGAAGTCTTGAGGAAAAAAAACAGAGTTGGAAAAAAATGGAGCTGACTTCAGACTATACTACAAAGATACAGTAATCAAGACAATATGGTACTGGCACAGAAATATAGATCAATGGAAAAAGATAGAAAGCCCAGAGATAAACCCACTTACCTATGGTCAACTAATGTATGACAGAAGAGGGAAGGATATGCAATGGAGAAAAGACAGTCTCTTCAATAAGTGGTGCTGGGAAAACTGGACAGCCACATGTAAAATAATGAAATTAGAACACTCCCTAACACCATACACAAAAATAAACTAAAAATGGATTAGAGACCTAAATATAAGACCGGACACTATAAAACTCTTAGAGGAAAACATAGGAAGAACACTCTTTGACATTAATCACAGCAAGATCTTTTTTGATCCACCTCCTAGAGTAATGGAAATAAAAACAAAAATAAACAAATGGGACCTAATGAAACTTCAAAGCTTTTGCAAACCAAAGGAAACTTCAAACAAGACGAAAAGACAACCTTCAGAATGGGAGAAAATATTTGCAAACAAATGAACGGACAAAGGATTAATCTCCAAAATATATAAACAGCTCATGCAGCTCAATATTAAAAAAACAAACAACCCAATCCAAAAATGGGCAGAAGACCTAAATAGACATTTCTCCAAAGAAGACATACAGATGGCCAAGAAGCACATGAAAAGCTGCTCAACATCACTAATTATTAGAGAAATGCAAATCAAAACTACAATGAGGTATCACCTCACACCAGTTAGAATGGGCATCATCAGAAAATCTGCAAACAGCAAATGGTGGAGAGGGTGTGGAGAAAAGGGAACCCTCTTGCACTGTTGGTGGGAATGTAAATTGATACAGCCACTATGGAGAACAGTATGGAGGTTCCTTCAAAAACTAAAAATAGAATTACTGTATGATCCACCAATCCCACTACTGGGTATATACCCAGAGAAAACCATAATTCAAAAAGTCACATGTACCCCAATGTTCATTGCAGCACTATTTACAATAGCCAGATCATGGAAGCAACCTAAATGCCCATCGACAGATGATGGATGAAGAAGATGTGGTACATATATAATGGAATATTACTCAGCCATAAAAAGGAACGAAATTGGGTCATTTGTAGAGATGTGGATGGATCTAGAGACTGTCATACAGAGTGAAGTAAGTCAGAAAGAGAAAAACAAATGTCGTATATATATATTTTTTTTTAACAATCACACTTTAATTTTTATTTATTTATTTATTTATTTATTTATTTATTTATTTATTTTTGGCTGTGCTGGGTCTTTGGTTCGTGCGAGGGCTTTCTCCAGTTGCGGCAAGTGGGGGCCACTCTTCATCGCGGTGCGGGGACCGCTCTTCATCGCGGTGCGCGGGCCTTTCACTATCGCGGCCCCTCCCGTCGCGGGGCACAGGCTCCAGACGTGCAGGCTCAGCAGCCGTGGCTCATGGGCCCAGCCGCTCCGCGGCATGTGGGATCTTCCCAGACCAGGGCTCGAACCCGTGTCTCCTGCATTAGCAGGCAGATTCTCAACCACTGCGCCACCAGGGAAGCCCCAAATGTCGTATATTAACGCATATATGTGGAACCTAGAAAAATGGTACAGATGAAGCGGTTTGCAGGGCAGAAATAGAGGCACAGATGTAGAGAACAAATGTATGGACACCAAGGGAGGAAAGTGGCAGGGGGTGATGGTGGTGGTGTGAATTGGGAGATTGGGATTGACATGTATACACTAATATGTATAAAATGGATAACTAATAAGAACATGCTGTATAAAAAAATAAAATAAAATTTAAAAAATAAAAAAATAAAATTAATATACACCTCCATAGAAGCTGGGAAACATAGACAAACGTAAAATGAAATAAAGATCACCTGTAATCCTTCTATAGAGAAAAAAATATGATTACTGTTTTGGTACGTCTTGTTCATATGTATAAATATATAAATTTTAAAATTAAAAAAAAAAAGAAAAGAAAAGATATATGCACCCCTGTGTTCATAACAGCACTATTTACAATAGCCAAGACATGGAAACAGCTTAAATGTCCATCAACAGATGAATGGATAAAGACGATGTGGTATATTTACGGTGGAATATTACTCATTCATAAAAAAGAATGAAATAATGCCATTTGCAGCAACATGGATGGACCTAGAGATTATCATACTAAGCAAAGTAAATCAGAGAAAGACAAATACCATATGATATCACTTAACATGTGGAATCTAAAATATGACACAAATGAACATATCTGCAAAACAGAAACAGCCTCATGGACATAGAGAACAGAGGGAGGTGGGGAAGGGATGGATTGGCAGTGTGGGATTAGCAGATGCAAACTATTATATACAGGATAAATAAACAACAAGGTCCTACTGTATAGCACAGGGAACTATATTCAATATCCTGTGATAAACCATCATGGAAAAGAATATGAAAAAGCATATATATATGTATAACTGAGTCACTTTGTTGTACAGCAGAAATTAATACGACATTGTACATCAACTATACTTCAATAAAATTTTTAAAAAAATAAAGATACCCACCCAGTACATTTGCCTCGTTCTAAGGGATAGTTTGAACTTTCTGCGCATTCTGGAAATTAAACAAGCTGAAATTTTTTTTTTTTTACAAAAGAACTTGGGACACCAGAAATCTCCAGCCACTTGTGAAATGCCTCCTTTATACTCCCCAAAATGAATGAGAAGCTCCAAGTCCTGAAGACAATCAGTCTTGGTGCAGAAGCAGAAGCGGAAAGAGGTGGTTACACATCACTAAGTGCTGTGATAAAGCTTTTCAGACGGTGCTGGGGAGGGATTGTTCAGGGGCCTCTCAAAAGTCCTCGTAGACAGACAGATGGCTCATCAGGGCCCAGTCTTCAGGTGTTCTGGAGCAGGGCAGGTGAACCCCAGAAAGGCCAGAGATTCCCTGAGACGATTCTCTGACAGTCCTGAGGCTCCCTAACTTTTGGAAGTAACTGTGTGGGTGATAATTGGTACTTGAATTCATTCTTTGTTCAACAAACATTTATTGTGCGCTTATTAGGTACTGGGAGTTACAGTGGCAAACAGGTTCTCCTGAAGATTATGGCCTAGTGTGGAAACCATTGAACAAAAAACTATACATGTATAATAGCAGCTCTGCCAAGTCCCGTGGTGGAAAATGCAGGGCGCTAAGAGATCTGAACCCAGGGACATTTGGATTGGAGAGAGATGGTGTGCAGGGCAGGGGGTGTCAGGGAAGAAAACAACATTAAACCCAAGACCTAAAGCTTCGTGGAGGCCGAGGGAAGGGCGTGTGTGTTTTCCTGTGGGGAAAAACCTGGCTTCAGAGGCGGAGCAGAGCGTCAGGGGGACAGAGCCCCGTGCCCGGGAAAGGGAGGAGGTTGCCAGGCGACCAGAGACGTAGACACGTCCTTCAGGGTTTGCAGGAACTGTCACAGATTTTGGACTCTGTGGATGATGGGAAGCCATTGAATGGTTTAAGCTAAAGAATTAACATGACCAGATCTGTATTTTTAAAAATCACTCTGACTGCTGTATAAAGTAGTGGCCACCAAACTTCTCAAGTAGTGTACCTCTATCAATAAAACATTTAAAATCTGCATGCCAATACAAGCACGTTTTTATACACATCACGTTATGTGTATTATAAAATACAGAATAGTCGTTTTAAAGGATGAGATAAATTGAAGTCCTAAGCTTTTCCTCCTGCCGCTCACTCTGCAATGGCAGGTCTGTTTGGGGGCTCCTGGTGTGCAGTGTGGACGGAGGGACTGTCAGCGGGGAGACGGGTTCCGTGATAATCCGGGTCAGAAGTGGTGGAGGCTTGGATTAGGACGAGGAGGGAGAGACGTCGACAGACCTTAAACGTATTTCACAAGTCGAACAGAAAAGCCTGAATGGCTGGTTGGCTGGGATGGGTGGGGGTGGGGAGGAGGCGATGTTAAAGGTGACTCCCAGTTTCTGGCTGGAGTAACTTCTCAGATGATGGTGTCAACTTACCCTTTTTTTTAAAATTAATTAATTTATTTTTGGCTGCATTGGGTCTTCGTTGCTGCGCACAGGCTTTTCTCTAGTTGCAGCGAGCGGGGGCTACTCTTTGTTGCGGTGCACGGCCTTCTCATTGCCGTGGCTTCTTTTGTTGCGGAGCACGGGCTCTAGGCGTGCGGGCTTCAGTAGTTGTGGCTCGTGGGCTCAGTAGTTGTGGCTCACAGGCTTAGTTGCTCCGAGGCATGTGGGATCTTCCCCAACCAGGAATGGAACCCGTGTCCCCTGCATTGGCAGGCGGATTCTTAACCCCTGCGCCACCAGGGGCATCCAGTGTCAACTTACCCTTGAAATACAGTCAAATGAAAAAAGTCTGCCATTTACATTTTGGAGGAAAAAAAGAAATGAAGAACTTTTCTAGATGTTTTTAGCAGTGTGTGTGTGTGTGTGTGTGTGTGTGTGTGTGTGTGTGTGTGAATGTTTATTTTTGTGAGAAGGATTACCTCTAGCCCTCACGTTTTCTGTTCTCACCTTTTATGTCTCTAAGGGAAGGAAGTTCCAAGATTTAGAAATCTTAGAAAGCCAAGATTTCTAAGGTCCCACCTTTTGCTCTCTTGCTCTCTCTCTCATTCTCTCTCTGGTACTGAATACATTCTGGGTTGTAAAATTTACAGGAATACTTTTATTATTTGCAATTTTGATTGTGATATATATTTAAATTATATATATAAATTACATGTAAAAATTATACATATATGTAAATTAAACCTCTTCCTTCTTCCCACTGATCCATTTTATAACCTTTTTCTTGTACATTTTCAGAACCACTTGAGTATTCCAGGGTGTAGTACACTCAAGGTAATGCTATTCACAGATTTCCACAAAAATAACAAAAATGGGGGGAGTAATGGCTATTCTAATATGGCATCTTCTGCACATCCCCAGAGAACTGCCTGGGAATCCCCTCATTAAGTAAGCCCTTGTCTCAGTACTTATCTGTAGGCAAATGTCAGCTGCAGATACTATTTTAAAAGTCCTTTAAAAAACCACAACTACTTATAGTGATTAGGAGGAGCCAAAAGGTAATGGATATAGAGCATTCTGTAAACTGTAGGTTCATATACGAATGTCCATTAATATCTTGAAAACAAAATTATTTCAAAGTGCTGCTGAAGTAGCTACTTATATGGAAACTGAATAAATCAATACATGAAATGGGAAACGCTGTCATGACCACAGCCCTGGGCCATAATTAAGTCTGCTGAATGATGCCGAGTTTGGAATGATATTTAGGATGGAAGCAGGATGATTCTCCAGGATGCACACTGAGTGAAAATAGATTTCCTATACCCTGTTGGATGTTTGTAATTACTTTTCACTTTCTTAGTTATAAAAATCAGTTGGGGGGCTTCCCTGGTGGCGCAGTGGTTGAGAATCTGCCTGCCAATGCAGGGGACACGGGTTCGAGCCCTGGTCTGGGAAGATCCCACATGCCACGGAGCAACTAGGCCCGTGAGCCACAACAACTGAGCCTGCGCGTCTGGAGCCTGTGCTCTTCAACAAGAGAGGCCACGACAGTGAGAGGCCCACGCACCGCGATGAAGAGTGGCCCCCGCTCGCTGCAACTAGAGAAAGCCCTCGCACAGAAACGAAGACCCAACACATCCAAAAATAAATAAATAAATAAATAAATTTATTAAAAAAAAAAAAAATCAGTGGGCAAGCCAGAGGTGTGGGCCTGTTCGGTGGTCGTAAAATATAGGAGGAATATTACACATAAACTTAGAAATGCCTTTCTAATTTTCTCCAAGTAAGAGAGTTTGAATAACTCGTGAACTAGTTTTCAAGAAATGCAACTTTTTACTCTACAAACACATGTTTATATAAAGACTAGACAACTACTTTGGAGAGAAGGGTGTTCTTCAGTCAGAGACCTAAAAATCCTTGGCTGGGGTTAGCAGATGTAAGCTTTTTGTTTTTTTAAATAAATTTGTTTATTTATTTATTTTTGGCTGCATTGGGTCTTCTTTGTGGTGCGCGGGCTTCTCATTGCGGTGGCTTCTCTTGTTGCGGAGCACGGGCTCTAGGCTCGCAGGCTCAGTATTTGTGGCTCGCGGGGTCTAGAGCACAGGCTCAGTAGTTGTGGCGCACGGGCTTAGTTGCTCCCCGGCATGTGGGATCTTCTCGGACCTGGGCTTGAACCCGTGTCCCCTGCATTGGCAGGAGGATTCTTAACCACTGTGCCACCAGGGAAATCCCTGTAAGCTTTTATATATATAGAATGGATAAACAACAAGGTCCTATTGTATAGCACAGAGAACTATATTCAATATCCTATGATAAACCATAATGGAAAAGAATATTACAAAAAAAATGTATGTATATATATATATAACTGAATCACTTTGCTGTACAGCAGAAATTAACACATTGTAAATCAACTATACTTCAATAAAAAATATTGATATAAAAAAAGAATAAGTTCCTAGAAAATGGAGGTGATTATACTTTTTTGTATGCCTATAAGTTTGTGCTCTTAGTAGGCCCTCAATAAATATTTTTAATCACCCCAAAATAAATAAATAAATAAAATTAAAATCCTTTGTAACTATCACATTCAGTGCTTGTGTTCAAAAACTCCTGCTGAAAGCGTGACCTGAAGTGAGAGTTGGGGTCCCCTTTCTCTTACTGTTCAGCTGTGGCCTCATGCTTCCTGTTTTGGGGGCCACCCTGGAAAGCAGAAATCCTGGCTTTGTTTTTTTTTTTCAAAGGCCTGAGCCCTAGTGAGGGTAGTGGATTCCTGGTTAGAGGTAAACTGTTGGTTTAAAGCCAATGGGAAGAGGATTAGGGGGCGTAGTCAAAGCATCTTGGCCAGAAACATGAAGGGAAGACTTTCCTGCTATTAGAAATTCCTCCCGGATGGGAGGAAGAGGAAAGAAAGGGAAAGTTGGGGGTCCTGAGAGGTGAGGGGAACTGAGCGCTGCTTCTTAGCGGCACTGCTAAGGAGAAGAAGGGTGTCGATGGGCAAGGAACCCCATGTCCCAGACTTGGCACTGCAGCAGTCAAGAGCTGCCAGGCCTGAGGGGACATCTTTGTGGCAGGGAGCTTCTATGAGCAGAGGACCAGCTGCACAAGCCCCTGATACTAGGTGAGACCCCAGACCTGTGACACAGGCAGGGGAGAGCCTCAGAAAGGGCTGAGGTTAAATCTCCCATCCTGCAGGATGGGGCTTGAAATGGAAAAGAAATTGAGGTAGAAAATAAAATTATATTTCTTGCAAAAATGATTTTGTGGACTGATATTTATAACCACTACGAACGGCAAACTCTTTTTTTGGTATAAAGTGCAGAAATAAACCAGTTTAGCATGTCTGGGCAATTGTACACATCCTAGAATATAGTAAGATATGAATGAGCAAGGTTTAACCACACCAGCACACTAAAATGAAAAGATGCAGAAAGCGTTCTCGGGACCAAGTCAGAATCATTTAAACAGAGTCAGCTGAGATGGAACTTAGATGCTTCTACAGGACTGGAATTTTTGACAGGCAGCAAAGGCAGCTTACTCAATACAACATTATTTCATTTCTGTTTTTCCAAAAGACACCATTGTGGTGAAATGGGGACCTGTAGCTCCAAGAAAGAGTGGCAGGTAAAGGCTTCCCAAAAATCTCTCTCTGACTCACCAGGGAGCATCAGGGAACTGCACACAAGTTCTCTCCCTTTCACCCCAGATGGCTGGTGGTAGCTGGCAAGTGACAGCGGTCAGAAGGCAGCCCCTGCTCCTTCACCCAATGTCTGCAGTATGAAAAAGCGCCAGGAATGGCCAACTGGGATTGCAAATGTGAAGGGTACTCTTGAAAGTATTGAAACCGTCTGCCAATACCTTGGGGGAAATGGAAGTCAAGATGTGAAGACAGAGAAAGTAGCAGTAGCAGGGTGATGGGGACCAGCCCGGAAGAGGTGTCAGGGAAGACACGCAAAGGAAATGACGGGGAAAGGAGAGGAGAAAGCGTTACCGCCACAGGGGGGTTTCTGATAGGAGGGGAAGTGAAAACTGCAGAAACAGAAAGAGGAACTAGGGGACAAGAGGGCTTTATTTCTCAGCGCGCTACCCCGCCCACCTCCCCCTAAGAAGCAACCACCTAGGGGGAAAGACACACAGGAAGTGTCCTTTGCACCTTAGACCCTGATTTGGTGATGGATGAGACGCCAGCTCTTTAAAAGGTCACTGCCTAGGTTGGAGAGAGATCAGAGATATTTCCGGACTGGAACGTGGGCCGTTTGCATTCAGAAAGGAATGAAGTTCTCATCCAACTTTGATGCTAATACTTTAAAAAGAAGGGAAAAAAATTACAAACTTTTATGTGGTGTTCATGAGGGAAGGAAGGAGGGAAGAGGGTGGGAAAGTAGGAGGAAAGCAACGTCCTCCAAGAATTTATTTTATCAAACATTTAATCAACTCTTGCTCAAGGCTAATTGTAAAAATAAGCTATGCACCTCCATCGGGGGCCGGCAGCTGGCAGACGGCGGGTGTGATTTGAGTCATTGTCATGTTCCCAGCTGCGATTCAGAAGACATTTCCTAAGAGCTAAACCAAATTTATGAGCATGAATCATTCAGATCTTATGAGTTTTTAATACAATATTAATGTAATATTTCTTTATTCATATACTATGTTTAAACTTAATTAACAGACTCCTTAAATACATCACAAGAATTTAACACCAAACCTTTTTTCCAGTTTTAGTGAGATATAATTGATATATAACATTGTATAAGTTTAAGGTGTACAACAAAATGATTTGATATTTGTATATATTGTGAACTGATTGCCACAATAAGACTAGTTAACTTCGGTCACCTCACATGGCTACAAGTTGTTTTTCTTGTGGTGAGAACTTGTAAGATGTACTCTCTTGGCAACTTTCAAATACACAAACTTTTTAAAAAGATATTTACTAAGAGACAAACCAAATTTACGAGTCTTGCAGTATATTTTGGGAACCAGACATGGATTACACCAGGTTAAAATATCTAGAAAAGAGAACTGTCACCAGATGAGGGCCTACACTTAACAAAAAATGTTTTGCATTGCGGTAAATTATACATAACATCAAATTTACCATTTTAACCATTTTTAAGTGTACAGTTCTGTGCTATTAAGTACATTCACATTGTTGTGCAACCATCACCACCATTTCCAAAATTTTTTCATCTTCCCAAACTGAGACTCTGTACCTATTAAACAATAACTCCCACTCCCCCTCCCCCAGCCCCTGGCAACCACATGATTCTACTCCCTGTGTCTAAGAATTGACTATCCTAGGTCCTTCACGTAAATGGAATCAGTGTTCTTTTGTGACTGGCTTATTTAATTCAGCATACTGTACATCTAGGTTGCAGCGTGTGTCAGAATTGCCTTCCATTTTAAAGATGAATGGGCCTATACTTTTTAAGTGGGAGGCATGATGCAGAGTCTGCTTTTTCTTAAGAAAAAAAAAGTGTATATATCCATATCACTTTTTAAAAACTGCTACAGCAGCAAATACATTTTTTAGCATTTATTTGGTTGCAGAAGAGGCTGGGGCTGGACTTCAAGGGCCTTGTTCAAAGGCCTCTTAGTTCCTGGGATGGGTTCTTCTTAATCTCACAAACAAGAGACCATCCATTAGTGGATGAGACTGAGGACTGAGCTAACCCTCAGTCCTCTTGATTCTTGCCCCCCTCCTTCTCTCCCTGACCCCTGAGCCCCCATAAGAGTTTTCTGGGTAGAATATATGGGAGCAAAAAAAAAGAAAGAGGCATGCCTCTGCTCTTTCAAGTAGAATTCCTGACAAAGGAATACCTTTCCTGGATCCAAATTTTGGACACTGAGTTTTGAGCTGGGTTCTGGTTTTTAGATCAAGTGAATTAAAGAAATTCATAACTTTCCTCCTCTCAGCTCTAACCTTAATTTCAAAACTCTGTGCCTTTTACTGAAATAAGACTCCCCTTATCAGCTCAAAAATGGCTTTGGGGGTGGTTTTTGACCTTATTCCCCCCAAATCAAAAAGTCCTTTTTCTTTAAGTCACTGCAGGGCACCTGTGGTAACGGCAGATGGAAAGGCACACTGAATCTCACCTTGTGCTTTGAAATGACAGCTGGCCCTGAAAATAATCTCCCAAACTCAGTAGGCTCTGAAGTCTGTGTTGTTAAGCATGGTACCAGGGCCTGTCAGTAACCCCTGGCCCATCTCTTCATGCCCAGAGCAGGAGCCTAGGAAAACAGGAGCGTTTACAACAGCCGATGCACAGACATGGTCCCCATGGAAATAACTCAAAGGCACTACAAAAGGGGGATGGGAGACACTAGAGATTTTAGACCTTTTAAAGATTTTTAGATATAGATATATCTAAAATATATTAATATATATTTAGATAGATTTTAAAAGATTTTCTTTTGCGGGAACACGTTTGTGTTTCTTACAAGTCATCCTGGGCTGTTTTAATGTAAAATTATTTTTTGGAAGATTGAAACTAGAAAAGGCCTGTATTTTCAAGCTGGACAAGAAAGTCAGTGTTCTTCCTGTCAAGACAGTTGGGAGAGGAAACTGCGTAGCCCCTGTAGTTTCAGTTTACAAGTTAGACCACTGATTGTTCCACGAACAAAATGGAAGGAAGTTCTAATTTCAGGAGTGGAGGAAGGAAGATCTGGAAGGAGAAAATTCAAGAATGAAGAAGGCCCAAGAATTCATACTTCTCCACTCCATTCTTAGACATTTGGGCCTGATGTAAAAAATATTGTCCCACCCAGCCAGCCTCCCGGGTATACTGTTTCCCCAGCCTTGACTGAAATTCTGCACAGAGGTGGTCTAGGAGACAACGCTTTGATCATCCACTATATCCAATCGCTCTGCGTCTGGATTCAAGTCAGAAGGCTACGTGCTAACAGTTTGCATTTCTCCTTTTAAGAGTCCTTTGCTTTTGCAGGAAAACTGAGGCTATTATAAGAATCTTAGAAAAATATGGGAGTTGGTATATTTTGGGTACTGTGAAATAATTTTCCTAAAAGTGACATTATTTAGCAACTGGGAACATGTTAGCTCTAGCCTTATTTCGTGGATATTTGTGTGTGTGTGTTTAAAATATATGTAACGTAAAATTTACCATTTTGACCATTTTTAGGTGTACAGTTCAGTGGCATTAAGTACATTTTATGGCTATTTTAAAAATCCTTTACTGCTCTGAATGCAGAGGCTCCTTCCTACTTTTTGTATAAACCACACCCTGCACATAGTGTTCAGGGGCCCTTCATTTTTCAACCTCACCGTAGCAAAATTATGTGTACTTCTATCACCCGTTTTTAAAAACAGAGATTCTAAAATGGAGTAGCTGGAAGACTGTGTCTTTTTTCTACAGGTCCATTGCTCCTCTGTGGTCTTTTATCCACTAAAGATCATGATTAAGTTTATCCTAAACCTGCTGTCCCCCAAGCTAAGTGATTTCCATTTCTTTGTCTATTAATAGACACCTTTGCCCACACTTTAGTCCTGGTGGTTCTCACCGGGGGTCTTCTCTGAACCATGTTCAAAGTTATTTATAGCACTAGAGTTTTGAAATCTGGTAGTAGTGTCTATGAGCTCTATTTAAAATAAAACAGAACAAAACAAAACCTAACAAGAGTTTCCCAGAGTAGCTTTCTTGACTCGCATTACGAGAGTGAGAAGCAGCTAGTGTTCTGGGGGGCTGTTGTCTTTCTCACTCTCATCCCCACTGTCCCTTTGCCACCAGGCTCTAGTCTCATCCAAAACTCCAGTCCAGACTAAGAAAACCGTTTCTTTCCTTAGTTCCTTACAGCACAGACAGTACGGCAGTGTGGACAGAAAGGAGGATGTTAATTACACTTTCCAGAGCAGACTGGATTTCAAATATCCTGAGCTGTCGTCACACCTCATGGCAGGTGTGTGACTTGCTTTTTTGTTCAGATAATATTGGCTAAACTATTAATGAAGCCTTAATGGAGGAAAAAGCACCCAAATAAGAAAAAATTTGGTGTGGAGACCAGCTTGGTGCTCACCGGTGCTCGTGGCCCCTCCCAGCATCGTCCCATAAACGTGGAGCCTCGGTGAATATTTGTTGACTGAATAAATGAATGAGGGATGGGTAGGTCTCAGGTAACATTCTAGCCCCTGGTAAGCAGAATAATCCAAAAGTGGAAGCAGGGGTAGGTACGGCCAGTTAGAGTGAGGGTAACTTGTGACCTAAGGTGAGGATGTGGTTCAAGTGGGGAAGATGAAGGTTTGAATGGGTTTGAATTTGGCCATATCATCCAAGCTGTGACCACCTCAAACGACTTACAAATGGTTTGCAAAGAAGGTATATCATCAAAATCCTAAACAAAAATTAATTAATTAATTAAAACGAAAGGAAGAATTAATTAATTAATTCTCTTTTCCCTGAATTTTCCCTGCCTGTCACCCTTCATGGGCATAATCCTAATTTTTCAGTGTCCTCTGAGTCTCCTGGCCCTACACACCAACACAGCCACACCCAGAACAAGTCTACCTTCTTCAAACTACACTTTGTCTTAAAACTATCCCTTTTAAAAGTGCTCTTCAAGTAAAGGTTCCAATTCCTCAGAACTGGAAAACCATCTGACCACCTTGTCACACGCATATGTAAGCCATGGTCACCAAGCGCTTAGCAGTCAATACATGTTTGAAATTACTTGGTTGAAATACTGTGTTCCAAGTCTGAACAACAGCTAGACACACGTGTGTCTCAGAAGAGGGGCTCATTAACTGCAGTGAATACAACGGATGGGGTGAATCAGGGCCCCTCTGTGCCAAGTCTGGGCAACGTTCTCCCCACCATCAGGCTGGAAACAGAGCAATCAGTGACTTGGTATCCCAGTTACAGCCCCGTTATCAGCCGTGGGAAGCCGCTGTAGATGCTGTGGGGGGAAAGGCACGATAAAAATGTGTTAGAGGTTAAAAAAAAGTTTTAGAAAGTTTGCTAGAGAAATGACGTTTATTCTAGATCTAGATGAGGACTTTAGGAGGTGATGTCTACTGCTGCTGTCCCTGGTGCTTGCTGCCATCAGGACTGAGTCCAGTGGAAGACACTGGTGGCTCTGGTCAGTATTCCTGAGGACGCTGCCACCTGGTTCTGAAACACATGCAGAAGATGTACCAGGTTCCCGGGGTGAAAAGACATGTAAGATCAAAAAAGGGTGATCAAGTTTACTTTGAGGGAAATGCAGAAGAAAGGGTGAGCAGCTCTGCCTCTATAGGTAAGAGAGTCGCCAGCCCTCCTGCGAGAGTGGAGAAGGTACCCCCAGGCGACAAGGACTGGGCCAACAGCACTGATCATTTCGTGTAGTTACAAAATCCACTGTCCATCCATCTGGCTCAGACACTCTGCTGCTCCTTGAGGGCGGGGGTGACTGCTACCGATGTTAAGGTAGCTTCCTGCCCTACTTGGCATAGGGTGCTGACTGCTATAATTATACTTGAAAGAATACATCAACATCTTTTTGTCTTGAAAGATGAGTAGAAATGCACAGGAAAGAAAGGGGTCAGCTACTCTGTGTGGAGAGAGCATAGCATAGCAATAACACAGAGGTGGGAAATTCAGTGAGCCTTTTAGGAAATGCAATCAGTTCACTCCTGGAGTGGGGATGACTGGGGGAGGGTTGGGAGTAAAGAAGTGCTGGAGCGGGGGCCAGAAGTCAGAGAGGACGGCCTCGCAGGCTTTGCTAAGAATGTGGACTGTATCCCGTAGGCAAGAGGAACCCATCCAAAGTTTTAAGGCAGGGAGATCATCAAATCTGTGTTTTAGAGGGGTCCCTGGCAGCAACATCAAGACGAACTGCAGTAAAGGGATGTTCGAGCTAACACCCATCGGTTCCTTTGTGAGTGGAGTAGAGGGCCAGACATTTATGAGGAAATTCAGAGTAGCACTTACTAGTATTAAGAGAATAGAAAGAGTTGAAGGTGACATCGAGTTTCTTGAAGGTGACATCATTAGTTTGACATTGAGCAAGAAACCAAGAGAGGTAATGGAAGAAGAGAAGCAGGCAGGGGAAGAAGAGTTTGAGGAGCCTATACATTTCCAGGGAGAGCCGTGGGTTTGTGGTCAGTAACATGACGCCCAGAAGAGAAGTTGGGGACAGAGACACAGTTCAGGGTGTGGGAGTTGGAATCATGAGGCTGGATGAGAAGCCCAGAAGCTTCACTTGGAGGGAGAAGAGAAACAGTGAGCCTGGGAAACGGAGATTCCCTGCCCCCTTTAAAGTTCACTGCCTTTCTCCCTATTATACAAATATCTACACAAGAGGACAAGTGGAAATGACACCAACATTTTTTCCCAGAAGTTCTTTAACTTCTGGCCCTGTGACAGGTGAGCTGGCCCTTTCAGAGTCTGGGTGCTTCTCCGGGAGTTGAGTGCTGCGTGGGATCAGGACGGCAAGCTCCTCTGTGGAGTCAGCTCACCCCCGCGTTTACAAACAGCCCTGGAGACGTATGCGCTCCAAACCCCGGGCCGGGAGCCAGGGCACCAGCTCGGCAGGGCTTTCCTTGTTAACTGTCTTGAAACATCTGAAGATGCTGTGATGGTGAGACCAAAGGGGGGCACCCCCAGGCCGGACGAACGCCGTCGGGCTTGAAGGCACAGCCCAGGCCTGGAACACGACCAGTGATAAAGTGCATGGTATCCAGATTGGGGCAGTCATTGTTGAGTGACTTCTCAGTGAGAAAGATAGTAAGAGAATTAGAAGCTGAAGAATGGACAGAGGAAAATCGGTGGCTGCCAGAGGCGGCGGGTGGGGCTGTGGGAGAAATGGATGAAGAGGGTGAGAAGGCAGCAATTTCCAGGCATAAAATGAATACGTCTTGGGGGTGTCATGTACAGCATGGTGACTAGCGTTAACAATACTGCATTGAATATTTGAAAGTTCTACGAGAACAGATCTTAAAGGTTCTCATCACAAGAAAAGAAAACTTGTAACTATGTGAGGTGATGGATGTTAGCTAAACTTATTGTGGCGATCGTTCCAGATGTACACACATGTGAAATCATTATGCAGTGCGTCTAAAACTAATACTACAGTTCATGTCAGTATCTCAATAAAACCGGAAAAAAAGAAGTGGAAGACTGTAAAAACTTAAGGGAAAGTAGCTATTGAGGGAAAAAACTCAACAGTGATCCCATAAATCATATTATTTGATTAAAATATATCATTACAGAGAGGACATTGAAGACAAGAGCAGAAGTATTGTGCTGGAGATGTGGTCAGGGTAGGCTTACTCCAGGATGTGGGACTTGAACTAGCCCTTTAGTGACAGGCAGAGGGGGGATTATCCCAGGCAGGAAGAATGATGTGAGCAAAAGAACAAGCTTGTGTATAAACTGGAGTGATAATTGGGATGACACAGTGGTTATTTTAGCAAACTGACGGTTTTTTAAAGCAAGGAAAAATACAGATTTGTGGACGAGTTGGAAGTTTCATTTTACCACCATCTCAGCTGATGGCGACTCCACTCTTGGGGTTGCTTGGAGTCATTCTTGTCTCCGTTTTTAAAATTCACATCCCACAAACAATCTAAGTCAGGAAATCTTCTTGACTCTTCTTTTAAAACAGATCTGGAATCTCACTACCTCCGAGTCCCTCCCCTGCTCTCACCTGCTCCAAGTCACTAATAATCTCTAGACTAGGTGACCCATTTAGCCCCCAGTCTGGTTGTTGCATCGTTGCCCTTGGACAGTCTACTCTCAACACTGCCGCCAGAGGGATCCCCCCGAAATGTCCCTCAGATCAGGTCACTCTGCCGAAAGCCGTTCCTGACTCCCCATCTTTCTGCAAAGTAAAAGTACATTTCAAAGCCTTGACGATGGCCCAGGAGGCACTGCTCACTCTGCCTGACATTCTGCCCTCTGATCACATCTTCCAAATGTTCCCTCTCACATTGCTCTGGCCACCCTGGCTTTCCGCAGGCACACTCCTGCCACAGGGTATACTCTGCCTGGAATGCTCTTCCTCCAGCTAGTTGCAAAGTTAACTCCTGCTCAGATGTCATCTTCTTAAGGAGGCCCACCTTCACCTCCCTACTGAAAACTGTCTGTTCCTGTCTGCCACTACACCACCACCAACTGGCTCCTCCCCCAGGTTACACAGGAGAAAGTTCTCCAGCCCTTTTTCAAATGGTTCTTAAATATTCTCATCTCACAATCAACTAAAGCAGATCTCCTTCCTTCCAGAGAGTTCCAACATTCTGGGTTGGGACCCAGGTCAATGAATTCAAATACTGTCAGTGGCTTTTACAGCAAAGTGCTGATCATGATATCTGTTGTAACAGGATACAAATAAATAAACATAGGAGAACATTCCTCCAGAGGGACTTTAAATATGTAGACTTATGTCTTGATACTTAAGAAGAATCCACTTTTGTTGCCATAGACTTTAAATCTAGTTTTATAAACATGGTTCATAATTTGACTTTTCAGGAAATGAAAACACCTATTACACTTAAACAGACGTGAATCATTCTTTCCTATTATAATCTTATGTATTGCCTCTCCCAAACAGACATAATTATACCTTTAAAAAATTGTATAGGGCTTCTCTGGTCGTGCAGTGGTTAAGAATCCACCTACCAGTGCAGGGGACACGGGTTTGAGCCCCGGTCCAGGAAGATCCAAAAGCCGCAGAGCAACTAAGCCTGTGTGCCACAACTGCTGAGCCTGCACTCTAGAGCTTGTGCGCCACAACTACTGAGCCTGTGTGCCACAACTGCTGAGGCCTACGCATCTAGAGCCTGTGCTCTACAACAAGAGAAGCCACCGCAATGAGAAGCCCGTGCACCGCAAGAAGAGTAGCCCCTGCTCACCATAACTAGAGAAAGCCCACATGCAGCAACGAAGACCCAATGCAGCCAAAAATAAATAAATAAAATAAATAAAAAAAAATAAAATCAGTTTTATAAAAAAAATTGTATAACAAGGGTTGAATTCCTTTATTTTGAGAATATACACTCCTTCAAACATTATTGTTTTCATTTCTTAAAGGTTTGAAATTAGCAATATCGAACAAATCAACCTAAAAATGTACAGTTAAATCTTTAATCTCAGAGAAGAAAGGACCAGTAAGGAAAAGGGTCATTGGACTTCAGACCTAGGAAAGAGCTTCAGGGTGCAACACCAGCTCAACCCCTCCATCTTGCTGTTAAAGAACCAGAGCACTCAACAAGACATGGAAGCAACCTAAATGTCCATCGACAGAGGAATGGATAAAGAAGACATGGTACATATATACAATGGAATATTACTCAGCCATAAAAAAGAATGAAATAATACTATTTGCAGCAACATGGATGGACCTAGAGATTAGCAACATGGATGGACCTAGAGATTATCATACTAAGTGAAGTAAGTCAGACAGAGGAACACAAATATCACGTGATATCACTTATATGTGAAATCTAAACAAAAAATGATACAAATGAATTTATTTACAAAACAGAAACAGACCCACGGACTTTGAAAACACACTTATGGTTACCAAAGGGGAAAGGTGGGGGGAGGGATAAATTAGGAGTTTGAGATTAACATATACACACTACTATATAGATAAACAACAAGGACAGGGAACTCTACTCAATATTCTGTAATAACCTAGATGGGAAAAGAATCTGAAAGAATGGATATATGTATATGTATAATTGAATCACTTTGCTGTACACCTGAAACTAACACAACATTGTAAATCAACTATACTCCAATATAAAATAAAAATTAAAAAAAAAGAACTCGAGGGTGTGAGTGGAAATCACTCAGCTGGTGGACCGTAAGCTGGTCCTGGAAGCCAGGCCTCCTGAAGGCTAGCAGAGCAATGTCTCCATTATGCCAGAGCAACCTGAAAATCAGCTGGGGTAATTGTGCAGCTAGTCAGATTTTATTTATTAGTTAGCACTAGCTGATACATTTGGGGAAAACCAAGCCATGCCAACATGATACTACCACTCTTCCATATACAATGAAATTTAATTCGAAAATATGCAGAACCCACTTCTATAAAGTTTGAGTACTTTTCTGGCAATTCACCCTCTGGCATTAACCCATTTGTCACAAAGTATTAACTCCCTGTACCTATGTCTGCTTGTGTGGCTATCTCTTAGGATCTAATGAGGAAGAGCTGGATCAAAGAAGAGTGGGATGGGGTAGTGCTCAGGAGTGATGACACAATGGAGACCTTGCCAGGTGAAATTATGGGATGGAATGGCATCACCCTGGTAACCAACTTGGGACTGAGAACTTCTGAGATCAACCGGCTGCCCTGCTTATCCCCAGGATGTTCCCAATGCCAGGTTCCCAGTGACACTTACTCTCTCTTTTCCCAACTCCCACTCTTCAGTCCTCAAGAGTCACAAAAATAAAGAGAAGTTTTAGCGATATTTGTTCGATAATCTACACAATTATTCTGAACAAGAAATAAATTGACAGTAGCTCAGGTCATACATATGGGATAGCACAGGACTGAAAATAGGTGATTATTCCTTACATTGCCATCTGGACTAGGAGTTCATTTCCAGAGAAATTGCAGAGATTCTGCAACTGTTTATATACCATTTGAAATCCTAGACCTCTACTCCCAGGAGACCATCATAGTCAGACTGTTTACGTCTCTCACCAGTTGACTGAGAGTCACTTTATTATCTTAAATGTGAGCTCCCCTCCATCTTGCCCTATTTCCTGTTAACCACCCTTCACCAAGAGATTGGAAGTGACATTAACAATTGGGGGGCTGGGGACTCTCAGGATAAAGTCTATTGTCACTAAGGTATAGAGATTTTGTGGGCTGCTCTATGTTTTCAGAAAAAAAACCATATTCTAAGAATCAAATATGCTTAGCAAACTTACTCATGCTTACATCAAATTAAAGAAGGAAGCATGGCCTATTTCTGTTTTACAACTCACTGTCCCAGGGCCTTAGGTATTTGGAATGCAGACTGTGCCCTGTTGGCAGGGATTCGGAATCAATTTAGAGTGTGTGATATGATAACACATGTTCTGGATCAGCGGCAGGGGAATGTTTGGAGCAGTAATTCTGTCTGTCTCCCCATTAGCAGGAATGCTTGCTAAACTCACAGCTGGAGAGGTGCCTAAAAAGAACTAGGCTCTGTGTGTGTGTGTGTGTGTGTGTGTGTGTGTGTAAAGGCAGCACAAAACCCAGCCCCCGGGATAAATGTTAAATTAAGGCCGTCAAAAATGAAACAGCACTTTCATCACAAGGATAAACCGGTATCAAGTCAAGATGACTGACTGCCTTTTTCAGCTAGAAGTGCTGCTCTATCCCTTCAGACACTGGGCTTAATGACACAGGTGATGTTTAACAACAGTAAGGAAAAAAACCTAGACCCAGTGGTCCCAAGAAGAAAATCAAAAGAAAGTGTTCATTTTAATAAGGCACAGAAGGTGGGTGGGTTGGGGGGGAGGTATAGAAGATTCAAACAACAGGAGTGAAACTTGATATCTCTCAGGCAGAAGTAGAAGCTGAGTCTTGGCCCTGGTGAGCCGAACATTAAGGAAACACGTAAGTGCGTGTAAGTGCAAGCACGCAGCGAGCATACTTCAGCAGGCTTTGTGAGGCCACATGATAAGCTTAGCAAGAAAGATCAAATGTTGTTCTCTGCAAAGATGTAAGTTATTTACTCATTTTAATCAGCAGAAAGGACAATTTGTATAACGTATCCCTGCTTTCGTATTTCTCTTTCCCTAAAGTCTATAGTGTTCTGTAACTTCCTATTGCCTTATAGTTTACCCTGCTTACACAGACACAGCAATCCTCTCCAGATTGACCTGGATGAATGAATGAATGAATGAATGAATGAGTAGTCGTGGGATTTAAAATATTCAGAATATAGGGACTTCCTTGGTGGTCCGGTGGTTAGGACTTCACCTTCCAATGTAGGGGGTGCGGGTTCGATCCCTGGTTGGGGAGCTAAGATCCCAAGTGCCTCGTGGCCAAAAAGCCAAAACATAAAGCAGAAACAATATTGTAACAAATTCAATAAAGACTTAAAAAAAATTGGTCCACATAAAACATGCAGAATATGAACATCATGGAGCCATAGTTGATTTGGCGTTTTAGATTATTTCTCTAATTCACTCAATCAATTTAATTATGGTTAGCTTAGAGATCACCAGGAATCTCTTGAAAAGAGTCAACATGGTTAAATGGTGAAGATACAAGCATATATTTTACCACTACTTGTTCAAAACTAAAACTGTAAGAATTTATAAAGTCATCTATTGATTTACGTACGATTAGAGTTAAGAACACACTGGCTAACTTTGCAGGCTTCTTCCTTAGAATGAAGCCCTAGTCTTCAGAGCAGGTACTTACAAAGCATTTCTCAGTTGGCACAGTGCTTTTACACATATTATTCCATCTAATCCTCTTGACCTCTTACCTGTTTGTTTTAAGATACCACCCTGGCTTTTTTTTTCAGAGGTGATTTGAAGTGTTAGGTCTTAATAATTGAGCAACATTTTCCCAGAGTCCTGTCTTCATTACGTCAACTTCCTTTGACAACTAGGACAGTCTTAGCCATTTCCTGTTCAGATCCCTTCTCCCTCTAAGCCACTGACCTGCATACTGGCTTCCTCCTTCAGAGGTGCCTTTGATTATCTGCTCACTGGAGGGGCAGAGAGAGGTCTGACCACTGATCCCCTTGCCCACTGAGGTTACCAACTTCACCCCTCACCCACCTCCTCTCCTACAGTCTTCCAGTCATTTATGACTATGTCCTCCCCAGTTTTCAGGTCTTGGTTTGTGTTTCAATCCACACACCTTGTCCTTGTTGATCCTGCCACTCACACCTTTCCAGGTGGAGCTGCATCTCCCTTCCCACTTCACAATCCCCACGTTCTGCCCAAAAGAGACACTGTCCTCCACCCTTTCCCGGCTTTATTGCCTAGAAGTCCCTTTTGCTCCAGCCTCACGTGTGTGTACTTTTTTCTCTGTACAGTATTTTAAAAACCTTTTATATATTTCTCATTGTACTGAGTAGTTTTTCACCAAATCTATCATAGTTATTGTTGCCATTTCCATGTTAGTGGATTTATTTCGGGTGTTTCCAGTTTGGAGCTATTACAAATAACATTGCCATAAATATCTTGTAAAATATTTTTCATTTAAAATAATTTTCTCAAAATAAATTTCCAAGAATATTATTGTGTCAAAAGGTACGATCATTTTTATGGCTTTTATTCTGTATTCGGTTGCCTTCAAGAAAAAGTACCAACTTGTCCTGTCCTTGGCACTGTTAAGAGTGGGCTTCTTTGAATCTTTCCCAACACTGGGTTTCATAATAATTTGCGTTTTTATTGTCATTAATTTAATCATTGTGAAATAATACTGCGGAGTTATCTTAATTTGCACTTTTAATTGAGGCTGATCTAGCAATAAAAAAATTTCAGGACTGAAATGATCTTTAACACAGAGCAAAAATAATTTCCAAGGGGAGCGGAAAGGGGTCATTTCTTCAAATCTATTGGGCTGGCTCGGAAGAATTTGCCTGCACACTGGCGGGAAAAACTCTATTGCCGTTTAGCAAAACTGCCACTACCGCTCTAGTCTAGACCCTTCTTTCCTCACACACAGGTGATTGCCAAAGTCTCTTAACCAATTCGCCAACCTTCCACTCTCCGAGTCATTTACCCGCAGCTCCCGGTGTAAAGCGCTCACAGAGGAAACAGGGCCGCCGGAGGGACCAAGGGCACAGCCCCCTGAGACTGAACCTGTCTCCCGAATCCTAGACGGTGTGCTTTCTCCGTCGTGCGACTCTCACTACTTTCTGGGAATCCAGATGCCTCCGAAGAGCCGCCGGCTGATGTTGGAGGCTTTCTCTCCAGCCCTCTGGCTGCAGGAGCTGCAGCCGCGACGCGAGGCTCACCCCCGGCTGTGTGTGAGTCTGCCCTTGGCCTCGCACTGGCCTCAGAGCTGCGCCCCAGTTAGGGATGCACCGGCCGGCTTGCTCAGGTTACTTGCCCTGCCTTTTGTTTGCCTGCTGCTTGGTTTCTAGGGCTGCTCCCCTGCGCTGCCAGGCGGCCAGGGTACCGCGAGGGTGGCGAGGTGCGGCGAACTGAGTTTGCGCGCAGTGGAGACCCCCGACCGCTTGTGTGCCGCTTCTTTCCCGAGGGAGGTGTGTGGGAGGTCTGAGTTTAGCAGGATGTGGAATCGTTGTGCCCTGTGAGCGTGTATTGTTTGATCATTCAGATCAGATCTTAATCGAGATGTTCCTTTCCCAATGGCTGGGCAGTATTATTTTGCAGTTGGAGGGAAAATAAGGAAGCCCTATATTGCCTTGCCCGCCTGGGAATTGAAACACGTGTCTAAATAAAAGAACTGAAGTGGGGCCTTTTCACAACATGAGGGCATTCTGTTCATGTGGGCCTGGCATTAACGTTGACTCGGTAGAAGCATCGTCTGGGCCATCACCTGAGCTTCTCTCCTGCTGTGATCCTACAAACTCTTCAGGCTGACCTCCTTCAAGTTCTCATTTTGTTTTTCTAATACAGGAAACGGCAACAACAAAACAACATGTGCAAAAAAAAAAAAAAAAAATGTGCCGGGCACTCTTCTACAGGCTTATATATATGAGCTCATTTTTCTGCCACAACTTATGAGGTAGATGATTATTATCTCCATTTTACAGGTGAGAAACTAAGGCACAGAGAGGTTAGGTAACTTGCCCAGGCCCCCCAGACAGGACCCTAGATTCTGCTGACTGTATTCTTAGCCAGTGGCTGGAACCTGGCAGTCCAGGTCTGAAGCTACCGCAAGAACAATCCCCCTTATCACGTCAGAACCATAACATCTGGCTCCCTGCTGCTGACCTGGCAGCTTTTTATTTGAACTTTAAGTGCCAAACTTAACATGATTGTAATCTGAAAGCACGCAGATTCAGGAAGCTGTGAAGTTGCTTTACTCAGTGGATTTTGGAATAGTAAGAAATGATGAATAAAAAAAAGTGCAGGCTTCCTGCTCTCAAGCCATCAGGTGTGGGCAGAAAATCATTCAACGTAGGACATGGAAAGGACCTTAGAGGTCATATCATTTTATGGCTTCATTTTATAGTCAAGAGAAAAGGCCCAGGGAGGTGAAGTGCCTTGTTCAAGGTCGTGAAACACATTTTCCAAAATTGCAGTTAGATTGTTTAGATGGGTAAGTCAGATAAGTGTTGTTGAAATGCTACTATTAGAATCCTATCTAGTTATGGAACTTGATAGATGGTATTAGTTTGGGGAGCTTCTACAGCAATATGTAGAAGTTCATATGGCTTAATTCAGGGTTACCTCACCTAGACAGACCCATTTCCAATACTAAGCATGCCATTTTTTCTGGAACCATGACACATTCAGTGACCAAAAGTTGGTTGTACAGTATTGACATCCTCTTAAAGAGAATTTCTTAGTTTTCTTGGTGCCATAATGGCCTTTATTCAGTGTTTCTAATTTCCATGTGCTTTATATACATTTCTAATGATCACCATTACATCACTGTCCGTTCACATGAGAGTAAAGGCGGTATTGCTCTGGTGGTGAAGAATCTGGATTCCAGAGACAGACAGCCTGGGTTTGAATTTCAGCTCTGCACCTTATTGCTTTATGATCTGTGCCTCAATTTCTCCATCTGTAAATTAGGGATAATAATAGTACTTACACCCCATATGGTTGCTGGAAGGATTAAATGACTTAATATAAGCAAAGCTCTTAGGATAGGGCTTGACATGACATAAGCAATATATGAAGGTTATCATTATTTCTAGAAGAGGAAGCTGAATTACAATGGAATCACAATGGAGCTGAAAAAGTGCTTACTATTTCTGCTTCCCAGACTAAGGCTGGGCCTTGTTTTATAGCTTAAGTGGGACCTTAAAAGAAAGCAGTATTTCCAAGATCATCTACCAAGAAATTGACTCAATTTACAGAATTGCAATTCTTGCCAACCTGCTGAATGAAGTGTACTTCTATATCTTTTCTAATAACAAATAAGAAAGAAAGAAAGAAATGAAGGAAGAGAAAAATAAATTCTCCTCTTTGGTCTACATTTTGAACTCCCAAGTAGAACATTTTAATAGCAAGTATAAACAAATCAGTTAATGCAGTCACTATTTTAGAAGTTTACACAAATAACTTTCTCAAATAGACTGTAAGCTAGTATGTACAAAAATCAGTAAAGGGACAAGATCTGTATGTCCGAAAGTGTGGAGACTCAAAAGAAAAATGACAGATTTTACTGAATTTCATATTGACCTTAATTTATCACCTGGACATTGTACAGATGGGGTATGATTTGTAGCTATATGTGCAATCGTAACTTATTCTTAATCACTGTAGCTGGGCTTTCATAGACTTTTCTAACCTTCCTACAAGCATCCTAAAATAAATAGAATTGAAACATGGGGAAAAAAATGGAAGTTTCCAAGTGAGTTCTTGCTTTTTTATCTTTGGAGACAGTATGGTGCAGTAGAATTAGAGTCCAATTTTAACTCCAAATTAACAATCTACCCTGTCAGTTTCAGTTTCCAACATGTAAAATAAGGCCAATAAGGCTAATCCCATTGCGTTTTTGCTAGGTTTACATAAGACATGAATGTAAAATGAGTGCCCAGTGACAGTTCTCCCTTCTCTTTAGACATAAAAAATAATACTTTGTTCTGGAGAGGGTGTGGAGAAAAGGGAACCCTCCTACACTGTTGGTGCAGCCACTGTGGAAAACAGTATGGAGGTTCCTCAGAAAATGAAAAATGGAGTTACCATATGATCCAGCAATCCCATTCCTGGGTATATATCCAGACAAAACTGTAATTCAAAAAAATACATGCACCCCTATGTTCGTAGCAGCACTATTCACAATAGCCAAGACATGGAAACAACCTAAATGTCCATCAACAGATGAATGGATAAAGAAGATGTGGTACATGTATACAATGGAATACTACACAACAGTAAAAAAGAATGAAGTAATGCCATTTGCAGCAACATGGATGAACCTAGAGATTAACATACTAAGTGAAGTAAGTCAGACAGAAAGACAAATATCATATGATATCACTTATATGTGAAATCTAAAATATGACAGAAATGAACTTAACGACGGAACAGAAATAGACTCACAAGACATAGAGAACAGACTTGTGGTTGCCAAGGGGAGGTGGGGGAGGGATGGAGTGGGAGTTTGGGATTGGAAGATGCAAACTATTATGTATAGAATGGATAAACTTCAAGGTCCTACTGTACAGCACAGAGAACTATATTCAATATCCTGTGGTAAACCATAATGGAAAAGAATATGAAAAAATATGTATATATGTGTAACTGAGTCACTTTGCTGTACAGCAGAAAATAACACAACATTGTAAATCAACTATACTTCAACTTAAAAAAAAGAAAGAATATTTTGATTAGAAAAATCTGCCGCCTCTGGGAGGACGCAGCATCATGGGCATGTGGTCTGGCCTGTCAGTGCCCTTGTGGAATCAGAAGGCAGCTCCTCTCACTGTAGGCAGCCTGGAGCCAGGGCCGGCTTGGTGCATCAGGGCTGGATTTCAGGCCCCGCTTCTCGGGTGCCCCAGGCATGAGCATACGTGGCAGCCCAGTGTACGTGATGAGAGAGAGCCAGATGTGTGCTCATCAGGACAGAGAGCTTTCCAGGAAGAGAAAACAGCAAGTGCAAAGGTCCTGAGGTGGGGGGGGGCAGTCAAGCCTGGTGAGCTTGGTAGACACAAAGGCCCCCGGGCTGAAGAGCAGTTATCAAGGGGAGAGCTGTGGAAGATGAGGTCAGAAAGGTGAGCAGGGCCAGATCGCGCAGTTCCCTGCAGGACGAGGATAGGAGTTTGGATTGTATTCTAATTGTATGGGGAACCACCGGAGGGTTTCATATTAATACACAATATGAATTCTATGTTAAAAAGGTCATTTTGGCCATTGCACAGCCGACATATAAGTGATGAGGGTGGAAACAGAGAGGCCAGTAGAGGGCAATTGGAGGAGTCTACGTGAGCAATGGGGCACTAGCGGGGTAGTGGTAGAGAAAGAAAGGTGAGGTAAGGGAAATACTCTGGAGCTGAGTGCCTCAGGACTTGCTGAGAGATTTAAAGGCTGTAAAGGAAAGAGGAATTAAGTATGACTCCTTGGCTTTTGGCTCGAGCAACTGGGTAGATGGTGCTGCCATGGACTGCAGGTTAGGGAGAGTGGGATTTAACAGGTTTGGATGGGTACAATAAAGAGTTTGGACATGTTAGGTCTGAGATGCTTATTAGCCATTCAAGTGGGGATGGCAAGCAGGCAGTTGGATGGATATATGAGTGTGGAACTTTAGGTTCGGGCCAAAATTCTAAACTTGAGACTCATCGGCTTATAGATAATATTTAAATATACAGGGCTGGATGAATTCATCGAGAGAGAGAGAGAGAGAGAGAGAGAGAGAGAGAGAGAGAGAGAGAGAATATCCAGGACCAAGCCCCGGGGTCCTCTTACTTTCAAAGGTTGGGCATAGGGGGAAGCAGCTTCAAAGCAGATTGAGGAGGTAGGGACAGGTTGAGGATGGTAGAAAGAGTTGTCTGCTGCACTTGGCGGGAGTGCCATTGACACAGACTTACAGTGATGGCCCTGGGGAGAGTAGACTGTCCTCTGGAGAATAAACTACTTTACTAAGTGCTAAACACTTTCTCTGCAGCCCTCTAATCAGTATTTACTTTTGTTGCTTTTATTCATTTTGCTAATTTAGTTGATATAAAATGATACATGATTGTTCTTTTAATTTGCACTTGTAAAACAAACCAAGTATTACTTGCTATTTCCTCTTGTTATATGAGCATTCTGTTAATATCTTTGAGACTGGTTATTGTTAATGATTATGGTTCACTTTCATTTTTGTATTGGTTAAGTTTTTTCTTTCTCTCACTTGCAATTGTTTTTGACAGGAAGTAACAGAAAACTTGACCACAATAAGAAGGGGTTACTTTTGCTTACAAAACAAGATGTTAAAAGGTAGACAATCTAGCAATTCTATAATTCCTCTAGGATCAAAACTTCTGCCTTTCCAATGCACCATCCTCAGCGGGTAGTTTGTGTCCTCAGGCTTGTCTGAAGGCTGCCAAACCTCTGAGCATCACATCTATATTCCATCAGGAAGAGGAACACGGAGCAAAACTCTCGTACTAGCTGAGTCTATTCGTCTTCATCAGAAAAACAGTAGCTTTCCTTGAAGCCATGCCAGTGGAAGTCTGCTTACATCACAATGACCAGAAGTCGGCCAAATAGCCATGCCAAGTTGCAAAGGAGGCTAGGAAGGTGACTATTTTTTTTTCACTCATGTATCATTCATTTAATCATAATTAAACATGTAGCAGGACCACACTCGAGGCATCCTGTGTAAATCACATTCTAGCCTCTCTTTAAAAATTTTGTCTTTAATTTTTTAAAAAGCTATCTAATAAAAAATTTAATCAATTTAACTTTTATTCAGTAAAAATTTACCCTTTTTATCGTACAGTTTTATGAGTTTAAAAAAACATGGAGAAAGATGACTATTTTAAACTGTGAATACTGTTGCTCCCCCAAATTGCTTGATGTTCCCACAGCAGAAAAGGACAGTGGATTAACACAACAGAATAGGACTTCCCTGGCAGTCCGGTGGTTAAGACTCCGTGCTTCCACTGCAAGGGGGAAGGGTTCCATCCCTGGTCAGGGAACTAAGATCTAAGATCTCCCATGCCACATGGCTCAGCCAAAAACAAAAACAAAAACCCAACCAAACAAAAACTGTTACTCTTAAACAACAGAGTAGTTTAAGAAAGGTGTGAATACTTAATTGATGCTTCCTGAGATGAGATGAAATGGAAGAAAGAGTAAGAAGGGTCCTCTTGAGTCAAGGGGGAGGTTTGCATCTCAAGAGTACCTGCCCATAATCCCTAGGTTTCTGCCAAGCTCAAGAACCATCCCTTCTGGGCATTTCCTCCCAGGCGAGGATGAGGCAATGATGCTGGTGATGATTTGATAAAAGACTTAGTTTTGTTGTCTCTACTGGGTTGAGGCCTGAAATGTATGAATAGATGAGCTAGAAAACAGCTGCTACCTGTACATTTTCATTAATCATTCCCATTTCCAGCATGTCTGAGTGATAAGAGATGACAGTGAATGGCAATGAATAGGTAATTAAAGTAACTGAACATCAGTATCAAATTTACCATATTCATGAAAGTCCGGCACGTCCCTACAACATGAACACAGGGTAATACCATTACTAGCATTTATTGAGCCCCTATCCTGGATGCTTACCCTACAGTATCTCATTTAATCTTTACAACCACCTTGTGACCTGGTGTGTTGAATCTTCTCTGGATTAGAGATAAGTGATTTGGGCTTGACCCTTCCCTGTCAACTTTACGTGGGATGTGTCGAGATATAACTCACATTCATAAACTTGCTTGGTTTTCATCTGTACTCATTAAGAAAAAAAGAAAGGTAAAGTAAGTCAAAAGCATGGTCAATAACTTGCATGTTTAAAATCAGTATAGATTTAGTTGATTTTAGGAGTGGTTTAAAAGAAACAAAATTACACGGATCTAATTTAAAATTGGTGTACTCTAGTAAACTATCTCCTGTGTCTCTTCCACCCTTTAATCTTCCGTATATAATTTGCATATTGAGTTAATTCATGTTTACATTAATTTTCTTCCAGTTAACATTATTTCATACATACTTCTCCATAACTCTGCCACTATAACTTGGATATTTCTCATCCTTTCTGGGCTTCAGTTTCTTCTGTAAAATGAGGCAGTTAGGCTATTATGTAATAGCCAAAGTTTTTCCAGCTCTAACAGAATACCTATTATCCACAAGGGAATAATGGAAATATAGCACAAATGACACAGACTCTTTGGAGAACAAATTTACTTCAAAACATGGATGCTACTTAATGGGCCATAACTTTCCTGTTGTTCATGAGTCAGCATGAAAAATACCTCCAGAGAAGGCTAAGTAGGTCAGATTTATCTAAGAAGACAGCTGTGTAATCCTGTATCCCTCTCCAACCTCATGGCACTGCAGATACATGCTTCTGGCTTTTTGAACAACAGTCAAATAGCATTACCAACTTTGTAAAGTCCACAAGACTACAACTTGAAAAATTAAGCTGGCCTTTAAAAAGCTTCAGTAGAAGAAAAAATAGAGCTGTGTTTATATATGGTCCATAGCAATTTTCTTCTATCTTTTAAGCCATTTCCATTGATTCTGAGATACTGGTTGGTGTGAGAAAGACTTTTCCTAAAAAGTAAAATAATTTAAAAATTAGTAAAGTTTTGGGTTGTGTCTGTTTATTAAACCTGTTGAATAAAACCTGTTAGGCTGTTGATGTTTGCTTGCTTTCCTTTCTAAGTAGTATGGTCATAAGTGGACTTAAAAATACGTATTGTAAATAAATAGGCCAATGAGACAACTTTCATGTAGAAACATGAAGGTGCAGTTACTGCCGAAGTGGGCTGGGCAAGTATTCTTGTCATAGAAGGCCCCCTTAACACAGTAGAAGAAAGACCTTCAGAGCCCAAGGGGCAAATGCAAACCTAGCGAATTGAAACTAAGAGAAAAAAGAAGGGACGCGTTGGGATGGGACTGGAGATCCTTGCTAAGGAAAGGTAGATGCTGGCAGGCAACATAGAAAAAAAGGCAAGGGACAGAGAGAATACTGGAGAGTGGATAATGCAAAGTGCCCTTCTTTTTTTTCACATCGAGGTTTTATATTTGTGCTAATCTTCTTAAATGTTTAGTTCTGGCCAAGCAATTAGGCTATTTAACCTTGTTTAGAGTTACGCCCAGACAGTGTGAGATTGGGTTCACAGTACTGTATTACATCCTTGGGAAAGAGAGGATCCATAATTGATTTAGTCCTTCCCCACATCTGTCCTGCTATTCGACCACTGCTTTGCCATTGTCTAGACTCTAAGGCACCAGAAGCAATTAAACAGAGGATCAATGTAAGCAGACAGGTGTGCCACGGTCACTTCCCCTCTTCATTCTACATGGCTCATATTCTCTGAATTTCATACAAGCTACTCTGGAAGCAGCAAATTAACTAAAAATATCTTAAGATTGCCAGCACTTCCAGGTCGCGCAAATAGATCCCCGAAAAAACCTTGCTCCTGATACTGTTGGCAAAGGCATGATATTAACTTAAAAGAGATCTCAGATCATAGACGTACTTTTTAGTTATAGGCATCAAAAAATGTATTTCCAAGTATCACTTATATTACCCCGTGAATGTCAGAGACAGCAACTCACCACGTCCTTGACCCCAACTAGGTTTCAGAAGAGGCTGACTAAATTTTGCAATAGGAGTCCGAAAGGAGTGTGTGCAGGGTCTTTAAAGCTCTAAACCCCCTAGGAAGAGGCTTCCCCACCTGTCACAAACTGGACCGTCTCCACAGAGGGTGCCGGGCCCACCACCGCCACGCGGCGCTGAGGTCAGCCTCTCGAGTCTTGGGAGAGCTCTTTTTAATTCTAAATTACAGACTTTGCAGCCACCGGATATCCTCGCTGCAGAACTGGCAGTAGCCATGTGGCTGCACTCGCCTTTCTTGACAACCACTGCATTATTTCCACTAATACCCTGTCTGGGGCCTCTCGCTGGGCGACTCCTCACTCCCATCGCCGCCCCTGCCTCTGTGGGTAATAACCCGATCGTGGCCCGCGTGCCCAAACAAAGCGGAAACCACCCCAAAGTTCTTGGAGAGAGTGGCCCGGGAGCCCCTCCCGCCGGCTCTCGGCGCCCCTGTCACGCCCGCGGAACGTGCCCGGGCCCCGCAGCCTCGTGGGGGGGCAGCCGCAGGGCGCCGCGGGGCGGGCCCGCAGCCATGTGCTCCGAGCCGGGCGGGGCGGCGGCCGCGGCCTTCGCATTGTCCACGTTCCCCGCGCCCCGCCGCGCTCCATCCCTCCCTATCTGTGGCGCACACGCGCGGAGCTAGCGGCGCGCCCGAGGCTGGCCTGCAGCAGCTGCGGCGGCGGCGGCGGCGGCGGCGGCGGCGGGGGCGGAGGCGACGCGGCGCGGGGCGGGGCGGGGCAGGCGGCGCGGGGGCGGGCCCGGGGCGAGGAGGCCGGGGCGCCAGCTAGCGAGAGGCGAGCGCGGCGAGCAGCGCAGAACAGCGCGAGCAGCAGCATGGCGGGGCTCCGACGCCCGCAGCCGGGCTGCTACTGCCTCACCGCCGCGGCCGTGAACCTCCTGCTGGGCGTCTTCCAGGTCCTCCTGCCCTGCTGTCGGCCGGGAGGGGCTCAGGGACAAGGTCAGCCTGGCGCCGCTCCGCTGGCTTCCCTCTCCACCCCGCCCCCCCTTTCTTTTGGGGGAACTGCTGAAAGCTATAAGAGGGCGAGGGGAGGAACGGGAAAGGAGGAAGGAAAGCGGTTGCAATTCCGGGCTGGTACCCTTTGCTTACCGCGGCGTCCCCTCCGGCACCCTCCGCCCCCTGCCAACCGAAAGCTGGGAAGTCGCGGGGCTCGGGGACCGCGGCGCGGACCGCTAGCCGCGCGCGCCTCGGAACCTTTGTGCGCGGGCCCCGGGCGCCCCGGGCTCAGCCCCCGCTTTGTGTGGCGCGCGCTGGGGCCCCGCCGCGGCCCGGCTTCCTGCAGCTTTGTTCCCCTAGCCTGGCCGCCCGGGCCGCGTCCCGCACATGCCCGTCCCAGCTGCTGCGGGATGCGGAGCGCAGGGTCCCGCGGGGTGGCTTCTCCTCTCCGTCCCCCCAGCGCTAGAGCCCCCGAGCCCGCACGTCCGAGGGGCCACCGGCTCGCACCCAGTCCATTGTGTTCCGATCTTCGGCTCGCTCCTCGGGTGGCCTCGGCTTCTAGAAGGGAAGGGAGGCTTGTTTTGGTGAGGCGGGTGCACGGGGGGACAGTCGGGAAACAGGAAGCGTTTCTTTTCCGTGCATTAAAAACGCGGTGTGTTTTTTGGTGTTGGTGCAGCGATCGAGCCCTTGCCGAACGTGGTGGAGCTGTGGCAGGCGGAGGAAGGGGAACTCCTGCTGCCCACTCAGGTGAGGACGGCCAGGTGACAGGGCGGCTGCGGGGGTGCAAGGGAGGAGAGGCCCGGAGGCCGCCGGCCCCCACGGCAGCACCGGCGCTCGGGCCACTTTGCAAGGCAAATAAACGGTCGGGCTGAGCCTGAACACCTGGCCACGGTGGCTTGCCCGGCCTCCTCCCGCGCCATGTGACAGAGCGTGAGTCACGCCGTCCCCAAGTTCAGGAGGTGGGAGCCGAGGCCATCTCAGCAGGGCCGCGGCCGGCGGCGGCGGTGCAGAGGGGAAGGGCGGGCCCCTTGGCCGTCAGTGGTCCGGGGTGGGCGAGGGACCCGTGCCCCGATCTCTCCGTGAGCCGTGCTGTGTGCCTGAGGACCACGGGAGGATGGAATATTGATTTCAGAAATGTTAGTGAGTGGTCCTTGCCGTTGGCGTTAAGTAGCTTTGGGATGAAGATGTGACTTTAAAGGATTGTAATCTTGAGTTTTGTCCAAGTGCCTTTAATTTGTGTTAGAATACACCCTCTTGTTAAGAACTTGAATTTCAGGTTTCGGATCCCCCCTCCCACCCCCGTGTGATATAATGATTGCATGTGGAAAAATCATTACTAATGATTTGTTGGGAATCTGGCATCATCAGATTTACGGCTTCAATAGATAGAGTACTACAAAGCCTTTGTGTTTAAGATTTAACTTTTAGGAGAATTTCTCATTGACTGCAGATGTACACATTTAAATATATTGTTGACTGTTTTTCATCAGTGACAGTAGTGACCCCAAATGCATGTTTTGGATGGGTGGGGGAGTGGTTTGAATTGTAAGGGAATAGTCAGCTTGTGTGCCAGTAATTTTTAAGATGTTCATGACTTCTCACATTGGTGGCAGCACTTAATTCTATGTTGTCTCTTGTGGCTGTTTAGAAAACAGGATGTGTAGCTATAACTTCACTGGCGAGGCTGTGCAGTTTTACATTTCAGTGTTCTTCCTCCTATGTGGAGCATTTAGAGGGCTGGTTTTGAGATATTTGGAATATTCATTTTAACCAGGGCTAATGAATAACAGCTTCAAGGTGGAGAGGTGATTTTTTTAGAGGAAAAATGTACTGGACCTTCCCTGAAGGCCAGCAGGCTGAATGAGACCAGTCCTTGGAGAAAAAGCCCCATCAGGATGGGGAGCAAATAGTCTGTCCTCTTAACAGTTTATTCCTAAATAGATTTTTTCCCCTGATTGTAAAGGGCAGATGTGTAGTGTTAAAAAAATGCAGAAAGATGAAAAGAACGAAATAGAAATCACTCAACGCCTGCTGAGAGAACCATGCTTAACATTTGGCATATTGACTTTTCACAAATGCAGTATAGTCATATTTGTGTATATCAAGAGTTTTCAGCAGAGGCGTTAGTGACATTTTGGGCTGGAGAATTTTTTATTGTGGGGGGCTGTCCTGGGAGCATCTCTGCCTCTACCCACTAGATGCCAGTGGCAGTCACTCCTCCCTCCCTGCAAGTTGTGACAGCTAAAAATGTCTCCAGACCTTGCCAGATGTCCCTGGGGAGCAGAATTGCCCCGGTTGAGAAGCACTGGTGTATATCTATACATTTTTGCATTTTTACTCAGTCGTACCCTCTACCTCTTCCTGGTTAGTGTAGGAAGCCTACCCAGACTGAAAGGAAAGGAAATGATAGACTTTCATTTGTTACAGCATTAGTCGAAGGCTCAGTCTCTGTGCTCAGAGATGGAAATGTCAAAGCCCCTGATATGATGAATGATTTTATTTATAGGCTCAAGAGTGATTTTATGTAAATCTTAATTTCTGGTTTTGTTTATATGTATAATACAGTTTGTTTTGGTAAAAAATGTTAGAATTTTAGAAGCTGTTCTCTGGAATACTCACTATAGAAGCATTTATACCTAAGCTCTTTTAATCAAAGCTATAATGAAAGTGAAACTGATACTCAAAATCATTTTCTAAATACTCCATCTATATGTGTATTTTTTAGAGACTGTTTTACCCTACATGTACCTCGGTGGGGGTGAGGATAGATATGGGTCTGTCTGTCTATATTTATCTAAGCTGCATATCTATCTAAACTGCACGTGTGTGTGTGTGTGTGTGTGTAAACTGCAGAGAGTTCTGAAGAGAGTTATTTTTAGGGAATTCTTTTCAAAGTATTTTGCATTTTTTCAGAAAAAGTTCCCTCATGTGTGTCAGGGAGTCTGTTGAAAAGAGAATATTTATAGCTGCTATGTAAGTTTGAGGGTTTTCTGCCTACTTTGTAAGCTGGGTTCCTTTCAGGAAGACTTAAAAGCTGGCTTCAGAAGCTAAGATTTGTCAGCGATCAGTGAAACGGGAGCGTCCGAAGATGTGCCGTTAAAAAATTGAATACTAACATTTGCCGGCACTCGTTATTTATACAGTTATCTATTTTGGACATGTTTTCTATAGATTGGGCCTTTCTTTTTCTTTTTCTTTTTTTAATGGGTCTCTTAAGTGACCAAGAACTTGAATAATGCATCATTAGTAAAACCAGATATAATAATTGAATTGTTATAAACTGCCAGCCTTATAAATCCCTCTGGCCGGGCTTCCAGGATTCGACTCAGGGCCCCATCGCTTTTCACCGCTCTATCCTTGGCTTCTTCATCTGCAAAATGGGGTTAATAGTGGTGCCAATCTCAGAGGATTTTGTGAGGATTGAGTGCCTTGAATTTAGTAAGCGCTTAATACAGGTTACGTGTTTTTTTGGCAGTATCTCATCTGACCCCTAGATTTGGTCACTGGAGAGCATGGAACAGCTTTCCTGCTTTCAAGGGGCTGAACCAGTGCAGATAACTCAGTACTATCATGTGCCCAGCAGTTGCATAGATAAGTTACATTATTCATATCTTTTTGTTATACACTCTTTTATGTTGTAAAATGTTTTGGTCTAAGAACATTAAAACTTGATCCATGGTGATAATGAGAAGGAAGAAAAAAACATGTAATCTTATTCTTAGATTTACAGGATTTTTCTTCTCTGACTCTACTTCATTCATGCTTCACCACACTGACTCCAGAGTGGTGATGTTACAGAAGCCAAACAAATGTTTTCGTCAAATGTTTTATTGTCAAGAAGTGATTGCCTGTGTGCAAGGTACTGCTTTGTGCACCTTCTTACTCCGCCTTCAAGGTCAGAAACTTCCATGACTCCCTGTGAGCCACTGTGGCCCTCGGGGCCTTTTGCAGTGTGACCTTGTCTGCAGCTCCGCTCAGTCCTCTGGGACACTCACCTGCCCCTTGACCATGCAGGCCCAACATGGATCTGTTGAATGAAAGCACAAATGCTATTGCCCTGCCGTTTGTCCAAGATCAGTCCTTTCTGACCCCTAGCTTGGCCGTGGCACTGTCTCCATTTCTCCTCCCCTTTGAGTTTCTCGAGTGTCTGGGTTTTTTCCTTTGTCTTGTGTGCCTTGTTGCCCTAACTGGCTCCCCTTAAGAGGGTTTGGGTGTCTACGCTCGGGTGCCCCGTTGTGGCCACGATGTTGTGCGTGCGGTAGGCCTTCAGGGGTTATTCCTGGTGGAGGAGAGGCAGTGCTCAGTGTCTTGTCCAGTTCCCCTATTCATGAAGTTAGCCACTCCTGAAGATGGCAGGTGGAATGCCTTAGGCGTTGAGTTCCTATTACTGTTTAATAATCACATTTCTGTATCAGTTCTAGGAGCAAGAAGGGCAATCTACAGTTTGTTCATTTAGTCCATTCAGACTTCACTGGGGTGAGAAGCCTCACTCCTAAGGGCCGTGGTTGGGTTTTGGGACGTGGACATCGGTGCTGAGTAGGAGCTGTTTCCTGATGCAGAAGCATGTTGGTCTGGGATGGGATGGGGAGGCTGTGCGATCCTGGCCTTGTTAGTCCATCGAGCAAACAGCTGGCCCGGGCCTGGCCCAGATAGGCCCCTGTGGTACAGTGATGAATAAGAACGTTTCTGCCTTGAAAAATCCCGCATCTTGTTTATTTTGCCTACTTAAGCCTGAGCGTGTAGATATCAGAAATTGGTAGAAAGTGAAACAGGAAGTGGCACAATGAATATCTCAGGTACTGTGTGAGGTAATAGTCTCTCGCCCCAGGCTGGGAAGCATTGACTAGCATTTGGAAGTCTTTTTGTCATAGAAATTTCTTTTTGGTTGAATCAAATTCCACTATTAACATAGAAAAAGAATAACCAACATGGGTTGAATACTCCTAGCATTGTTTAGCCCTCTATGAGTCTTAATTCATATTAAGATCCTAAAAGCTATGAAGTATTGTGAGCTGGTTTCAGATGAGGAAATTGAGGCACACAGAGGGTAAGTAACTTGCCCAACGCGATAAGAACATGCACAGCAGTGGTGGGATTTGAACCCAGGAGGTGTTTAGCTCCAGAGCCCAAGCTTTTGGGCACTTTGCTACTGTACGAGTTTTAGCACAGTCTGACCAGGAAGGTAGTATGGAGGTGATAAGGTGCCTGTGTCTGAGAGAAGTAATTTCATGTTGTGTTTTGAATTAGGAAAGTTTGCTTAATGAAATTTTTGTTTTCAATTAATTAATTAATTTATTTTTGGCTGCACTGGGTCTTTGTTGCTGTGTGTGGGCTTTCTCTAGTTGCGGCAAGAGGGGGCTACTGTTCATTGCAGTGCACGGGCTTCTCATTGCGGTGGCTTCTCTTGTTGCAGAGCATGGGCTCTAGGCGCACGGGCTTCAGTAGTTGTGGAACATGGGTTTAGTTGCTCTGCGTCATGAGGGGTCTTCCCGGACCAGGGCTCGAACCCGTGTCCCCTGCATTGGCAGGGGGATTCTTAACCACTGCGCCACCAGAGAAGTCCAAATGAAGTTTTAAAAATAGTTATATCTACTGGTATTTAAAATTTTTTTATTGGAAAAATTTTTATTGAGCTATTACTCACATATAGTGTTATATTAATTTCAGGTGCACAGCATAATAATTCTATATTTGGAGCTTTGCAAAATAATCACCACAGTAAGTCTAGTTAAGATCCATTACCATACATAGTTACAAAAATTTTGTTTTCTTGTGATGAGAACTTTTAAGATGTACTCTCAAAAAAAAAAAAAAAGATCTACTCTTAGCAAATTTCAAATAATGCAGTACACTATTATTAACTGTAGTCACTATGCTGTGTATTACATCCCCCATGCCTTATTTATTTTATAAATGGAAGTTGGTACATTCTGACACTCTTCATCCATTTTGCCCACTCCCCACCTCTGCCTCTGGGAACTACCAATCTGTTCTCTGTATGTATGAACTTGGTGTTCTGTTCGGTTTTCTTTTGTTTAAGATTCCACAAGTAAGTGAGGTCATATGGTATTTGTCTTTCTCTGTGTGACTCATTTCACTTAGCATAATGCCCTCCAAGTCTATTCATGTTGTCACAGATGGCAAGATTTCATTCTTTTTTATAGCTGAGTAATATTCCAGTGTATATACATACCACATCTTCTTTATCCATTCATCTATCAGTGGACACTTAGGTTGCTTCTGTGTGTTGGCTATTATAAATAATGTTGCAGTGAACATAGGTGTATATATATCTTTTCAAGTTAGTGTTTCAGGTTTCTTTGGATAAATACCCAGAGGTGGAATTGCTGGGTCATATGGTAGTTCTATTTTTAACTTTTTGAGGAACCTCTGTACTGTTTGCTATAGTGGCTGCACCAGATTACAATCCCACCAGCAGTGCATGAGGGCTGCCTTTTCTACACATCCTCACCGACCTTTGTTATCTTTTGTCTTTTTGATGATAGCCATCTCACAGGTGTGGGGCGATACCCACTAGTATTTAAGAAACACCTAGACTGTGCTTAGCCCTGCAGACATTTATGGAGCATGTGCTGTGGGCTGAGCACTGTTTTAGGTACTGGGGATGTCATGGGGAACAAAAAAAGAAAATCACTGCCCTTGTGGAGCTGGCAGTTAATGGAGGCATATAGATAATAAGTAAGAAATAGAATAAATTATAAGTTATGCAGTTTGTTAGAAGGGCATCAATGCTATATGGTGGCAGATTGGAGGAAGATTTGGGTGATGGGAGTTGCAGTTTTAATTCAAGAGGTCAAGGTAGGTCTCTTTGAGGAGGCCTGTATTTGGTATTTGAGCCAGCCTCTGAAAGCTGTGAGAGAATTAGAATAGCTAGCAAGGTCCCGAGGCACTGCCAAGAGGGAGTGGGGAGAAATTACGGGGTTTGGTCCCCGCCCTTTGAGAGCTCGGTGTTGTTGGGTAGATAAAGCTGGATCCAAGTGCTGAAATGTAGGAACGGAGAGGAGGGAGAGAGGAGCAGTGTGTATTGGAGGGTCTGTTAAGGCTTTGGGGAGGGAGGGGCCGCTTAGAGACCTGCATTAGCCCAGAGCCTCACAGGGGAGGTGTGTTTTATGCTTTGAATGGGAGCCAGAGCCCTGCTGAAGTGTGGCTGTAGAGATTGGGATGGGTGTGTCAAGGTCAAGTGACGGTTGCTCAATTCCAGGTTCAGGAGCTTGGAGGTTGCCTCTTGAGCAGAGATTAACATGGTGACCTTGACTGCTGGGTCCCTAAGTAACGACTGATGTTGAAAAAGATTGGTCTCACAGTGGCACACAGGCCGGGTTGAAGGCAGCAATCTTTAAAAAAATTTTTTTTTAATTGGGGTGTAATTGATGTACAATATTAGATAAATTTTGGGTGTACAACATAGTGATTCACAATTTTTAAAGGTTATCCTCCATTTATAGTTATTATAAAATATTGGCTATATTCCCTGTACTGTGCAATATATCCTTGTAGTTTATTTATTTTATACACAGTAGTTTGTGTCTCTTAGTCCCCTACCCCTATCTTGCCTCTCCCCCTGGTGACTACTAGTTTGTTCTCTGTATCGGTAAGTCTGTTTCTTTTTTGTTTCATTCACTAGCTTGGTGTATTTTTTTAGATTCCCCATGTAAGTGATATAATATAGTATTTGTGTTTCTCTGATTTATTTCATTAAGTATAATACCCTCCAGGTCTGTCCATGTTGCTGCAAATGGCAAAATTTCATTCTTTTTATGGCTGAGTAGTATTCCAGTGTGTGTGTGTGTGTGTGTGTGTGTGTGTGTGTGTATGTATGTGTATCACATCTTCTTTATCCGTTCATCTGTTGATGGGCACTTGGGCTGCGTCCATATCTTGGCTATTGGGAATAGTGCTGCTGTGACCATTGGGGTGCATGTATCTTTTCGATTTAGTGTTCTTGGTTTTTTTTTTCCGATATATACCCAGGAGTGGAATTGCTAGGTCATATGGTAGCTCTATTTTTAGTTTTTTGAGAAACCTCTATACTGTTTTCCACCGTGGCTGCACCAGTTTACATTCCTGCCAGCAGTGGATGAAGGCTCCCTTTTCTCCACCTCCTGGAAAGGCAGCAGTCTTAAACAGAGTGAAAAGCCCGTCAGCAGTGGTAGTGCAGGCCTGGGGTGCTGATGGCTTGGGCCGATTTGCCGGCAGGAGGGATGGAGAAGGACAGGTCTAAGCTGTATTTCTGATGAGTGGATAGATCTTCATGTTCGGAGGTGACGGCAGGAGAGCAGTGTAGGACAACTCTCAGGTTTGCCCAGGGGCAGGGAGTGTGACGGCCTCTTCGACACAAGGAGGCCCTTGTCAGGGACCCCTGGCGTTGAGAAGTCTGGTGTCGTTGTTTCTGGGGAGACAGTGCGTAGAGCCTGGAGGTGTTTGGCGTTTGGGCCGCAGCTGTGGGTTAAGTGGTCCTGCACGTACTGCGGGGTCTGACCTAACCTGCCCGAGCCTTGGCTCCTGTGGGAAGGTTGGTGTTTATCTCCATGTGTGATAGAGTGAGAAGCTGGGGCTGCAGATAGGGATTGGGGCCCTGTGGCTCCAAGAGTGGGTTAACAGTCAGAGGGCGTTAGTGAAGCGGGGTCTGGGCCCAGGAGGATGGGGGGCAGGGCGACCAGGAGAGCCTCGGGCTGGGGGAGCTGGAGGCGCAGGAAGGGTGGGTGTTTCCGCAGCCAGCGGCGCAGCTTCGGGAGAGGACAGAGCCATGCCACGAGCACGGGTGCCGGGCGAGTGCCGAGGCGGCGTTTAATTGGATCTGCCCTTTTGCTTCTGTTGCAAGCACCTTCTCTTTTTACCCACCTGGTATGTGACTTCTGGTCACAGTATGGCATGGTAGGTCTCAGAGAAGATTTTGGAAGCGCATTTGAGTGAGATATTTATGCCACTTATAAGTCAAAATCTATCAGGTGCTCATTTAGGGGATTCTTTATGTTTGGGGATTTTAATTATCGTTAAATTTTACCCTGTGCGATTAAACTTAAACACCAAAAAAAGGCTCTTGGAGAGAGGAGTGATGTCAAACCAATTTTGAGACTGTGTTTTGGTGGTGATTTTGAACAGGTAGAATGTTTACTTACCGTGAACATCTAAGGGATCACTTGGGAGTTTCTGGCTTTCAGTGGTGCCATTCTAGCGTCATTCTTTTTTTTTTTTTTTTAATTTTTTTTTTAAAATTAATTAATTAATTAATTTATTTATGGCTGTGTTGGATCTTCGTTTCTGTGCGAGGACTTTCTCCAGTTGTGGCAAGCGGGGGCCACTCTTCATCGCGGTGCGCGGGCCTCTCACCATCGCGGCCCCTCTTGTTGCGGAGCACAGGCTCCAGACGTGCAGGCTCAGTAATTGTGGCTCACGGGCCCATTTGCTCCGCGGCATGTGGGATCTTCCCAGACCAGGGCTCGAACCCGTGTGCCCTGCATTGGCAAGCAGATTCTCAACCACTGCGCCACCAGGGAAGCCCCCTAGCGTCATTCTTTTTTTCAGTAAGTATTTATTGAGTGCCTGCTGTGTGCCGGACACTGTTATAGACAAGTTCATCACCCCTGTGGGATTTGAAGAACTGTTTTTGTTTTTTGGGAAATTTTGTGTTTCTTTGAAACAACTGTTAAAGCGTGTTCTTTCTCAATAGGGTGATTCTGAAGAAGATATGGAGGAGCAGTCTCAAGAACAGAGGTAAGGAAAAAAATGGGAGCAAATCCATGCTAAGTTTCTCTGCCCACTTTGGATGCTGTCTGAAGTCTTGGGATATGTCTGTGTTCATGTATTTAACATTATCTGTGATTTACCTTTCTCTTTGGCATTTGGGGTATCTATACTCTCTAATAATGAAAATGGCTTTGTTTTAAAATAAGGTTGCACAGAAAGCTGTGAAAACACGCCCCCACTAACTTCACTTTCCCATGGCGTGCACACACCATCCTGTTTACAGACATCTGTTGAGCATCAGGCAGTGTGCTGGGTGCTGGACGTAAAACACTGAACAAGACCTGTTTGCGTGTAGTAGGGAAGTCAGACATTACTGTAAACAAAACAAAATAGTTATGCTTACAATAGGAGCTATCAAGAATTCAGTTGCTGTGGTAGAAAATAATGAGATGGATAGCATGCTTAGGTGGTTGGAGGTGACGTTTGAGCTCAAGTCTGGAGGCTGTGTGGGAGCAGCCAGGCGGCAAGCAGAGGTAATGGCAGGTGCAAGGGGCCTGTGGTGGGAAGCACTGGTGGCAATCCAGGGACGTGGAGAAGGCCAGTGTGGTTTCGTAGGATAGTGAGATGAGGTAGGACCTTAGAGGCCATAGTGAGGAGGTTCGTTTTTAATTTCTTTAAGTGTGGGATGAGTTGTTAAAAGATTTTAAGCAGGGGCCAGCAAATCAAAAGATGTAAATTACATTTTTTAAGGGAATGCTTTGGTCATGGGGCACTCTTGGTTAGTTGTTGTCAGACTGGGATATCTGGTCCCTTGGAGGTACCTGAAGACTCTAAGCGGTACGTGGGCGTGGGGATAACTTTCAGAGAATCAGCTTCTAGATCCTCAACATCCATATATTCTCCTAAAACTGATCTGTCTGAGCTCGCAAGTTCTCCTTTTCCATCTCTTCTTTCGCAGTCTCATTTCTCCTCTTTGCCAAACAAAGGCAGACCTCTTTCCGGGCCCCGATCCTGCTTTGTGCTTCATCTTGGGCAAAGGGACAATTTGAAGTATTGGTATTGGTTAAGAGAAAGTGATTTAATTCTGGATGACGAATTCATTAGTAACTTTGGTGGTTTTCAAATCTTTACTCTCTATAATGTTGAAGGAGAATCCAATCAAATTGTCAGTTGTTAGACCATCAAAAAGTGATTTGTGGATAAAATGCTGAGGGAGTGTAGAGCGTATAGGGTCAGTGCTGTAACAAAGCTCCTTCCATTCACATCTATTTATGTGAACAAGCTTTTTCAGCATTTACATTAAAAAAAAAAGGGACAAGAAAAATAAGATTAAATTGATGCTAATTAACCCTGTCTCATTCTAGCAGTAATAGTCATATAAACCAATTAGGGGGAAAAAAGTTCCATAAATTTCATTAAAGGATGCATTTTCAATAAAATTTGAACTCTTATGTTTAAGTACCTATCAAAATTTGTAAAATTTGTTAGATCAGTTGTGTGCTAATAAAAATTATGATAATTCAGAAGAAAAAAATTTGACACTTAGACCCTGTGGTCACAGGATATTTAAAAAACCCCCAAATCTCAATTTATACCCATAGTTTTGTTGAAAAAGGCTTTGAACATAAAGCTATATTAGGTTAAAATTCTTTGAGGGAATATCCAGCAATATAGGAAAGCCTATCTGTATATTTTTAAAAATGAATAATGATGGATATTGTTATACAGTATTTAGATTGCTTTGAATATATTTTAAAAAGTGAGTTTTATTAAAAATTCCAATATTTATAATAGGCCAGAAATTGCATTCTTTGCAAACATTCAAATTCATAGTATAACATAACAAATTTTTTTTCTCCTTGACTTATATGTATGTTTTTTTAATTTATTTTTTAAATTGAAGTATAGTTGACTTACAGTGTGTTAATTTCTGCTGTACAGCAAAGTGATTCAGTAGTACAGCATTTTAAATGTTGGGATTACTTAAATATACGGGGCAGAGTTCAAAGTTTGTCACAATCCTATCTGAGTGTCTGGGAGCAAGAAGAGCTGAGGAATGCTGACGCTGGTTCCTGTTGAAGGTGGTGCGGACAGAGGCACGTGGAAAGTTCTGAGATGAATTAGGTTTGACTCAGTTGTGGAGAGTGAGAGAAAGAGGAACCATGGAGGGCTGCTCGGATTTGGCTGGAGCATCTGGGGTGATGATGACGGTGATGGGAAAGGTCTAGCGAGAGGGCGGTCAGGAGCTCTCCTTGGTTGTTCTAGGAATCTCAGACTTGATGGGACACATCCTGTCCCGGGAAGAGGCAGGTAGGCAGTTGAGGTGAGTGTGGCGCTAGGAAGGCCGGGCTGCATCGCCAGGGGCATTGTCCTGTGTGCCTTTGCATTGGTTTTCCTCTTTCAGAGGTGTCCTTCTCTTCTTTCTTATTAATTAGAACTAGTTTCTTTTCACGCATTTCCTGTCACACTTAAAGGTGTGAAGTAAATTTTATCCTTCACGCTCTTTTTTTTTTAAAATATTATTTATTTGTTGCACCGGGTCTTAGTTGTGGCTCGTGGGCTCCTTAGTTGCAGCATGCATGCGGGATCTAGTTCCCTGACCAGGAATCGAACCTGGGCCCCCTGCATTGGGAGCACGGAGTCTTATCCACTGCACCAGCAGGGAAGTCCCCTTCGTGCTCTTTTGACACAGACGACCAGAGTGAGGGTGTAGAGGTGAGGGGGAATTGAGTCAGTGGCTTTCAAACTTTTGGACAGTGACTCAGATGAAAGTCACATTTTATATCATGATTTCTTATTACCCACAGGCAATGTATGTGGATGTATGAATATGTACGTGTGTGTTTATTTATTTATTTATAAAATAGCGCTTACCTTTGCTGCCTGTGGTGTACTGTATTTTCTGTTTCATTTTTTTAAAATGGTGGCAAAATATACATAACATTTACCATTTTAGCCACTTTTAAGTGTGCAGTTCTGTGGCATTAAGTACATTCACATTGTTGTGTAGCCTTCACAACCACGGAAATTTTCTATTTCATTTTCTTTTGTTAAAAAAATGCTGGTTGCCACTACTGAATTGATTTCAAAACTCACAGTTTGGTCCACCCTGATTTATATGTTTTAATCTTCTCAATATCAAATATTCCAGTGTTTTGCTGTTATTTTATCCCTAGTCGCTTTCCTTTTAGCTGGACTTCCAAGCCTCTTGGGGTTTTTTTTGTTGTCGTTGTTGAGGTTTTTTGCCTTTTGTGTAAAGGCAAGATGATGATGAAGATTGGATGCTGCAACCAGAAAACCTTCTTTGTGTCCATTTTCTGAAAATGTAGCTTCTGGTGTTCTCTCTGAGTCTAATGAATGAATTCTCTCTGAGTCTAATGTCCTGTGATGGGTCAGTCAGTCACCTAAGTACTTACTGTTCGTTTACCTTCTACTGTGCAGTTGGGATTTTTAAAAAATGAAGATTTTAATACCTTCAAAGCTCATAGAATCTCTTGCTACTTTTAAATTAGGCCTTTTGCTTTAGCATAGATTTAGATTTACAGAAAAGCTGTAAAGATGGTACAGAGAATTCCCATTTACCCTTCACACAGTTTATCCCAGTGTTAATGCCTTATGTTACTATGGTACATTGGTCACAACTAGGAAACCAACATGTGTACATTACGGTGAACTAAACTCCACACTTTATTCGGATTTCCCTGGTTTTTCCCTAATGTTCTCTGTCCCACGATCCTATCCAGGAGACCACATTTAGTTGTCATGTCTCAGGACCCTCTTGGTTGTGACAGTTTGTCAGACTTCCCTTGTTTTCGAAACCGTGGCAATTTTGAGGAGTTCATCCTTCAATTTGGGGTTGTCTGAGGTTTTTCCTCATGGTTAGGTTGAGGTTATGGGTTTGGGGGAGGAAGACCGCAGTTATAAGTTGCCATTCTCCTCATATATCAAGGGTATCGACTGTCAGCGTGACTTAACACTTTGATGCTGACCTTGACCACCTGGCTGAGGTACTGTTTGTTAGCTCTCTCCACTAAAGTTCTTCTTTTCTTACCTTTTTCCATACTACACTCTTTGGAGGGAAGTCATTAAGTGGAATAAGCTCTACCTCCATAAATTATTTAGAATTCCTCTGTATGGAAGATTTGTCTCTTCTCTCTCATTTATTGGTTTATTCAGTTATTTATTTATGTCATGGATATTTATTTTATACTTTGGGTTATAGGCCAATACTAGGTTTGCCCTAAATGCCATTTATTCTTAACCTTATTTATGAAGTCATTAGTATCTTCTTACACATTTTTCAAACATTTTTGTGATTTTCATTTTAATTACTACCCTGCTGCACTAACCTTAATGATATTAAGGTGAACTTGAAGTCAGTACAGGCAGCACATATGAATTCCACAAAATGAATGCTCTGTCTCTGAGAGAACCCCTGTAGAGGGACAGCTACTAACTTGGGAAATAGATTTGACCATAAAACAGAGTCTCAGTACGTCCTAGGAAAAGTGTAGTCCTAGGAAAAGTGTCAGTGGCACTGACCTCTGTCACTGGAGAGAGTCTGGGCAGTGAAGGGGGCTCTGTGTTTCCCCCCATACTGGCCAAGGCGGGGTCCTGGCTGGACCACTGTAGATTCTGGGGCGCAGGGTTCTAGAGCAGCTTGCCTGTGATCTCAAACAGAGTTTGGGAAAGCTTTTAGGGTAATTGGCCTCATTGAAGATTTTATTTATATTATCTTGACTTCATCTTCTGTGAATGCTATGTAATTGTACTTGGTTGAAAGCCAGAAAAGCGGTATTTGAAAAACGTTCTCCCCTCTCTCCTCTCCATCCCCATTTTTCTCCTGGGTGTTCTCAAATATCAGCAGTAATCTGTTCCTCTGCTGAGAAAGAAAGATTGCTGTTGGGGATTCAGTGACGGGAGCAAAGGAGAGCAAGCTGACTTCAGCTCTTCCTAGAACTGACACTCTCTGGGAAGCTGGTCTGGCTCTCTGGACGCATCTCCAAAAGGCCTTTTTGGGGTATATTTGTTAGAATGTGAAAAGTTTAAGCGTTGGCAAAGTATGAATAGTATATTAATTCTGCCTTTAAAATGATTAGGTAAAAATCATAAATACTGACCAGCCAGGGGGTGTCTGTGGAAGGTTTTTTTTGTTTTGTTTTTCTTTTAATATACTTTTATCTGATTGGTAGCAGCAGCAACATGTGTTCTGAAACCGTTTTCGTCAGAACATGAAGAAAATCTCGTTAACCTTTCAGCAACATACTGAAAGATGTAATTGCAGACAGAAGCGACTTAATCTTCAGGGAGCTTCCTTCTGGCAGTGAGTTATCTCAGAGCCCCCATGGGGAAGGGAACTACTTTCCACTTTTCTTTGTTTTTCTTCAGAAATCGAAAGCTGTGTTTTTAGCACAACGTTGAAGTTCCTTACGTGTTGATAGGATCAGGCATTTTTAACCTGAACTTGCCTCCCCAGGGCTCCGTCCTGGGCGCTCCTCTCTTCCCACCTGTCGTTTCCCTGGGTGATGGCACCTGCTCTCTTGGGATTTTAAAGAGCGAGAAGGAACTTGAACTCGGTGGTACCTTCTGCCCAGGGGTCGCACCTGTGCAGTTGCCCAGCGAGCTCTCCTCTGCTTTCCGGTGCCGCCCCGTCAGTGTGTCCTGACCTGAGCTCCTGGGCTCAGTCCCCTCAGGTTCCCGGCCTCCCCCATGGCCCTCTCCGACCTCCCCTTCGGCTGCTCCCCTGGCATAGCCCCGCCCCTCTGCTGGCCGGTGCCCCGTGCATTCATTTGCATAAGTCAGAAATCAGGACGCCTGTCGCCTCCTCTCATACGCCTCGTCCCCAGCGGGGCACCAGGTCTGGCTGCATCTTCTTCACATGGTCTCCTGCCTTGGTTTTACAGCTACCCCAGTCTGCTCTCCAGGTTCCTACCCAAGTGATGTATCTAAAGCATGTGCATCCATGCCCGTCATTCCTCTTGCAAGCAGCCTTACCTTCTGAGCATGGCACAGAGACCACTCTCCAGCCTCGCTTCCCCTTATGCACGGCCTCTCTCCCTCTCTCTTTGCCGAGACACTCTTCTCTTCCCTGGCACACCTCTCACCCGACTAACTCCATCCGTCCTGCTCCACACGCACCATGGCAGTTCTGCCGGCCCGGACGTTCACTCCTCTGTTTAAAATTGCCTTTCTCAGGATGCCCACCCACCTGCCTGAGTCTCAGTCAACTGAGCCTCCGGCACCTAATCCACTACCTAACACCTAGGAGAGGAGCTGCTAAATGAAGGGATGCACCCTCCTGTTTTTAAGTCTTTTAAATTGATTGCTTGTCATGCTTCACGTGTTCTTCATATCCAGGCACACAAACCATATTTGCCATTGAAACCACAGTACCGGTACTAGGATTAGGGGTTGTAGTTTTTAAACTGGGTTACTGCAGTTGGCATGTTTTTAATGAGAATGGGTTATTAGCTCTATCTCTGTGTGCCCTGTGGAACCTTCTACAGGGTCATGTGGCCCCGAGAGGGGTGCAGTGAACGCATTCAGTCATGGTCTTCGTGGTCCTGACAGTGTGAAGTGAATTTCCTTTGACTGTAATAGGGCTCATAATTTAGGTGTTGGCCTTAGAATACAAGCTTTTAAACAAGAACCCTATTTAAAAGGGTTAAGCCACAAAACCCCTTTCAGATTTTTTTTAGGTTGTGAAATTTCTAGCAAAGCTTTTGACACTTACATAATTAGTTAGCCCTCAATTGAAATCAATTAGAAAAATAGTATAATAGGATCAGAATCTTAATTCTGATTTTCACTGAAATTTTTACTTTTCCTGGATATATTTTTTTACATACTCTGGAGTGATTAGGCTTGTGCTAATTTGTATCTTTATATGGAAAGATATATTTGAACCAACTTTTCATAATTCCAGGTGTATTTTGAAGGTTAATTTAGAACAAAAACAGGCAGACCACTTCATTAATGTTGATATTCCAGAAACAAAAATGGGGAATTGAAGCCTGGAGAGCTTGGGTGTGTTCTGTAAATGTGGTCATCCAGTGCCAGAACCTCAGTGTTGATTACGTTAGACTTAGGGATGCCTTGAGGAGAAGCGGCTAAACTCAGCACCGAAAGTCCGACTCTCAGCTGGCGTCCTTCCACAGGGCACTCGGTGGCCTGGCTGATTACTGACGCACTTGTCACGGTATTTAACAGGGAAGTAACTGGGGAGTCATGCAGTCAGGTGGGTGCTCTGAAGAAAGCGTGAGGCAGATGCAACAGCTCAGGAAGACTTGCCCATGGAAATTACCACATGGTGAAAAAGTGTATAAAAGACTCGGAGAAGCTTATTTTAGACAAGAGAGAAGGTAGTGCTGTGAGCAAGAGAGAGACTTGGGTATTTTGTCGCTGGAAACCCAACTTAGGTCTTAAGAGACAAGCTGGCGTTTTGGCTGTTTGGCCCTTCTTTTATTTTAAATTTATTTATTTATGGCTGTGTTGGGTCTTCGTTTCTGTGCGAGGGCTTTCTCTAGTTGCGGCAAGCGGGGGCCACTCTTCATCACGGTGCGTGGGCCTCTCACTATTGCGGCGTCTCTTGTTGCGGAGCACAGGCTCCAGACGCGCAGGCTCAGTAATTGTGGCTCATGGGCCCAGTTGCTCCGTGGCATGTGGGATCTTCCCAGACCAGGGCTCGAACCCGTGTCCCCTGCATTGGCAGGCAGATTCTCAACCACTGCGCCACCAGGGAAGCCCTGGCCCTTCTTTATTGTGCTTTGGGTTGATGAGAAATAAAGGTACCCTAGGTGGAGCCCAGAGTATTGGCAGCAGTGTTGATTAGCTCTGTAAAGGTGTTCGAGATGTGTCGTGACACCAAGCTTCTTTTTTTTTTTTTTTTTAAAGGATTTTCTTATTTATTTATTTATTTATTTATTTATTTTTGGCTGTGTTGGGTCTTCGGTTCGTGCGAGGGCTTTCTCCAGTTGCGGCAAGCGGGGGCCACTCTTCATCGCGGTGCGGGGACCGCTCTTCATCGCGGTGCGCGGGCCTCTCTCCATCGCGGCCCCTCCCGTCGCGGGGCACAGGCTCCAGACGCGCAGGCTCAGCAATTGTGGCTCACGGGCCCAGCCGCTCCGCGGCATGTGGGATCCCCCCAGACCAGGGCTCGAACCCGTGTCCCCTGCATTAGCAGGCAGACTCCCAACCACTGCGCCACCAGGGAAGCCCGACACCAAGCTTCTTATTGCTTAAGAAGGGGGCAGAGCCTGGGATTTCAGGGTTCAAAGGAGAAATATGATTTCCCAAGGCAGTGTTCTCTGTCTAGGAACACCAATAATGAGATAATGGGGTCTCCTGGCAGCTTGTTACTTTCATTTTAAATGAATTGTCATCACATTATGAGTTTGTTGTTAGAGTCTTCCACAGAGGAAATAGGACTCCAGAGTAACAGTGATTCCCCCCACCCCCCCACCCCCAGTAAATGTAACAAAAGAACATTGGCACTTTACAAATGATTACTGTGGTAGCCTGGACAGTATTTCTCAGATGTGCTCAATAAAGATGTTTTTGGAATCATTACTTTAGGGTTTGCCATTGCATCTACTTTGTAAATGATGTAAGAAAAAGTTTCATTTGCTAAGTGTAGTCCTTCCCAATGCTTTCCCCCAAAGTAGTGGGAATGGACTTTTGAAAGGTCTGCTGTGAGCATGAAAATTCTTTGAATAAAAAAAAAAAAAAAAAAATTTATTGAGAATTTTTGGTCATTTAAAAATTACTCACTGGTTATTCCTTTTTTTTTTTTCCTCCAGAAATCTTTTAATAAAATTCATGTTTCAGGAAGATGGCCGTGTTTACCTCCTGGCATTCTCTCTGTGCTCCACAGATACTTATCCCAGTCTGAGAAGCATGGGTTTAGGGCCGTACCTGCTTTTTCCCTCACTCCAAGTCCTGTGGTTTCTACCCAGTTTGTCCAAGTAAACACAGCTCTGAAGGACATGAGGCTGTTGGGCTAAAACTAAACTTCTCCAGTAGAAAAGAGGATTTGCCACCTGTGGGATGTCTGGAGGAGCCCACGGCCGCTGTCGAAAGTAGTTCTCAGGGAGCAGCTTCTGTAGAAGCAGAGGCACAACCTCCCGAGTTGACCTCTGTGAAAATGTGCACAGTAACTAATCCACGTTGATGTCATGCCTTGTACAGTGGTGACTTTCAGGGTTATGGTGCCCTGTGGATGTTGGTTCCTTTAGCTGCCACTAAATTATTGATAATAGGTGAAGTCCAGTTTGAATAACATGCAACAGTGTTCTAGTTGATAGTCACGGCAGGTGTGTGTATGTACTGTGAATTTTTGGTGAAGTTATTCTTCTGGGAACATGATTAATCTTTATCTCTCAAAATCAGGCCATGTTAATCCAATTAATCCATTCAAAACTGGGTTTAAGTCATTGCCCTTATACTTTATGGTTTACAGAGTACTTTCACATGCATTGTCCTTAGAAAACCAGGTGGATATGTGCTGGTATTCTCATTTTATAGATGAGGAATGAGTTCATAAAGGCAAAACAGTTTAAGATCACAGAGCTGTGTGGTGGCAGGACAGGCACATAAGTTGAGGTGTCCTCTTTCTAGATATGCTTGTCTACCTTGTCTCTAAAGTGGAATAGGTTAGAAGACCATTTTCACAACTAGGTATACTGGTACCTGCTTTCTGCAGAAGGAGACTAAGTCGAAGACTGATAGGTGAAAACAATTGAATTCTCTGGTGAGCTTTAGTAGTGGGGGTTTCCTGGGAAACGCCTGAAAAAAATGAGCATGGCTCTTGTAAGACAGACCCGAGCTGGGTCTTCAGTAACCCTTTACGGGGTGCTAGACGGCTTCTTCAGTTTACACTATTTCTGGGTGTTGCTCACCCACTGACTGTCAGCTGCATAGCTTTTGGAATAGTCTGCAAAGTTCAAATCTGGAATTTTAGGATTATTTGTGGAACATACGCCACTGTCATGTGTGCTGAGAGGTTGCCCTCTGTCCTGGACGGACGTGCTATCCTGTTAGCTTGCTTTGCTTTGTGATTAGATATTTTCAGCTTCAAGTAACAGAAAACCCTGACCCAACCAGCTCAAACAATAAAGAATGTATTATGTCACCTAACAAGAAGCCGGGAGCAGGGTGGTGCTGGCTTGGTTTGCTGAGCAGGTGGGCGTCAGCACCGGGCAGCCGGGTCCTTCCCACCTGTCTGTGCTGCTGGCTGCTGGTCCTGCCCAGTTCCCCCTGGGCCTCACGGCCTCCGGCCGCCCGCTTGAACATCCATGGGCAGCCTAGAAGAACCTTCCTCCTGCGCCTCTTTCTCAGGAGCACCCCTCAGCGACTTCTGCTTAGGCCTCACACGTCAACATGGGTCCACGCTCACCCTGAGCCCCTCCCCGGCCGAGGGCTTGGTGGGGCCACTGGATGGGCAGGGTTTACCTCAGCCCTGGGGAGTGGTGCTCCCCTCACACTGCAGGCTGTGCCCAGGGAGAGGGGGAAGGAGGGGCTGGCCGGCTGCAGTAGTGCCACCAGCTGTCACTTGTGCCCAGCGCGGAGTGGGGGGGCTAGGGCGGTGTTTCTCAAAGCACAGTCCTGGAACCAGCAGAATCAGCACCGCCGGGGAACCTGTTAGGCCGGCTTCCAGACCCCACCCCAGGCCCAGCTTAATCAGGAGCTCCAGGGGAGGGGCCGGCGAGCTGCTTTCACAGGCCCTTCAGGGGATTCTGATGCGGCTCAAGTCCAGACTTGGATGCCATTGGTCCAGGCTGAGGCATCTAAGGGAGCACATTTCAAAATCCACTTTTGGCTGAAGGTGGAATAATGAGATGCAGAAATGGTCTTGGAGGTGAAGCGCAGTGGGTGGCAGTTGGGAGACAGGCTGTGCTCAGTGCGGCTCCTGGTCGCTGGCCCGGGGTTTGAGCAAACCTAGGACTCCTGTATTCCTTTCATGGGACCAGCCTTCCGCCAGCCGATCCGATTTTCCTAAATGAGTTCTGTCCTGGTTATGGGGCGGGGGTGGGTTCCCCCCGTCAGGGTCCACTGTGCCCCAGCAGGCCATCGAGGTCGGCTTCCAGGGAGAACTGAGGAACTTTCTCAGGGATAATTCATTCATTATAAGGGAAGTGAGTCTGGCAGGAAACCTTGGCCCAGGAACAGAAACTCTCAGTTATGGGATGGGAGTGGCCACTGGCAGTACAGGGTGTGTGTGTACTCGGATCTGCCTCCTGGCCCAGCTCCCTCTGGGCACGTGGCTGTGTGTGTGTGTGTGTGTGTGTGTGTGTGTGTGTGTGTGTGTGTGAGTCTGTAGGGGGCTTGTTGGGGCAGGACGAAGGATATTACTTCAGTAAAAACTGAAAGAAATGTTCTAAAAGTTCTGTGAGGAGCTGGGCTGGGCGGGAGCAGCACGGGCACCACCCACACTGAAGGGCACTTGCACATCCTGCCTGACCTTCCCCCCTCCACCCTGGGTCAGGGGTGCTGGCCTGGCCGCAGGAGCGGGGGTGGTGCACAGGGGTGGGTGGGAGCTGGAGAGAAGGGAGACAGTTGGGACCACGGCCTGGGGTGGCAGAGCCTGTCGTGTGACTCGTCAGGGGAGAGAGGCCTCCCCAACCAGACCACAGACGGGGATTCCCTGTGGCTCTTTCATGGTGCAATGGGAGTGTCTGCCAGTGGAGGGGGCAGGACGGAGGAGGGCAGGAGGAAGAAGCCCAAGTTCAAGTGTGCTGTGTTAGTTTCCCAGGGCTGCCATAACACAGTACCACAAACGGGGTGGCGTAAAACAACAGAAATTTATTCTCTCAGTTCTCGAGGCCAGGAGTGTGAAAGCAAGGTGTTGGCCGCTCTCCCTCTGAAACCCGCAGGGAATCCCTCCTTGCCTCCTCTTAGCTTCTGCTGCTTCTCTGGTGACCTTCGTGTCCCTTGGCTTGCAGCCACATGCCACCACCTCTGCCTTTGCCACACATGCCGTTCTCCCTGTGTGTCTCCATGTCTTCACACAGCTGTCTTCTTAAAAGGATGCCAGTCGTATTGTGTCAGGGGCCCGCCCTACCCCAGTATGGCCTGATCTTAACTAATTATGTCTGCAGCAACCCTGTTTCCAAGTCAGGTCACATTCTAAGGTCTGAGGTTAGGACTTCAGCATGTCATCTTAGGTGGACACAATTCAACCTATTACATACGGAGACTCATTTGTGAGCCCTTTGAGGGTCCCCTCACCTGCTTCCCCTGCCCTCCCTGAACTCTGGGGCTCCTAGGAAGTAACTATGGGTGTTGGACTGGCTGGGCATTTTCATTCTGAGAGCTGCACTTACGGGTCACACAGTTTTCGGTTGCCAGGGCTCCAGGGGCAGCTATAGACCCCATGGGTTTTCTTACCGACTCATTGAACCTGGCCTTTTGGTCGAATGGGTTTTATTTCTAAATTATTTCTTTGTGTATCTGTAAGAGCATATCCATGGGAATTCTTTATTTACACAAAATTGTGGGCGCCGGGGACAAGTATTTTTTATGATTTTTTTTTTTTTAACTTGTGGGAAATAAGTGGGAAGGTTGAAGAATATTTCGGTATACACTGAAGTTTAGCAAACAGGCAAAGCCTTGAAATCAAACCACAGTCCTTTGATTAGAATTCAGAAAAATACAACTACTGAAAACGCTGCCAGGCCATGTGTGCTGTGTTGGGGCTGCATGCAGAAGTATCAATATCTTAAACTTGTTTCATTCCCAGTTTAAACCCAGCAAGTGAATCCGTGTGGGTTGATGCACATGCTGAAGCACATGCCTGTGAGCCATTCATTGGTTTGGAGGGAGAATCCTTTCGTTCTTCCCTGGAAATGCTTGAATCAAGATGAGTCTCTTTCTGCCTCCGTATGTGTGGACTGCAATGATCCGGGTGTCTGATAGTGCCAACAGTGAGGCAGAGCTGCTGTTACTGTGGGTTTTTTTTTTTTTTTAAATAAATTCATTTATTTATTTATGGCTGTGTTGGGTCTTCGTTGCTGCGCGTGGGCTTTCTCTAGTTGCGGCGAGCGGGGGCTACTCTTCGTTGTGGTGTGCGGGCTTCTCATTGCGGTGGCTTCTCTTGTTGCGGAGCACGGGCTCTAGGCGTGCGGGCTCAGTAGTTGTGGCTTGCGGGCTCTAGAGCACAGACTCAGTAGTCGTGGCCTACGGGCTTAGTTGCTCCGTTGCCTGTGGGATCTTCGCGGACCAGGGCTTGAACCCGTGTCCCCTGCATTGGCACGTGGATTCTTAACCACTGTGCCACCAGGGAAGCCCTACTGTGGGTTTTAATACTTATCCATCAGGCTACTTGCAGGTGGATGGATGTCCCATCCAAATTGCCTGTTGGTTTGACTTTCATGTAACTTTAATTAGCAGATTCATGTTTTGGGAACATCTGATCTGTGATCTTGAAATTGGTTATGGTTGGCGTAATTCTTGGGTAATTAGGCGCTTTCACAGTGACTCCTCCAGTCATTAGAGGGCTGGGGTAATTTGAGGTTGAAATGTGAGAGCGAGGTGGAGAAAGCCCTTGCGCTCTAGCCCTTAATCTTTTAATCCATTTAACCTGGGTTGTAAATTCAGGCTTCGTTTTAATTTGAAATGTGTTTAGGTAGTTGGGAAGGGGTTTCATTAATTCACCACATTTAGACCATAATTAAGGGAGGTTATTCCTAATTGCCTAAACTCCTTAAAGTTACCGTGGGTACAGTAAGGGTCCATTAAAAGTGTGTTGCTCCCCGTTGGAAACCGAAATTCCAGGTTGAAAAAGTGAGCTGACAGCTAAAGGGAACAAGCACGACAAAAAACCCAGTTCAGAGGTGCGTCCTGGGCATTGTTTTTGTGAGTTCAGAAGTATATTTGTGGCATATGGAGTAGGGTTCATGGACACACAGATGTCAAGTAACCTGGTCTTTTGCTGAGTTTAAGGACCATTTCTCACTTAAATGCGCAACACTATCTACATTTTCTTTTCTTTTTATTTCTGCTTTTCAATTGGGGCTAAAGTGGAAACTGGAGAAGGAGAGAGATGCTTCAGGAGACCTGCATACCTGTAATATTGACTAATAAAAGGAAAGAAGGGGAGAAGTAAGTGGAATAGGAAACTGGAACAAGAAAAAGAACAGCTAGAGGGCCTGGATTGCATGCATTTTTTTTTTGTCTATGCCCTCCCCTCAACTTTGGGATTTTGACCAGGTAGATATGATTATAGGTTTTAATAGTATGGCGTTAAGTCTCCAGCCTTCTGTATTGTTTTCTCAGTGATCCATGTCAGTTTTCTGTCCCTCTGTAAGTAAAATCCTTCAGGAGGTTGGTAAAAATTACTTTTATTCCTGTAAGTCTGTTTAGGGACAACTTTAAATATTTTGTTGCATTAGTCATTTTATTCCAATTTGTATGGTCTGTGCATTTATTTTTTTTTAAACATAGTAAAAGCCCTCCATACACATTTAATATAGTTAATCTCTGTATTACTTTTTAGTAGTACAGATGGTCTCTGACTTACAGTAGTTCAGTTTACAATTTTTCAACTTTACAATGTTGCCAAAGTGATATGCATTCAGGACTTCCCTGGTGGCGCAGTGGTTGAGAATCCGCCTGCCAATGCAGGGGACATGGGTTCAAGCCCTGAAGATACCACATGCTGTGGAGCAGCTAAGCCTGTGTGCCACAACTACTGAGCCTATGCTCTAGAGCCTGCGAGCCACAACTCCTGAGCCCACGTGCCACAACTACTGAAGCCCATGCGCCTAGAGCCCGTGCTCCGCAACAAGAGAAGCCACCGCAGTGAGAAGCCCGCGCACTGCAACGAAGAGTAGCCCCTGCTCGCCACAACTAGAGAAAGCCTGCGTGCAACAATGAAGACCCAATGCAGCCAAAAATTAAAAAAAAAAAAAAAAGTGATACGCATTCAGTAGGAATCGTACTTGGAGTTTTGAATTTGCATCTTTTCTTGGGCTAGTGATAAGAGGTACGATTCACTCTCGTGATGCTGGGCAGGGCAGCCGGAGCTCCCACCAACCCCGCCATCACGAGGGGAAACAGCCGATATAGACAGCCATTCTGCGCCCAGACACCCATTCTGCTCCCCGCTTTCAGCACAGTATTCCATCAATTACATGAGATACTCAGTATTTTATTATAAAATAGACTTTGTGTTAGATGATTTTGCTCAACTGTAGGCTACTGTAAGTGTTCTGATCACATTTAAGGTAGGCTGGGCTAAGCTGACGGTCGGTGAGTTAGGTGTATTGCGTTTCGACTTATGATATTTTCAACTTAGGATGGGTTTGTCTGGATGTTAACCCCATGGTAAGTTGAGGAACATCTGTACTTTTGTAGAGTACTGCTTTTTTGTAGAGTACTTTTTTTTTAAGGTTTCTTTTGGTTTCCCAAATAAGGATTTTTAGTATCGAAGAATTATTTACGCTATTACAGTATGTGAGTTTTCTAAACTTATATAGCTTTTGGAGGCTGTCCCGGTGAGAGCTGTGAAGTAAGATGTGAGACTCAGGTGGAGATGGGAAGGATGACCAGAGGGAGGCAGGGCATTTTTCCCATCCTCAAGGTAGTTAGTAGCCCAGGGGCTGGAAGATGTGCTTGGTGCCAGACCCTGTGGGTTTGGATCTCACTTCCTACTTATTAACAAGTTGCCAAAACTCTGTGCCTCAGTTTCCCCTTCCCTCAAACGTGGGTATTATGAATAGTACCTACTGCAGTTTGTTGTAAGAATTAAGTAAATACACGTAAGGTGTTTAGAACAGCGCCACGCATGTAAGCACTCCAATATTACCTGCTGTGAGATCGAGAAGGTTGTCCTCGTTTTAGTTGCACCTGCCGTATAACATCAAGGGACCCTGCTCTGGCCTGCACCTGTCCCTTCTCCAGGGAAAATCCTTTTTTTAGGAATTGTTGCGTTTGAGAAGCCAGTACTAGTGTGGCTAAGGCCGCAGGCTCAGAGTTTGAACCCTATCTCTGGCTTTATCAGCTATGTGATCTTGAGACTCAGTTTTCTCATCTGTAAAATTGGGACAGTAATACTACATACTTCACAGTCACAGGATTGCGTGAGGATTAAAAAGGTTACGTGTAAAGGAAGCTCTTCAGAGTGGAATATGCAGCACATATCCAAGTGTGTGTATGCTTTAAAGAAATAATAATCTGTGTCTTAAGGAAACAGTAGGCTAAGTTTACCAAGACATACTTAAAATGATGTTCATCTTTCTACGGTGGGAAAAAATTAGAAACAACCTAATTTATTTTGGGAAAGAATTAGAGACAGCCTACGTGTCCAGCAGTACATCCATATAGATAATGTCGTAGTGAAATGTTTGTGAGAGAAAGAGGTTCATGATACTGAATTTTTAATAGAAAAAAATTACGGACAGATGTTAACTAGACTTATTGTGCTCATTTTGCAGTATACAAATATCAAATCAGTATGTTGTACAGTTGAAACTAATATAATGTTATGTGTCAATTGTACTTCAATAATGGAACCATTTATCTTAAAGAGTGATGTCGACTCAGTGGGTCTGTGCCAGGTTCTGTGATAGGCTTCCCCCTATATTACTTTGTTTTGTCCTTGTGACACCTCCCAGGGATGCTATCCGAAACACGGAACTACCTGTGTGATGCTGCACAGAATCACTTCTGCAGTCTGGAAGAATACACTTGAAGTTGTTCAGTGTTTTCATTTGGTAGTGAAGAGTTATTTTTATTTTTGCCTATTATGCCATAAGGTACATTAAAAAATAAGACATCTTGGCTTAGGGGAACTCACAATGAGGAGGGGAAACAGACTGAGAATAGACAACCAGGGTCCCTGATGGCATCTGAGCACGGCAGCCAGGGAGAGTCCCTTCGCTGAGGCGGTTCGCATTCCGTGGTAGACCTTGCTTGAGGCTGTCTCACCTGGAGAGTGGGAACTTGTCTTCTTGCAAAGGAGGATTATGAGGCCTTGGGAAAGGGAAAATCGTGCAGAGCTATTTAGTTACCAGGAGCTGTGGGTTAGAGGGGCTGGGAGAGAGTTGACGCCCTGGTGCGGGTGAGGTGATGCTCTGACGGGGGCAGTGGCGTTGGGGGCCCTGCTTTGCCAGGTGTCTGCCCTTTACTTGCTGCATCCTGCGGAGGTGTGAGGGGGTCCTGGGGGAGGGGTAGCAGCTCTTTACCGAACAAGTGTGAACTGCTTCAGCCTGTTCAAAGGATGTGGCTGTGCCTTAGCTTAGGGCGTGGAGGCCAGCGCTGGCCGGAGAAGAAGTCTGAAGACAATTCCTCGAGGGCCAGCAAGGCTCGTGATGCCAGGCCAGCCGCGCTCTGGGGTGGGGTAACTGAAGTCAGAAAGTGGTTGGTTGAAGAGAATCCTGTTTGGAGTGAGGGTGTCAACATAGATCGGGCTGTGGATTTAATGGTTAGGAATTCTCTAGAAAGGTATCAAATAGTACTTGCCTAGAAGCTGGGTCTAAACTACAGTTTCAAAAAAAAAAAAACATTTAAAATCACTGAATGCCGTATTTAAGCAGAATTTGCTGTAGAAGCGTGGAATACAAATGATAAACGCAGGCTGCTCTGTTACACTGGGGATGGAGAGGCCCACCGAGACAAAGGGATATTTGCCTTTCAAGAAGCCCCCACTGTGGGGAAGGCCACCTCCTCCCTCAGCCCCAGGGGCTGCTCGCAGTTAGCCTGAGTCGGCGCCCTCCGCATAGACGTGTGTGTAGAGTGACCATGACAGTTTCATGGTGGTTCCCTCGCCTTTGCCCTTGACCGATCTAGGATTGGACGTTACGAGGACAGTTTTGAAGGGATTGTTTGAGGACTTTGGGAAGGTTTTCCTCACGTCTCCACAACAGCGGTGGGGCTGTGATGCTGAAGGGATGGCAAGGCGGGAATTCGATGACGTCATTGAGCCGCGGAATCAGCCTGCCCAGGACCGCCTGGTCCAGGACGTTGGGTCTATGAGTCATGTGAGAGAAATACTCCTGTTTAGCTTGTTCCGAGTCAGGCCTCGTGCTGCTTGAAGCTGAAAACATCCTGTTACACCTGTGTTTCAGGTGCCTCTCCTCCGGCCTCCAAGACAAACTGGTCACAAACCCGTGACTCCGTCACCCAGTTTGAAACGTTTTGCTCCATAGAATCATCTACCTAGAGAGTTAATTTGTTTCAATTAGGTCTTATATTTTATGTTATTCATATTTTCAAAGACCTATTTTTGAAGGCTGCATCTCAGATAAAGCATTTTCCACGCCACAGTTGAGTCACGTCTGCTGGTGCTGCTGTAGAAAAGAAAGTTAATTTGGGCGCTGAACTCACAGCCTTGAAATTAGAAGGTGATGACAGACACTAGCGCCTGGCTCTTCTTTATCAAAGACTGTGCTCTTTTCCACTTTTTACCATTTCATCTGTGTTCACAAAGATGCCTCTCAAAATGCGGAAATACTTAAATATTTTTTTCTTTTTCTCGTGAAACATTTCAAACATGAAGAAATCTTGAAAGAACTGTAGAATGAACATCCAGAGCCAAATCTCATAGATTCAGCTTCTTTTGGCATCCTTAAAGCTTTTGGTAGCAGAGGCCAGTGTTTAAGCATTTTGAAGTTTCTGGCTAAATTAAGAAAAAGGCTGTGTTGCCTTCCCTGCCTTTTTATGTTTTCACATTTAAGGCACGGCTCCTTTTCCGTCCGCCTGCCGTTCTCCGAGTCTGTGTAAGTTTGAGGAGGCGGGTGGGAGAAGAGGGCAGAGGCTGGAGAGAGAGCATCTCACTCTATCCACACACACACTGCTTAGTTGGTCCTGGACAGAGATGGGGGTCCCCAGGAGGCCTGTGCAGGGAGCCCTTTCCCTCCAGCCCTTTATGTGCTTTTGCCCCCCAGGAGGACGAGGAGACCGTGAGGGGCCTTCCCCGGCTAGGAACTGTACCTCAAAGTCCACTCTGGGCAGAGAAGCAGGGTTGCAGCCGCAGAGCCAAGGGGGCCGAGGCCAGCTCTCCCGGCTCTCCCACTCATTTCCGGCTCGCTGCTTAATTTGAAATCCTGGAACATGTGTTTTAGTGAATTGGTTCATGAAAATGTTTTTTGCAGGATTCTGGAATAGAGGCGGTACCTTCTTTAGTACAACATACATGGATAATTGCACTATGTGAGAGAGAGAGTGTGTATTTTTGGAGGTAGGTAGGGAGGTGGAGGGTGAATACAGGTCTTTTAAACTCTGTCTTCACAGGATGCAAATCGTTTCCTGCCTTAATATTTATGCAGAGTGTGAACAAGGAAGAGCTGAGATCCCATGATCCTCTGGGACCCCAAGATCTTCTCACTCGGCCCTTCTGGACAAGGCTGGGCCTCCTGCTTGCCTTCATCTTTTTCCCTTTCAATCCCTTTGGAAACTAGTGGTTAGAAGCTGGAAACTGAGAAGTTGCCATTTAGAAGTTTATACAACATATGCAGGAGAGTCTTTTCCAAACTTTACAGTTGTGTCAGCTTGGAGCTTTTGCCAGCCCTTCTTGCAAAAAAACCCCAAAACCCTCTGGAGTTAAGAGAAACCTCCCAGTCCTGCAGGGCCAGTTCTGCCTTGTAGTGTGGAAGCCTCACTGTTTTTGTTGTCTTTCTCTTGGAATGCAGTCTTACGTAGAGAACTTGGGCTGTCTCTGATTTTCCTAAACCTTTACCTGGCTTATCCTAGACATTTTTTTCTTTCTTCTGTTAGTATAGAAGTCTGGGTCAGGCCTGAACGCACTGTTTCATGGCTCTGAGACTGTGCCTTATGCTTGTGACCGCTGGTCCTGGGCCGTCCCTTTCCCACGGTCAGGGATGCTGAGATCTCAGGCGCTGGAGCCCCCATAGGCCCCTGGGGGGTGTGGAAGCTGCCCAGCACCCACCCGCCCAGCAGCTTGCTATGGCCAGGCCACGGCGTGTCCCCTGGAGTCTCAGGCCCGGTGGGAGTCATGTAAGTCTCTGCCGATGAAGAAATCAGTGCCTTTATGGCATCCTCTACACTTGATTGGTTATTCAGCCTCGGCTTGAACGCGTCGGGTGACGGGGAGCTCGCCGCCTCTGACGCTGACTTCCCATCGTTGAGCGTCTCGTCGCTGGGCTGTCCTGCGATGGGGTTTCCCGTCTGCCGTCTTGGCCTCCACCAGCTGCTTCCAGTCAGCCTTGTGGAGCAGCGCAGAGCAGGGCCGTTCTCTCTGCCGGAGGACAGATAGTTCTTCACAGATTTGGAGACGGTTGTCAAATCTCATCTCTTGGTTGATTTTACCTAATTATTTTTTAAACGTCTCCAGGCTAACTTATTCCTCATTTTTTCCCAGCTCTAATGTTAACTTGGTCAGAACTTTTTTTTTAGTTTAACTTCGGCCAGTGCTGGCTAACGGGGTTCAGTTGAAATCCCAGCGGTGCCATATGGGGTGAATTTATTTCTTCTGTTGTCTGGACTCTCCTGATCTAACGAAGCCTAAGATTTCATCAGTGCGGCTGCACTGTCTCTTCCCACTTAGAACAGGATGGCTGAATGAAAGCGGGAGCAAATGCAAAACAAAACAAAACAAAAAACCCTTAAGCCTTTCTTTTTCTCTGATCCTTTTTCTTCTTTTTACCAGTTCTCTTTCTCAATATATACTTAGGTAGTTAATTACCTTCTTTAAAAAAAAACAAAACTTAAAGTGTAAGTATTTACATTTGGTCTTGCTAAGGTTTCATCCTGTTGATTTGGACCTGTGTTAGCCTGTTGAGCCCAAAGAAAAACACACACACTTTTTTTTTCCTAGTTGTGAAAATTGGGCCCCAAGTGACTTCGTCTCCTCTCTCTCCCAAGACCTCATTTAAAATGACAGGATAGAAATTTAAAAGGTAGAAAGAGCCCATAGTAAACAAGTGTTTGGGAGAGGAGTTACCAGTTGATAAGAAATTTCCAAAAAATCCTGGAAGATTGAAAATGGATGAAGATGGTAGCTGATGAGGAGACAGAGAAAGGCTTAAAACATGACAATGAAGGGGGTCCACCAAGCCTGCTGTGGACTTTCAGAACAGCAAGGAGAAGGGGATGGTTCTTGAAGGTTCTTCTTGGGAGGCGGGTGGGGATTGGTGGAGAACAGGTCAGGTCGCTAATGAAGACACCACAGGGGTCTTCTGTTTGACCGTGCAGGATGCCTAATGAGGATGTGGGACTTAGCATGCCCACCTCACAAGGTTGTCGCCAGTATTAGATAATGTGTGCAAAGCATCCACTGTATTTCCTGGCACGTGGTAAGAGCTGTCTGGGTGTGTGTGCAGGTGTTACTGCTATTGTTACTATCACTGCACCTACTGTGCCGGGGAAGCAGTGTATCAGGACCAGGATCAGCTTCATGAGACAGACAACTCAGTGGCATAAACAAGATAGAAGTGGGTTAAATAAGATCGATGTTTACCTTTAGACTGCTTATCTGAGAGTGCAGTGGGCAGGCCAGGGCTGCTGTGATGGTTCCATGCTCCCCAAGGTTGTGGCTCCTCTGTCTCTTGGTCTAAAATGACTGCTTACCCTGCAGGGTCACATTCGTATCCTCTCCAGGGAGGAAGAAGGAGCGGCAGTAGCATTTGGCTACCCCCCCCCTCCTTAAGGCCACTTCCCGGAGGTAGTCCCCAAACTTCAATATACATCTTATTTCCAGAACTTAGTCATGTGATTGCATCTCAGTCAAAAGGTAGGCTGGGGAAAGGAGTCTTTTCTGCAGCCATGTGCCTGCTTAAGCATTTCTTTTAAGGAGGGAGGAAAAAACAGCTGTTGTGGTTGGTAGCTAGCATCCTCTTTGTCGCAGTAGGCTTTAATTATCAGTACACCAGGTCCCAGACTTCTGGAGTATAAGATTTGTTTCAGCTCTTTGGGACTTAACACAAAGGTCCATTGATAGATTAACTTATATGTTGGTCGACTTAAGAATTATGTGTTAAACTAGGCGTTAAACCACAGAAGCTTTTAATATGGCTGAAATTCATTTAAATGAGCTCCACTGAAAAAGTTCAGTTTAACCTTATTTTTGAAAAGATCTGCCGATACGGAGAAAATTGGAAATTACTGAGGCTGTCTTGTGAGGCTGGTATTAGTCATACAGTACCCTTTTGGTATGGAGACAATTTGCGCAGATTCCTTTGACTGTTAGGGGACACTTGCAGCATTCAGTGTTTATAACTTCTTGTTATTTGATCTCTCTGCCCTGGAAGTGCTCTAACTCTCTACTGTCACTCCTGGGAAATCGGCATCTTAGATTTTTCACATTATTCCCGTCCGTTCGTTAGGAGGATAACCACGGGGTCCATGACCCTGTTCCTAGAGATGAAATTTCTAGAAAGCCAGTTACTGCAAAGTCTCATCTTGCAGGATGATCTTTTTTTTAAGTCTTCCTGACTATGTTTATTTCTCTTGACCCAAATACTTGAGATTTATTTTTAGTTGGCAAAACTCAGAGATGTCTAAAGGTTAATCTTAAACTGTATAAACTGTATAAACTGTATATTAAAGCGAAGACATAATTTCAGTTTCTCACACTTAACTCGGAGAGTACTTTCTCACTTAGGAAATTTCTCAAGAACCTTAACACTTAGCAAATGTCCGTGTGATGTTCTCCGTTGCTGTAACTTTCTTGTTCAGTTCATTTTTTCCCTTATCCCTTTTTAGAATGCAAAGGAATTTTCACATTTTAGGGATTTGGTTATTATTCCTTCTTGCCCTTGGAGCATAACATAGCTTTTAAACATAAACCGGCACAGGGTTAACCATATTAGGTAGGATAGAATGGAGTAGGCTAAGTGGCACAAATGGACAGCTGTTTAAAATATAGCAAAATGAGTAGATTCTGTCTCAGTGACTGTCGTTTTCAAATTCAGTCATTATTTATACTAAATTCTATTTAAAGCAAGTACTAGGATATAAACCAAAATATTAAATAGTTAAGAAAAAAATGTTAGGTGTATATTAAATTCATGCCTTAATTCAGTTTCGTGGCCAGAGCTAGGACAAGGATTCAGGGAACCTGGGTCCTACAGCTTGCTAGTGATGCGATTTGGGGCAAGTCATTTGACTGCCGAGTTTATTTCACCACAGACAAAATAAGGCTAATGTCTGCCTTGCCAGCCTCATTGCAAGAATTTAATACTATGATGGTTATGGAAGTGCTTTGAAAATGATTGAGGGTCATGAGTGTAAGGTTATGTTATGGAGGAATCACAGCTGAGACTAGAAGCAAATCTTGAATAAGGAAAGAAAAAACAGAAAACTCTCCGCTTTTCAATAAATATTGTTTTCAAATATATTGAAGTCTTTGCTTTTAAATGAATAGTGAAAGCTAAATATGTTGGTTCTTTGTGTTTTATCTTAAGCAAGAGAAAAATTGGCTTGTTAGAATGATAATTATTTTGTGGCTTGGTTAGTCTGAGTTGTAATATAGATTTTCTTATAAGTGATGTCTTTTTTTCATTTATTCCATAGAACTAGCAAAATGTTATGATTCTTTTAATGAGGTTACCAGATTTTCTTCTACCAAAAGGCTTTTTCTACAAACTAGTGACATTTAGGGTATATGAAAAGCAGAACCCTTGACTCTGTGTCTCTTCCTCACTTTACCCCGACGGTACGCCTTTGTCAAGGATGGATGGGCTCAGTTGAATCTCAGCTTGTTTTCCAGAGTGAGCAGCCTTGCTGAGCAGTGAGAGTGCCTGCAGTTCTAGGGGGCCTGTGGGAGGGGAGGTTAGGGCTGGCTAGGCACGTACTGTAGGGTGTAGAGCAAGTGTCAGGGGACCTTGGAGGGAGGATGAAGACAACTTATATGTCTTTTTGTCCATAAGTAGTTGCAGTGTAATACCTGTCTGTAATGAACTCCAAAACTGTAAACTCATTCTTTAATTATAATGTGAGTGTACACGTGTTTGTGTATCACTTGAATTAGAAGTTGAAAGCACATTATGTACTGAAGAGGAAAAGAAAATGTTAAGTTGTCAGGATTCAGGCTCTCATTCTGTTTGGAAAACGAGTTGTAAAGCCCATGACACATCAATATGTGTATGAGAGAGTACTATAATTTTATTGCCCGGCTAATATGTCTCATGCCACTAAAATGAGGTGGGCAATAAAATAATAAGGATTCAGAAAAATGGAGGTAACTTGGAGTCTGAATAGTAAGATAGAGACTGTTGAAATAAGCAGGAGAGGACCTGAGAGGAATGAGGGGCATCAAATTGGAAGTGAGACCCAGGGTTCTGCCAGGGCACTGCTGGCCAGAGCAGAGGGGTTTTTTTTGGTGTGACAAACATAAATCTCATGGATGTGTTATACCAGGTTTTGATAGCTTGAATTCTTGTGTGAGGAATGAAAACTTTTCCATGAAGCAAGAAGGATCAGAGAGAAAGTGAAGTAGAAGATGATAGCAAAGAAACAACTTATGTATAATTAGACTGTGAAGAAGAAAAACAAAGTTGTGTAGTGGTACTAATATTTAAAATCCAGGAAAACTTTCCAAAAATAAAAGAAGACTTGAATCTATAAATTGGAAGAGCCTGTCAAGTACTTGGGGGTAATTAACCCAAAAAGATCAACGTGGAGATATATTCTAGAAAAAGCACTCGACTTCAAAGAAAAGAAAAAAAATTCTCAAGGGCTCCTCGCAAAAAGATTGAATAATGTACAAGGGCAACAAGGATTTGCTCATTATCACGTTACTCAAAATGACATATAAATCAAGGCCACAGTGGAGCAGCATTTGCAAAAGATCTTTAAGTGCCAACCATGGATTTATATCCAGACAAGCTGTCCTTCAAGTATCGAAGCTAGAAAAACAGTTTTAAGCATACACAGCCTCAGGGAGTTCTGCACCTTTGAGCCCTTATGGAGGAGTTTGTGAGAGAATGTACTTTATTTAACCAAGAAGTGACTGGGGAAGCTTCAGGAAGATGACTGAGGGTGAGCATTTTGTATTTTGTTTGCAGGTCTAAGGCTGAAATGGAGGAAGAGACAAGGGTGGGAGAGTAAAAACCATCCCCATAACCGTAATTGGAAGCTCTGGGAGGTGGTTTTCTGTCTCCGTGTGGGTCCCTTCGAAGCCGCTGCTGAGATGGAGTTTGGTGTGCAGGATGTTTGTGAAGGATGAACGCCTGTGGAAGGGAGGGGCAGAAGCAGGATGGGGTAGAGGGAGGAGAGTCAGCTGCCCGTGGGTCTGCAGAGCCTGGCCGCACCGCAGGGAGCTTCGGAGTGTTCACGCCCAGCAGAGCTGCCCAGTCTTGGGCTCTTGCACCCCATCTCCGTCAGTCACTGGGTGTGGGCTGCCCTTTGAAGGGTCTGTTTTTGGGTGGGTGGCCGAGGCAGACCCCGAAGGAGCTGGAGGCTGTCTACCCACAGCACATCTCCACGCCCACTTAATACTTTTTCTTTCGTAGAAGACTGTGGTCAAAGTGATAATTTAGAAAGATAATTTCTTCTCACTGCCATAGACCTGTGTTGTTTTGTGGTTTCCCAGGACCTTTTGAACATCCTCTCCATATTTGGGTAGCTCTCTGTATTGTGAATCCTGACTTTCCACAGAGAATACACAGCAAAACCCCCAACCATAAGAAGCCCTCACACTGTATAACTTGCCTCTCTTGCTGTCAGGGCGCAGACGTTTGACTTAAGTGCTGCCAGTTTGAGTGTGAGCCCCTAGCAAGACTTGGATTTGCCACTGAAATGTGAAAAAAAGAGGCAAGGCTGGAAATACCCATTTTGATGCTGGTGTGGCTTCAGAGGCGGCTTTCTGATCACGGCGGAGCTGGGTGGTTCTGGTGCTGGTAGCTGCTCCCTTACAAGACCAGTCCTGTAATGTGATTCAGCCTGGACCCCAGGCCTAGGAGACAGCCTAGTCCCCTGCCGCAGTGAATGCCTGTAAAACATGTAGAAAGGGTTCTGTGACTGGCAACTAAGAACCTGACACATGCATAGCATGGATTGTGGGGAAACCAGCTTGGGGGCAGGGAGATCAGCTAAAAGACACTGAGACAGTCCAGGGGGGCACTGGTAAAGGCCTGACCTAGGATGGAGTTAGTAGAACCTGAGTGGATTTAAGCAGAGTATGAAAGAAGCAATGAATCACATTTAATGATGGTTAGAATAAGGAATTGATGGGCAAAATCAGACAGTATTCAGCACTACCTCTGGGGAATGGATTTGGGTGTGACAGGGATGTTTGGGTGTCTGTGAATGACAGTGAGGCAGACATAGTTTTCAGTTTTTACCCTGCTGTGTGTTGTGTTGACTATATGCTTATAGTATTTTCATGAGTTTAACAAAGATAGCTCTGAGGTTTGAGTCAGGAGGATTAGAAAAATTGGAGGGTCCAAGTATCAAATTTTGGTATGTGTATTATACCTGTGTTTGAACATGTTATTTTTTTATTTATTTATTTTTTAATGAAATGAGGTTAAGGATTTTTTTTTTTTAAGACAATCAGATGTTTTTATTTATTTATTTATCCATGGCTGTGCTGGGTCCTCGCCTCCACGCGAGGGCCTATCTCCAGCCGCGGCAAGCGGGGGCCAGCCCCCACCGCGGTGCGCGGGCCCCCCACCATCGCGGCCCCCCCCGCCGTGGAGCACAGGCTCCAGACGCGCAGGCCCAGCAACTGTGGCCCACGGGCCCAGCCGCTCCGCGGCATGCGGGATCCTCCCAGACCAGGGCCCGAACCCGCGCCCCCTTAATTGGCAGGCAGACTCCCAACCACTGCGCCACCAGGAAAGCCCCAAACATGTTATTTTTTTTTAATCTGAGAAGTCACAATAAGTCAAATGAAAGAAGGCAATGAAGACTGGAATTGTAGAAAATTATACAGATGTTCCATTTGAATCCTAAGTTCAGAACTCATAAAGCACAGTTACTGAGTTTCCTCTATGTACCAAAAGATTTGCTAGGTTCTGTAAATGTTTTCTCATTTAATATTTTCCTCTCACCTCTGTATTGTAGGTAATGTCATCCACTAAATAAATTCCCAGCACACATTGATTGAAGATGTATCTCATAGGTTTCCTTCAATTGAGGGATTTGATTTAATGTTTGCTTTAAATGTCCTCTTTTAAGTGACTTAAAGAGTTGGTACATTTTTATCTGTATAGAACTCTATCACTATAATGCTTTTTAAATTATTAATAGTACATCATGAAAATTAAAATAGTTTAACCTTGGGTTAATTTACAAATCAGGAATGTACATCACCCCTCCACAATTAACAACAAATTTTAATATTTACTTATTAATTAGTTCAGCGGTTCTCAATCCTGGCCACACTTTAGAATCACCTGGGGAGTTAAAAAAAAAATACTGATGCTACTGGCTCCACCCTAAAGTAATTGAATCAGAATATGGGCAGCCAAAGTTGAAATTGCTGCATCAGGATTTCTTTTGTAATAGACTGGCAGCTGCTTTCATGGTGCCCTTGTTTTGATCTTGCTAACTGGAATATGATCTGTCAGGAAAGGGATGACAGTGTTTATTTTGTTAGAAGGCTAAGTTTTCATTTTAACGTGAAGGCATGTCTGATGATGTGAGAGGGTACGAAAACACTCATCCTTACATTATAATTTTGATACCTGACTCTCCTTTGTCGAAGAATATGTGTATGAAACAGCCCAAATTAGAATCAGATTTTGGATAATTTTTTCTTAATCTCTGTCCTGTGCTTCCTTGTCATCCCCGTCTTGTCATCCCCGGCTTTTGAATTTAAGGTCTATCCATGCAGGAGTCTTAGAGCAACGGCCTTCGGAGCCAAGAGGATGCGCACCTGGGGGTACTTTGAAGCCTTTTTGAGGGATATGCCGGCACCCATCATTTAAAGGGAATCAGTTTCAGATTCTTCGATCTTGAGTATCATCAGCCTTAAAATGGACCTGCCTGAGGAAATGCCTGTGGCCCAGGTAGCCTGCTGGTTCCCCTTTCACACTTCTCCTTTCAGAATTACCACTCTTTAAAGGGAAGGCACACCTCTCACCCACCTCTCACCTCATCCTCAGGGTGCCAAGCAAAGGGATGATCAAAAAACTGGTGTGTGGGCTTCCCTGGTGGTGCAGTGGTTGAGAATCTGCCTGCCAATGCAGGGGACATGGGTTCGAGTCCTGGCCCGGGTAGATCCCACATGCCGCGGAGCAACTAGGCCCGTGAGCCACAATTACTGAGCCTGTGCGTCTGGAGCTTGTGCTCCGCAACAAGAGAGGTTGCGACAGTGAGAAGCCCGCGCACCGCGATGAAGAGTGGCCCCCGCTCGCCGCAACTAGAGAAAGCCCTCGCACAGAAACGAAGACCCAACACAGCCAAAAATAAATAATAAATAAATGAATAAATTAAAAAAAAAACCGACAAAAGAAACTGGTGTGGCTGCTGCGGGAGGGAATGACTCTAAGCACCGGGTAAATGATCCTCTGCAAATAAATTTCCCATTCTTCCAATAAAATTGAAAGAAGACTTAATTGAGTGGCCAGCTGAGAGATTATTAAATATCACAGCCATGGATGCATATTATTTTTCTTTGCTAGAAAAATCTTTTTCCATTTCCATCTACCTGTTTATGTGAGCTCATTTGCTCAGTGCCTGCATCTATAAGAACTAAATGCAATCCTACATTGCATATGGCACCTTGTCTTATTCCAGTAATAAGTAATAATCTCCTACAAAGAATAAACTAATGGGAGGGAGAGTACCATCCATATCATTAAGATGTACATTTCCAGTAAAATTTTACTTAGAATAATTTGTAATATTTCTTTGGTCAATTTTGTCCTTACAATGCTAATTGTATTTACCTCAATTTAGAAGAAACTGTTAACACTGATTTGTATGGTTAAATACATAAATCTCAATTTGTTTACAGATATTTGAGGTGTGATGGACTTTCAAGCATAAAAGTATATTAGAATGGAATACTCTGGGGAGAGTGGAAAGGACAGATGAGATCAAGGAGAAAGGGAAATGATGTACAATTTCCAACTCTTTTTTTAAAAAATACATCTTTATTTATTTATTTGGCTGCACCTGGTCTTAGCTGCTGCATGTGGGCTCCTTAGTTGTGGCATGTGAACTCTTAGTTGCAGCATGCGTGTGGGATCTAGTTCCCTGACCAGGGATCAAACCCGGACCCCCTGCATTGGGAGTGCTGAGTCTTATCCCCTGTGCCACCAGGGAAGTCCCTCCAACTCTTAAAGAGTCAGTTCATTTATTTTTTTAAATGTATGTTGGTATGTGGGAGATGGTGATGGAATTTAGACCAGAAGAGATACATTTAAAAGTGATGTAATAGTTTTATTTAAAACTCAATATTTACAGTATGCCAGAAATCATCTTCTTTGCAACCATTTGTGAGATTTTGAATGTTACGTTCAAAATGTGTGGAGTACATAGTTTTTCCAAATCCTTTTTGGGATTTTGCAAACAAAAATGTGAAGGAAGGCCTGTTATGGATGCAAGCATGAGGAGGAAGACAGGTGTCATTTATTTCTTTATTTTTCCTTAGTTAAAATACCTGGAAAGATGACATAATTCAATATTTTTAAGCCTCTTAGCAATATTTTAACAAAAAAGGATAATTGCCAAATTTTAATATGGTGTCCAAAAATGCACGCTCTTTTTTTCCTAAGATCACTTAACTTTTCTAGGCCCATTCTTCTCTGAGCCTTTGTCGATAACATTCCTGACATCTCCTTGTCTTCTGCCTTCCTCCTGCTCAAAGAATGTTTTCCAGTTTAGATATGCAGACCCTTTGCATTTATCAGTAGATGTTGGTGGGGTTTTAACTCACCAGTTTGTCACACTCAGGTATGCCTTTATCTTTAGGTAATTTTCATTTTTTCTGCTGGTTTTAGTTATCAAGGAGTCTAGAGAGATTTGGGGATGCCTGAAGAAGTCGATGGAGCCATGGAGAAAGTCAGGATACTCTGTGGTCTCCTACTTCAAGCTGTTTGCATTTACAGATACTTTGTGTCATGGTAGCCTGAGGGGGGAATTGGTATATGCCTTTCCTGATGCCTCTACCTGTGTATTCACTAGAGAAAATTGTGAGATTTGACCGTTAAAAGCTTATTTCTGTTCTCAGTCTCGAGTAGGTAGGATAGGACCTCTACTCTGTCATTTTTGATAATTTTGAAAAGATATAATAACCAAAATATGCTTATCAAATGAGTAAATTGAAAATTGAAAAAGGGCAGAATGCGTTCAGTTTGGTTACATTTTGTGAGCAGATTAAGTATTGGGAGAACAGTATAGGTATTCTTGTTTTCGTGCTTATTCTCTTTCACTACTGAGGTTTCATAGTATTGCAGACACTGTCATAATATAAAAATATTTAACAATAAATGAAACACTTGTAAACATGGTCTCCATTCAAACATGCCTTCCTGCTTAATACTAGCTTCTGTTCCACCCATTTCCCATCTGGTTGGTAGCCAGGGTCTTTGTGTTGGCAATGGAAGAAGAGAAAATTGACACAGGTGATATATTTGATGCTTCAAAAGAGGGTGGTTTAAATGTCAAAACATTAAGGCATGCTCTTGTGAAAATTAATATAGCCCTTAAATATTTTAGCAGAAATTATTTCTGTCATATCATGCTAGTATTTGTCAAGAATTATGCTAAAAATTCTCAACTTTTGACTCATTTTTTGTTTCTACTGAGATTTAGGGCATGGTTGGGATTATAACAAAATTTATTAACTATAAAACACTTATTTTCATAACTTAGTTTTATATTTTTAAGGCATAAAGTCCCAGATAAGTCTCTCTCCCTCCCTCCCTCTCTCTCTCTCTCTTTTTTTCTTTTTCCTTCTCTCACTATTGTGGACGTTAAGTGGATTCCTTTAAACAGCTTTTTTTCAGGTACCAGTTCTCCCTTGGATATGGCAAAGCATAGGCTTTGAAGGCATAAACCTGGGTTTGAATCCTGGTTCAGCCCTTTGCCCTGGACAACCTTGATCAGATAAATCCCTGCAAGCTTTGATTTCCTCCTCCGTAAAAAGGGACTAATGGTGCCTTTCCCAGAGCATGCTGAGAAAGTGTAATGCATATAGTGCACATAGAAAGCTCGTAGTGTGGGGTCTGCTCAATAGCAGATGCTCCCTGATAGGGCCAGAGCCTGTCATTAAGTAAGTGCTGTGTTACTCTTGCACCTCAGTTACTTTGTACTTGGCATTTGTGTCAGCTAACGAGGGAACTGCTTCTTAAACAATGAGAAACGAGTCAAGAATGTGTAGTGACATCAGTAGGAGGACATGTTTCCATTTTCAAAATGGAAATCGTTTTTTAATTTTAAAGGTTATAATCATAATAGCTAATTTTTAAGTGTTTGCTTTATGTTAGATACTGTTTAAAGCCTTTTACAGCTGGAATCTCATTTATTCCATCTCATGAGCTAGATGCTGTTAAAATGGGTATCACTACTATCCCCATTTAATAATAGGAAACCAAAGTTAAAGTTAGTACTCACTCAGGCTTGCCCAGCTGGTAAGTGTAATGCCTGTTAATGTTTTCTTAGAAAATACTATAAAATATAAAGAAAATTAAAGCCACTGTAAAATATGGAAATAACGACTGTATTTTAAAAAGCAGCTTTAAACATTGTGTGTGTGTGTGTGTTTGTATGTATATGAATCATTTTGCTGTACACCAGAAACTAGCACAACATTGTAAATCAACTATAAGGGGGAAGCGGGTGGGAGAGGGTTGGATTGGGAGTTTGGGATTAGCAGATGCAAACTGGTAGGTATAGAATGGATAAACAACAAGGTCCTACCGGATAGCACAGGGAACTATATTAAATATCCTGTGATAAACCATAATGGAAAAGAATATGAAAAAGAACGTATATGTATGTATAACTGAGTCACTTTGCTGTACAGCAGGAATTAACACAACATTGTAATTCAGCTATACTTCAATAAAAAATAAATTAAAAAAACATAAAAAACATTAAAAAATAGCAGCCTTATGGAGATGTAATTCACACAGTCCCACATAAATGCACCCTGTTAAGGTGTTCAGTTCAGTGGTTTTTAGAATATTAGCAGTTGTGCAGTCATCACCACTGTCTAATTTTAGAACATTTTCATCACCCCAAAAAGAAACCTCATACCCATTTGCCGTCACTTCCCATCCCTCCACTCCAGTCCCTGACAACCACTAATCTACTTTCTGTCTCTATAGACTTGTCTATTCTGAGTATTTCGTATAAATGGAATCATGTCATACGTGGTCAGCCTTTTGTGACTGGCTTCTTTTATTTAGCTTTACCACATTGTAGCATATGTCAGTACTTCTTTCCTTTGTATTACCAAATAATATGCTGTTGTGTGGCTGTACCACCTTTTGTCTATTCATTCATCAATTGATGTACATTTGGGATATTTCCAGCTTTTGGCTGTTATGAATAATGCTGCTGTGAACTTTGCTGAACAGGTTTTTGTGTGAACATATGTTTTTAATTTTTTTAAGTATTTATCTAAGAGTGGATTTGCTGGTTCCTATGGTAACTCTATGTGTAACATTTTGAGGAACTGCTAAGCTGTTTTCCAAAGTGTCTGTACCATCTTACATTCCTTCCAGCAGTGAACAAGGGTTTTGATTTCTCTACATCCTCACCAGTGCTTATAAGGTAACTTGTTGATTATAGCTGTGCTAGTGGGTATGAAGTGGCATCTCATTGTGGTTTGGATTTGTGTTTCTTTTTTTTTTTTTTTTTTTTAAAGTTGGTCATTGTTTATCTGAATCTCAGTTTAACTGGGAATCTTGTATTTTACTTGCTAAAGCTGGTGATCCTACACGGGTAATTCTCATGAGTGAGCTGCTTTTTTTTTTTTTTTAAAGATGGGTCACCATAATGGTTTTTTAAATTAATTAATTAATTAATTTTTGGCTGTGTTGGGTCTTCGTTTCTGTGCGAGGGCTTTCTCCAGTTGTGGCAAGTGGGGGCCACTCTTCATCGCGGTGCGTGGGCCCCTTACTACCGTGGCCTCCCCTGTTGCGGAACACAGGCTCCAGACGCGCAGGCTCAGTAATTGTGGCTCACGGGCCTAGCCGCTGTGCGGCATGTGGGATCTTCCCAGACCAGGGCTCAAACCTGTGTCCCCTGCATTGGCAGGCAGACTCTCAACCACTGTGCCACCAGGGAAGCCCGGATTTGCGTTTCTTTAATGACTAGTCATGCTGAGCATCTTTTCGTGTGCTTATTGGCCATTTGTTTATATTCTTTGGAGAAATGCCAGTTCAAATCCTCTGCCCATTTTTTTTTTTTTTTAATAGCTACTTTATTTATTTATTTATTTATTTATTTATTTATTTATTTTTAGCTGTGTTGGGTCTTCGTTTCGTGCGAGGGCTTTCTCTAGTTGTGGCAAGCGGGGGCCACTCTTCATCGTGGTGCGGGGGCCACTCTTCATCGCGGTGCGCAGGTCTCTCACCATCACGGCCCCTCCCGCTGCGGGGCACAGGCTCCAGACGCGCAGGCTCAGCAGTTGTGGCTCACAGGCCCAGTTGCTCCGCGGCATGTGGGATCTTCCCAGACCAGGGCTCGAACCCGTGTCCCCTGCATTAGCAGGCAGATTCTCAACCACTGCGCCACCAGGGAAGCCCGCTCTGCCCATTTTTTAATTGGATTCATTGTATCTCTGTTGTTGAGTTGTGTACTGTAAGGTTTTAATGTATCCTGCCAGGACTTTTTTTCTATTAATAAAGTATATTATTTTTACTATATATTTTTCAATGGGATTATTTGACATGTATAATTTTATAACTTGATTTTTCCCCCTTTTTCTAGTTTTACTGAGATATCATTGATATACATCCCTGTGTAAGTGTAAGGTGTGCAGCATAGTGATTTGACTTACATGTATTGTGAAATGATTACTGCAGCACATTTAGTTAACATCCATCATTTCATATGGCTACAGTAAAGAGAAAAAGCAAAAAAATGAAAAAACTTGTTTCCCTTGTGATGAGAACTTCCAGGATTTACTTTCTTAACAGCTTTCCTAGATACCATACGGCTGTGTTAACTGTAGTCATCATGTTGTACGTGACACTCCTAGTACTTTGTTATCTCAAAACTGGAAGCTTGGATCTTTTCACCACCTTCCTCCAGTTCCCCCTTCCCTCATCCCCCACCTCTGGTATCCACATACCTGATCTTTTTTTCTGTGAGTTTGGTGTTTTTTTTTTTTTTAAGATTCCACATATAAGTGAGATAATACAGTATTGTCTTTCTCTGCCTGACTTATTTCACTTAGCATGATGCCCTCAAGGTCCATCCATGCTGTTGCAAATGGCAAGGTTTCCTCGTTGTTTATGGCTGAGTAATATTCCAGTGTGTGTGTGTGTGTGTATACACACACATCACAACTTCTTTATCCATTCATCCATCGGTGGACACTTAGGTTGTTTCCATTTCTTGGCTATTACAATAATGCTGCTGTGAACATGGGGGTGCAGATATCTTTTCGAGTTAGTTTCGCTTGATTTTTAAACTTAATATATCCTGACCATCACTTCTAATGACTGCTTTGTAGTACATTATATGAATTTTCTGTAATTTCAAATCTAATACTTTATATATGGGATTTATTTAAAAGGAAAAAAAAACCCAACCGCACTGCATCTGCATCTTTGAACAATCATTTCTTTAGGATGCGTTACTAGAACTGGAATTGCTGGGTCAAAAAGTGGGCATGTTTTGAAGCCTTTTTCCCAGATTGCCCTCCTGAAAGGTGGTTCCGGTTTATCTTCTCACATCAGTGTTTTAGGATTGCTGGTTTGCCCACAAGCTTCCCAGCCCTGAGTACCAGTATTTTGTTGTTTTTTTTTTAGCCTTACCACGTGGCATGTGGGATCTTCCCCGACCAGGGAACGAACCCGTGCACCCTGCATTGGGAGCATGGAGTCTTTAACCACTGGACCACCAGGGAAGTCCAATCAGTATTTTCTTAATCTTTGTAATTTTAATCTAAGAGGCCCCAGTTGGTTTTATATACTTTTCATTTCTCACCATTGGACTTGTTTCCTGAGCCTGGAGGTTTCCTCCTGTACCTCCTCCAGGTCGATTCCTGTCTGACATCCCTCCTCTAGGAAGCGTTTCCTGCGCCTCCTCCCACCTGCACAAACACACTCATTCTCAATGGGAGGGAGCCCAGGAATGTGCTCACACGGTTATGCTTTTTATTAAATTTTCAAAAGTAAAGTATATTGTGTATTTTTTTCCCTTAAAGAATACCCTTCCCCAGCCCGCAAGCAATAAGTGTCAAACCCCACAAAAGTGGATCTGTCCCTGCCTGGCACATGTTAGGTATTCAGTTCAAAGCTAAATTGAATGGAATCTATTCACTAGCTTTTCTGGCATTTAGGTGAGGCACCTTTTGTTCATCTGAGGCTTGGGTCCTAGTAGGCTCGTGAAAAATATGGTAGCATTGAAAGAAACACTCTACGAAGGTTTTTAACAGTTAAGATAATTCTTTGTGCAGTTTGTGTGTTTATGCCATCGTGTATTCCCAAACTTTGCTAGCCAGAAGTTGAAAATCTATTTTGGTACATTGCTGATTTCCTGTGATAACCCAGTCAAATTACTCAGTGCCCTTATAGCCTCTTTTTTAACTCACTCTGTGATCCACCACTTTAAAAGTCACTTTATAAAGCCTTTGCATGGAGTAGGAGTCTTTTGGAACCCTATTTTTATGGCTTGAGAATTTGCCCAACTTGAGTGTTGGGGTTTCAGGGTGATTTATCACTGATTTTCCATATTTCCCAAACTTAATATGAGTGTGTGTTTCTTAACAGGGCAAAAAGAACCCACTAAGCTTTTTGTTGAGCAGAACTTTTCTGACTGGCTTTCAGTGAGCGCTGAAACCTGCCTGGAGAACGGGGTGCGCACGCAGGGCGGTAATTTGACCCAGCCCTGTCTGGGTTTAGAACTGAGGCTGGTCAGCAGGTGTTTGGCTTCTCCCCAGTTCCCCTGGACGTGCTCTGTGCTGTGATCGTCAGATTGAGAACTTAACGTAAAAATGTCTCCTCATCTCCTGAGCACCTTTGGAGAGCACTGCTGGATGCTGCTGAGTATTTCGAAAGGCGGTGTTTTGGTATAAGAGAATAGCCAAGGCAGGACAGGGCCGAGGCAGGACATCCCAGAGCAGATCCAAAGAGAAAATAGAATCAGAAGGGGCTGAGCCCAGTGTCAAGGTCTCTGAAAATGAGAAGCAGGTATAATTAGCAGAGAAACTGTTAATGGAATAGAAAAGCTTGAAAACATAGTGAATAACTTAGTTTTTGTCTCAGCATTAGCTCACCCTGGAGAGAAGGTCTATGTACGTGTGTGTGACATTGCAGGGGAAGGGGATAGACTGGTGAGACTCTAGCATGATGCGTGCAAAGGGAGAATTGGGTAAGGTGAGAAATTTCCTGTTGATTAAAATCATGTGTGACAGTTTCAAAAAGTAATGATAGGCTTTGGCATATGTTAGTATATGTTTACTATAAAACCCAATAGGCTGACTTGGTGCCCGGACTCTATTTGCAGTATCCCCGGGATGTATCAGGACCATTTTTCAGCTTTTTGATGGAATCTGTGACTCCGGGGGACACATGTGCCAATCTGTTTGCCAGTGGCACCTCCTCTTTGCTCTTTGTCCCATGTCAGGGCAGGCACCTGGGCATCCTAGCTGTTGGGGCCATACGGACATTGGGAGACTTGAGCCTGTGGTTTATTTGCTGTATTTTAAACTTTTGACCACCTTTCTTACCTATGCTGTGATCAGTTTTTAGTCTGTATGTACAATACTTTTCTCCTTGCCATCCTGTGGGGGGAGAAATTCTGTGTGTGAGGACCTTGTTACATGGGTGGTGTGACCCAGCACCCTTAGAGAGGTGAGAAGTAGCTGGGGGCATCCTGAGTGTGCTGGTCAGCTGGAGAGATGGGGCAGTGGTACGCAATACTTTTTGTTCTTTGCTTAGAGATTTAATAGAGAAAATTCTCTGGGATTTTGACAGCACTTGTTCTGATGTCATGTGTAAATACCGTCTTTTTTGAATTGCTTGCTTGCGGCCACGCTTTCAGTGAAAGTTGCTGAAGCGACAAAAGCTGTGATAGAAAATTATGTGGTGGCCCAGCATACTTATTTTTGAACTTGAAGACTTTGTACCCAAATCCAATCACTTTTTGCTCTTGCCACAGAGATTGTGAAGTTTTACTTAAACTTAAGGTGACATTAACACCATAGAAGGGGAAAAGCTGGGATGAAAGCAGGGAGACACTTTAAATTGCTATGGAAGGAGTTTGGCCATCTTTACCTGTATATTGGCCAATACATTTAGAATATGGAGAATGAGCAATTTGAAACTTTAATTTTCTTTGATTTGCATAGGAGGGAAACAACAGGCAAATGTAATTTTAAAGCAGATACGTGAATTTAGTGCCTATATGATTTGCCCAGTTTTAGCAGCAGGGATAAAGGGAAATGGCCCCCCCGGCCGTCGGATGCGTTGACGCCATCCCCGTTGGTCCCCATCAGAGCCGAGCGGCTGATCAGGCTTTGAGACAGAAATTCACTGAGTCTTTAGGAAGGTGGCCTGTTGGCTCTGATCACACTCTCCATTTACACAAGGCTTCTTTGAAGAACCTGCTCTACCAAGTGTCTGTTATGCGTAGGAAACAGGATTAGATGCTGTGGATGAAGAGGGAAGTTTGACAGCCCTTGACCACAGGGAGTTTACACTGATGCATGTGAAAACGGAACCGCCAGGGTAAAGCCCGGTGCATAAAGGCCACGTGAATGATGAAGGCAGCAGCACCGGCCCAGGGGTTCCTGTTGGGGCCGGGAAGGGGGCCGGGAAGGAGGCCTTCCCTGTGCCGGACAGCCGGACCCGCTTCCTCCTCTGAGCGGACTGTGGTGGTGGGGGTCTCTGGAGGTTTCAAGCACATCCATGATCCATCTTTCTTGGTGCCAGTTTTACTTAAGATTTAGAAGGGTGATTTTTTTTAAATCTTAAAATGAACCCCAAAGATAGAGTGCTCAATTTGCATCCATCTTAACAATAGACAACTAGCCTTGATGTGAGCTCAGGAAAGGCCAGCCCCACACAGACCTCTCCTTTCCCTTCTCTTTCGAGTTAGTTAATGGGAAGCCGTGCGGAACCTTCCAGGGGGTGGTTGTAGCTTCTGCTTTTTCTGTGGAAGTCTTTGGATCCAGTATTTCCATGGTGGCGTGAAGTTGTAGAGCAGGGGTCCAGCGTGTATGTAGTGAGTGGGTGGAGAGACTTGCAGTCCACCCTGGGAAGCCAGTTGTGTGTGTGTGTGTGTGTGTGTGTGTGTGTGTGTGTGTGTGTGACTCAGGGGCAGTGGGTTTATGGTGGGTCCACGCTGGGAAGCAGCCCGGCCCCAGGTGTGTGATGCCCAGGCTTCAGCCGCTTTCACCTATGTCATCTTGGGCCTCGTTTCTTTATGTGTAGACTGGGGACCATACCTACTCTCCTAGGGTGGTTGTGGGCATGGAGAGAACGTGTATCAGGTGAATATGTGTTGGGGATTCAGCTAATGGTGGCGGCGGCTGTGTCGTGGGTAATGGTGCTGGTATCCTTGGGAGGGAAGGGGCTGGCTGCTTCCCCAGGGAAAATTCTGGGCCCTGGCCTTCTAGGGAGGATTCTCTCAGTACACGTGTCCACCCTCACTGTTCTGGTTAGGAATTAGATAGTCTCTGTTATAATTTCTGGGACCATTGTGCATTACTCGAGAAAAGTATGTGTTCAGTACAGATGGACCCTAGTTTAGATACAATGAATTCTTGAAGATTGTTCCTTTTAAAAATTTATTTATTGGGACTTCCCTGGTGGTCCAGTGGTTAAGACTTTGCCTTCCGGTGCAGGGGGTGCGGGTTCGATTCCTGGTCGGGGAACTAAGATCCCACATGCCCTTGCGGCCAAAAAACCAAAACATAAAACAGAAGCAATACTGTACACACGTCAAACAACTCTCTAAACAAATTTATTTTAATTGTGATACAATATATATATATAAAGTTTACCGGTTTAATCGTTCAGTGGCATGGGGTCCTTTCACACTGCTGAGCAGCCACTACCACCGTCCATCCACAGGACTCTTTTCTTTTTGCAGAACTGCGACTCTGTGCTTTTTACGCACTAGCTCCCCATTCCCCGTCCCCCAGCCCCTGACCACCACCCTTCTACTGTCTGTCACTATGAGTGTGACCATGCTAAGCACCTCATGTAGGTGGAATCATCAGTGTTTGTCCTTCTGGAACTGGCTTATTTCACTGAGCGTCATGTCTGTGTTGTAGCCTGTGCGCTTTGTTTTGCTGTTGGTCTTCTTTTGTTCTTTATTTCTTACTCTTATTACAGAAGAAATGAACGTTTATTTCACAGTCTTTCAACAATACAGAGAAGAAGAAAAACATTCTGTAACTCTCCTACCCAGCATGACTCTTGCTATTTTGGTGTCTGTGCTTCTACTGAGGCTACGTCTCAGGGCAGAGTGGCTTAGAGTTGAATCGTACACGTACCGGGGCCTCTGGCCTCCTCTTCGGATGTGAGGGACGTGAGGGAACGTGGACTGTAAGTCGTGAAGACAGTGAGGAATCAAGTGCGACTGTGTGTCGGCGGCGGGGAAGGCGCTGGGGGAGAACGTGGAGCAGAGGAGTGGGAGCCCTTAACCGCCGTGTATGAAATGGGACATTCTCACCTTTGAAGCTTCAGCTTGTGGGTTTTGAGTTCCTGTTTTGTGCCCTTTAATTTCAACTTTCTAAGTTCATAAGTTGGTAGCAAATAGGTGTGCTGGCTTTCACTATGTGCAAGTATGAGGAGGCCTCAGAAAGGTAGTCTCTTTCCTTCCAGGGTAGGGTTGAGGCGGGCTGGGAGGGAGGCCGTGTGCTGGACCCCAGGGCAAGGAAGGGACGGCATGCAGGAAGCAGAGGTGGATTCAGTGCCAAGAGCGTTCCCATCTGGGTCCCCAGGGTGTCGCTTTCAGGAAGACTGACCCCTCCCCCAGCCGCCGCTGCCTCTGCTAGAACATTCTGCCTTCCACCTGTATCTCTCTAGTCTCTGGCTTGTCTGCACTAGATGAAGTGAGATGAAGTTCTTAAGAGCAAGATCCTTCTGCTGTTGTTAAATTTCTGTGTCCTCAGCGTGTTTCTTCGAATGACTGGAGAGCCTGCCCAGAAGGTGGGCTCTCCCAGGTCTCCTTGTTAATGCCACGCCTGCTGCTGTCCCTCCATCCTTCACTCTCACTCTGTTCCTTAATCGCCCCCCACCCCAGGGCCTCCCCATCCTCCCACTCCCACCTCCCACGGACCACTTTCTGCTCTGGGTTTGCCTGAGGCCCTACCTTCAGTTGCCTTTGGTGATTTAGAAAAGTCAGAGGAAATCCCCACGGCCTCTGGGGGCTGCTGGGTTTTCCCTTAGCCCACTTTGATAGTTGATGGTTAGACTTTATAGGACTTAAGGATTGAGTAGGTTTTTGTGGCTTTGTCTATTCACTTAACTATTGTGTAATATTTCTATGGTACTGTTTTCTCTTTGGTCTAAAAAAAAAAATTGAAGACCATGTGACTGTACAATTACCTATATTTTTTTGCCGTGGACATTTGTCGTGCCTTTGGTATTTCCTGTCAAAATAAGACCTGGTGGGGCTTCCCTGGTGGTCCAGTGGCTAAGACTTTGCTCTCTCAGTGCAGGGGGACTGGGTTCGATCCCTGGTCAGGGAACTGGATCCCACATGCTGCAACTAAGAGTTTGCGTGCCGCAGTGAAGATACCGTGTGCCGCAACTGAGACCCGGCACAGTCAAATAAATAAATAAATAAATATTAAAAAAAAAAAAAAAGGAAAAGACCTGAAATAGAGTTTCCTGTGAATATAATTCCCAAATATTATGTCAGGCATTGGCAAACCATGTTAATTAAAACTGCCAGAATTATGTTGCTGTTTAAGTAGAAGTATTTGTGAAATTTAGGGATTTCCTAGTTTGTCTCCGTTGCTGTCTGTCGAATGGGATTCCTTCTATACGACGTGAGTTTAGGCAGTTTGCCTAAGGCTGGAGAAGGGCACAGTTGTCTCAAGAATGAGATGGAGAGGGAAGAGAGACATAATAGTAAGCAAAAAATTAAAAATTTGAAGGAAAACATCACTGCATTGTGTAGGAGGAAACCAGATCTGATGCAATTCCAAAGGTAAGACTTGGGGTAAAAAGAAGGGGAAGTCTTTGAGGAAGAGGAACTAAGGTTTAGAAATGCAAAGGCTGATCTTTGCACAGTTTGTTGGCTAGCTATTTTGAAGGATGCTCTGAGGAGAGCAGTCAGAAAGGAGGTTGCATGCTTCTAATTACCCTTAAGTTTTAGAGTTGAATTTTCATGTGATCATTAGTTAACATATTATTATCAATAGGATTGTGGGAAAAGGTCTGCAGTTAGCTAGTGTTAAAATTAAAATTTATGTCTGGGACTCCTCTGGTGGCGCAGTGGTTAAGAATCCGCCTGCCAATGCAGGAGACACAGGTTCCATCCCTGGTCCGGGAAGATCCCACATGCCACGGAGCAACTAAGCCCATACACCACAACTACTGAGCCCACACTCTAGAGCCTGTGAGCCACAACTGCTGAGCCCGCGAGCCACAACTGCTGAGCCTATGTGCCACAACTACTGAAGCCCGCACGCCTAGAGCCCATGCTCTGCAACAAGAGAAGCCACCGCAATGAGAAACCCGTGCACCGCAACCAAGAGTAGCCCCCGCTCGCCTCAACTAGCGAAAGCCCGTGCGCAGCAACGAAGACCCAATGCAGCCAAAAATTAAAATAAATAAATAAATAAATTAGGGATGAGAAATCATATCAAAAAAAATAATACAATAAAATTTATGTCCGAATGGGGGCCACACCCAGAAAAGAAGCTATCACCCTCACCCTGCAGTCAGCCTCATAGATTATGCAGAAAGTTTTATTTGTTTTTTTACCATGTGTTCTGGGGGATACCCATGGTTTCAGCCAATCAGAAGAGGCTTAGGCAGTCAGGAAAGGGAGTCCATCCTAGTCCAGCCCTACCCTTCATAACAGAGTTTTCTTATTACATTTCTCATTACAAAAGTCATGTTTGTTGTAGCAAGATTAGGTAATTCAGAAAAGAACCACGAGGGTAGAAAGCGTCCTTATCCCACTCTCCTCACTAAGACTGTTTGACCAGCACACCTCACTTTAGGTGTGGGGAGGCTGTCTTTTTCTCCTGTGTTTCACTTCTGTTTGACTTTTCGGCCTCTCAAAGTCTAGTGTGGAGTTTGGCCACTGGCTATGCTAGGTGGCCCTTCTCAAAGCTTCCCACCCCAAGAATTCCCTTCTGGTGCATGTGGTCTGGGGAAGGGCTCCGATGGACCTGCCTTGGGTCACATGCAGGTCCTGGTGGCCAGAGAGGCCAAGCCTCTACCTGGAAGGAGAGGATGGCCAAAAGCCAGGGCTACTCAGGATGGGCAGTCCAGGCCTTCTCCCAGTACTTTGTCACTTTAAAAAACACCAAAAAGAAAAATGGTAGCTAATAACAAGCACACAGATATATAATTTTTAATGACTGATGTTGTTGGCAGGTGAAATGTGTTTTATGGGAGTTATGTTTTTTACGTATGTCTTGTTTTGGAGACAGCATATATATAACGGTGTGTGTTTTTTGCCTGTTTGCAGGGACTTTTGTAAAGAAGTAAGCTTGTCTAGAAGCACATGATTGGCTGGTAGGAGGCCTGGGTTTGTTTCTCAGTTGGCTTCTAACTAGATCCCTGGCGGTGGGCAAGTGGTCCTCTGGATTTCCATTTCCTGACCTGACGAAGGAGAGATTCAGACCCTGTGGTCTGTAAGGTCACTTCTAACACAAAATTTCAGTGTTTGGGCTTGATTTTTATCACTTTATGTTAATTATTTGGAGGGTTTGTAGCTGTGTCATAGATTCTGTGCAACATTGTCGTTGGTGTTTATTTGGTGCCTTTGACCGGGATGTAACCCGTTGATTGTACAGTTGTAATGTTGTAGTTCCTATGGGAACATGTGATCGGCTTTACGTTCCTTCTGGTTTCTAGGGATGTGCTGTGGCGGTGAGGTGGGGACTGTCTCTGTGTGAGGATGGCCCCTTTTAAGACCAGCTGTCTGCAAGGTGCCTCGCCCTCCACAGTGCTGCGTGTGTGACCGGCACGCGGTCCAGGCATTGATGGGCCACTGTCCATGTGTTAGCCTTTCCTGCCTTAGTGAACCGTCTTGCATTTGTTTCTCTTTAGCTTCATCTCTTTGGTTCCATATTTTTGCAATCTGAGAGGATTCTTTGATTTTCGGTCCTGTGTGTTTCGAGTGTCGGCTGTACCAGTCGTCTGAGCAGCTGCTCTGTCCTGTGGTCTGTTCCGAGTTTCCCTGGCCTGCTGCGGCCCAGACAGGCCCTCACCACGAGTTCCGTCTCCGTGACGTGGACAGCAGTGTGGATACGTTTGGACTTTTAGAACTGGGGGTGAAATAGTGTAGCCTCTGCTTACTTTCAGATTTTGGCACTAGATAATATAAAACAGGTTACAGCTTGCCTCTTCAAAGAGCGGGTTATTTAGTTGTAAAAATGGAAATTTATTGATAGGGAGAACCTAGGCTATGAAAACAGAACAGAGAGTAAGGCCATACTTGAGCTTCTAGCACTTGGCGTCGGTAGATTTGTGTGGGTTGAAAAACCCGAGTTTTATATTTAGTGTATCCTTTTCCAGTGACTGGAGAAAACCATGTGGCATGTTTTAAAATATTGAAAAAAGAGGATTGGTTTTAAAAATAGAGTGTACAGACTGGTTGCAGTAATGCAGATAAAACATCCACCTGGGAAAATGTAGGGGGAAACCTCTAGGTTTAAAAACAATAAAACAATTAAAAACAGTGAGAACAAGTGTCAGTTTAAAAGCAGGTAGAGGAGGGAAAGACCGACTTGAACGTGAGGAAATACCTTCCTCGTGTCCATTTTCTCCTATGTTTCTCCTCTTACTTCCTTGAAAATACTGGTCTTGTTGTCTCTTGGAGGCTCCCTTCCTCGGCCTGTCTCGTAAAGTGTTTGTATTAAAGTTGCTGTACAATCAGCAAGGCGGTTACAACATATGCCTCAGTTTTAGAATTTCTGGGACTAATAGAAAGAGCACAGGGAGAAAAGGGCTTGCTGCGGGCGGGTTGTGGGGGGTGAGGGAGGCGTTCCCTCCCTGGGAGAGTGTGGGCTTGAGACAGGCTAGACTCTGGAAAAGCAGCAGCGTGGCTTCTTTCTTTCTTTCTTTCTTTTTTTTTTTAAAATTAATGTGGGTTTTTTTTCCAGTATCCTTTTTTTTTTTTAACATCATTATTGGAGTATAATTGCTTTACAATGGTGTGTTAGTTTCTGCTGTATAACAAAGTGAATCAGCTGTATGCATACATATATCCCCATATCTCCTCCCTCTTGCGTCTCCCTCCCACCCTCCCTATCCCACCCCTCTAGGTGGTCACAAAGCACCGAGCTGATCTCCCTGTGCTATGCGGCTGTGCAGCGTGGTTTCTCATCTGACATGTATGTTGTGGGTCACATGAGGCCCTGCAGTTTTGCTCCCTTTTTGTGGGGAAACTTTGTGTTTAGTGGTCTTGGGAGGCTGGCATCCTCTGGATTAAGGAGGAAGGGTCCTGGGAGGTGAGGAAGAACCTTCCATTGCTTTTACCCCCACTGTCCAGAGGGCTCGGGACACCACTGTTGTCTTGTTACGAGATCATTGGTGATTTCCGGGATATTTTGTGATTAATTTTATCTTGGTGCTTATGAGAAATTACACTGAATTTAGTGTCCATGAATTTTGACTTTCATCTGTACAAAATGGAAATGTTCCATCCCACATAGAATTGGTTGTGCTTGCAGTAGTAAAAGAAATGATGGATTACTTTGAATTTTCTATTTAAGGAAATTGCATACAGCGTGCTTCTAAAGTGTGGTAGATGGGCTGGAATCATTTTACAAAAGAAATGAAAGTAAAATTTCCACTTAAAACAAATCAGCAAACATTTGTGGGTGTGCATCTTCCACCTCTTCAACCATACCTTGAAGAGAGCTCACTCGGTGTATATGTTTCCACTTACCGGAAGTAAGCATGTAAAGTAAGAGACCGGTGCGGACTCCTCACTCAGAAACAGACGCTGCTGCTTTGGAAGGGAGTGGGTTGGAAGAGGTGAAAAACCAATGAGCAGAGAAGACTGAATCCTTGGGGGGATATCTTAATGTGGGTAAAAATACGATACCAAATTAATTTTGCTCGTAAGAGAGCACACGTGTTCTCTGGCCTGCTGCCTGGGTTAGGAATGATTTCATTTGCTCGAAAGACCTGCCTTCCCTCCCCACCCCATCCAGGTAACTGTGGGAGACTTTTCAGATTTGACATATGCCCATGTTTTATAGTCACACAGTGCATTGAATTAACTAAGATCTGATTGCAAAAGTGGACTCTGTGGGCTGTTACACAAGATGTTTCCATATGTTCATTTCATGAGACCATGCTTTAAGAACCACCATCACTATGTCAAGTCTGAGCAGTTCATGGTTCATATTGGTGTCAGATGTTCTATTCGAAGCACGTAAAGTTCTCGCTGTTTCTACTGTTCTTTTTTCTTAAGTTTCTGCTATTCCTCTGAGAATGGCAACTCCTTGTTTGTGGTCAGAGGCATTTGTAGCATCTCATGCTGTGTTGGACATGTAGCCCAGAAAATACCATGTAAAAAATGCTGGTTGAATTTGGTCAGATCTTGATAATGCGATATTAGAATTTTCCAGTGAAGGTGGTATTAGTATATTTTAAAAATTAATCCTATCTGTTCAGTTCAAGAATCATTAATTTGGTGAATGACAGGATTTGGGGGCAAAGAGTCAGCTTATTGGATGATAAAAATCAGGACCCTAAAAGATCTAGATTGGCTGCATTATGAGCTGAATTAAAGAAGAAGAAATTCAAAAGATGTCATTAGGTACAGTCGTGGGATCTGAATGAGCATTGTCCCCACAGGAAGGCGAAACGGAGAGGAGAGAGGCCCGAGGAGGTGAGGAGATCACGTAGGGGAGGGAGACTTGAGGGGTCAGAGACTGCTTGGAGGCAAGTGCTGCACTGGTGTGTGTTAGAGGTGAGGGCCTCTGCTCAGAGTAGGCTGGCCCGCTGGACTGCGTTCTGGTGACCACCGTTCAGTGCAGTAGCATCAAAGCACTTGCAGCTCATGTAAGTTCAACCTCTGGAGCAATAGAGTGAGTGATTCTTCCCGCCCTCCGACTCAGTGGATATCTGCCGTAGGGCATCTGGTGGTGGCAGAGGCAGTGTTTTCAGGTCCGGGGACACTCCTGGCTCAGTGGTTCCAGGGCAGCCTCCCAAGGGGCTCCACCTTCCCCGCGTGACAGAGGCCAGCGCCCATGGTGGGGCAGTTCCCTGTTGCTCTGGAGCTACTTCCTGGAGGCCCAGCCTAGAGCCGGCTCCCTAGAACCTTTCAGTGATCTCACAAGCACTTAATTCCCTAAATTAAAATCCCTTTCTGCTTAAAACAGCTAGTGTGTTTCCTGCCACCTGACTCTTCTGGAGACTGAAACGTTTTATAATGGGAATGAGCTGCATTGGAAACAGAAGTATCACTGGACGGATCTCAGAATGAGCTGCAGATAGATGCATGAATGGATCTGTGGTTCCCAAACACACCTACTCCTGTTCTTCTAGTGGGTGCAAGGGCGGTGGGATTGCTTGGGGACGTTATTCCCAAAACAGATTGCCAGGCTCTATCCCCAGAGATTCTGATTCAGGAGGAACTGGTGGATTCCTGGAATCCATATTTTAAAAACGCTGCTTCTGGTTATCCTGAGAGGTGGCCAAATTGAATTCCAGCGGACTAAATAATTTCTTGACTCTACAAGCTGGTGTTTATGATGATTCTTTTTAAAAAGAAGGAAATATTTAGGAGCTACATATTGTAAAATTCCGCTGCAGGGGATTTACCTTTTCTTGGATTTAAAGGGATTAATTCTGTAACTACTGCCAGAATGTGGCAGTATTTCTAGTGTGGAGTATACAGGATTTCCTTCTTTTGTTATTAAGAGAGGAAAGAAATATATTTTGAAAAGTGTTACTGAATGCAGAATAAAAATTGAGTTGTTTGTGATGAGAGTTAAAAATTTAACTGAATACTTTATATGCAGCATAGTTATTGTACTAACTATGGAATGTCACAGTATAATTCCCTGATTCATTGTATGAAGTACTGTTAGTGTATTTTCTTATCTCTGTTTATAGTTAAAGGAAAACCACAATGGAGGCTATTTGAAATACGGAAATGCCTCCTCAGAAGAGAGGTCAAAGGATTATTTGGAGAACTGGCAAATTCAGAGTTATTGAGTAGCACTGGAGTTCATTGAGCTCTGGAGGCCAGGTGGTTTAAGGATCAGGGCTCACATGTCCATGAAGATGAGTATGGGGATGGACACAGCAAGGGGAGAACATTTCTTGGTGTAAGCACCTGTTCTGCTCTTATTTGATTTCTTCACCGCCTCCCCTCCCCCTGCCAAAAAACAAACAAACAAAAAAACAAGCAAAAAAAACCTACCCAAAACAAAAAACCCAAAACCCCAAAACACTAGTCCTGATTTCTGCCCTTCTCTTCATCTTCTCATGCTGGCATTTGGAAGGTACATGCTAACAGATGTGCCTGCTTGATTGGAATTGATTAGCTCTAGATGATTGGGGTCCTTGTGGCAACAGGGGTTATATGTCAAATGGGCCTCCACTGGGGGGCAAGGCTGTTCTTCCCCTGCAGCTGCCGGGCTGCTTGAAATTAGGCAGAATGATTTTGCACTTGGATAATAGGCATTAACTGCAGCTTGTTACAAAGTGCTGCATAATAATGGGAAACGTGGACACGCTAATCAAACGTATCTGCATATGGCATTTTCATTATGCATAAGAGGCATCTGTGTGCACAGAAAGGAAATGAGCTTGTGGGGCTTCCATGGGTACGTGTTTGAGAAGATGCATCTGTAGAAATGACCTCCTCATTCCTTTCCTACGTTGAATCCTGACAGGATGATTGAGTTAGGAGGCTGGCATGTGTACTTGCTTTTTTTTTTTTTGGAAGCAGCTTTATTGAAATATAATACACATACCATACAATTCACTCATCTAAAGTGTGCAGGTCAGTGTTTTTTTAGTGTATCTGCAGGGTCGGATTGCTGTCACCACAATCTAATTTTAGAATGTTTCTGTCCCTCAAAAGAAGCTGTGGTTCTTTTATAAAGGAAATATAGTTTGTACTTTTTAAGGGACAGTTTTTTGATGGGGATGCAGATTATTAGGGCTTTTGCAGAATCACCCTATTTCTCAGAAAGCATTTTTTTTTTTTCCCATAAATAGTCATAAAATGTATTTTAATGTTCCAGAGGTTACCTGTGTTCCTGACTTTTGGACCCAATCTCACGAATTAGGTTTTAGTTACTGGGTTCATCTAACTGTTAGTTGGGACCTTTTCAGCCTCAAGTGACAGATTCCAGTTAAAAGGAATTTATTATTTAGTTCTTACAACCTGGAAGAAGTGCTGTTGGCTTTGGGAATAAGCAGAGTCAGGGACTTTCTCTCCATTCCTTAGATCTTTTATCCCCACATTGGCCACATTCGCCACCATGGTAGCTGGGGGACTGGATGTGGGTGTGGGGGACACATCTCCCCACTGGGGCTTGAACCCGGGGTGCAGCTGAGGTAGCAGAAGTGAGGTTTAGGATCAGGTGCCGGGTGTCAGCTCAGCTTGCCTCTATTTTTGTGTGCCTGCTGTTTATTTATATAGGCTTAGATTTATTTCTTCCTTCTGGGATTATGAATCCACTCATTCAAGCAATGGAGCCAGAATGGCCGTCTCAGGCATATTGCTGCTTCGATGTTAGTTAGGTTTGAATAGGCCCAGGCCTGGGATGCTGCTTCCTGAAGATCCTCCCCAAGCCAGGGGTTAACAGACAGGGTCTCTTCTTACGGTCCTAGGTCCTAGCCTAATCTCTGCATGGTTCAGTGCCTGATTCAAGGCCTTATTTTTCTCAGTAGACTCAATATCATCTCTGTTTCTTAATTTCTTAGTTGTCTCGGCATTTTATTAAAAATTGTGGCATTTATAATTTAGTAAGTCACTCTAATTTGTATACCCTTGGCATGACTAGACCTGACTTTTTTTCTTTTTAAGGTGAATAAAAAATATAACTTGCCTGACATTGGTTTTTGTTTTGTTTTGTTTTGTTTTTTTAAAAGGTAACTTTTTAAAAAAAATTAATTTATTTTTATTTTTGGCTGCGTTGGGTGTTCGTTGCTGCGCGCGGGCTTTCTCTAGTTGTGACAAGTGGGGGCTACTCTTCTTTGCGGTGTGCAGGCTTCTCATTGCGGCTTCTCTTGTTGCAGAGCATGGGCTCTAGGTGCACGGGCTTCAGTAGTTGTGGCACATGGGCTTCAGTAGTTGTGGCACACGGGCTTCAGTAGTTGTGGCACATGGGCTTCAGTAGTTGTGGCGCACGGCCTTAGTTGCTCCGTGGCATCTGACATTGGTTTTTAAAATTTTTCTATACATAGTTTGTTTTTCCTTTTTTAAACAGTTAGATTTGGTCAAGGTTTATATTGAAATTTAGGAAACCTTTTTTCATGACATTTCCTGTGGTCTCTGATATATTTTGGTGAGGCTGACTTTATGCTGGATAATTAAAAAGATAGTCTGAGGCCTGGATTGTGATTTTAAAAATCCATGACACCAGTTGAAGAGTTTTTCTCCTATGCAACAAATGCTATTGAGCAACTGTTGTCTAAATGCTTGGGACACATTCTGCACAAAACAGACCAAAATCCCTGTCCTGGTGGCGCTTGCAGTCTAATAGAGTGTGGGAAAGAGACAGCAAATCTGAGTATAATAAACAGCTGAATTGTATGGATGTTCGAAGGTGATATGTAGTGTGGAGAAAGTTGAAAAATAGGGCAACAAAAAAGAGGATGAAGATCGTGGGGTGGGGCTGTCATTATAAGCAGGGTGTTTGGGTGAGATTTTACAAAGATTTGGAGGAGGTGAGGGAGCTTGCCATGAGGCTACATGGGAAAAGAATGTTCCAGACAGAATGGTCAGTGCAGAGGCCTATAAGGTGGGAATTTGTGCCTGGAGTGTTCACAGAGCAGCCAGAAGACCTTGGGCTACAGCAGAGTATCCCAAGGAGGGAGGGAATTGAAGGTGAGTCATGGGGAGAGCGTGCTGTGGAGTTAGTTCCTGTGAGACCCGTGAGATGGGGAGTCTTTGGGGGCTTTGAGCAGAGCGGTGAGACCAGCTGAATTCGGTTCAAAAAGGCTGTCCTGGCCGGTGTTGACGTAGACTGTGGGGAGGCCACTTGAGCCCAGTTGGTTGCAGTCAGTGGTCAAAAGATCAAGAGAGGGTGGTGCCCAGGCCTGGATGGAGGTGGGGAAAGCAGTGTGGTTCTGGATCTGTTTTGCAAGCAGAGCTCACAGGATTTCCAATAGATGGATGTGGGGCATAAGGCAGAGAGCAGACAATGATGATTCCAAGATTATTGGCTGGAACAGCTGAGCCAAGATGGCTGTTGATGCAGGGGTGAAGAGGTTTTTTAATGTCTTTTAGACATCCCAGTAGACCTGTGGGTGGGCAGCCAGAGTACTGGGATTGCTGAGAGGGCTGGGCCCGAGATGTAAATTTCAGGTGACAAGCCTGGAGACTGGCTCACATCAGCCAGTGAGTGGATGTAGGTGGGGAAGAAAAAGGCCTGGGGCTGGAGCCTGGTGGTCTCTGTTGAAAGAGGTGGAGGAGGCAGAGCCCAGAGAGTCAGGGGAGTGGAGCAAAGTAACAAGAAGTGTTTGAGAGTTGAAACTTCCATTAGCTTTCAAATAACTTGTAAATGTGAAAATGTGTTACTTGAATGATAAAAAGAAATACAGGTTGTATTTAAGAAGAATGTACCTTCCCATCGCTCTTGAGTTTTCTAAAAGCACATAACTGAAAACTGGTAATATTCTCAAAGACATTGAACCCTGTAACAAATTTGGAAAATCTGGCGAAAGGGAAACGTTACTAGTATTCCTCCATCCTAACATGGCCTGTTAATATTTTGGTTATTGCCTTTTCATTTGCCTCTGTATGTTTTTAGTTGTAATCATGTTGCACAGGACAGTTTTGTTTCCGTTTATTTACTTGTTGGCAGCTTTTTTTTTTTCCCCCCCAAGTTGCTATTATTATCTTAGAAACACAGTTTTTACTGGAACGCTGGACTTCTTTTGCAATTGGTGTTCATTGACAGAAGGATTGAAGGGCTGAAGCTACATTGCCGCTGGCTGATCCTTGTTCCTCCCTACTCTGCTGGGCTCTGGAACCCGTGCGGGATTCACTCTGTGCTCGTCTGGGCTGGAGAATGCTGGAAGGAGAGGGGAGGGTCTTAGAAACCTGGGAGCAAGACCCGGGCAGGCCCGGCCAGTGGGAGGGTAACCAGCCCACAGGGTTGCACAAAGGGAGGGCAGGTTGTGCCCAGGGGCCTCTCTTCTGGGCCCCGTGACCTCAGGGCCATTCTTTCTTCAGCAGTAACACTTCAGTGCTTCAAGGGTTTGAAAGAAAAATTACAATTTAAAAGGAAAACCCTTCATGCACTATTTGCATATGAGTGGCGTCTGTATAATTAAGAACAATTAAGTTCCCTGGGCTGAACTGAAAGGGTGGCTCCTGCGACTTTGCTGCTGTCAGCTCTCGGGAATTGTCGAAGGCGTTTCAGCCCACCCCCCCCAACTCAAGCTACGCCCTCCTCAGTATGTGAAATTCTGAAACATTTTTTGGTCTTGTCCTGATTTGCTTCTGGAGAGTCCAGGGAAATCGGAACATGAATCTTAACCATTTTGCTTTTCTGATGCCCTTAGAACAGACACCACCCCCTCCACCACACCCCAGGCACTTTGCAAAGCTCTCTACACACAGATATCATTTAATCTTCACAGTGGATCTAGGGGTGATATCTTAACTTTATAGTACTGGAAACTGAAATTCTGGTCACACAAATGATCTCTTGTACTCATCTAGCTCATTGATTCCACCTTTGTGAGTTGGTCTCTGCTGGAGACCCAGTGACTCTAGGCCCTGGGAATTCAGCAGATTTCTTTCACTGCCGTAACCTTTTTTGGACTCCTTTCTCCCAAGCCTGACTACGAAACAGGACACAGTCTGGCCCCGATTTTCCTCTTCTGGTTTTGCAAGAGCTCTGCACTTTGTCACGGTGTTGAAGGACTTTGGGTAGGGCAGGAAGATAGCCTTTCCCCATTGTAGGGTTCCTGCAGGCACCCTGGGGAAGAAAGTCATGTGTATCAATCAATGACTGAGGAAGTTCCAAGCAGTCTTTCAAGAGTAGAATAATTTTTACTCCTTGCCATCCCTGCAGTGTATTTGGTGTTGGGCTCTGATTGGCGAGGCCCCTTCCCGGACTTTATTCCTAGAAGGCCAGGTGGGGACATTACCTGTGTGTTCCTTCCAGCACCTCTTTTATTTCTGCTGTGGTCACATGGGTCTGGGTTCCCTGAAGTGTCTGGCAGAGGTCCTGATAGGTCCCTGCCTGAGACTTGTGCCTACATGTGCAGTTACGAGGCAGAATGATAGGTTCTAAACTAGAAGGTAGTTTCTGTATTACCGGTCCTGAGGGCAGTTCCTATACAGGCGTTTCTCAGTTGGCACCAGTGTGTGACCAAAGCCACCGTAGGCCACCACCATAGTCGTTGGCTTTTCCCAGTGTGGGGCAGCAGGAACCGTCCTTTCTTTGCTTAGAATTTTTGTTTTGCTGTCAGGTTTGGGTTACTTTTATTGCTGTAGCCACTTTGTCTGCTGATTTATTGGGAAGCTCTGGTTCTGGACCACATGAAAGGCTGGCACTGCTGGACCCACCTCCCCAGGGCAAGCAGAGGCTGGGAGGATGCAGAGGCTGGGAGGATGGGGCTCTTGGATAGTGTTAGTTCTGTTGAGCAGTGGCCCCTGGCAGTTCTTATGTTTGAAGAGGGTGAGAGCTGTTTCAATTAGACTTAACTTTTGAGGTAACAGAGCTACAAAGTACCAGAGGTTTGAAACATGCTTCACACTGCCTCTGGCTCCAGGCAGTCTTCAGGGATCCCCGCTCCCCCAGGATCCCCGCATTCCTTCTCCTAGGGCACCAGCCTGGTCCTCATGGTGCGAGGTGGCGGCATTGTGTTCATGGCAGCGGACGGGAGGAAGGGTGGAGGGAGGGCCAGAGGGTTCCTGGCACCCGCCACGGGACCCTACATCCCATTTGCTGGAGCCTGGTCCCATGGGCGTACCTAGCTGCAAGGGAGCTTGGGAAATGTGCCCAGCCAAAAATGAAGTGGAAGAAGGAGAGAAGGAGAGAAGGGATGTTGAGGGTCAGTCTCTGCCACAGAACCCTGTGGGAGAAACCATGACACCGTGACCATTATTTCTCAAGGGCAAATTGGTTTTGACATAACACATTTTTAAGTTACCAGCCCCTCCATCCCTAGGAGAAAACCCCAGTCTCTCTGGCTTGTGTTAAGGAGTCCTTGTATTTCCGGGCACACTCGGGATGGTTTCTCCAGTGTCAGTAAGCCTTGGGCTTCACATGAGAAAAATCAGGGTTTAAGCCATGCTGACGGTGGGATTCTATCATGTAAGCTGTGAGCTTGGTAGTAGTGAGTTATGCTCTGTGGGCAAGTGTGGGCTCTGTGTTAGTATGTTAAGTGGACAGCCTGATAGGCCAGTCAAAAGAGCTTCTTCTACATTCCTGTTTTCAAAAACAATTTGCATTCAGAGGGTAGATTTTGTTTTTCTCTTTTAAAGGGAGAGGACTTGAGCTTGTTGAATAGGGGCATGTTCAGAGCACGCGAATCCTTGCTCTTTGCAGCACGCTGATGCCGTGTCCCTTCAAGGGACAGTTAAAACGCTTAGGCATTTTTCATTAGATTTTTTCGGACAATATTGCTAATATTCTTTGTAATTGCCTGAAATTGTTTTGATATATTTGCTCACATTGGGATTAAAAAAAAAAAGTCAATCAGTGCATTGTGTTTGAATTAAAATGTTGTTCTGGACCTTGAAGTTATATAGGATTACTCTTTCATCCTCCCAAGAAACTATAAGAAATCCCCTTAGGTTCTTCCGTTTTTGTGTTACCAACCTTCCTGAAGTCCATGCGCCTTCACTTGTGTTTCCCTTGTCGGGAACCCCTTCCTCCACATTCACGTGAACACGGCATATCCAGCCTTCTGGCCCTGCTCAACGCTGTCTCGTCCAGAAAGCTTTTCCGAACCTGCTTCACAGCATCTTTCCCTCTTATGGACTGTGCTCCACCTTGAGTGATACGTGAGACCGTAGGCCCATGGAAGTTAGGCAGCCTCTTATTCTTCTTTGGATTCTTAGGTCAAACTGCCTTGGCTGCGGTAATGTCTAATGCAGGTAGAGTGAAAGAATTAGTGTTGGTGGGATTTGACATTGCCGCTTTTTTTCTGGTGATGGTGGTTCCATCACCAGAAAAACTAGAGGAATTTCTCTGGAATACAAGCCGATATTGCTGCATCCTATTCGTCTGAAAGCGTCAGATGCAAAAGTAGTGGCTTTCCCAAGCTTTAAATTTATAGAACTAATCTAATTAATCAAATTCTGCTATGACCAATCCAGTATATTCATACTGTTATCCATCTAAAAGCATTTTTCATATCAACTAAGGTAACGTTTAGTTCCTGCTTAAATATCAAGGCGGTTGTAGTTTGGAAGTCATCTGTGAATAAATGTGCAAGATGAGTACACATTGGATATATATGTTTGCCATGTGTTAGGAAATAAAAATTATTTTGTTGAAGAAAAAGTGATGTTTATATACCAAGTTGCTTCAAGGGTCAGAGTTGAGCTTTAAAAAATAGCTTGTTCTCTATGTCAGTGAGTATCTTTCTGTTACCAAAGGGGAAAGGGCAGGGGATAAATTAGGAATATGGGATTAACAGATACACATTACTATATATAAGATAAACAACAGGGATTTACTGTATGGCATAGGGAACTATATTCAGTATCTTGTAATAACCTATAATAGAAAAGAATCTGAAAAAGAATGTGTATATATGAGAATCACTTTGCTGTACACCTAACGCTAACAATAGTGTAAGTCAACAATTGTTCAGTTAAAAAAAAAAAAAAAAAACAGCTTGTTCACGTTCCGAGAACTAATATCTAAATTTATATGGGCACGTTGGTTGGTTTTCTAAATATAGCTACAGTATTGCACAAACTGGCATTGTCCACTTAACGATTGAGGAGGAAAAGGCCTTCATTCCCAGTCTCCCCATTCACTTATCGTTTGTGTGAATTTCTGTTTGGCTTCCTCTTCACCATGTGTAGCATCTGGCCAAGACTGTTAACTGCTGGAGACATCTAGTACTGATTTACTTTTTCATGCTAACTTGTCTTAGAGCTGAAAGGTAGTGCAAAATGTATTTTGTATTTTGCAGGTTTAAAAATCATTTAAAATTATTTTAACATAGAGTAGAATCTAGGAAAAGATGTTAAGTCTTTAAACCATAGATGAGAAGCCATGTTTTACAAGAAAGAGAAAGTTGGGCTGGGAGAAGGAAACATAAGCTTAATTACTGGCCTTTTCTGTTACAGGTTTTTGCATGGTTATTTAACCACCTAACTAAAGGCGTTCTTTATAGCATGTGGCCTGTGGTATGATTAAATGTGTAAACGCAATAATACATTTTAAAATTCTTCAACGTGCAAATGTAACGTCTTTTGAATGTGAGGTCCTGCTAGTGAGACTAGAAGGAGGGGGTGGCTTTGTGTGGTATCAGCGTGTCGGATCCCAGGACGGCCCTCAGTGTCGGCCGCGTGTGGAGTTAAGAAAGGTAGAGAAGTCAGGGTGTCAACAGGGCTCCCGGCTGGGCGGGTTGGCTGTCGCTCACCAGGAGGGGCAGATAGTGCTGTGAACCACTGGGGAGAGCAAGGAAGACGCTGAGCTCCATCTTGGATTGTGTTTGGGGGTTCCGGGGGGCCGTCTGCGGGATGGCGTCCGCTTCAGATGGAAGCACAAGTCAGAAGCTCAGCAGAGGAGTCCAGGCCACAGATACACAGGCTTGGGAAATGAATCAGTCAGACCACAGAAACCGACTCTGGCTGATTTAAGCAGAAAAGGAATTCATTGAAAAGATATTGGGCAGCGTACAGCATCTCGAGGAAGACTTAAGAACCAGGCTCAGAAAACAAGCAAGCAAGAAGGGGACTTTGCAGCGAGAACCACAGCCAGAGCGTGTCCTGGAAGGAGACTGCTGAGGACGCCCCGGCCCCTGCCGCTTCCCGTCTGTGGTGGTTACTACCCCAGAACCACCCCACCTCCTTCCTCCCTTGTGGCATCATTAGCCGCTGCCCTGCCCCGGGCCGATGAGCCTGGCCAAGTCTAGGTCGTGTGCTGGCGCCCGGCAGCAAGCTGGGCCACTAAAACTAGGGCGGTTGACCCTCGAACAACTCGGGTTTGAGCTGTGCAGGTGAACTTAAATGTGCTCTCTTTCTATCAATACGGACTACACGATCCACAGTTGATTGAACCTGTGGGCGCAGAACCGCGAGTAGGGGGTGGATCCTGAGGGCTGACTGTAAAATTAATGCAGACTTTTGACTGGGTGGGGCCGGAGCCCCTGAGCCCCAGTGTTGTTCAAGGTCACCTGTAATTGGCCCTTTCACAGCTCAGCAGGGGTGACAATGGGAAATCTGTGAATGTGGTAAGGAAGTCTTAGATGCTGGACAGCCAGAAAAATCCAGATGTCTGTATGGGAAGCATCACCCTGTTGGTGATGGGTGAGCCTAAGGGGTGAGTGTGATGGTCCAGAAAGAGTGAGAGTTGAGGAAGGGCGGAGGAAAGGGTGACCTGGGAGAGGTGAGCAGGGGGAGAGGACCTGGAGGGGAGCTGAGCAGGAGGAGCCCCAGGGGTGGGAGGAAGACTGGGCGAGACAGCCTAGAAACCAAGGGAGGGCACTTCGGGAGAGAGAAGCCCCGAGAGTAAGTCAGCGCAGCCCTCGAGGTCACAGCTTGTTATCCCTGGAGACCTCAGCAAGAGCAGTCTCGGTGAGGGAGGGGCGCGATGTGGGAGAGAAGGGGGCCGGAGGCAGCGTGGGGAGGGGCTCTGAGCCGGGTTCACGGTCCCCTTCAGCCACCGGCTGCTAAGTGGGCTGCATGGGCTTCGGCAAGTCATTTAAGCGCTCAGCGCGTCTGTGTCCCTGTGTGTGGAAGTGGGATACTAACAGCACCCACAGGGTGTATGGGGTTACACGGGGTAATCAAGCACTTGGCACAGCATCCGTGCACTGTAAGTGCTCAGTAGACGTGCTTGCGGCCATTGGTACTCTCACCGGCAGCTTGCTGCGAAGGGCAGAGAGGGCTTGGAGCGGGTGAGGAGCATCAGGGCCTCTTCTCAAGTGAAGGGGCGTGAGTTTCACATGCGTAAGTGGACAAGAAAGACGGCGCAGGTAAGGAGATGGTGAACACCCTGGGGAGGGCAGGATGGGGCTGGGAGGCCCTGGAATCAGCCCAGGACCCACGCAGAAAGGCGAGGTAGGGGTCGTCTTTGAGAGAAGGAACACCTCCTCTGTGGATGGAGAAGGGCATCAGCAACTCAGGGGACAGACTGCTGTGGAGGACTTTTGTCCTGGCCTTGGAGGGGTTGGCCATCACCGCGCCAGGTGGCTTAAAATCCCAGCTCTTTTGTCAGTGAGGCCACCTCCAACAGACCACTGTTGGTATTGCTCCAAGGACTTTCCTCGACTTTGACTTTGAAGCCCAGGGCTTCTATAGTAGAAGAAACTAGGAAAATCGTCTACTACCAAATGACTTTTTCCCCCTCTGGGAATTTAATGGGGAAGAATACGGGTTTCTGCCTCCATTTCCGCCCCCCCCCCGCCCCCGCCTCTTGGCTTGCGGCTTGTGGGGTCTTAGCTCCCCAACCAGGGATTGAACCTGCGCCCTCATCAGGGAGAGCACGGAGTCCTAACCACTGGACCTCCGGGGAGTCCCTCTGCCCCCATTTTTAAGCGGTTCTTTGCGAGTAGTTAATTTACCAGGAAGAATGACATTTCTAACTTAAGTAGACATGCCTGTGTATTTCATGTTTTTTTCCTTTCAGTAAACTTCTGGGGAGAAGTATTTTTTAAATTAAAAGTAAAGCAGGACACAACTTGTACTACCAAAATTATGATGTAGAATTTTATAACTCGTGTAGTTACAGAACTCATTTCATAAATCATGCAGCCTGGGCCGTTTGTTCTTCACCTGAAGGCCCTAGAGCTGGTACCGATGGACCCGAGGGGTACTCAGGGCAGCGTCAGTGCCATTGGTGGGGCTGTGCAGACCTTGCCCTGCGGTGGCCAGTCTGACTGTGGGCAAGATTCCTAAGGGCTGCTGCAGGCTGGGGCTTCTTATATCTGTACAGGGGTGGGTTCCAGTTCCACTGCATAAGGGAGAAGTACTGAATTCCTCCAAGGTCCCTGGGAATAGCAGCTGAGTCCTAGAAGTCCCTGTTTCCTGCTCAGGGTCCAAGGGGATTAACAATGCAGTGGCCTTGTCAGCGGCAGTGCCTTCTCAGTCTCAGGGCTGCCCTCCCGTCTGCGCTCTCCTTCGTCCCTGCTCACACCGCCCCGCCCGGCTTTGTGCTCCTCACTCTGCATCTGGCTGGAGCCACCAGATGCTCAGAGGGTGTTCTCCAAAGTGACCTGTGCTTCCTCAAGCTGTTAGCTTGGCTGGAGGTGCCTTGATTCAGTTTCCATGGAGGGCTGCTGTCCGTGGAGCCCCAGCCCTCGACACCTTTCCTGACTCTTTCAGTAAGTTTCTCCTCCCCCGGCTCTTTGAACTCTCTTGATCTTTTGAGTTTTGCCTGTTGGCACACAAGCCTGGCCCAGCCTCCTGGATCATGATCTTCAGGGGAGTCTCTTCTGAGCTGGCCGCCCGCCCCCCGTGCAGCTGGGCCACGCCGAATTCAGCCGAGGGCTGTGAGGCAGGGGCCCGAGCCCCTGGGCCCTGACGCTCGTTCCCAAGAGGAGGAGCATTGCGTCTGAAATGATGTGTTTTGGTTGGATAACATTTGTGAATGGCCAGAACAGTTGGTTATAGTTAATTCATTTTTATATCTAAGTTATTGGATTGAATTTTTTTAAAGGGTGTGTCTGATATTCGCAGATCGATTTAGTTTTCCTAGGAAGGAGGACTGGGCATCTGAGCGCTTTTCTAAGGATCTTGGCATCATCCAGCCCAGCCCCCTCGATTTGCTGAAGAGGATACCAAGCCTTGTGTCACGTGGGAGCTCCTGGCTGAGACCTGAACCAAGGTCTTCTCATTTCCAGTGAAATTTCTTTCCTCTTACTAGCCACTTTTTCGAACTGTGTTTCTTTGTTTTATATACAGAGAAAAAAGATGGCCAAAGTTAAAAAAAAAGAGAGAGAAAGAAGATAAAAAAGTCAGGTAATCTTAGGCAAAGATATTCTTTCAAAAAAGCATGTGTGGAATTCCTTGTCCACATGTCCTGAAGCTGAGGGAAGGCGTGACTCTTTGCAGGAGGAGGGCATCTTTGGAATAAGTGGGCATGGGACGGGGTCCATATAACAGGAGCTCCTCGCCTCAGTTTGCTGTCACTTTTATGTCTTATTTCTGTGCCTCGTTCCTGCTATAGAAGCAGAAGGGGCTCGCTCTTATTTTTCTGTTTTAATAAAGGGCTTTTCCTTGTAATCATCTTGCAGATGGGGAAAGGGTGAAAGTTAGAAGTACGTGGCATGAATTTATAATTTAGTTTTACAAGATGCATGCCTTTATTTTATGGCAGATGTGTGGACTCCTAAGAGTACAAGAGGCCAGGTGGACTTCCACATAAAAGAATCATCCGTATTGTTAAGGGTACAGATGTGAAGAGGGTAATGCTGACTTTTGAGAGAAAAAGGAAAGGGAAGACAGTGTATCTTTTATTTCTGAAGCTCTTGAGGCTTAAGTTATTTCTTTGATGTTGTCGATTTAGAAATGAAAACTTTGGCATCTTTAAACACAGTATAATTTCCTAGCTAGCACTGATATTTGAGGACAATTGTTGATGTCCATAGTTGACTAAATTTTGGCAGTTTGCTGCTTTTTCCCCCTTCAGTCTTTAATACTCGAGGTCATATGTATGTGCGTGAGATCTCTCCAGGTCAGTACCTGTGTCTAAAATGGTTTTATCTATGGGAACTAACTTTTTAGCTCATATAGTGATGTTAAATCTCCTTGTCCAACTTGATCTAGTTTCCAGATTGTAAAGTCAAGTGAGCTGAAACTGACCAAATGAGAAAGATAAATCTGTTCTGTGACTTCTAGGAAAAAATACTGACATGGTTTTATTTCTCCATTGTGAGGTCAAAAAATAGTTTCTTTGAAGTTTCTACCATACTGCTTTAGGTTGAACCTTAAATGTCTGATTTTCACTGGGTATGAAAAACTTCCTGATTGTGGGATTTAGAAAACTCTGTTATGGTGTGAGACAGCCCAGGTTTATATTTCACTTGTTCTATTCAGAGATAATTACTACTACCCCATTTGGGACTTCTAAATCCTGAGGTCAGCTCTGACTCCACGCTCAGTTGGCCTCTCCATCTGTTCTCATTGCTTTTCCTGTTAGATGACAGTCATCCTCTTAGTAACATGATCTAATATTTATTGCACTTAACTATGTGCCAGGCGTGAAGCAAAGGCATTATTATTTCATTTTAACCTCATGATAACTATAAGGTGGATACCGTTGTCATTTTCATGTTACAGATACTAAGGCTGGGACTTTTGAGAATTTAAGTGACGTCTTTGGGTCTCAGCTCTGAAGCCCTGCCCCTCTCCTGGCAGGTGAGACTGCCTTGGTTCCTTGGGTAGTTCATGTGAACTTGGATGGACTTGAACTCCGTGCAGGGTTCAGGTTTCTGACCTGGATAGACAGATCTACGTTGGAATTTTGGCTGTGCCTCTTAGTAACTATGTGATCTTGGGTGAATTACTTAAATCCTCCAAAACCTCGTCTTCATTCAGAAGTTGTGTGTGAAATCTGATGTTAAATCCACTTTCAATACCCAAGGCAGGAAGAAGACTATCATTAGTTATTTTACTTTTTACTAATACAGTGGCCTGACTTTTCTAAGATCATTCTTGGCATGTGAAGTTGCCTGTTTGCTTTTCCTTCTGGAATGCTGAGCCCTGACCAGCTTGGTCTGGAGTGGGGGTGACTGCGGTGCGTCTGATGTTGGCAACTCTTTTTTTTTTTTTTTAATGAGGATCTTGAATCAGATGCGTATGTTTGATTGATTGATTGATTGATTTTGGCTGTGTTGCGTCTTCGTTTCTGTGCGAGGGCTTTCTCCAGTTGTGGCAAGCGGGGGCCACTCTTCATCGCGATGCGCGGGCCTCTCTCGTTGCGGAGCACAGGCTCCAAACGCGCAGGCTCAGCAGTTGTGGCTCACGGGCCCAGCCGCTCCGCGGCATGTGGGATCTTCCCAGGCCAGGGCTCGAACCCGTGTCCCCTGCATTAGCAGGCAGACTCTCAACCACTGCGCCACCAGGGAAGCCCGGCAACTCTTTATGTCGCCTCCTGTGCCTCTTTAAAACATTTCTGGAGGCAACTGGGTGTGTGTTTGTGGCCTTTTTTGCAAGCAAGTCATGGAGGTAGTACTGGTCTTTTGGGGCTTGAGAGAGCCCAGTAAATAGCATACCTCTCACCTGCCCGAGCTGGACACGAGGGAGGAGGTTGGCAGATGGAGACTGAGGTCACCTTTATTATTAATACAGTTGATGCTGAGGTAGAATAAAGGAGATACAGATAAGAGATAACAGAGAAAGGATTCTTAGGAGAGGGCATGGAGGAAGGGAAGCTTACACAGAGGCAGAAAAGTGGAGAGAGGAAGAAGAGATTGCAGCGAGGATTCTTCCTATGAGATGAGGATTTTGGAAGGGGTTCTCTGTATTGTTTGCACCTTCAAGAAAAATGGGAGAGGGGCTTGCTGAAGGTCATAGTGCTTCTATGGGCCGGCAAGTTTCAAACTCAAATGTCTATTCCTGGACCAGCCTCTGGGCTGTGCTCGGTGGAGGGCTACTTTGTGGGAGGAGAACATGGAAAGATTGTATTTTGGAAAACTTACTTGAGTCTCTGAAAACAGTTACGCATGCTACATTTAGGAACTTCTCCAGTTAAGTATTTTTGGAGTACATGGCTTTTAAAATGTCCTGTGACACTAAGTGAAGTAAGACAGAGAAAGACAAATATCTTATATCGCTTATATGGGGAATCTAAAAAAAAAAATGATACAAATGAACTGATTTACAAAACGGAAACAGACTCACAGACTTAGAGAATGAATTTATGGTTACCAGGGGAGAGGGGTGGGGGAGGAGGGATAGACTGGGAGTTTGGGATTGACAAATATACACTACTATATTTAAAATAGATAACCAACAAGGACCTACTGTTTTTGTTTTTTTTTAAAAAGAATTTCTTAAAAGAAATGTCGTATGACAGTTAATACTTTCTTGATACACACACGTGTATATATTTTATATTTATATATATTTTTACATATATTTTGTATTTTATGTCTTTAAGTATGTATATATAATGTTATAGCTTATTTTTTAATGTCTTTATATGTTTTTTAGTATTTTAATTTCTGGCTTTTGGTTCTGAAGGAAAATGAAATCATAGTAATGATTAACAACTGCTGAAAATATGACCTGCCGTATGAGATTTTATTTGATTGTTAATCTTAAAAATACAGACCTGGTGATGGTTTCAACCTTTGGGAGCAACCCTGGCTATGCTCCCGATCCTTTCCCTGTTACAATTTGTCTAACGAATGTAGAGGCCAAAGCTCCCTCCCTCTGCAACCCCTTACCCTCAACCCCCATCCGTGTGTGTCTTTTCTTGATTTGGGGTTTGTGAAAATAGATATGTTTCCTGAATTCACCCAGAAATGAAGCCTATTAAAAATTAAATCTATCTCCATTTTTTTATCTGAATGCTTATAGAATCTATATATTTGATATGAAGTTATACTAACCATAATCTAAGAGTATCTTAAATTTTTGCAGCTGTAGAATTATATTAGACTTCGAATAATTCAACTTTAACATTTAAAATCTAGTTCAGACTCCTTTATAAGGGAGTAAAATTATATCTCATGAGAGCTATCGGCCTAAGTATATCCTCTTAACTCAGCATTCAAATTTTAAAAGTACAACAAAAATTAATCTGTCTTGTCTTTTCTTTTTTAGCTTCTCAGACAAGCTATTTAGTGGAAAAGCTTTACATTTTCAGCCATCAGTTCTAGATTTTGGAGTTCAGTAAGTATCTTCTCTTTATAATTTTTAATAATTTATTATTTACACTATTTGCTTTCAGGATATCTCTATATATGTATGATGTTAAATATATTTTAAATATATAGATAATATCAAGAGAGATTGATCCTAGAACTTGTTAAAAGGAACATTTTTGAGAAAAGGAGGGTGTAAGAGTTGTTTTAGCCCTTTCTTCAGTTTTTAATGAATGTACCTTATAATTTAAGTCGATAGTAAGTCCTTGTTTTTCTGAAACAAAGCAAGTTATTTTATAATGAAAAACTCTACATATTGATGGTTTCTGAATTTTTAAAATTAGATTCACTTATTCACTCAGTTTTTACTGCTCCTTATGCTTTGGGATTCAAAATTGTACATACATTAGTTACTATGATTGAGGCTTTGGAAACAAGTTAAGTGGGGAAGACAGCATGGAAGCTGTAATTCCTTGTAGTACATCTTGCTGAGAAGCATGAGATGAAGGGGATGTGATCTGAGTGTCGGCTGAGGGACTGATCTGGGAACTCAGAGAAATTAAGGAAGAGAAGGGTGAAGCTGTGCTCAGGAGGGAACTTCAGGACTCGTATTGGTTGTAATGAAGTGTTAGACTCCCTGGATGCAGAATTTTGCTGCACTGAGTAGATGTAATTTCACATTAGTAGAGTTTCTAGGTGGAAGTAAAAGAGTGTTTCAGGATTAAAAACTCTGCTTGTTTTAGCAGCCTGGACCATCACTTCAATTTTATGAAGAACTTTTTTGAGTTACAAGAAAAGTTATGTGAGTGGAATAACCATGGTGCTAGGAGAGCATCTGGGGTGAGTTAGTGGTGGTCTCCTGGTGTGCTCTCCTTTATTCATCTGGTTTCCTTCCTTCCATTTCCTTCTGATCATCAAAATATCAGAGCTGCCATGAAGAGTAATGAATTTTAAATTTAAAAGCACATTGTTGAGCTTTTTAAGGAGAGTCTGTAAAAGGAAGAAGTGATAAAAGTGTGAAGGGAGCTTGCTGATTTTACAAGATTCTAGGCGTCTACTTTTTTGTTTTTGAATTTTTATATTTTTATTCTTTGGTAAAGAATGAGGTTTTATAATCAAACCTCATTGATTTCAAATTCTGAGATCACTTTGCTTTTGTCAAAAGTATTGTAAAAAGAAATTTCAGTGTAGGACCTACTTTAAAGTGTATGTTACATATTGGTAGATATAACAAGATGGATAGTAGTAAATACACTTAGATTAGGATAACAATTCCAGTTCATGGGACACTGGCTGTCCATAGTATATTTACTCTTCAGTGATATAAAAAAATCCTACAGTCGTCAGTGCACATGATTGGATGTATGTATGTATTATCTATGTATGTTAATTAGCTCTGCACATCAATTTCTGGTTCTAATAGCTGGAAGCATGTTGAAAAGAAACGTTTAAAGTTCTTGATTTGAAAAGGTTACTGAGTTTTAGACTTGAATCACCTTTGGATAATTCAGTTTTGTTTATGTAGTAGTTTATAGTTCTTAAAGTACAATCTTGTCTCTTGTGAGTTGAGTCTTACAGCAATCCTGGAAGGATATTGGAGGTAGGTGTTGTCTAAGAGAGAGAATCATTTCCAAATATCTCTGTATTGGAGCATGTACTACAAATGCTCATATATTTGTTGCTGAGAAGTAGTGCAGTTTTCCCAAGGTCATTTTACTGGAAGTGACAGAGTAAATCTTTTGATTTCTAAGCCAGCATGTACCATGATATTTTTCTCATAATTGAGATCCAGGATATGGTTATGGGAATAAATTATTTTTGCTGAAGTTAAAAAAAATCTCAATAATAACAAAATATAGCCTAAATCAGAACACTTTTTAAAAATTAGTCATTTTACCTTGCATCTAACAAATGGTCTAATCCATAGGCATTAGATACACATTTTAACCAGAGAGTTCTCATTTCTTCACTGCCCTAGGTCAGGTTTTGCTATTGTTTATTTTGGCATTGACCTTGAGCAAACCTCATTCCTTCTCATAGTTCTGGTTTCCCTCTAGGATGCAGAATCAGGATCATGTTATTCAGTTGCCCTCTGCCTACTTCTTAGGGTTTATGTTAAGGGTTAATATTCTGCTGGTCCTGAGATTAAAAGTGCTAATCATTCATAAGAAATTTTAATCATTCTTTTGTAGTATTAAATTAATAGAGTATCTTCCAGTTGTCACTAGTGAAGGAAATTCTTATCCTCATAATACTTTTAAAAATAGAATTTAAAAAAAAATAGGATAAAAATAGTACTGTGGCGACTAGGTTTCAGCCAGCATTCTCTGTTAGGTCTGGTGAGGTTTCTGGTGGACACAGCCACTGGGCTCTGTTACATTGCAGTTTTGTGGTCTTATTTTTGAAGGTGTTTCTCGGGGAGACATTTGTATCCTTTGAAACTAAAAATCTTGTATTCCAATTATGTGAATGAAACAAAAGCTTTGAGGATAAGTATTAATAACTTTGCTGATTGATTCATATTATTCATGTAAAACCTAAAATCATGGAAGTTCTTATTTATTTAATTTAATTGAGGGAAAAGGCAGATGTGAGCCTAGTACTCCTGACACAGGGCTTTCTGAGGTGCTATGATAGTATAAAAAATTTTTAGTTGTTTTATTTAAGAACACTCTAAAAAAATCAAAGTTTTAATCACACTTATTATATTTTATTTGTAACTGGCTGTTAAGGACTTTTAAAATACATATTGGACATACTAAGCCTTCAACTAAGACTTGTGATTAAAAGTAGAAGGAAGAGCTGAAAGAAAAATTCCAAGGATTTGATGGCACTAATACAGTATTTTGGAAATCCTATTGTATATAAGAGAAACAGCATGCACTTAATTTTTCCTAAAGCACACTTTTTTTTAATATTCAACTGTGAACCCCTAGTTTTTAATATAAGAGAAATTGGAACAAAATCAGAGAAACACAAACATAATGTAGATGATTTTCTCCCCTGTATTGAGAATATAGTTTCATTTCTAGGCCATACTAAAGAGAACCGTTAATTTGGGTCTCTGCCACTGAGGGTGTTAAAACTGGAAAGATGACTTCAGTGAAATTTTTGCTGGCTCTCTATTTATCACAACACGGTTTAACTAGAGTGAATTTGATATTGGGTAGTAGCAATCAGAGTAAACGATTTGAGGGAACATTGCAGGTAGTTCCAGGCAGCTGGGCTAGAAACTGGCCCCTTTCCTCTTGCAGTTCCTTTGTCAGAGCCCACCTTGTAGATGGAGAGCCCTGCGGAAAAGATTCAACATCAAGATTTCCATTAGTTAGGGTATTTGCTGAAGAGCAGAGATTCTTAACTCTGAGGGTCATGGAAAGTTTTGAAAGTATGTATAACACTTTTGTGTGCATATTTGTGGATGGAGGAGCCAAAGCTTTCATTAGAGTTTTCGGAAAGACTCATGATTTAAATGGATAACAGCCAAAGCTAGAAAGTGCTGCAGAGCTTTCATTTTTCTCGGAAGAATGGTGTTTAACAATTAAGTTTTCTTTTATAAGACTTAATACAGTCTCTTTGCCAGTTGAAATCCATTCCCCCGAAAAGTATCTTTAAATTTATTACTCAGAAAATGAACCCTAAGAAGATTGGCTTTTTCTATGAGTACAGTTTCTTATCTAAACATATTCTCATTTGAATTACAGACCCATGTCAGACAGATACCTAGTTCTCCCTAGGTGTTTTTTTGCAAGCGTTCAATGGCCTAGATGGGTTGAATTCTTCTAATACAAAAATCAGTGGGGTGCTACTGTGGGTTGACGTGAGTGTCTTGTAAAAGAAAGGATTAAAAAATTTTTTTGACTGTTGTGGATAGAATGCTTTATTAACAATAGGATTGTTGCTTTTAACTTTGTAATAAAGATCAACAGCTTTCTGGGTTTAGAGTGTATATATGGATGGATGGATGATTTTGTTTATAACCATACAATCCCTTGCGTTTTTTCCTTGTTCCCCTCCTAGGTTCCTGGGACACCCTGCAGCAAAGATTCTCTATGCGTATAACCCTAGCGGGGAGAGCGAGGTCGTGGTGAATTCCGTGTTTACAGCTGCGGGACATTTCCACGTGCCTCCCGTTCACTGCAGGGTGAGTGTGGACGCGTCTTGGAAGCTGTGCTGTGGTGGGCTGCCAGCTTTTCTTGCTTTCTTTGCCTGTAGTTTTTTCACTTTCTGCTGCCTGTCTCCCCTTTTTCTGCTACCCAGACTCTTTCTTTCTATGTGTTTGCTTTAGCATTTATTTTTTCAGTTGTTCAGGTTCATAATTTTGGTGGCTCTTGATTATCTTTGTGGAAGAAAAATGTTTAATGAATTAAAACTAGGTAGTAATGCATGTGTATTCAATACGACTTTTTCATAGTTAAAGAACCTTAATATTACTTGTCTCATAGTGACTACCAGTGCTGAAGCATTTAGTAACTAGTACAAGTTTACAGTGGTGACCTCTTCACCTGGCGAGCGTGCTAGGATGGTTAGGACTCTTTTCTAAATACAGGCCTAAGGGGGGTGAGTTGTTCCTTATGAAGCTAATTTGCACCATAACACAGAGCTCAAAAGCATGATCTTCTAATAGTTTTAATTTAATTTAATTTTTTTAAAAATTTATTTATTTTTTTGGCTGCGTTGGGTCTTCATCGTGGCAAGCGGGCTCTTTGTCACGGTACGGGAGCTCTTCGTTGCGGTGCGCGGGCTTCCCTCTGGTTGTAGTGCGCGGGCTCAGTAGTTGTGGTGCGTCGGTTTAGTTGCCCCGTGGCATGTGGGATCTTAGTTCCCCGACCAGGGATTGAACCCGCGTCCCCTGCATTGGAAGGCGGATTCTTTACCACCGGACCATCAGGGAAGTCCCTAATAGTTTTAATTTTAGTAATTCAATTTAACTTTAATTTTTAAACTTTTAAAAGGTCTTTAACTTTTAATGAAGATCCAGGTTACTACTAGAGTTTATTTTCCTTACTCTCCCCATTTTTTTTTTTAATACTGGGACTCAGGAAGTGGAGTAAGGGGGAGCCCAGTATTTTGATCATGACAGTCTGTCCAGATAAACGCTGTCCCTGACTTTTACTAAGTAGCAACATGTCGGTACACCGGTGGTTCTCTTTACTTAAGTGGAGGTGGAAGTGTGTTAGACACAGGTCCTTGAACACATGCGGGAGGAAGAGGAGGGTAAAGGAAAGGTATGAGGCACATGGCTCCACTCAGGGTGAAAGCTGTCTTGCCCTAAGTCCACGGTGTGTTCTTTGATATTTTCTCTTAGATTGTTGGATGTTGATCTGTTTGGACATTCTCGGGGATTCATGATATGCATAAATCAAGGGTGCAAGAGTACGCAAATATCTGTTAACAGGAATTGTCAAGAAGAAAGTCTGTGAAAGACAGTTTGTCAAAGAGGGGCCATTCCAAGTGGCTAATGAGGTAGCTTTCTTTCAGGTAATTCCAGCAATGGGGAAAACGTCCTTCAGAATTATTTTCTTACCTACTGAAGAAGGAAGCATTGAAAGTTCTTTATTTATTAATACCTCCTCACATGGAGTTCTTTCTTATCATGTAAGTAGCTTTTTCTGTTGGTCATATAATTTGGCTGTTGACGTAATGAAGGAGTTTGGATGTTAAAGAAAAGCCTTTTGGAAATGTTGCCACCTAGTTTATGTCATTCAAATATAAGGCTGCTTAGTTGATGTCCAGCTCACCAGCCCTCCTCCTTCCTCTGCCTCACGGGCCAGGTGGCCATCTTTTGTGGAAAGTGCGCGGCTGGAATGCACCTTGGATCTCGAAAGGGTATCAGAACAAAACAGAGAAATCTATCGAACGGTTTTCTAGTATAAAATATAATGGGGTTTCAAAACTCACGACGCTCACCTCCAACAGTCCAGGAATAGGAAGCTTGTGAGGGCAGCCCCTGGAGGTTTTGCTTCCTCCTCTCCCGGGCTCAGGACTGTTTCTGCTGTGGGAAACTGACTGCATGCTTGGGGGCCCGTCCCCAGGGAGCTCCCTATTCTAGCAAAGCACTGGGGAGGGAGTGAGAGGAGTCTTTTTGTTGTTGTTCACAGAAATAGTCAGGAATCTTTATCTTAAGCGGTATCTGTGACATCTTTCATTTAAGTGCCAAGATCTATCACTTTTGTGGCTAATTCTTACAGGATTTCATGTAACTTGTGGTCCCATATCAGAAAAGTTGTCTATTTCTGAAGAGATTTGCTGCATTGAGGAACATTCAGCTTAAGTACAGCAACTTGTGTTGCATTTTTGTTTTTGGAGGACAAAGATAAATATAATAATTGGATTAATAGTCTTGATGGCCAAGTTGACGAACACAGATTTCCTTTGGGAAGGTATTTCAGCACTATGTCAAATGTGTTTCAAAAGTAATAGATTTTTTTTTTCCTGCAGGTATCTGGCATTGGCACTCGCAGAATCTCTGCAGAAGGGTCTGTAAAACAGCTACCAAATGCTTACTTTCTGCTTCCACAGGTCCAGAGCGTTCAGCTTTCACAAACACAGGTGATTTTAGTAGGACGTTTATTTTGAATGCTGATAAATACCAAACTTTGTAGCCTCTACATTTATGTGTCTTACACAGAGTACAGACAGACCTTTTTACCTAGTCAGAAGTGGGATTTTTTTTTTAAAAAATATTTATTTATTTATTTATTTATTTTTGGCTGTGTTGGATCTTCGTTTCTGTGCGAGGGCTTTCTCTAGTTGCGGCGAGTGGGGGCCACTCTTCATCGCAGTGCGCGGGTCTCTCACTGTCGCGGCCTCTCTTGTTGCGGAGCACAGGCTCCAGACGCGCAGGCTCAGTAGTTGTGGCTCACGGGCCCAGTTGCTCCGTGGCATGTGGGATCTTCCCAGACCAGGGCTCGAACCCGTGTCCCCTGCATTGGCAGGCAGATTCTCAACCACTGCGCCACCAGGGAAGCTCAGAAGTGGGATTTTAACATGTTCCACTTTTGGAAAAAATCCTGGTACATATGGAAAAAACGTATGTATGTAAAGTGTCAGTGGAATCCGTATACTTCTTTTTGACTGCTGTATAGTCCACGGTGTTGATATTACATAGTTTGCTTAGTCCTGTTGTTGGTCATTTGCAGTGTGTCCAGTTTTTCATTATTTTTACCATTAGGCCGTGTACATATTTTACAGGTTTCTTTATTTCTCTTTTGGACTACCTGTTTCCTTGGGGTGTATTTTGTAAAGAGGATTCTGTAGTTAAAGACTACGAACCATTTTATAGGGCTTGTTAATCTTGCCAGGGTGCTTTTCAGGGAGCCAGACCCTCCCTGGTCACTGGTAATGACATTCCTGCAAGCGTCTTTCCCTCTCCCCGCCCTCCTGCCCTGAGTCCTGCCTGGGTGTGGCTCAGGGGAAAGAAATGTTTTCAATGTCTTAGTAGGTATATAATGGAACCTTAAAATTCTTTTAATGCGTATTTCATTAATCGCTTATAGGGTTGGCCGTTTTTTCCCTTCGATTATTTATATTTCCTTGCAACTGTGGATAACTGTTGAAATTCCAAAAGCACTTGACCCAACATATTATGAAGCTTATACCACCTTACCTACCCTTTCTTTCTAATGAATAACTAAAGCCCACCGCTCGGACTTCTTGTAGGTCATGGTACCCAGGCTTTCCTTCACCATCAGTCTCACTGCGCCTCTGCTCTGGGCCAGGCATGAGTCGGCACCTCTGTCTCCATGGAGCTCTCATTCCAGTGGGGAGAGGAGCAAAATTAATTTACCTGTAATGTAATGTCTGGGTGCTTTGCCACCCAATAGGTCATTCTTAGGGATTTAACATACTATTTCCATTTTTTTATAAAATGGAATAGCCCTTCCTCAGGATTTTAAGGAAGATTTCTTTTTATTTGCAAATTTGGATTTGGTTTAAGTTCTAAAACCAGTGGGACTGTATTGAAAGGTTTTAGGCTGGAGACTGCTGTGATCTGACCTGCATTTTGTAAGGTCTTGGAAGGCCTGGTGAAAGTTTAATTTGCATGTGCTGACAGCGAGGGCTTTTCCTGTGAGCACTTTCAGCCTTATCTTGGGGCTGTCCTTCAGCAGGGGGAGGGGGGGCAACTGGGAATGGCCAGGTTTCTCTGGTGACTGAGAGCTTTGAGTGCCTGGTACCATGTTAGTGGTGATAAAAGCATTGAAACCGAGGCGGGTGTTCACATTACCTTAGTTAATGCTGTTAATTTAAGGATACGTGGAATTAAGGGCCTCAGAGGCCTTGGTGTGATGAGAGCGTGCCTGCCATCCACTCTGCCTGGCAGATCCCGTCCTTGCCGTGGTGCCCTCTGCCCTGTCCCACATCCAGGCCATCCTCATCTGGGCCACCATAGCAGCCCCTTAACGGGTCTGCCAGTGTCTGCTTTGGCCCTTTCAAGTCCTCTTCCCCAAAATGCAAGTTGGACCTCGTCAGTCACCTGCTTTCCGTGCATTCCTGTAGGATTTAGGACTTAAACGGAACCCTTCGTGTGGCTGGAAGGCCTTGTGCGGTCTGGCGCTGTCCCTCCCCCGCCTCCCTCCCTCTGCTGCTCACACTGCCTCTTCCCCTCCTGCCCCTGGACCTCTGTGCCTGCCGTTTCCCCAGACGCCCCTCCCCCAGCTTTTCTCACAGTTAACCCTCACTTCATCCTTCCTTTCTCATCCTGAGTTCTCCAAGGATCTTGCTGTCTCTCCCATTCAGTTCCAGACCTCGGTTGGCCTGCAGTACAACTGACTTCCTTCCCCCTTAGGACTTGTATCCGGTGAAATAATCCCACGCCCACATAGTGTGGTTACTTAGCCACTCTCTCTTTCACTCATGGAGTTTAAGCCCCACGAAAGCGGGGGCCACCTGACTTGGCTTTCCATATCTTCCCGGCCCAGCCCGGGGCCTGCCGTTGGAGGGGCCCATGAACTTGGGCTGAGGGGAGTTTTGGCCAGCTCCCCCTACCACGGCGGTGACTTGGCTTTTCTTGTTTCTGCTTTAGCTGGTACGAAACTCTGTTTTGTTTCTTTTTTCCTTTTTTGCATTTTTATCTATATTTAACAACTTTATCGAGATATGATTCACATACAACAAAATTCACCCACTTAAAGTGTCCCCCCACGGGTTGTTAGTATACTCACAGAGCTGTGCAGCATTCACCACTCTCTCACAGCCTAATTTTAGAACATTTTGTTTGCCTTAGTCCCTGGCAACTATTACTCTATTTTCTGTCTCTATAGATTTGTCTATTTTGGACATTTCATGTAAATGAATTGTGTGGTCTTTTGTGATTGGCTTCTTTCACTTAGCATAGTGTTTTCAAGTTTCATCCATGTTATCAGTCTTTCCTTCCTTTTTATTGCCAAATGATATATTGTATAGGCGTATACCACATTTTGTTTAAACATTTATCAATTGGTTTCATTTTTTTGATTTGTTTTAGTTTTTTTTGGCTATTATGAATAATGTCGCTGTGAACATTCATGGACAAGTTTGTGTGGACGTATGTCTTCTATTCTCTTGGGTGTATATGTAAGGGTGGAATTTTGCTGGGTCATATGGTAATTCTATGTCTCACATTTTGAGGAATTGTCAAACTGTTTTCTAAAGTGGTTGTATCATTTTACAATCTCACCAGCAATATGTGAGGGTTCCAGTTTCTCTGCAACTTTGCCAAGGCTTGTTATTTTCTCTTTTTTTGTTGTTGTTTTGTTTTTTATAGCCATCCTAGTGGGTGTGAAGTGATACCTCATGTGGTTTTTATTTGCTTTTCCTTAATCACTAATGATGTTGAGCGTCTTTTCATGTGCTTTTTGATAATTTTTATATCTTCTTTGGAGTAATGTCTATTCAGATCCTTTGCCCATTTTTTAATTGGGTTATTTGTCTTTTTATTGTTGAGATATAAGTGTTCTTTATATATTCTGGATAGTAGACTTTCATCAGGTACATGATTTGTATGTATTTTTCTCCCATTCTGTAGGTTGTCTTTTTATTTTTAATTTTGATGAAGTCCAGTTCACCTATTTTTTATTTGGTCACTTATGCTTTTAGTGTCAAATCTAACAAGGCCTAAGGTTGTAAAGATTTACTCCTGTGTTTTTTTCTAAGAGTTTTATAGTTCATCTCTTGTAGTGAGGTCTGTGACCCATTTTTACTTCACTTTAGTGTATAGTGTGAGCTCGGGATCCAAGTTCATTCTTTTCATATGCATTTCCAGTAGTCCCAGTACCATTTGTTGAAAAGACAGTTCTTTCCCCATTGGAGTGTCTCGGCCTCCTCCTTGACTGTCTCAGCTTCAGCTCTGTTCCCAATGGTAGATTCTCTCCATTTTCATTTATACTGGGATCTATGAGTTTAGTCAAGTCACTGTCTAAGGCTGCCCCTGTTGAGCATAGCTCCCCCCATCAGTCAGTCAACAGTTAGTTATTAGATATCATTTCTTGAATGTTCCAGGAAATGATAGGGCAGTGAACACAGCACAGTGTCCTGCTCTTATGACGTGACAATGTAGAATACATTACAGAGTTTGAAGGTAAAACTCAATTTTTTTGACTGATCTTTTGTTGGAACCCAGTATTGAGAGGTCTAAATATCAAAAAATATTTCTTAAAAGACAATTATTTAAATTTCTTTCATTTTTACAGTGATTTAGAAAAGGAAACTTCAAAGTCTTTTTTTCAAGGCTTACTACACCTAGAAAGAAAAACAAAAACCTACAAAATTTAGACTTAAGAAATAATTATGGCATTCCTCAGAAAAAATCCTGACTATAATATTTTTGCATTTAAACTGCACACATAAAATGCGTTCAAGTTGTGTTTTAAGTGGCTGTAAGGTTGCCGGCTGTCCTTTTCCAGAAAGGAGTATCTTTATTTTGATATTCTTTCTGTCCCGTGTTTTTCTGTAACTTTTGCCTGTGGTCCAGAACCCATAATCTGGGGTGGGTGCTGAGTTCAAGAGGTCCCTTCTCTCAACGGGGAAGGAGGGTGGGGGAAGGAGTGTTCATGACTGAATCTTCTCCATGACAGAGCTGGAAAGTGCATCTGGTAGAAAGCTAAAAAGAGTGAGAAGGTTTAGGCAGAAATGAATATGTCCTGAGTCTTTCAGATACAGGGATTGTCACCGGCCTTTGCTCACACATACTTAAAATTGCTTCCTAAGGTAGCAACTAGAAATTTATGTAATCAGAACACTTTTGCTCACTTACCCTTGCAGCTTACCACGTGATAACTCACACAGAGGGACTGTGGCAGCACTTGGTTTTGTCTCCTGAGCTGCTAAAAGATTCAATTAACTATGACAAAATCAAATTTAAATAATGCTAGTAAGAAAAAAACCATGGATTTCCTTTAGGGATACAAACTGGAGGAAAAATTAAGTACTTCCATGAGGGTCAAAAGCCAATTTCCTCCCTCTGTCTGTCTTTTTCCAAGCCTGTGCTCCTTCCACTGAGCTCACTTGTCTCTCGTTGGATCGTTAAATGAACACCTGTAAAGCCCCAGGACAGAGCCCAACCCCAGGTCACAGAGTATAACTTTACTAAAGCGCCCTGAAAAGGGCATTGTTTGATATTTCATCCTCCTTTTCTGAAAGAGCATACATTTAGGGAAAATGGTCAGATGAAATATGTCCATTTTATTTGATCTTATTTCTATGAATAGGGGGGAAAACAATGTGAACATTTATAATGTCATATAGATTGTAATTGGTTCAAGATCTCAGTTTGTTTTTTGGAATAACAAAAAAAAAAAATGTGTCCCTCTTGTGAAATAAACTAGGGTGCCCGTGAAAAAATTGTTAGGTTATCTCAGTTTTTTTGTAGTATGAGCTCATTCCAGTCCTTTTTGTGTGTGTCCACTCATATCTTACTTTTGCATTTTTCCTGCTCAGTCGAACTGGATTAAATGGCTCACTCTCTTCTGCTGAAGCCAAGAGTGTTTGTGTGATTTGTCTTCTGTCTAAATTCGTGCTGGCCGGGAGTTCTCTAGCAGGGGCTGAGTTCAGTGAGAGGAGGGTGTGCATTGCGGCCTCTCTGCTGCACATGCGTGTCTGCTCTGGGGAAGAAGGGGGCAGACATGAGGAATTAAGTTGCCTTTTCACTTAGTCCTTCTTTTTCATTTGTTTTGACGTTTATGGAGTGAGCATTCCTAGCAGACAAGACGTCACTATGACAGTGGGTTTAAGTGAGAATCTGAGGACCCTCTGCTTTTGTTGCAGTCCTGTCATCATTTGGCACCTGGATTATCCCCCAGTCAGGCTTTCTCCCCTCCGGTGCACCTGCTGCGCATGCTGGTGATGTCTTCTTAAACAAAACTATTCGTTATTTCCCTGGTCACTACACTGCTGGGTCCCTGTTGTTTGCAGGATCCAGCCCAAGCAACCTAGCTTGGCCTACAAGGTCCTTCGTCTCCTGGGTCCAGCTTCTTCTCCAGCCTCGGGGGTACCACCCTGCTCTTCTCATCTCTGGGCTCACAAACCTCCCATCACTGCCAGACCATGCCATCCCTTTGTACAGACTGTCTCCCCTTCATAAGCTTTTCCCCTGTTCTGACTCCAATTTTACTTCTAATTCTGTCCTCTGAGACCCAGTTCAGATATCACCTCCTCTCCAGGTTCCCAGGCCAGTCTCTGCTCTGGTCCCACGACGCTTGGTTCAAAGCTGCTTTAACATTTAGTGTCCCGGGCTGTCTCCCTCCGCTGCTCTTCCATGAGGCTTTCTAGGCCCGGGCCTGTTTCTTTTTCATTTTCATAATCTCAGTATCACCTTAGTGTTTGGTACATTGAGGGCAGCCCCAGAGCTTTTCATAGGTAGATGAGTCAGTGGGCACCCAAGTTAAGAGCCCCAAATAGCATATCTCCAGTCGTAATATCTAAGATTTGTCTAACTTCACCTTTTCACCACATCAACCAGATGACCTTCAACAGATTTACTACCAGGGCAGGTGGTATAATTCTTATTTTAGAAATTGTAGAATGGTCTTAGAGTTTAGGTTACTTGGTGGAGGTTGAGGACAGAGCTGGGATTGGCAGTCCCGGCTCAGTATGCTTTAAATTTTTCCCCAGGTAATGATTTTCATATTGTTGACTTTGTAATTCATGTTCCAGGAAAGATATATGCAAAAAAAATTTTCTTGGCAGCATTTTTATAATGGCAAAAACAGTAGAAACAGCCTAAAGGCTCAACAGTGGAAAAAGGATTTGATAAATTTAAGTATATCAACATAGTAGAATATTAAGTAGTTCTTGCAAGTTACAATTATGATGCTTATGTAGAAATGTCTGACAAGCGAATAGTAGATTATAAGCTAGACTGTACTCTGTGATTGTAATTGTAAAGTATATGGTGGGATGTAATATGTAAATAGAGTTGTGTTAGGCTCATGAAAAAGTAAGAAGTTTTATTTTTTAACGTTTTCTTTAGTGTTGTTTTGGATCCAAGCCATTGAGATTTGAGGAATGTTTCAGTGGTTTATTTGGGCAAAACAGAATATTTGTAATTGTCATTCTTTCAGAATCTGGCATATAGGGTCACTATAGCAATAACCTTGTCTCAGAGAGTTAAAAGAACTTAAATTATTATTATTGGAATCACTATAAAATAATATTTATTGTTAAAGGTGGAATTATAAGGCAATATGGGAAACACAGAGAGGCTTTAAATTAGAGGAAAGCCGATGACACACAGTTCCCATGAAGTAACAGTGGATCTGTGTGTCCTAACATAGTATCATAGTATTGAATTCTCTCAAAAGGAGATTGTGACGATAAAAAATTACAGTGTAATTATAAGAAAACACAGGAAACCAGAGAAGTAAAAAATTAGAAATAACCCCCAAGACCACAGTCACACTCAACATAGGTGACCAGGAAGAATATTTTGTCACCTCCTTTCTGAACTTTTCAGAGTGTCTACAGTCTCCTGTTACCTGATTGTGTAAAAGAGAGCTTATTTCTGGGGATTGTGTGTGATGTCTGATACACTTCAGACCAGGAGTTGCTACCCTTTTAAGACTGGCACAGCCTGGCTTTGGCATGCTGCTGTCAGGCCCTGTGCCTGCCTGCCCGCCCGGGACAGGTGTTGGTGAGGCCTGTGGTGCCCGCCTGCGTGGAGCCTGGTGCCGGCCAGGCTCGGGGAGCGTGCCCCACGTTGCTGTCCGGGGATTCGCCTCCTAGGTGCTGATCCCTGTCGAGTACGTGCGGTGGTCTGGAAGGGAAGCTATAAAGTCAGTGTGGGGAGGAGGACAAGGAACGTTTCCAATCACAGTTCGACAGAGGAGAAACGGAAAGGGGCAGGTTTCTGAGTAACAAATAAATTGCAGAAGTCTGAACGAGGATCTGGAGATGGAAAATAAAAACAGGGAAAGGTTAAAGGCCGCTGTGGCCGGCTGCCCTGTTTTCCTGATGTCTTACAGGATAAGTTAAATGAAATACACAGATTTTCTGGGTGAGATAGCTAAGAATTCCTACAAATCTGGGTGGGAACATAACGTATTTAATAACATTTATTTGCCTGATAAAAGTTACCTTTTTTAACATAAAAATGTTAGTCTGTCAGACTCTGGAGAGTTATTACTGTATGTTAGGAAAATATATGCCGTTACCTACCTGCCTCTGAATGCAGCTTTTGCTTAAATTTAAAATTTTTTCTTTTTTTTCATTGGAGCCTCCAGTGAGAATGATTCAGTGGAGTGGGAGTTTGGGAAGAGATAGAGGGCTGGTGAATGGGAGACAGGAAGGAAGCTTGGTGAAGCCGCAAGAGGTACCCAGGGGTGGGGCTATTCCCCTTTCCTCGGCTTCCCCCCGCCCCCCAAACCCCCCAGCCCGTGAAGTCTCCTCCCCCCATCAGCCCCGTTTGCTTCTCTCAAATCTCTGCTCTCTTGGCAGGACAGAACAGTGTTCCAGGAGAGAACAGTTTCTTGGCCCCTCCTTTTTTAAAAAAAATTATTTATTTATTTATTTATTTATGGCTGCATTGGGTCTTCATTACTGCGCACGGGCTTTCTCTAGTTGCTGCGAGCGGGGGCTACTCTTTGTTGGGGTGCATGGGGTTCTCATCACTGTGGCTTCTCTTGTTGCGGAGCATGGGCTCTAGGTGCGTGGGCTCAAGAGTTGTGGCTCATGGGCTCTAGAGCTCAGGCTCAGTAGTTGTGGTGCACGGGCTTAGTCGCTCCGCGACATGTGGGATCTTCCTGCACCAGGGCTCGAACCCGTGTCCCCTGCATTGGCAGGCAGATTCTTAACCACTGTGCCACCAGGGAAGCCCTCGGCCCCTCTTTTTAACTCAGCACTTGCTTAGTCCCTTTTTTGCCTCCTGGAGAATTGACTAGTTCCTTACTGAAAGCCCTGAGAGACCCCTGTCTTAGCAAGGATAGTATGCAAAAGCTTTTGTTTCTGTGTATGTGTTTTCCTTTACTAAGATTATAAGCTCCTTAAAGAGCAGGAATCATGTCCTAACCAGTATTTGTTTTCTTATCACCTAGCACAGAGCCTTGCCACAGAACACATAGTAAATAAATGATTGAGAATTGAATAAATGACCTTAAAAAGCAAGGAATTATAATTCTGCCAACATTCACTATGTTAGAATATTCTAGAAACTGTTGTTAGAAGACTTGAAGATGCCCAATAAATAAATAGCACCTCTCTTCCTCAGGTTCTGAACTGGTGTATATATAAGAATCAGAAGCTAGAAAACTAAATTTATATTACTGAGAAGCCACATTCTCCTGTGTCAGCTGACGTAAGAGGGTCAGGGTTGCTAACTCCCGGCCCCCAGGTAGACCGTGGTGTGGCCCATTGGAAGGGACTTTTTTTTTAGTTGAAGTATAGTTGATGTGCAACATTACATAAGTTACAGGTGTACAATATAGTGATTCACAATTTTTAAAGGTTATACTCCATTTATACTTACTATAAAATATTGGCTGTATTCCCTGTGTTGCACAATGTACCCTTGTAGCTTATTTTACACATGATAGTTTATGCCTCTTAATCCCCTGCCTCTGTCTTGCCCCTCCCCTCTTTCCTCTCCCCACTGGTAACCACTAGTTTGTTCTCTATATCTGTGAGTCTGCTTCTTTTTTTGTTTCATTTACTAGTTTGTTTTGTGTTTCAGATAAGTGAAATCATACAGTATTTGTCTTTCTCTGTCTGACTTACTTCACTTAGCGTAATACCCCCCAAGTCCATCCATATTGTTGCAAACAGCAAAATTTCATTCTTCTTCATGGCTGAGTAGTATTCCATTGTATATATATACCACATCTTCTTTATCCATATCCATTCATCTGTTGTTGGACAGTTAGGTTGCTTCCGTATTTTGACAATTGTAAATAAAACTGCTATGAACATTGGGGTGCATGTATCTTTTCAAATTAGTGTTTCTGTATTTTTCGGATATATACCCAGGAGTGGAATTGCTGGGTCATGTGGTAGTTCTATTTTTAGTTTTTTGAGAAACCTCCATACTATTTTCCACAGTGGCTGCGCCAATTTACATTCCCACCACCAGTGTACCAGGGTTCCCTTTTCTCCACATGGTCACCAGCGTTTGTTATTTGTGCTCTTTTTGAGGATAGCCATTCTGTGAGGTGTGAGGTGAAACCTCATTGTGGTTTTGACTTCCATTTCCCTGATGATTAGCATTCATCTTTTCACGTGCCTGTTGACCATCTGCATTTCCTCTTATGGAAGGGATGTTTGAATCAAGGACAAACACCCTTACCCAGGATGTAGAGAGAAGGAGAAAAGAAACCAACTCGTCCAATAGCCCCTGCCCTGTCACCCTGCCTGCAGTACAAGGTCATTGTCTGTGGCTCACTAATAGGCAACTGCCTCTACCTTGAGGGGAGAGGAAGACTTGGGGCAAAGGAACAGCAGTATCAGGAATATTTAGTGTTTAGTGTTTACTTTCCTAATACTGCTCCTCAGTTTTGGACTTTTGACCCTTTGGGCTTACCCGTTGTTAAGCCCATGGCCCTCCCTCTCTGCACGGAGGTAAGCAGACTTCCCGTGGCCGTGCTCCTGCCTTCCTGAGCCTGTTCCTTCTCCCATGGGTACCAGCCCTGCTTTTTCGATCCTCTGTGGACCGCTGGGATGCACAGTTGAGTTTTCCCCTGGAAAGCTCTGAGATGCATTATAATAATTCATCAATAATCTGCTCCAAAGCCACACTATGCCCCAGGTCTGAAGTTCATATCCTCATCTGTTTCCCATCCCAAATTCTTTTCAAGTATCCAATAAAGCTTACCAGAGCTTTGAAAGGGGATCAAATAACAGAATTAAGATATTCCAAAAAAAAAAAAAAACCAACCCAGCCTTATAAGGATGCCCCATCACAGAACTGTATAGTGAAGTGAATAAGAAAGTGAATTCTAAAACCAGGCCACCTGGTTAAAAGTCTTGGTCCTGAGTGGTCTTAGCCAGGTTACCTAACCCTTTTATGTCTCAGTTTATCTATAAAACAGATAATAGCACTACCTCATAGGAGTGCTATAGTTATTGAATAAATGAATACATGAAAAAAGCTTAGAACCTAGTATCTGGCACATAGCTAAAATGCATTTATCACTTAAAAAAGTTTTTGTATATAAACCCTCTCCTATTATGAAACTCTCAGGGAGAAATTTAAAATTCAGAGAAGCAATCCTTGGCAAGACATGAAAGTTCAAGGTTCTAGCCCCATATCAAATTATGTTGGCCTGTGAGTTAACATGCAGAGAATTTGAAGTCCTCCCTAATTCCTTTTTCTTGGTCTTAGCCAGAGAGCTTCTCCATGCCTGTGTGCAGCTGGGGTAACTCCCCCTGCCCCCTGCCCAGGGCTTCTCAGAAAGCCCCCCGCCAGGATGTGCGTGGCTTCCCCAGGGCTTCTCAGAAATTACAGTAGTTCAACACTAAGTCTCTCTTGTCTCTGCTTGTTTCAAGTGGAGCTTGAGTCTAGAATCTTTTTTTTTTTTAATAAATTTATTTATTTCATTTATTTTATTTCTGGCTGTGTTGGGTCTTCTTTGCTGCATGCGGGTTTTCTCTAGTCATGGCGAGCGAGGGCTACTCTTCGTGGTGGTGTGCGGGCTTCTCATTGTGGTGGCTTCTCTTGTTGTGGAGCATGGGCTCTAGGCACGCGGGCTTCAGTAGTTGTGGCACGCGGGCTCAGTAGTTGTGGCGCATGGGCTTAGTTGCTCCGCGGCATGTGGAATCTTCCTGGACCAGGGCTCGAACCCGTGTCCCCTGCATTGGCAGGCAGATTCTTAACCACTGTGCCACCAGGGAAGCCCGAGTCTAGAATCCTAACAAGACACACAGGAATATTAGATTATCAACCTTACATCCACCAAGTTTGGAGAACATGCCCCCCAGCCCTCAAGGTGCTAATTTTGAGCGGAATTGTTCCCAGTACTTCATCTTTGCCAAAGAGAGGGATGGAGGGCTGAAACCATCACCTTGGTTTCAGCCTCAGCTCATGCCAGTTCTGAGGCCAAGACCTGCGCCCTTAAACTCGATGGGCAGAGGTTGCCTGTCTGGAGGCGAATTTGGGGAGGAGCCACCTCCTCTCTTCGGAAGTGACACCGAGATGCTCAGATTCTCGGGTCTGTGCTCACAGTCAGAGCCTTGCGGTGGTGCAGTCCAGTCACCAGGTGTGTCTGTCCTCTCCTTTTTGCAGGGAGCCCTTGTTTCTGGCACTCCTGTGCTGAGTGGTGTCCCCGCTCTGTTAAGGGATGGAGCATCTGTGGGTGGGGACTTTGAGACCTGTCTGTGATGTGGTTTCCGTTAACTGTTACCAGGAGCTCACAGAGGCTTCTGGAACCTGCTTCTTTGGGAAGGTTTTTCCCTTTTCGTCCTGCTTGTTTCAAGTGGAGCTTGTTCGCAGCAGATTCCTGGCGGGGAACTGCTGTTGACACTCCGGGAGCTTGGGGCCCAGTGGGGGTAGCTCCTGGCCCCCGAGCCCCGCGCTGTCTCCTCCAGCTTGTGCGTGTGCCCTTCTTTGTCTGTAGGCTGTGTTCTGCCTGCAGGATGTGCTGGTCTCTTCCTGTCCCCTTTTCCTGTCAGGGAGGCTTAGATGAGTTTCTTGCTGTTTAACCAGCTGCTTTTGCTGGTCTCTTTTTCCCTAATGCTTGTAAGCTACTGCTGTTTGCTGGAATTGATGCATTCCTTTTTTTTTTAGACCTTTTTCTTTCCTTTTTGGTCTAAATCTACTTTTTCCTCTAGGTGTTCCTCTAGATATTTTCTTGTGAGTTCTCCCAAAGCAAGAGAGATACAGTTGCTAAGTTTTGGGTCTGCCGAATCTTCTTCTCTTCCCTGCATTGGGTGCTCTTACATTGGAGACGTTCTCCCAATAGACCAGCATCTAATTTAGGGCTGGCATCAGTCTGTCTTGTTCTCCCTGGTTCCCCTTTAATAGGTTTCCTCGATGCTGTGCCTTCTCTTAGACTGAGTCCTAATTCCATAAACTTTGCAAGTGTGTTCCCTCAGGGCACAGGCGGTGACAGTCCCTCCACCTGCTGTGCTCCAGCATCTTCGTCTGATCTCCGATCTCCGCCGCTACCCCCACCCCTCACAGCCTGTCCAGAGTTTGTGTAACCCTTGGTAGAGCTGTGTCAGTCTTTGGAGATGAAGGTAGATCCTCAGTTGCTCTCACTGTGGGTTTTGTACCTGGCTTTAGAAGTGTGTTTCTCCACAGTTCCTAGAACTGAATCCTGGTTCCTCTAGGAGGAGCAATTCCAGTCCTCTGAGATCTTGCTTGTCTTCCTTTATTAGAGGTTTTTTTTTTTTTAAGGCTCAAACAAGCACAAAGATATTGCTCCCTCACTTGAGTTAGACTCCAGGCTGTCCCTGTCTCTGTCTGTTGAACCGGGTGTCAAGGTCTCCTTTTCTGTTGCAGCTCTGTCCAGTTATTCCCCAAGATGTCAACCTTTCTCCAAAGGGTGGCCCTCTCTCCCTCCTGTTTCATCAACCTGCCTTGCTTTTTTTTGTTGTTTTGTTTTTGTTCCTCTTGTCCTGATAGGAAGATGAGAGAGCGTTTCTCTAAGCTTCTAGCACCTTTCTGATTTCCGGAATGAGCCTAATCGTTCCAAGGACAGCCCTTAGTGGTTGCCTTCTTCGTGCATACAATAATTTTGTCAAATTGCTTTTCTGACTCAACCCAAGATGACAGCATATCTCTTTAATAAGGTTATCCTTATTGCTTCTTTATTTATAAAATCTGCCCCCATCTATGTATCTTCCACTTTGGATCTTGAAAATCTGAAGCAGCAGTTAGCATTTAGGTGATTAATAGCTGTAGGGCCAGGGAGTTGGAGGGGAACTCTTGAGTCTGTGGACCAACCACATGAATTTAAAATAAACCTTCTCACAATTCCGACTCGTATCCATAAAGGTAAGGCATAAAAAGGAACAGAATTTGGAGCAGCCTGTCTATATTGCCTGCCTGGAGTTGGACCCAACACAGTTTCTTCAAGATTGGGCTATAGAAGCACCAGATAGTATTCTGGAAGCTCTCTCTATTTTGAGAGCCCTGACTGGGACACCATTTTGTTTTTGTTTTGTTTTTCCTTCCCCCGCCCTTTCCCTTTTCTTTTCTTGTGGTAAAATATGCATAACACAGAATTTACCATTTTAACCGTTTTAAAGTGTACAGTTCAGTGGCATTAATTATACTCACAGTGCTATGCAGCCATGACCACCGTCCACTTCCAGAACTTTTTCGTCTGCCCAAACTGAAACTCTGTCCCCCATTAAGCAGTGATTCCTCATTACCCCCTCCGCTCAGCCCCTAGTAAGCATTCTACTTTCTGTCTCTATGAATTTGAATATTCTAGGTCCCCTCATACATGGACTCATACAGTATTTGTCCTTTCGTGACTGACGTATTTCACTTAGCTCAGTGTCTTCAAGGTTCCTCCATGTTGTAGCAGGTGTCAGAATTCCCTTCCCTTTTTTTAAAAAAATTAATTAATTAATTTATTTTTGGCTGCATTGGGTTTTCATTGCTGTGCGTGGGCTTTTCTCTAGTTGCGGAGAGTGTGGGCTACTCTTTGTTGTGGTGCGCAGGCTTCTCATTGTGGTGGCTTCTCTTGTTGTGGAGCACGGGCTCTAGGTGCACGGGCTTCAGTAGTTGTGGCATGCGGGCTCAGTAGTTGTGGCTCGTGGGCTCTAGAGCGCAGGCTCAGTAGTTGTGGTGCACGGGCTTAGTTGCTCCGCGGCATGTGGAATCTTCCCAGACCAGGGCTCAAACCCCTGTCCCCTGCATTGGCAGGTGGATTCTTAACCACTGTGCCACCAGGGAAGTCCTCCCTTCCCTTTTAAGGCTGAATAATATTCCACTGTGTATATATCCCGTGTTTTGTTTATTCATTCATCCATCAGTGGATTTCAGAATGTTTCCATTTGGCTACTGTGTGTAATGCTGCTGTGAATATAGGTGTACAAATACCTGTTCAAACCCCTCTTGTCACTTTTGGGTGTAAACCCAGAAGCGGAACTGCTGGATCTTGTCATTGTGTTTAAATTTTTGAGGAACCACTGTACTGTTTTCCACTTCAACACCCTTTCTTTCACAGCCTTCTCTGTACCTACTTAGGTCAAAGCCATGCTGTATTGCTCAAGGGCAAGCCACAGCAGCCTGCATCACAGAGCCTGAACTTGTGCCGAGCCTGGGTCCAAGCTCAAGGGCTGAGCCAGGCCTTCAGGGCTCACTTGCCATTTGCTTAAGGCCCAGCGGCAGCCAACTGTATAAAAATAGCTGCTTGTCTTTGGATCGCGCTTCTGTACGCTGCATGACCTACCAAGGTGGAAATCCCACATGGCTGTCCTGGAACTGCCAGCCCAGGTTGTGGTCGTTAAGGGCCAGCTGCCCAAGTGTAAAAGTCCAGGGTATTGCACAACGCAGGCTACTGCCACTTGGTCCGACCAAAAGTATTAATATTTCACTGTTAACTTGTTCTCCACATTGTGTTTTGTCTTTAATGGTTTTTGGCACATTTCAGGGGGGTGGGAGATGGTGTGCAGTAAATGACCCTTCTCTCTTTTCTTGGGTTCTGAACCATTTATGAAATAAGAAGAATTTGAAACATTTAAGACAAAAAATCCCTTCTCTTGGAAACCAAAGGATTGGGGAAGAGGAGTTTCCCTTCTAACAACTTTGATGTGGGGAAAATGCTTCCTAGAAGCATTTAAATGATTTGTTGTGGAATTTTACTAAATGAATGCATGAATTGTGAATGAAAAAGCAAATGCTCCCTTTTGAGGGCCTGCTTCATGCACTGTGATTGGCATGTGTATCGCATTTAATGCTGGTAGCATGGCTGTGAGTCCATTAACTGTTTTATACAAGAGAAAGCTGAGTCTTGGAAAAGGTAGGGATTATCCCCAAGGTTTCATCTTCAGTCCGTGTTGACTGCAAAGCCACTTGGCCACACTGCCTTTTCTAAAAAGATGTGGATAAGGAAAAATGTGATACATGTGCTTTTTTTTAATGATAAAATTGATTTTTATTTATGTCTAATATTAAATTGTGTATTGGAAAGAAATCTGTTGCTCTGACCAAGTACTATTCACTTTCTTTTTTAACTGGAGTCTAATTGCTTTACAATGTTTTGTTAGTTTCTGCTGTACAATGAAGTGAATCAGCTTCATTGTACATATATCCCCTCCCTCTTGGACCTCCCTCCCACCCCACCCCCCATCCCACCTATCTAGGTCGTCACAGAGCACTGAGCTGAGCTTCCTGTGCTTTATAGCTTGTTCCCACTAGCTATCTATTTTATGCATGGTAGTGTATATATGTCTGTCCTAATCTCCCAATTCATCCCACCCTCCTCTTCCCCCACTGTGTCCACATGTCTGTTCCCTACGTCTACATCTCTATTCCTGCCCTGGAAATAGGTTCATCTGTACCATTTTTCTAGATTCCACATACATGTGTTAATATACGATACTTGTTTTTCTCTTTCTGGCTCACCTCACTCTGTATGACAGACTATAGGTCCATCCATATGTCTACAAGTGACCCAATTTCGTTCCTTTTCATGGCTAATATTCAACCCTTTTTCCCTTAAAACAAATAAAAACAACTCATTTCATCCGGTTCTTAGGGTTTTACAAATATTTTCGTGAGTGGGTCTGACAACATAGGTAGATATTGTTTCAGTGGTTACAGATCTGAGAACCAGAAGGTTAGTGGTAGTGGTGAGGGCTGAAACACAACTGCTGGTTAATATTAGGGTGAAGCAACCGAACTCAGCTGAGCCTGTCTGTTATGCAGGAGACACTAAATTAGGAGTTCAGTTAAAGAGTGTGAGTGTTGTGTAGAAGGGACCCAGGAAAGCACTCATTTTATACAAAATGATTTGCTGTATAGAATGTATTGTACGTAGCACCATATGTGTGGGCCGCTGGCTGGAATGGTCACATGGCTTATGTGGGCTCTGTGTTCCTAACTGAGACACACGTGGGTATAAGAGACTTACCTTTGTAAGGGCCTCTACAATTTAGCATTCAGAATTGTGAAAGGGAAGAAAACTGAGAAGGAGAAATCTCAGGTTGGGATATATCTAAGTAATTTTTTTATATTTCATACATTATGTTCCTGAAATGAACGGTTTTCATATGTGGTCAATACTGGGAACATCATAATTTCAAATCTGTTGTTCATTCTGTCTGGATTAATGCATTATAGACTCTCATATACTCTTGTCAGGATATGGTTTACTCTTGCTAGTGAAAGTCATCTCAGATGACTTAGAACTTTGTCTATCATTTTCTTTCCTGTTTAATTGCACACGGCCCCCCAGAATCACACTCTGCCCCTGGCCTGGTACACAAAGACCAATTTTTTAGCAAGTAGAGGAAGGTGATTTTTTTTCTCTTTCATCCCATTCCCTAAATTCATACGTCTTCTCCACAAAATACATGCCATACAAAAGAAGTCTTAACAGGGATATTTTCTTGACTGTTACATTATCTCCTGGTATGGTTTTCTAAGACATATTTTCATGCTGAAGAATTTTTAGGCTTTTAAGTACCTAGGAGAAATGGACTTGGCCTGTTCTAATTTACTTGGAAAAAATACTTATGACTTATGTTAAAAGACCTGCTATTTTTTTTTTTTCCTGTTTTTCTACTAACTAACCTTTGGACCTTTGATAAGTCATTTAACCCCTCCAAACCACATCTTTTCCCATCTTCTAAAATAATATCATACACTTATGTGAAAACTACTTAGGGGACTTCCCTGGCGGTCCAGTGGTTGAGACTTTGCTTCCCAATGCAGGGGGTACAGGTTTGATCCCTGATCAAGGAGCTGGGATCCCACATGCCTCACGGAACAGAAGCAATATTGTAACAAATTCAATAAAGACTTTAAAAATAGTCCACATTAAAAAAAAAAATCTTAAAAAATACTACTAAGGAAGTATTACTTCTTTTAGCTGTCAAATTTAGGAACTAATTTATTAAAATAATGTGGGAGGTTTCAAAAGTAGAGAAGTAGGTTTTTGTTTGTTTTTCTTTTATAATCTGCCCAGGCACACTTCTGCATAAGGGGTCAAAACAAATGTCAAAACAGCTGGGGTCCTTTCAGAGGTAATTTGTAATCCCAGTGTGCCTGTGCTTGCTCCAGGTGGCTCATGTTTTGGTTATAGTTTCTGATTTTAAGTCAAGATTGCAATACTTTTGTTCTTTTGGGAGAGAAAGACATGAACATTTAAATTTCTCTTTGGGAAAAATCCGCATGCTTCAAGGGCAGTTTGGAGGTGTAGGAACTCCCCCTGGTGGGAGTCTGAAATATGTTGTACAGCAAATGAAACAATATTGTAGTTTATTTTTGTTATGTTTTCAGCTAACAGAAGAATCTTACTTAACATGGTAAATTATAAATTCATTCTTGGTAAATTATAAATTCATTCATGGTAAATTATAAATTTGTCATCAAGAATGACAAAGTATTGGGCTTTAAATCGCATCAAATCACTGTGCAGATAGGATTTTTAATCATGTTCAAAGTCATAATTTTGAACTTTAACATAATTTCAACATGTGAAGAAATATTTTAGGCAAGAAAATTGCCTTGTCAGGTTAAGACCTATAGTTAAATTGTTGTAGATGAAACAAAACCCAACTTAATTATAAACGTATATGTTGAAAGTGTGTTGATATGGGTGTTTCTTTAAACTTTTTTTGGGGAAAGTTTCAGATCAGAAGCACATGCCAGATATCAGGTTTTGCTTCGTGCTCTTATTTTAGAGCCATTGTTTATTTTTAGTTTCTTGCCCCTTTCAGGCTTGCCCCTTTCAAGCAAACATCTGTGACTGTGCAGCCACTTCTCTTCCGTCATCAGCTGTCTGTTGAGTGCCAGTTAAGTGGCAGGCATTGTGGTAAAAGCACAGATGGGGGCTTACTGTCTGCTGGGACAGGCAGACCTTGAACAGGTTGCTGCAGTGTAATGAGGGGCGTTATGGAAGGTCAGGTAAAAGGCGGTGTGGATGTGAGTGATGGCACTTACCCCCTGGTGGTGTCAAGGACGACCTCCCTGAGGATGGTATTTAAGCTGGGACATGAAGGATGAATCAGGTTTAGGTAGATGGAGGGGAGGGTGGCTTGGGGATGCGAGTTCAAGGCAAAGGAACAGCACATTCAGAGGCTGAAGGCAAAATGGAGCAGAAAGTAGACCGGCGAGGCTGCAGCGTAAACAAGGATGTAGAGACAAGGCAGGTGCCCGGGTTTTGTAGCTACAGTAAAGGACTTGGGGCTTTGGCCGAGCAGGAAGTTTGTGAAGGGTTCTAAGCAGGTAGTGGCGTGAGCTGATTTGCTTATTCGTAAACTCATTCCTGGTGCAGTGTGGACAGTGGAGAGGAGAGGGCAGAGGTGGACGCGGGGAGACTAGGAGGGAGTTGCTGTACCAGCCTGCCTGCCCGCCTCCCCCTCCCTCCCACGAGGGCAGGGGTCCATCAGCTTTTTCTGTAAAGGCCCAGAGAGTAGACAGTTTTGGTTTTGCAGGCCATACTCAGCTCTGCTGTCGCAGCACGAAGGTGGAGCGTGTCTGTGGTTCCAGCAAGACTTCATATACAGACACAGGCCGCGGGCTGGATTTGGCCTGCCGGCATAGCGAGTTGAGCCCTGAGCCTTCAGGTGTTTGTTAGGAATAAAGGGAAGTGAACGGATCCAGGGGCTGCTGAGGAGGTCCAGTCAGCAAACCTGGGGTCTGGGTCTGTTTGCTGGAGCTGAGTGAGGAGGCGAAGTGAAGCTGGTTTCCAGGTTTCTGGCTCAAACCACTTTATGAGTAACGAGACCCACAGCAAGGGCCTCGCTCTCTGGGCGTGGGTGAGGATTCAGAGGGGCGCCCAGCCGCTGGTTGCCTGCGTGGGTGTGCGGAGAGGCCTGCGCTGCTGAGATGAATGTGGGCGGCTTCAGCGTGTCGCAGACCCCCCGCGGGAGAGAGGGAAGGGGGCCGAGGTGGAATCTGGAGTGACTAACAGCTGGTGCCCGAGGAGGAAGAGCCAGCAAAGCAGGAGCCTAAGAGAGGACAGAGGAACACCGAGAGGACAGAGGAACACCGAGAGGACAGAGGAACACCGAGAGGACAGAGGAACACCGAGAGGAGGCGACGTGGCGGAGAAGGGTCGGGCCAAAGAGCTTTCTATCAGATTTGGATACGAGGGGGTCACTTATAACTTTGATTAACGCAGCTTCAGGGAGTAGTGGGCTTTCTTTGTGTATGTCTTTGATGTGGGACTTGCTCACAGAAAAACATATTCGAAAATCTAGCTCTTCCTTAAGATTTGAGGTTCAGTTTACAGGTGGTATTACCCTAACTCTAGCTGATACTAGCAATTACTTTTTAAAAGAGCCTTTGGTTAATGTTTGGTCCTATTTACAAGCCTGGTTAAACCCTCTAACTATTTTTTACTACACTTTAAAATATAATGTGAAAAAAAAAAAAGTAACGTGCTGTAGTTCCTCGGCATCTGTGGGGGAATGGATCCAGGACCCCCCCTCGGATACCACACCCCAAGGAAGCTCAAGTTCCTTCCGGTCTGCATCCACGGAACAGAGGATCAACTGTATTTTATTCTTGTTTTATACATTAATTGCTGAATGACAATTGAAGTGGTTAAAAATGTGTTTTTATATAATGTACTTAGGTAGTTCTTATAAATCTAACAAATTAAACGTAATTGTGGTGATTTCCACGTAAAACGAAAGTCAGCCGAGGATTTGGGGAATGCCTTCTCACCTTGCTGAGATTTTCGGGTGTTCCGACTGTGACTGCCAAGCCAAGTGCCTTGTTTATAACCACTATGCGAGACACGTCACACTGAACAGAAGAGGAAATCTCACAGCGGAGATCCTTTAGATTCACGTGCTGCACTACCTGACTTTTCTGTGTATTCGCCGTCTGCTGCCCCCACCCTCCCACCCAAATGGCTGTATCCCTGGATTGACTTTGCATTTCTTTGTCTTCACAGTATGTCAATATCATCCCATGTGGCTCTTAAGATCTTTGAACTTTATGAAATTCTGCAGTCTTTTCATATACTTTTGTCTCTTCCATCCACGTCTCTTCCACACATGAAAAATGATAGCCGGTTGAATTTTGGGCGTTTCCTATGCTTTTCTCATAGCGTCTAAGCTCACTCTACAGATGGGAAGCAGACATCAGAACCGTTGATTGGCTTTTACTGGGTGAACCTACTTTAAAATAAGAGCAGACTCCTACGTTGGAACAAAATGTTTGAAAAGTATAAGAAATGCCAAACTACAGTGTTCCTGTGTATATTTAGAACATATTTATCTGCTCATTGCCATAATAGGAATTTTCATGTTGCCCAAGGGAGAGCTTATGATTTCCATTAGATGTAAGCTCAGTGACAGAAAAGATTTTTCTCTGTTTTATTCACTATTGTATTTCCAGTAAATTGAATTTTACCTAGCATTTAGCAGACGTTCAAATATATGGTGAATGAATGAAGAAATGTCCTTTCTGAATAAATGATAGATTGTTTATTATTGGCAGTAGATTGTGCCTTTTGCTTCCTTTTAATTTCTCCCCTTTTTTCTTCTTTTAGGCAGAAACCACTAACACTAGCCTCTTGCAAGTGCAACTGGAATGCAGTTTACATAATAAAGTGTGTCAGCAACTAAAGGTAAAATAAAAAATTTAGTGTTTTCTTCCTGCCTTCCTTCCTGCCTCTTTGCTTAGAAATAAAAAATAAAACAGCATGTTCTGTTCTCAGAAATGCACATACCCTTACCTTAAGTGCTTTTTCCCCGTGAAGTTCAAAACGAAAAAATTCAGATGATATTTTTGAGTTTTTCCTTTTTTTCCATCCCTCCGATCTCAGAGTTGCTATGTGGAATCAGATGATGTTTTACGGCTACAAATGAGCATAATTGTAACAATGGAAAACGCCTCGAAAGAATTTGAAGAAAACACCCAAGATTTGTTAGATCATCTCTCTATTATTTATGTAGCTACAGATAAATCTGAGACCTCAGGTAAGGTGGAATCTTTAAACTTTTCTGTTACAACATATTTTGATTAACCTGCATCACCATTCTATATCATTTACTTATAGATCGTATCATTGCAATCCAAGACAGAGAGCCTTTGCTTTCATTATTAACACAGTGCAGTAGTAACTGGTTTTCAATCTGCATCTGCTAGTAAGGCTGTATTATTTTGGGGTAAATTAAGTGGCAACGGACTTCCCTGGTGGCGCACTGGTTAAGGATCTGCCTGCCAGTGCAGGGGACATGGGTTTGAGCCCTGGTCCAGGAAGATCCCACATGCCGCGGAGCAACTAAGCCTGTGTGCCACAACTCTTGAGTGTGCGTGCCACACCTACTGAAGCCTGCGCACCTAGAGCCCATGCTCGGCAACAAAAGAAGCCACTGCAATGAGAAGCCTGTGCACCACAATGAAGAGTAGCCCCCACTAACCGCAACAAGAGAAAGCCAGCGTGCAGCAACAAAATAAATAAACAAACAAATAAATAAATAAAAAATAAATTAAGTGGCAACGGCAAACCATTCTGTGTTTCCCTGGGAAGAATTTTTCTTGGCGTTCTGAAGATAGTAAACTAATTAAATGGGCACGACAATCGAATATAAATATTCACGAAGTATTTGAAGTCTTGTGTCTCTTGTTTCTGTTTTACTGATTTGCAGAAGCTCAGTTGACCAAATCATGCTGTTTATATTTTTAATAGTTGGTTGTCTGCTGCTTATTCCTGGATGCCTGATCAGTAAGAGTAGTGTGAGTTTCAGTGTTCATTTCTATGAACTTTATCTTTGAAATTGTGTGTCCTACTTAACCAAAGATAACCTAGTTTATCAGTTTAAGTTTCTAAGAGATTTTGTAGGAGACACATGTGATCCATGTGATTTATCACGTGGGGTTTGCTCTTATCCATTGGTTATCAACACAGTTCTGGTAAGTGAGAGTGTGTGTGTATGTACACACATATACACGTTCAGAGAAAGAAATGGTACCAAAATATAGTTTTAAATTGGCAGTCTTAATTGTTGGTCAAACATTGTTTACTTTCCAGTCCTCAGAATTGACTGTAGTAGACATGGGTCAGCAGGAGAGCTTTCCTGTCCTTGGGTTCATAGTTTCTGGTGATTCCCAGAATGGCCAGGTAGACATCAGTGTAGAGAAGACTCCTGTCCCATGGGGAGCACTTCTGTTGGTGAGGATTAAAGGGAAGCCTGCATTTTGAGATCCAGGGTTTTATTTTTCCCAGTGTGGTTGTCAAATAAGGAAATGAGGGGCTGTCTAATCAATAGGAGACCTTAACTTTATTTGAAGCTGTCCAGTTGGTTAGTTTCATCCAGGGGAGTAGTACTATGACCCTAAACTCAGACTTTTTCTACTGGTAGTTCATCATTTAGAGAGCCTGTGTTGACAGGTCAGTCTTTTTGCCAAGGTCCTTTTTCTTGTGACTTAATCAACAGAAAATAGCTCCTCACTTCAATTTTAGTGTTGAAAAGTAAGTTACATTTTTTTATAGAAATATGTAATGTGATATTTTAACTACTATATTAAGGTGTGAGAATGAGATGGCCCTTTCTTTTAATCTCATTGCTCTGATTCTTTTGGACAGATGATTCGGCAGTGAATATGTATATATTGCATTCAGGAAACAGCCTTATATGGATACAGGTAATTGTAAATACTTTCGTAAAGTGTAGTTTAAACTTACAAGTGTGTATTTAATTGCAGAACATGAGGATTTTTGAGAAAACACTTGTCTCTATTATCTTTTGCTTTCATTTAAGCCCATTCTCCCTTGCTCGAGCCCATATTTGGATGAAGGTTGTCAGCACCCCTTCGTACCATTATAGACACGTGTGCTGAGCAGTTGTTCTGTATGCCAGTCTGAGCTACTTAATCATTTTAACAGGGTTGATTCAAACTGGATCAGTCTTCTCCAGCTAAGAGCAGTACTGTGGATTGTTTTTTGTTACAGGATGTACATCATTTCTCACAGAGAGATGCCCTGTCTCTGCAGTTTGAACCAGTACTCCTACCTACTTCCACAACAAACTTTACAAAAATTGCCTCTTTTACTTGCAAAGGTACAGATTTTAAAAATATTGGAGATTGTCTTTTTATTTTCATTATCCAGTTGTTATGCCTGCAGTTCTTTCTGTGAAATGACTCACAACTACAGCGTAGGCAAGGCTTTAGGAAGTGAATGGGCTCAGTTTCAATTCCACAGACTTAACAGTTATGAGAGGTAGCATGATGGAAGAAGTGATGGTGATGCTGCTTTTATTCTGCCACATGTGCAGGATTTTGAGTTTATAGATCGTAATTCAGTTGGTGATTTGAAAGACCAGGTTGTATATGAGTCTGACGGACATAATGCTTTCACAGAGAGGTTGAGCTGCCCCAGGTTTGTTTCTTTGTGTAGAAATCGATGCAGAATGTCTAGCGAGTATAAACCCAATCCTATCTTCAGGGTCTTACTTATAGTTCAAAAGATTTCTGTAAAGAAATGCATTTTAAACATATGAAAACAAGCCCCACCTCACTTACGTTGAAAGAAATGTTAACTTAAAGCAATACGTGAGATATAATTTATGACTTAGATCTATGAAGATCAGACAGAATATCCTGACAGATCAGACAGTTAATATCCTGTGTTGGTAATGATTAGGAAGAAAAAAAACACTTATATTTTTGACATGGGTATAAATTGATGCAGCCTTTTTGGGAGGGAAAATTGGCAATCTCTGTGAAAATTGAAGATGTGCCTATGTGGTCTCTGATCCTTAATTCTACTTCTAGAAGGTTATCTAGAGATACACCCTAGATGTTCAAAACTGTAATACAGGAATATGCATTGTTTGCGGCAGCAGAACAGTATAAGCCTCCACTGACAGAGAACTGTAGTTCATCTCTGGGGGCGGGGGGGCTGGCGTCTGCAGGTGATACGGAGCGTACGTGGGCGTGCAGTGTCAGCAGTGTCCTTCTTCTAAGGGTATCTGTGTATTTGTATATGTTAGAGCACCTGGAAGGATGCTTGGGAGTCTGCTGGCAGTTGTTTCCTTTGTCTAAGGTAATGGGGAAGTCAGGGGGAAAGGTAGACTTCTATTTTCACATCTTTTTGTGACTGTTTGAATTTTGGGGGGAACCATGTATATAGCTAAAAGAAAAAAAAGAGTTGGGTATTAGTATCAGAGTCAAGAATTCAGTACCAGTGTTTTGATGTTCTGCCATGGTTCAAGGAATGCTTGAAAGTGATTTGATACCTCAGCAGTGTTTTGCAGCGCGGACCCACTTTGGCTGTGAGCTCCTCCGTACTCTCAGGTTGAGCTGCTCCTTTCTCACTCACACCTCCACACACGCCTCTTCACTGTTCACTTTTGTCTTCTCTGCAGACCTAAGGACTTGCCTCTTACTTAAGATCTTTGTAAAAGGAGAGCCACAAAGCGTTGACTCTCTTCTCCCCCCACCAACGAAGAAATGAGAGGTTGCTGTAGGAAAGAGGGGTGGGTAGGTAGACAGCACGTTCTGGGTAACTTCCTGGGCACCCAGCCAGGAAGACGGAAAGATAGTGTTCAAGAAAGGATTTTAATGGAGCCAGAAGAGTGAAGGAACTAAAACATTACAAATAAAACATTTATCTTGTTTTCGTTTGGGCATAATGAAAGAAAAGATACTGATACTTCACATTTATTTCCTCCTACCTCAAAACAGCTCCATCCTGTGACAGTGGGATGAGAGAAGACAGGAAGAAAAAAAACACTCCGACACTAAAAGCGTGCCTCTCCTCTCCTGTGGCTCAAGGGTGGGTGAATTCTGCTTTCTCTGGTATTGAGTGGTTCCCCTCCACCCCCTCCATCTAGAGATGATTTAAAAATATAACTGAGACTTGCATGATTCTCTCTCTGGACTTACCTTCCCTACATTAGCACTGCTAGTAGGAAGTGAAAGGGTGGTTTGCAGGATGGGAGGGAAGAAGCTGAATGACGGAGTTCGTGGATCAGATCCAGGCCAGGCGGCCACATGTGGGAGAAGGGAGAAGTACTCCTGCACAGTTTCTGAGTTAAATTCGGGTCCTGGTTTTGCCTGGTGGCCTCTGTGAGCCATCCTGGTCCTGGCCCCATTGCACCCTCTGGCCTTCATATGCTCCACTCGTGGGCAGGAAGGTTGAAGAAGGCAGTTTGTCTGGTCCTTGCCAGCACTTACATTTGTTCTCTGACATTTTATGCAGCTACCATTTTTGCAGTTAGAGGCTCATTCGCATGCTAACAGCTGTTGTACACACAGGGCTGATGGCATGCGTGTCCTGTGTTCACAGGTATTTTCGAATGGACTCTTCTGCAACCCAGTTTCACATAGAGACTCATGAGAACACATCGGGGCTTTGGTCAATGTGGTACCTCAACCGTTTTGACCGTGGTGTTGTATTGAATGATGTGTTTGTTTCCAAGGAGACCAAGCGTGTTTTAAAGGTACACATGGTATTTTTATCCAAGTTTATCCTATTTTACGCTTTGTTTAAAGTCAAATACTATGAAACTGATATTTACAAAATCTTTCACTTATGAATTTTAAAGCAAGTGTGTTTCTTTTAACGTTTTCAGAATTACATTTAGGCTCTCTTTATTTTTTTCAAACTATTGTTCAAGGAGCTCAAAGGAACCAGGGTACATCTTTTAGAGATATTTGCTGTTACCGTTATTTAAAAATATTATAAATTATAATTTATTCTAAAAAGTTTATATTTAGTAAAAAGAAGCCTGGTTCATGATACAATACTGGGTTTTTGTAAAATACTGCCTATGAACATTTCAAGATTACTTTTGTGAAATTTAAAAACAGTTGTATGCTAAATATTAAGTGAAACCTATCATTTACATGAAAATATTTCAATATTTGACCTGGAAATAACTGAGTAAAATTGTATTTCTCGAAGTATAGAAAAACTTCAGTGTATCACACATTATAATGATTTTAATCATAATTAGCGTTAGTTAGGAAAGTAATTTCTCTTACTTCTTTTCTTTTTAGATTCTGAATTTCACTGGCCCTTTATTTCTACCTCCAGGCTGTTGGAAAATATTTTCTTTGAAACTTGCCGTTAAAGACTTTGCCATAAATCTATTCACCCGTGTATTTTTGACTACAAACATAGGTGCTGTTTTTGCAGTACCTCTACAGATTTACTTGGCGCCGACCAAGGTATTGTTTACACAGTACATATGTGTTATAATTTTTGTAATAATTATTTCTTTTTATTAACTTATCTTACGGTGCTTGGACTTTATTGACTGAGTTGAGCTCATGTTTCTTAAGGCTGCCTAAGAAATTGAAGGATATTACCAGGCCAATCTTAGATGATAAATTGTTCAGATACAGAAATCTTTATTTGAAAAGAGTTTCTATTTCTCATAAAGTGATATGAGGTAATTTTCAAATGAAATAAGGCATTATAGGTCGATAGATCTCATTTTCACTTATTTCCAAAATGTATGGAGCAAGGAATATGTGCTTGCTGTAGCAAACACAGTTGAGCTTTTAGTACATACTTGCAATGACTTCAAATAAACTAAATCGTTAAATGTTTTATTTAGACCTCTGGTAACTGACTCTCAGCTGCTCATAATCCTTGAATTTCCTTAGCGGGCCAAATCTAAAGCCTGAAAGGGTTCACAATTAAGAAAATGCTTTCTAAAATCTGGGTATATTGTATTTAATTTAGATCTTATCTTAAACATGTCTCATTTTTTCTTAATGTTTCTTTCTTTTCATTTAGTTACTGTTATTGCTTCTTTTTGATCCAAGCTCTTCTGTATAATGCTGGGTTCTAATTTTTCACTATGAGACATTCATGCAACCATCTTTATGATTTTTCTCACTTATTAGCGTTGGTGTTTCATAGATAGAAGTGCCTCATGTTTAGCTAAAAGCTTAAAGATAGGGCTTCTAAACTTACGCTAAACAAAATGTAAGGTTAATTTCATTCATCCATATTTTGAGCAGGGGAGGTTTCTTAGAAATTTCCTTTTCCCATCAAGGGATGCATACCGGAAGCGTGACTGGGAGGGAGCAGGCAGGATGCAGGACTGTGTGGAAGCAGCAGGTCTGTGCTTGCTGAGCCTAGGAAGTGCGACATTCATTTAAATGTCCTGAGTAGTTTAGGAGTTACTATGGATTAGAGTACAGTTTGTTAAAAACCCTACTAAGAATGTCCTGAGACTAATTTAATCTTGAATTCAGAAGGCAGCTTGGTGTCTGTCAGGCCCAAGGGGTGTCACTGTGGGCATTGATTATTGCACAGAATCCACTGTAGTGACCCTGCCTGTGATAGACAGTTAGAGCTCTCATTCAAGGAGAAAGGAAGCCAAGAAACCTCTTTCTAGCAGTTTGGCTTCTGGTCAAAGGGAAGTTCGCTGAGGTGGAGGCCAACGTCTGCTACGCATTTGAGTGCATTAGGATTTTTGTGTTTAGTGTTGTGTTGTAAGTTATTCATATATTACTTTTCAATCTAGGAAGGGAGTCTGGGTTTTGAAGTGATAGCACATTGTGGCATGCATTATTTCATGGGAAAATCAAAAGCGGGTAAGTATTTTGCCCTTAGGCTTTCTGTAGAACTCTAGTTTGGGGTGGGGTGGGAAGTAGTGAGAAAAATTCGTATTTGTAGATGGAATAATTAGTCCTATTAACGTCATTGCATCATATTCTGTTCTTTAAGAGCATGATCATTAACAGAACGACTTGAAATTGTTAAGAATCCTCCAGAAACATCCGAGTGCTTGTGTAATTAAAGCCCCCTTAAGTCTTAGCCTGTACTTTTGTAAGGGATTTTCTTCAGACACGTTATTTGATCATCATAGCAACCTTGTTGCCAGGAACAATTGGAAGATTCTGGTTCTTTTATAAAAGGGCTGACTAGAAGTTAGTAAAAAAATAATTTGGAATTGTGTTTGAAGACTCTAGTACAGGAGCATAAACATCGTATAGGGAGCGCTAGTTGTTGCCTGAGGCTGAAGGCCAGGGTGTTGATAGAGAAAGCTGTTCCTGGTTTTCTTCCTGCTTTTTGACTTATTAAAATATGTAATCTAAGGACAGTGTTATAGCACAGAGATTTCCTTTGGGAGATTCCCACTTTTCCACCCTGATAATGCTCTTTAGCACAGACAAGACAGAACAGATAAGTAGGGAGGGCAAGGTGAGCCGGAGACCAGCTTGCAAATGTAAACATGCACCTTCTCTAGATTGAGCCCTGCTCTGGGCTCTCTTCTGAGGCTTGCTGTTTGCCCATCAGCATTCTGCCTAGTAACCCGGCTTAGATGATGACTAGCACTTATGTGGAAGCAGTTTAGCCTTTTAGGTGTAAAGCTGTTAAACATGGTCCGAGTATGATTTTTAACTTGTTTCAGACTGTATTCATGAGCCATGTGTCTTTTATGTTATTACCTTCACATAATTCGATTTAGTTTTGTTTTATACATGTTTCTTTGATTTGATATATCATTTGCCATTGAGTTAGAGGGACTTTTAGTAAAGCAATCCGAGGACAGGGGGTCATTGATCACTTTACCGTCCTCTCAGTTTGAGAAGTTTTAACCCTCAGCCCTTGGCATTATTTACTAAGTGAATTGTGTTTTCCATACATCTAAATAGTACATCTGATCTAACTTGTAGAAAATCCTAACTGGGAAGGGAGCCTTTCTCTGGATTGGTCTACCTGGGATGTGGATTCCGAACTTGCAAATACACTGTATGAAAGATGGAAGAAGTTAAAAAATGGTGACGTCTGCAAGTATGTTTTCACCTCTCTTTGTTCAGCACTGGGGAGACACTGTGACATAATACTTTATTGAAATTTCAACACTGAATTTTTAATATCTAGCCTTTTATTTTGTCAAATTTCAAACCTCAAGATTTGAAAAGTATAGTATGGTAAATATTCAAATATTCCCAATCTAGACTCACTAGTTGTTTACATTTTACCACTTTTGCTTTTTTCTCTCTCTCTACGTCTGTATCTGTGCACATACACACATTTTCTTTCTGCTGAGTCATTTGAAAGTAAGCTGTAGACATCATGATACTTCAACCCTCAGTACTATATTAGGAAAGACTTTCTTTTCGAAGGATAACATTCTCCTACATATAACTACACTGCCATTACATACCCAACAAACTTAACACTGATGCAATTATATGAGCTGATATACAGTCCAGATTCACATTTCCCTAGTTGACCCCAAAATATCCATTATAGCTGTCTTTTTCTTTTTCCTTTTTTTTTTTAAACATCTTTATTGGAGTATAATTGCTTTACAGTGTTGTGTTAGTTTCTGCCATATAACAAAATGAATCAGCTAAATGTATACGTATATCCCCATATCCCCTCCCTCTTGCATCTCCCTCCCACCCCTCTAAGTGGTCACAAAGCACCAAGCTGATCTCCCTGTGCTATGCGGCTGCTTCCTACTAGATATCTGTTTTACCTTTGGTGATATGTATATGGCAATGCCACTCTCTCACTTCGTCCCAGCTTACTCTTCTCCCTCCCCGTGTCCTCAAATCCATTCTCTTTGTCTGTGTCTTTATTTCTGTCCTACCCCTAGGTTCTTCAGAATCTTTTTTTTTTTTTTTTTAGATTCCATATATATGTGTTAGCATATGGTATTTGTTTTTCTCTTTCTGACTTAACTTCACTCTGTATGACAGACTCTAGGTCCATCCACCTCACTACAAATAACTCAATTTCATTTCTTTTTATGGCTGAGTCATATTCCATTGTATATATGCGCCACATCTTCTTTATCCATTCATCTGTCAATGGATACTCAGGTTGCTTCCATGTCCTGGCTATTGTAAATAGTGCTGCAATGAACATTGGGGTGCATGTGTCTTTTTGAATTACGGTTTTCTCAGGGTATATGCCCAGTAGTGGGATTGCTGGGTCATAGGGTAGTTCTATTTTTAGTTTTTGAAGGAACCTTCATACTCTTCTCCATAGTGGCTGTATCAATTTACATTCCCACCAACAGTGCAGGAGGGTTCCCTTTTCTCCACACCCTCTCCAGCATTTATTGTTTCTAGATTTTTTGATGATGGCCATTCTGACTGGTGTGAGGTGATACCTCATTGTAGTTTTGATTTGCATTTCTCTAATGATTAGTGATGTTGAGCATCCTTTCATGTGTTTGTTGGCAATCTGTATATCTTCTTTGGAGAAATGTCTATTTAGGTGTTCTGCCCATTTTTGGATTGGGTTGTTTGTTTTTTTGGTATTGAGCTGCATGAGCTCCTTGTATATTTTAGAGATTAATCCTTTGTCAGTTGCTTCGTTTGCAAATATTTTCTCCCATTCTGAGGGTTGTCTTTTCGTCTTGTTTATGGTTTCCTTTGCTGTGCAAAAGCTTTTAAGTTTCATTAGGTCCCATTTGTTTATTTTTGTTTTTATTTCCATTTCTCTAGGAGGTGGGTCAAAAAGGATCTTGCTGTGATTTATGTCATAGAGTGTTCTGCCTATGTTTTCCTCTAAGGGTTTTATACTGTCTGGCCTTACATTTAGGTCTTTAATCCATTTTGAGTTTATTTTTGTGTATGGTGTTAGGGAGTGTTCTAATTTCATTCTTTTACATGTTTTCCCAACACCACTTACTGAAGAGGCTGTCTTTCCTCCATTGTATATTCTTGCCTCCTTTATCAAAGATAAGGTGACCATATGCGTGTGGGTTTATCTCTGGGCTTTCTATCCTGTTCCATTGGTCTATAATTCTATTTCTGTGCCAGTTCTATACTGTCTTAATTACTGTAGCTTTGTAATATAGTCTGAAGTCAGGGAGCCTGATTCCTCCACCTCCGTTTTTCTTGCTCAAGATTGCTTTGGCTCTTTGGGGTCTTTTGGGTTTCCATATGAACTGTGAATTTTTTTGTTCTAGTTCTGTGAAAAATGCCATTGGTAGTTTGATAAGGATTGCACTGAATCTGTAGATTGCTTTGGGTAGTATAGTCATTTTCACAGTGTTGATTCTTCCAGTCCAGGAACATGGTATATCTCTCCATCTGTTTGTATCATCTTTAATTTCTTTCATCAGTGTCTTATAGTTTTCTGCATACAGGTCTTTTGTCTCCTTAGGTAGGTTTATTCCTAGGTATTTTATTCTTTTTGTTGCAGAGGTAAATGGGAGTGTTTCCTTAATTTCTTTTTCAGATTTTTCATCATTGCTCTGTAGGAATGCAAGAAATTTCTGTGCATTAATTTTGTATCCTGCTACTTTACCATATTCATTGAGTAGCTCTAGTAGTTTTCTGGTAGCATCTTCAGGATTCTGTAGTATAGTATCATGTCATCTGTAGACAGTGACAGTTTTACTTCTTTTCAGATTTGGATTCCTTTTATTTCTTTTTTTTCTCTGATTGCTGTGGCTAAAACTTCCAAGACTATGTTGAATAATAGCGGTGAGAGTAGACAACCTTGTCTTGTTCCTGATCTTAGAGGAAATGGTTTCAGTTTTTCACCACTGAGAACAATGTTGGCTGTGGGTTTGTCAACTATGACCTTCATTATGTTGAAGTAGGTTCCCTCTATGCCTACTTTCTGTAGAGTTTTTATCATAAATGGGTGTTGCATTTTGTCAAAAGCTTTTTCTGCATCTATTGAGATTATCATATAGTTTTTATCCTTCAGTTTCTTAATTTGGTGTATCTCATTGATTGATTTGCGTATATTGAAGAATCCTTGCATTCCTGGCATAAACCCCACTTGATCATGGTGTATGATCCTTTTCATGTGGTGTTGGATTCTGTTTGCTAGTATTTTGTTGAGGATTTTTGCATCTGTGTTCATCAGTGATATTGGCCTGTAGTTTTCTTTTTTCGTTACATCTTTGTCTGGTTTTGGTATCAGGGTGATGGTGGCCTCGTAGAATGAGTTTGGGGTGTTCCTCCCTCTGCTATGTTTTGGAAGAGTTTGAGAGGATAGGTGTTATTAGCTCTTCTCTAAATGTTTGCTAGAATTTGCCTGTGAAGCCGTCTGGTCTTGGGCTTTTGTTTGTTGGAAGATGTTTAATCACAGTTTCAATTTCAGTGACTGTGATTCATCTGTTTATATTTTCTATTTCTTCCTGGTTCAGTCTCAGAAGGTTGTGCTTTTCTAAGAATTTGTCCATTTCTTCCAGGTTGCCCATTTTATTGGCATATAGTTGCTTGTAGTAATTTCTCATGATCCTTTGTATTTCTGCAGAATCAGTTGTTCCTTCTCCTCTTTCATTTCTAGTTCTGTTGAATTGAATCTTTTCCCTTTTTTTCTTGATGAGTCTGGCTAATAATGGTTTATCAATTTTGTTTATCCTCTCAAAGAACCAGCTTTTAGTTTTATTGATCTTTGCTATCATTTCCTTCATTTCTTTTTCATTTATTTTTGATCTGATTGTTATGATTTCTTTCCTTCTGCTAACTTTGGGTTTTTTTGGTTCTTTCTCTAATTGCTTTAGGTGTAAGTTTAGGTTGTTTGAGATTTTTCTTATTTCTTGAGGTAGGATTGTATTGCTATAAACTTCCCTCTTAGAACTGCTTTTGCTGCATCTCACAGGTTTTGGGTCATTGTGTTTTTTTTTTTTTTTTTTTTAAAAAGAAAAAAACATTTTTATCTGAAGAAAGCATTGCTAAAAAATTTGGTGCATCTTCTTTTCGCCTCAAAAACAGTTTCAATGTTTTGTTATTTATGATAGAAAGATCCACATGAACTTCAGCAAGCAGAAGAGAAGGCTGTCAACCACTCGAGTTGCCCAATGCCAGGAGTTTTTTTTTTTTTTTCCACACACACACACACACACACACTGTATTTTATTTTTACAAGAGATAAATAGACTGACACCAAGCATTGTACATGGATGACCACAACAAAAGCAACAATAATTGCAATTACTAAACATGAAACACACTCATACTATGTCATAATATTGACATTCAGTCCAGTAATCCTCCACTGACACAGCTCCTTTACTTTGCAGTGAAAATTGATTTGTATATTCTTTGCCTCTGAGTCCTTGTGGGATTTTTTTTTTTTAATTCAGACAGAAAGTCACAAAAATTATACTCATCCTCATCAGTTCACTCAGTCCCATGTAATTAATTTTTTTTTTCATCTTGATCTTTTGTTAGCACTTTTATGAGTTCATCAGTTTTTCATTAGAGTTCTGAAAATGCTTATTCATTCAGTTCAGCAGTACAGTCAGTTACCAGAAACCTGTACTTGTCAGAGTCTTTTCCATGAATTTCTTGAAGATGAAACCCTTTTATAGGAACATATTTGCAAAATCATCAGAGTACACCCAGAACTGTCTGTAAATGACAAAAGACTTAAAAATGACCATGGTTAAAGAGTTGATGAAAGTTCATAATAATGCAGTTGACAAGAAAATTAGTTATTTCTGAGATATACATTTTAAAGTAATAACTAGGATTATTACTTATAACATTATACCAGAACATATAAGATTTTTAGAAGTTTCCTGTAATGTCTGAAACATTTATATTAACATATTTCCATACATATTTCCATACAAATACAAATATAAGATTTTTAGAAATTTCATGTACTGTCTGAAACATTTATATTAACATATTTCCATACATATTTCCATACAAATACAAATATAAGATTTTTAGAAATTTCATGTGATGTCTGAAACATTTATATTAACATATTTCCATACAAATAACCCAATGAAAGTTTAGTATTAGTTGTTTTGTTTGTTTTTTTATACTGCAGGTTCTTATTAGGCATCAGTTTTATACACATCAGTGTATACATGTCAATCCCAATCGCCCAATTCAGCACACCACCATCCCCACCTCACCGCAGTTTTCCCCCCTTGGTGTCCATATGTCCATTCTCTACATCTGTGTCTCAACTTCTGCCCTGCAAACTGGCTCATCTGTACCATTTTTCTAGGTTCCACATACATGCATTAATATACGATATTTGTTTTTCTCTTTCTGACTTACTTCACTCTGTATGACAGTCTCTAGATCCATCCACGTCTCAACAAATGACTCAATTTCGTTCCTTTTTATGGCTGAGTAATATTCCATTGTATATATGTACCACAACTTCTTTATCCATTCGTCTGTTGATGGGCATTTAGGTTGCTTCCATGACCTGGCTATTGTAAATAGTGCTGCAATGAACATTCGGGTGCATGTGTCTTTTTGAATTACAGTTTTCTCTGGGTATATGCCCAGTAGTGGGATTGCTGGGTCATATGGTAATTCTTTTTTTTTTTTTTTTTTTTTCCACACACACACACTGTATTTTATTTTTACAAGAGATAGATAGACTGACACCAAGCATTGTACATGGATGACCACAACAAAAGCAACAATGATTGCAATTACCAAACATGAAACACACTTATACTATGTCATAACATTGACATTCAGTCCAGTAATCCTCCACTGTAACAGCTCCTTTACTTTGCAGTGAAAATTGATTTGTATATTCTTTTCCTCTGAGTCCTTGTGGGATTTTTTTTTTTTTTTAATTCAGACAGAAAGTCACAAAAATTATACTCATCCTCATCAGTTCACTCAGTCCCATGTAATTAATTTCTTTTTTTTCATCTTGATCTTTTGTTAGCACTTTTATGAGTTCATCAGTTTTTCATTAGAGTTCTGAAAATGCTTATTCATTCAGTTCAGCAGTACAGTCAGTTACCAGAAACCTGTACTTGTCAGAGTCTTTTCCATGAATTTCTTGAAGATGAAACTCTTTTATAGGAACATATTTGCAAAATCATCAGAGTACACCCAGAACTGTCTGTAAATGACAAAAGACTTAAAAATGACCATGGTTAAAGATTTGATGAAAGTTCATAATAATGCAGTTGACAAGAAAATTAGTTATTTCTGAGATATACATTTTAAAGTAATAACTAGGATTATTACTTATAACATTATACCAGAACATATAAGATTTTTAGACGTTTCCTGTAATGTCTGAAACATTTGTATTAATATATTTCCATACATATTTCCATACAAATACAAATATAAGATTTTTAGAAATTTCATGTAATGTCTGAAACATTTATATTAACATATTTCCATACATATTTCCATATAAATACAAATATAAGATTTTTAGAAATTTCATGTAATGTCTGAAACATTTATATTAACATATTTCCATACATATTTCCATACAAATACAAATATAAGATTTTTAGAAATTTCATGTACTGTCTGAAACATTTATATTAACATATTTCCATACATATTTCCATACAAATACAAATATAAGATTTTTAGAAATTTCATGTAATGTCTGAAACATTTATATTAACATATTTCCATACAAATAACCCAATGAAAGTTTAGTATTAGTTGTTTTGTTTGTTTTTTTATACTGCAGGTTCTTATTAGGCATCAGTTTTATACACATCAGTGTATACATGTCAATCCCAATCGCCCAATTCAGCACATCACCATCCCCACCTCATCGCAGTTTTCCCCCCTTGGTGTCCATATGTCCATTCTCTACATCTGTGTCTCAACTTCTGCCCTGCAAACTGGCTCATCTGTACCATTTTTCTACGTTCCACATACATGCATTAACATACGATATTTGTTTTTCTCTTTCTGACTTACTTCACTCTGTATGACAGTCTCTAGATCCATCCACTTCTCAACAAATGACTCAATTTCGTTCCTTTTTATGGCTGAATAATATTCCATTGTATATATGTACCACAACTTCTTTATCCATTCGTCTGTTGATGGGCATTTAGGTTGCTTCCATGACCTGGCTATTGTAAATAGTGCTGCAATGAACATTCGGGTGCACGTGTCTTTTTGAATTACGGTTTTCTCTGGGTATATGCCCAGTAGTGGGATTGCTGGGTCATATGGTAATTCTATTTTTAGTTTTTTAAGGAACCTCCATATTGTTCTCCATAGTGGCTGTATCAATTTACATTCCCACCAACAGTGCAAGAGGGTTCCCTTTTCTCCACACCCTCTCCAGCATTTGTTGTTTGTAGATTTTCTGATGATGCCCATTCTAACAGGAGTGAGGTGATACCTCATTGTAGTTTTGATTTGCATTTCTCTAATAATTAGTGATGTTGAGCATCTTTTCATGTGCTTAGTGGCCGTCTGTATGTCTTCTTTGGAGAAATGTCTATTTAGGTCTTCTGCCCATTTTTGGATTGGGGTGTTTGTTTCTTTGATATTGAGCTGAATGAGCTGTTTATATATTTTGGAGATTAATCCTTTGTCCGTTGATTCATTTGCAAATATTTTCTCCCATTCTGAGGGTTGTCTTTTCGTCTTGTTTATGGTTTCCTTTGCTGTGCAAAAGCTTTGAAGTTTCATTAGGTCCCACTTGTTTATTTTTGTTTTTATTTCCATTACTCTAGGAGGTGGATCGAAAAAGATCTTGCTGTGATTTATGTCAAAGAGTGTTCTTCCTATGTTTTCCTCTAAGAGTTTTATAGTGTCCAGTCTTACATTTAGGTCTCTAATCCATTTTGAGTTTATTTTTGTGTATGGTGTTAGGGAGTATTCTAATTTCATTCTTTTACATGTAGCTGTCCAGTTTTCCCAGCACCACTTATTGAAGAGACTGTCTTTTCTCCATTGTATATCTTTGCCTCCTTTGTCATAGATTAGTTGACCATAGGTGCGTGGGTTAATCTCTGGGCTTTCTATCTTGTTCCATTGATCTATGTTTCTGTTTTTGTGCCAGTACCATATTGTCTTGATTACTGTAGCTTTGTAGTATAGTCTGAAGTCAGGGAGTCTGATTCCTCCAGCTCCATTTTTTTGCCTCAAGACTGCTCTGGCTATTCGGGGTCTTTTGTGTCTCCATACAAATTTTAAGATGATTTGTTCTAGCTCCGTAAAAAATGCCATTGGTAATTTGATAGGGATTGCATTGAATCTGTAGATTGCTTTGGGTAGTATACTCATTTTCACAATGTTGATTCTTCCAATCCAAGAACATGGTATATCTCTCCATCTGTTGGTATCATCTTTAATTTCTTTCATCAGTGTCTTATAGTTTTCTGCATACAGGTCTTTTGTCTGCCTAGGTAGGTTTATTCCTAGGTATTTTATTCTTTTTGTTGCAATGGTAAATGGGAGTGTTTCCATAATTTCTCTTTCAGATTTTTCATCATTAGTGTATAGGAATGCAAGAGATTTCTGTGCATTAATTTTGTAACCTGCAACTTTACCATATTCATTAATTAGCTCTAGCAGTTTTCTGGTGGCAGTTTTAGGATTCTCTATGTATAGTATCATGTCATCTGCAAACAGTGACAGTTTTACTTCTTCTTTTCCAATTTGTATTCCTTTTATTTCTTTTTCTTCTCTGATTGCTGTGGCTAGGACTTCCAAAACTATGTTGAATAATAGTGGTGAGAGTGGACATCCTTGTCTCGTTCCTGATCTTAGAGGAAATGCTTTCAGTTTTTCACCATTGAGAATGATGTTTGCTGTGGGTTTGTCATATATGGCCTTTATTATGTTGAGGTAGGTTCCCTCTATGCCCACTTTCTGGAGAGTTTTTATCATAAATGGGTGTTGAATTTTGTCAAAAGCTTTTTCTGCATCTATTGAGATGATCATATGGTTTTTCTTTTTCAATTTGTTAATATGGTGTATCACATTGATTGATTTGCATATATTGAAGAATCCTTGCATCCTTGGGATAAATCCCACTTGATCGTGGTGTATGATCCTTTTAATGTGTTGTTGGATTCTGTTTGCTAGTATTTTGTTGAGGATTTTTGCATCTATATTCATCAGTGATATTGGTCTGTAATTTTCTTTTTTTGTAGTGTCTTTGTCTGGTTTTGGTATCAGGGTGATGGTGGCCTCATAGAATGAGTTTGGGAGTGTTCCTTCCTCTGCACTTTTTTGGAAGAGTTTGAGAAGGATGGGTGTTAGCTCTTCTCTAAATGTTTGATAGAATTCACCTGTGAAGCCATCTGGTCCTGGGCTTTTGTTTGTTGGAAGATTTTTAATCACAGTTTCAATTTCATTACTTGTGATTGGTCTGTTCATATTTTCTGTTTCTTCCTGATTCAGTCTTGGAAGGTTATACCTTTCTAAGAATTTGTCCATTTCTTCCAGGTTGTCCATTTTATTGGCATAAAGTTGCTTGTAGTAGTCTCTTAGGATGTTTTGTATTTCTGCGGTGTCTGTTGTAACTTCTCCTTTTTCATTTCTGATTTTATTGATTTGAGTCCTCTCCCTCTTTTTCTTGATGAGTCTGGCTTATGGCTTATCAATTTTGTTTATCTTCTCAAAGAACCAACTTTTAGTTTTATTGATCTTTGCTATTGTTTTCTTTGTTTCTATTTCATTTATTTCTGCTCTGATCTTTATGATTTCTTTCCTTCTGCTAACTTTGGGTTTTGTTTGTTCTTCTTTCTCTAGTTTCTTTAGGTGTAAGGTTAGATTGTTTACTTGAGATTTTTCTTGTTTCTTTTTTTTTTTTTTTTTTTTAAAGGATTTTCTTATTTATTTATTTATTTATTTATTTATTTATTTTTGGCTGTGTTGGGTCTTCGGTTCGTGCGAGGGCTTTCTCCAGTTGCGGCAAGCGGGGGCCACCCTTCATCGCGGTGTGGGGACCGCTCTTCATCGCGGTGCACGGGCCTTTCTCTATCGCGGCCCCTCCCGTCGTGGGGCACAGGCTCCAGACGCGCAGGCTCAGCAATTGTGGCTCACGGGCCCAGCTGCTCCGCGGCATGTGGGATCTTCCCAGACCCGGGCTCGAACCCGTGTCCCCTGCATTAGCAGGCAGATTCTCAACCACTGCGCCACCAGGGAAGCCCTTTTCTTGTTTCTTGAGGTAGGCTTGTATAGCTATAAACTTCCCTCTTAGAACCGCTTTTGCTGCATCCCATAGGTTTTGGGTCGTCGTGTTTTCATTGTCATTTGTCTCTAGGTATTTTTTTATTTCCTCTTTGATTTCTTCAGTGATCTCTTGGTTATTTAGTAACGTATTGTTTAGCCTCCATGTGTTTGTCTTTTTTACGTTTTTTTCCCTGTAATTCATTTCTAATCTCATAGCGTTGTGGTCAGAAAAGATGCTTGATATGATTTCAATTTTCTTAAATTTACTGAGGCTTGATTTGTGACCCAAGATGTGATCTATCCTGGAGAATGTTCCGTGCGCACTTGAGAAGAACGTGTAATCTGCCGTTTTTGGATGGAATGTCCTATATATATCAATTAAATCTATCTGGTCTATTGTGTCATTTAAAGCTTCTGTTTCCTTATTTATTTTCATTTTGGATGATCTGTCCATTGGTGTAAGTGAGGTGTTAAAGTCCCCCACTATTATTGTGTTACTGTCGATTTCCTCTTTTATAGCTGTTAGCAGTTGCCTTATGTATTGAGGTGCTCCTATGTTGGGTGCATATATATTTATAATTGTTATATCTTCTTCTTGGATTGATCCCTGGATCATTATGTAGTGTCCTTCCTTGTCTCTTGTAACATTCTTTATTTTCAAGTCTATTTTATCTGATATGAGTATAGCTACTCCAGCTTTCTTTTGATTTCCATTTGCATGGAATATCTTTTTCCATCCCCTCACTTTCAGTCTGTATGTGTCCCTAGGTCTGAAGTGGGTCTCTTGTAGACAGCATATATATGGGTCTTGTTTTTGTATCCATTCAGCAAGCCTGTGTCTTTTGGTTGGAGCATTTAATCCATTCACGTTTAAGGTAATTATCGATATGTACGTTCCTATGACCATTTTCTTAATTGTTTTGGGTTTGTTTTTGTAGGTCCTTTTCTTCTCTTGTGTTTCCCACTTAGAGAAGTTCCTTTAGCATTTGTTGTAGCTGGTTTGGTGGTGCTGAATTCTCTTAGCTTTTGCTTGTCTGTAAAGCTTTTGATTTCTCCATCAAATCTGAATGAGATCCTTGCTGGGTAGAGTAATCTTGGTTGTAGGTTCTTCCCTTTCATCACTTTAAGTATATCATGCCACTCCCTTCTGGCTTGCAAAGTTTCTGCTGAGAGATCAGCTGTTAACCTTATGGGAGTTCCCTTGTATGTTATTTGTCGTTTTTCCCTTGCTGCTTTCAGTAATTTTTCTTTGTCTTTAATTTTTGCCACTTTGATTACTATGTGTCTCGGCGTGTTTCTCCTTGGGTTTATTCTGTATGGGACTCTCTGCGCTTCCTGGACTTGGGTGGCTATTTCCTTTCCCATGTTAGGGAAGTTTTCGACTATAATCTCTTCAAATATTTTCTCTGGTCCTTTCTCTCTCTCTTCTCCTTCTGGGACCCCTATAATGCGAATGTTGTTGCGTTTAATGTTGTCCCAGAGGTCTCTTAGGCTGTCTTCATTTCTTTTCATTCTTTTTTCTTTAGTCTGTTCCGCAGCAGTGAATTCCACCATTCTGTCTTTCAGGTCACTTATCCGTTCTTCTGCCTCAGTTATTCTGCTATTGATTCCTTCTAGTGTAGTTTTCATTTCAGTTATTGTATTGGTCATCTCTGTTTGTTTGTTCTTTAATTCTTCTAGGTCTTTGTTAATCATTTCTTGCATCTTCTCAATCTTTGCCTCCATTCTTATTCCGAGGTCCTGGATCATCTTCACTATCATTATTCTGAATTCTTTTTCTGGAAGGTTGCCTATCTCCACTTCATTTAGTTGTTTTTCTGGGGTTTTTTCTTGTTCCTTCATCTGGTACATAGCCCTCTGCCTTTTCATCTTCTCTGTCTTTCTGTAACTGTGGTTTTTGGTCCACAGGCTGCAGGATTGTAGTTTTTCTTGCTTCTGTTGTCAGCCCTCTGGTGGTTGAGGCTATCTAAGAGGCTTGATGGGAGGCTCTGGTGGTGGGTAGAGCTGACTGTTGCTGTGGCGGTCAGAGCTCAGTAAAACCTTAATCCACTTGACTGTTGATGGGTGGGGCTGGGTTCCCTCCCTGTTGCTGTGGCGGGTCAGAGCTCAGTAAAACCTTAATCCACTTGACTGTTGATGGGTGGGGCTGGGTTCCCTCCCTGTTGGTTGTTTTGCCTGAGGCAACCCAACACTGGAGCCTACCCGTGCTCTTTGGTGGGGTTAATGGCAGACTCTGGGAGGGCTCACGCCAAGGAGAACTTCCCAGGACCTCTGCTGCCAGTGTCCTTATCCCCACGGTGAAACAGAGCCACCACTCGCCTCTGCAGGAGACCCCCCAACACCAGCAGGTACGTCTGGTTCAGTCTCCCCCAGGGTCACTGCTCCTTCCCCTGGGTCCCGATGCACACATTACTTTGTGTGTGCCCTCCAAGAGTGGGGTCTCTGTTTCCCCCAGTCCTGTCACAGTCCTGCAGTCAATTCCCACTAGACTTCAAAGTCTGATTCTCTAGGAATTCCTCCTCCCGTTGCCAGACCCCCAGGTTGGGAAGCCTGACATGGGGCTCAGAACCTTCACTCCAGTGGGTGGACTTCTGTGGTATAAGTGTTCGCCAGTCTGTGAGTCACCCACCCAGCAGTTATGGGATTTGATTTTACTCTGATTGCGCCCCTCCTACCGTCTCACTGTGGCTTCTCCTCTGTCCTTGGACCTGGGGTATCCTCTTTGGTGAAGTCCAGGGTCTTCCTGTCAATGATTGTCCAGCAGTCAGTTGTGATTCTGGTGCTCTCGCAAGAGGGAGTGAGAGCACGTCCTTCTACTCCGCCATCTTGGTTAAACGGGTCATTGTGTTTTCATTGTCATTTGTTTCTAGGTATTTTTCTATTTCTGTTTGATTTCTTCAGTGATCTCTTGGTTATTTATTAGTGTATTGTTTAGCCTCCATGTGTTTGTATTTTTTACAGTTTTTTTCCTGTAATTGATATCTAGTTTCATAGTGTTGTGATCAGAAAAGATACTTGATACACTTTAAATTTTCTTAAATTTCCCAAGGCTTGATTTTTGACCCAAGATATAATCTATCCTGGAGAATGTTCCATGAGCACTTGAGAAGAAAGTGTAGTCTATTTTTTTTGGGGTGGAATGTCCTATAAATATCAATTAAGTCCATCTTGTTTAATGTATCATTTAAAGCTTGTGTTTCCTTATTTATTTTCATTGTGGATGATCTGTCCATTGGTGAAAGTGGAGTGTTCAAGTCCCCTACTATGATTGTATTACTGTTGATTTCCACTTTTATGGCTGTTTGCATTTGCCCTATGTATTGAGGTGCTCCTATGTTGGGTGCATAAATATTTACAATTGTTATATCTTTTTCTTGGATTGATCCCTTGATCACTATGTAGTGTCCTTCTTTGTCTCTTGTAACAGTCTTTATTTTAAAGTCTATTTTGTCTGATATGAGAATTGCTACTCCAGCTTTCTTTTGCTTTCCATTTGCATGGAATATCTTTTTCCATCCCCTCACTTTCAGTCTGTATGTGTCCCTAGGTCTGAAGTGGGTCTCTTGTAGACAGCATATATATGGGTCTTGTTTTTGTATCCATTCAGCCAGTCTGTGTCTTTTGGTGGGAGGATTTAATCCATTTATGTTTAAGGTAGTTATCAATATGTATGTTCCTATGACCATTTTCTTAATTGTTTGTTATTGTAGGTTCTTTCCTTTTCTTGTGTTTCCTGCCTAGAGAAGTTCCTTTAGCATTTGTTGTAAAGTTGGTTTGGTGGTGCTGAATTCTCTTAGCTTTTGCTTGTCTGTAAAGGTTTTAATTTCTCCGTCCAATCTGAATGAGATCCTTGCTGGGTAGAGTAATCTTGGTTGTAGGTTTTTTTCCTTTCATCACTTTAGGTATGTCCTGACACTCCCTTCTGGCTTGCAGAATTTCTGCTGAAAGATCCACTGTTAACCTTATGGGGATTCCCTTGTATGTTATTTGTTGCTTTTCCCTTGCTGCTTTTAATATTTTTTCTTTGTATTTAATTTTTGATAGTTTGATTAATGTGTGTCTTGGCGTGTTTCTCCTTGGATTTATCCTGTATCGGACTCTCTGCGCTTCCTGGCCTTGATTGACTATTTCCTTCCCCGTGTTAGGGAAGTTTTCAACTGTAATCTCTTCAAATATTTTCTTAGACCCTTTCTTTTTCTTTTTTTCTTCTGGGATTCCTGTAATTCGAATGTTGGTGCGTTTAATGTTGTCCCAGAGGTCTCTGAGACTGTCCTCAATTCTTTTCATTCTTTTTTCTTTATTCTGCTCTGCAGTAGTTATTTCCACTCTTTTATCTTCCAGGTCACTTATCCATTCTTCTGCCTCAATTATTCTGCTGTCGATTCCTTCTAGAGAATTTTTAATTTCATTTTTTGTGTTGTTCATCATTGTTTGCTCTTTAGTTCTTCTATGTCCTTGTTAAATGTTTCTTGTATTTTCTCCATTCTATTTCCAAGATTTTGGATCATCTTCACTATCATTTCTCTGAATTCTTTTTCAGGTAGACTGCCTATTTCCTCTTCAATTGTTTGGTCTGGTGGGTTTTTACCTTGCTCCTTCATCTGCTGCATATTTCTCTGTCTTCTCATTTTGGTTAACTTACTGTGTTTGGGGTCTCCTTTTTCCAGGCTGCAGGTTTGTAGTTCCCATTGTTTTTGGTGTCTGCCCCCAGTGAGTGAGGTTGGTTCAGTGGGTTGTGTAGACTTCCTGGTGGAGGCGACTGGTGCCTGTGTTCTGGTGGATGAGGCTAGATTTTGTCTTTCTGGTGGGCAGGGCCACGTCTGGTGTTGTGTTTTTGGGTGTCTGTGTACTTAGTATGATTTTAGGCAGCCTCTCTGCTAATGGGTGGGGTTGTGTTCCTGTCTTACTAGTTGTTTGGCATGGGGCATCCAGCACTGGAGCTTGCTGGCCATTAGGTGGAGCTGGGTCTTAGCGTTGAGACGGAGATCTCTGGGAGAGCTCTCGCCAATTGATATTACGTGGGTCCAGGAGGTCTCTGTTGGTCCAGTGTCCTGAACTTGGCTCTCCCACCTCAGAGGCTCAAGCCTGACACCAGGCCGGAGCACCAAGACCCTGTCAGCCACATGGCTCAGAAGAAAAGGGAGAAAAAAGAAAGAAAAGAATAAATATATAATTAAAAAAAAATTATTGCAATAAAAAATAAAAAATAATAATAATAAAAAGAAAAGTAGAGAGTAACAAAACCAATAAACAAATCCACCAGTGTTAATAAGTGCTAAAAACTATAGTAAGATAAGCATAAAAATCAGAAGCAAATCAGTCGCAGACTGCCAACCCCAAGTCTACAGTTGCTCCCAAAGTCCACTGCCTCAACTTTGGGATGATTTGTTGTCTATTCAGGTATTCCACAGATGCAGGGTACATCAAGTTGATTGGAGGGATTTAATCCGCTGCTCCTGAGGCCGCTGGGAGAAATTTCCCTTTCTCTTCTTTGTTCGCACAGCTCCTGGAGTTCAGCTTTGGTTTTGGCCCCGCCTCTGCTTGTAGGTCGTCCTCAGGCATCTGTTATTAGCCGAGACAGGATGGGGATAAAGCAGCGGCTGATTAGGGGGCTCTTGCTCATTCAGGCCGGGGGGAAGGGAGGGGTATAGTAGTTATAATTGGAACACGGGACGAGACTGCGGCGGTAGAGGCTGACGTGACGTTGCAACAGCCTGAGGCGTACTGTGTGTTCTCCTGGGGAACTTGTCCCTGGATTATGGGACCCTGGCAGTGGCATGCTGCACAGGCTCCTGGCGGGGTGTGGATAGTCACCTGCACTTGCACACAGGATTTTTTGTGGCAGCAGCAGCAGTGTTAGCGGTTCATGCCCATCTCTGGGGTCCGAGCTGATAGCTGTGGCTCGTGCCCTTCTCTGGAGCTCGTTTAGGCGGTTACCTGAATCTCCTCTCCTCACACACCCTGAAACAATGGTCTCTTGCCTCTGAGGCAGGTCCAGACTTTTTCCTGGACTCCCTCCTGGCTTCCTGTGGTGCACTAGCCCCCTTCAGGCTGTGTTCACGCAGCCAACCCCAGTCCTCTCCCTGGGATCTGACCGCCAAAGCCCAAGCCTCAGCTCCCAGCCCCCATCTGCCCCGGCAGGTGAGCAGACAAGCCTCTCAGGCTGGTGAGTGCTGGTTGGTACCGATCCTCTGTGTGGGAATCTCTCCACTTTGCCCTCTGCACCCCTGTTGCTGCACTCTCCTCCATGGCTCTGAAGCTTCCCCCTTGCCCACACCCCGTCTCCGCCAGTGAAGGGGTGTGGAAACTTTTCCTCTTTCACAACTACCTCCCAGAGCTGTGGGTCCCATCCCTATCCTTTTCTCTCTGTTTTTTCTTTTTTCTTTTGCCCTACCCAGGTACGTGGGGATCTTTTTGCCTTTTGGGAAGTCTGCGGTCTTCTGCCAGTGTTCAGTAGGTGTTCTGTAGGAGTTGTTCCACGTGTAGATGTAGTTTTGATGTATTTGTGGGGAGGAAGGTAATCTCCACATCCTCCTCCTCCGCCATCTTGAAGGTCCCTCCTCTCTTTTTCCTTTTTTAAAATTCAGGGTCCAGTCAAGGACCATGCATTGCATTTGGTTGTCATGTTTCCTTAATTTTTTTCAGACTAGTGTCCCCACCTTTTTTCGTCTTTCATAGTGTCAGTGTTTTAAAGCGTCCTAGTCAGTTGTCTTATAGAACATTCAACACTTTGGATTTTGGGGGGTTGCTTCTTCAAGTTTACATTCCTGTTAAGCATTTCGGGGAAGAGTACTAATTACTTGGTCGGTCTTATGTCCTTATCATCTCATCACCTGAGGGAGGGACATAAATGTCAATTTGTCCCATTATTGACATTGCTCAGTTGAATCATTTGACTCTCTCCATTGTAGATAGTTTTCCTTTTGCAATTAATACGTAATATGTGCTATGATAATTCGAGACCATGTACATTTCCTGTTCCCTAAGAATGTTTCACCCCATGATTTTGGCATCCATTGATAATCCTTGCCTGGGATCAGTTGTTGAATTGATGGCTGCAAAAATGGTGATGTTTCTAATTATTTTGTTCATTGTACACTCTTTTTGAGCATCACTATGGATTCTTTGGTCCTTACCACCATTATTATTTTTGATGCTGACTTGTCCCAGATTTGCCTGATGGGAGCCCTGTGTGCCCATCATTCTTTGAGCACTTCCTTGCTTTCTAGTAAAACAGGATCTTCCAGGATCATCTTGTAGTTTGTGTCACCCAGACCCCAAATAAGTCATTTTTTCCCAAGATCCCCTTGTTCCTTTTAGTGGAAGTGATTTCCTTTTTTTCTGTCAAAATTATTTTTCATAATTTCTTTGTTTCCAAATTACGCAGGAGGAACGTTTTAGGAATGACTCGGTTTGCCCACTCGAAGAAATCCAAGGAGTCAGAACCCTTTGCTCTCTTCCTGCCTCGTTTGATCCCGGAGACTGGCCTCGTGTTAAACTTCAGTGCCACCGCCCTGAGGAACAGCGTGGTGAGGGTCCTGCGTCTTTTCATCTCTTCATTTCACCCCAGCTCTTGGGTTTTTATGTTATCAGAGTATCACCACCTTGAGATACTGTTTCAGAACCAAAATTAGTTGAAATTAAGTGACACACATATGCCATTCAGCACTTTTAGGAGGGAGGCGTCAGAAGAACAAAGTAAGGAGTAAAACTCGTTAACAGACTGAAAATGCTTAAAACAAACACGTTTTATGAAGTCTGTATCCAGTTCAGAATCTATCAGCTAAGAAAGTATTCAACTGCAACAACAGAGAAGATCCTGACTAACACGGGCTTCAGTAGGAGTGAGTGAGTTTGAAGTTCATAGGGGAGAGGAATTGACTGGGTGATGGTTTGTAGTTAGATGCAGGTGATGCACTTTTGCAGGGGCGTTTCAGGAGTGGTTCTGCCTTTCCTGGGGTCTGACTCTCCTCTCTGTACATCTAGGTGAAGTACTTTGTGGTGAAGAACCCTTCCTCATCGCCAGTCTCCCTGCAGCTCCTGCCTGTTTCCTTGTACCCGAAGCCCGAGGCTGCCGCGCGCCTGCTGCACAAATGGTAATGCCCAGCTGGTGAAGATCTCTCACGGGGTGTTGGGAGGTCCTGTTAAGACCCGGAATTATTTAATGTCCTTTGCGTTTTCCCTGGGACCTGTGTGTGGATGTGCATGGGATCAGCCCATGACCACAGCCCCCATCTCCTCAGTGCAGACCCCTGATGGCAATTCCCAGTTCTGGGTACTGTGTGGGTGTTGAATGTTACCATGTCAAGTCCAGGGCCCAGCAGAATATTCTTTTCTTGTCAGAGAACCTTTACAATCATGATTTTTCACATGTACTCCTCTAAAATTTAGAATTGAAATCACAATGACCTCTGGGCAACACAAGAAATGAGTTTAGTGGTTCAGTGTATTTTAACCTAGGGTTGTTATACAAAATATGATCATAGTTCATGTCTGTTACATCTTATTTTTGCACAGTAGTCACAGTTTCACTTAGAATGTTTCCTCTTCTGGCTCAGTGACACCTGCCCTCATCCCTGGGTCTCAGCTTCAGGACTCCTGATGGTTTGGACCACATGAGTCTCTGTTTGGGGTTGGGGTAGGGGCATTATGTGCTTTGAAGGATGTTTAGCAGCATTCCTGGCTTCCACCCAGTAGATGCCAGTGGGACCTCCCCAGCTGCAGCAACCAAAAGTGTCTCCAGACGTGGCCAAATGTCCACTGGGAGATAGAACTGTCCATGACTGAGAGTCACTTCCTATCAGGTTCCATAGCTGTGAACCATTTGGGGGAAAAAAAATTGCTTCATATTGGGAGCTTTTGTCACCATATGATTCTTTACATGCTGTGCTGCCAACATTCATTCAACAATATTTATTGAGCTCTTACAACATGCCTGGTACAGTGTGGGGGGCTGGGACACAAGAGTGACAGGTCGGGGTGAATTGGGTCTGTGTGCAAATAAATGCATATGTATCTATATGCACACGTATGTTCTTCTTTCTTTCTTGGTGATCTGAATGCTATCTTAAACATTTTTTTCTTTATAGGTTTGGCACCGATGTGCAGATGATTAATTTCACAACTAGTGAATTCCAGCTCACCAAAGCTTGCCCTTACCGGGTAGGATGTCATCTTTAAACAGAAAAAAGAATGCTGACAAACTAGACACATAGCATATGGGCCTCACTGATTTGTGTTTCAAGTGTCTTTATGTAATATATGTGGCTCTCTATTTTTATATTCTAGGAGTTAAGTATACATAGCAGCTTTTTCCAATTAACTAATGCAGCAGGAGCCCATGGTTCATGTGAGCCTGTAAATCATTTTAATTTGATTATTTAGATTCATGTGAGTGAAGAAATAACAATTGAATCAGAGCTATGTAGAAAACCATAAAACTCGAGATCCCAGAATTTATAATTCTCTTAAGATTCCTTGGCCCCATCAAATTCTTTTAAGGGCAAGATAAGGTGAAAACAAATACGTTAAAAAGAAATCTTCTCTTACTAAACTGGCTTCATGTTTTTAGCAGATCACCCAGTTTCTGTGATAGTCACCTGCTCTATAAAAAAGGATTTCTGGGAGTCTTGAGCCTCTGGGCTGTTATGAGGTCTCGCATAAATACCCAGGGAGGGAGTAAACATGTCACGTGGCGAGGACATTGCTTGACTGGGAACTGGCAGCCTGCTTTCTTAGTTTTCACGCAGTCGTTCTGTGGGTCACTGGTATTCTGTGCTTGAGATCAATTAAAAATGAAGCATCTCTTAAAAAAATACACACACATAGACACACATATGCATGTCACTGTGGTTCTAATACACACACGTATTCAAATGCCTTGGGTATTTTCTTCTTTCTCTACCCATAACCCTCCAAAGATACACTGTTGGCTCTAGATTAACTTGAAAGAGGGGGGCCACAGATAACCTCCAACTGTGAGTTAGAACGAATCAAAGCAAGCTTTTAAGTGGATTTTTAACAGAGTTATTTATAGTAAGAAACACGCAAGCAATAACGTTCCTTTCCCTTTGTCAGTGGTCTAGGCAGCAGGGTCTTGTGTTAGCGAGCCTGCCCTGCCCTGTCCCTCTCATTCTTCTCTTCACCAGGCAGTCTCCCAGGACTGTTGGGAGGTAAATGAGTCCAAAATGCTAACAGGTATTTTGTCCCACGACTATTTAATCACATATAATTTGAAATTCCAAAAATAATGCCAGTTTCTTTTACATGTCAGTGTTCTATTCAGATTTAAACAAATAGTGCAACTCGCAAAAAGTTTTTAATCTGTGATTGAAGATTTTCCCCGAGAATGTTATACCTTTTGTGACAAAGGAAATATCAAACCATTGTTAATTTATTACATTGACAAAAAGAATAGTCAGTATCAATGTCTCTGAGACACTACAAATTTAACTTAAAATTCTTATTAGAATTCGTTGTCATATAAGAAAGGCCTACATTTTTGTTTTGTTGGTTTATGTTTAGAAATGCAGTTCCTTTGGTTAAGAGCATGTGGAATTGGACATTCAAAGTTCCAAATCCAGGCTCCTCCATGTAGTCCTGGGTAAATTATTTAACCTCTCCAGGTCTCCTCTTTTTCACTCATAATAATGTTTGAAGATTCCATAGGTTTATAGAATGCTTAGCATCTTATATACCTAATTATATTCCAGAGCCTGGCATATACGAACTATTTTATTTAATAATTGGTGCTGTTGTTATTATGCTTTTAATACCCTAAATCGGCAGCTTGTTTTCAATGTTCATATGTGTATAAAGCAGAAGTCCTCCCTTCCTGAAGTTTATAATTTTAATGAAAATGAATCAAATACCATCACTATTTCTTCTTTCAGATAGTATGGGAAATGCGAGCAATAACTGAGGGATAAAACAAATTTAAAAACTAAAAATATAGAAAAGAGAAACATTATGCAGACTACATGGTTACAGTTCTAAAGAATTACTACATTATTTTTAGTGAGAAGGAGCTAGAAAAAACATTGGAAAGAGGGAAAGTCTACCACAATGATGAAGAACTAAATCTTGAATATTAAATTTAGAACACAAAATTTATTCAGAGAAAGTGAGAAATCTTGGGGAGAATAAAGGAGGATATGAATAAATAAAGATCTTTCTCCTAAATGGAGAAACTAAATAAAGATGGTTTCTTTATAAACTTAATATTAAAGAGAATTTAGGGTTGTCCAGCGGTGGACAGGTGGTTTGGTCAGATCCCTGTAGCATTCAGGCAGAGGCTCTTGCTCTGTTTTCTCGGTCATGTTTTACATCCAAAGCATCTTTGCATCAAAGGCCTGTAGCCCCAGCTCCCATCTGGTCCAGGCGGCAAGTCCCCTTTCCAGCATCCGTGTCAGGTTGTCCTGCAGCCTCTGCCTCTGCTTCTCAGCCGGGCTCGGGAACTTTTGATGGGTGTGAACTCTCCCGGTAAACAAGTTCCACAGGTTGATTTGGGTGGTCAGATCCAGACGTTAAAGAAGCAGCAGTCATGTTTATGCATTTTAATGAAGATGGAATCTTGTTCTCTAGGAGTTAATTGCATTTATTAATAACTTGCAGGGTGTGCATTCTGAGGAATCCAGGTTTGGCATCCTCCACCTACATTTGCAGCCTTTGGAAAGGAAAAGGGTTGGTGTAGTTTTCACGCCAGCTGACTATGGAAAAGTCACCTCCCTCATCCTAATCCGGTAGGTGTGTCCCTTTCTCATTGGCTGGCTGACTCTCTTTCTCTCAAGAATCTCTTTAGCTGAGAGGTGACGCTGACTCACTCAGGCCCTCAGTGATGATCTGTGTCCAAGGGCAGGAGAGGCAGTGGCTGAGGAGTGCGGCTCCCTGAGGCTCCACACTTAGGCCTCCTGTGTGTCAGGTTCCTGCCTTGTACCGTGGGGAGCATGAGCCCACCTCTCCAAGGGTGGCGGTACCCTTCCTGCAGCATCTCATCCGCCGTCACAGAGGGTAGAGCACACACGTGAACACATACACACACACACACACACACATCCACACTTACTTTTCTGTCCTCAGCTCAGAAGAATAATTGAAACACTGCCATATACGTTTTCATTCCGCGGTGTTTGGATTTACACTGTTCTCATGTCTCTCTTGCTTCTGGAATTCTCTGTAGCCCCAAAGGACAATGGAAAAAGTCCTTAGTTGAGCCCACTGGCTTGTTTTACTTCTTTTCCTTCCTTTTAAATGAACAATTATTGCCAGCTGATTTAAGCAGTTAAATGTTTTTCATTCTGAATTTTTTTTCCTCTTTACTCTTTATTGAGAGTCTTCTTTCAAAAATTTACAGTAAATACAGATCTATGTTGAAGCTCTCTCTGCATTGGTGAGACTTCTAACACAAATTTAATTTTTTCATTAATGACGTTTTAGTTATATATATTTTTTAAGCTTTTCCAGTATCATATCAGTTGGCAAAGACTTTCTTATTCTGGACTTCCTTTAATATATGAGTTTGTTCTTCTGCAAGTGAATGCTGCTAAAAAGAAAATGCACTAAGATAAAGTTCTTAAAAGAGTCTGCTTGCTCATTGTAAAACAACTATACACGCCCCCTGCCAAAAAAAAGAAGTACCCATAAAGCACTCATACTGCATCCATGGTCGTCTCCAAGAAAAGTACGTTGGCGACTGTTTGAATTATAAGCTGAATTAGCCACTTTTTTTCATGGAACACCATTTTTACTTGAAAGGATGATTAGCAGACAAACTATGGTTGTTTCAGATTCAGGTACTTGGCAAATGTTTTCTTGAAAGTGAACAAAGTGAGCCTGTCACTTCAAGGGTAGTGTCTGTTGCCAATGATAAAATTTGAGCATTCGCATGAAAAGTAGAGTTTTGGAAAACTTGTATCTGCCAGTGTGAGCTTCACAGCTTCTCAGTACTTAAAGTACTTTTCTGTTAACATCAGTGAAGATATTAATAAATGTGATTTTTATAAGTATAATGAAATGTGTCAACATTTGGAAGATCTGCATATCACAGTGAACAGTATTTTCCAAATAACTAATTATGATAATCCAAAAATCATCCCTGGTAAAATGTGCAAGATAGACCACTGGATTTTAATGTAACAAACTATGAAAATTCATTAATATAGTTTCAGATTTCACATCATAAAGAACCTTCAAGAGACTTCACTTGTTGAATATTGGTGTTGTATCAAAGATTTGCCACACAGATAACTAAGCACAGGGAACTCTATTCAGTACTCTGTAATGACCTATATGGGAATAGAATCTAAAAAAGAGTGGATATATGTATATGTATATGTATAAGTGATTAACTTTGTTGTACAGCAGAAACTAACACAAGATTGTAAATCATCTATACTCCAATAAAAAATTAATTAAATTAAAAAAAGAGACTGTTTTGTTAAGCATTTTAAGTAATGCTGACTAGAGCAAACTAATAACTAATGTTCTAGTAAGCATTTTAGTGCTCTGCTGACAACGCTCTCCTGTCCTTTTAAACACATTCTCTGTTGAAGAACTAAGGTCATGGGAAGTGTAGAGAGAAGCTTTACCTCATCCCAGCTTCAACTGTGCCAGGCTTGAAAAGAAAATCTCAGTTTTTTATAGTAGTTAATTTATTTTTGGTGGTTTCTGTATTGAGAGACACCACATTTTTCTGTAAACAATATCACTCATCTAACATCACTTTAAAGGCTTTTAAGTGGTTCAATAAAGGTTTTAATCCTTTAGATGAAGATGTAAAGATATCTCAGTGTATTTTGCTTCTAGGGTTTACCTTAATGGCAACTGACTTTGAGTGCAGTCTGCATCATTTAAACATCATTTCCACTGAACTTTCCATCCTAGGAATCCTGATTTCAGTTAATGAAAAGGCAAAAGCTAGTCTGAATTACTATTTGACTAATAAGAACTTGAGTAGATACATGCTATTTGTAGGATGCTATTCTAAATCTTTGGTTCAAAAGATAGGGTAGGATTTCATTTCTAGAATTAACCCTAAGGAAGAATTTCTTACAGTCACAATTACTATGAAAACTCCTTAATTCACCCTATGAACAATTTTTATCATTTTGTCTAAATTTGTTAATGTTTCTTTGTGGCCCCCCAGTTTATTCCTTCACGTTTTGTCTCTTGGAGGTATGATCACCACCCTGGTGCCTGGTTAGAAAAATATAGGTTTCCATTCTTGGGTGGAAACTGGAGAGCGATCATGATCATTTGCTCGTTCTTGCCCACTCAGCTTGCTTTGACTCTGCCGGTCTTGGCAGCTTCCGTGCTCTGAGATGGAGGGAGATGCCACACTATTTAAACTGAGTTTTTTCTCAAAACTTAAAAAATTTTGTTTTGCTAATTAGGAATATTTAAATTCAAGTGCATTGTATCTTGTGACAACTCTATTGCAGTGCATTTTTATTTGCATCTCCTTTCTCTGTAGGAATAACTTGACTGTTATCGACATGATTGGCGTGGAAGGATTTGGAGCAAGAGAGCTACTGAAAGTGGGCGGGAGACTTCCTGGCACTGGAGGTTCACTGCGCTTTAAGGTGCCCGAGTCCACACTGATGGGCTGCCGGAGACGTGAGTCCCTGTGTGTGGTCCGTGTGTGTGGTCTGTATGTGTGGCACTTGGACAGGACAGGCTTGGAGCCAAAGCCAAGAGCAAAAGGAGATATGAGAAGATTCTTTTAAAAATTTACAGTAAATTCATTGTATTGATGCTAATAATTAAATCAGGCAAACATTTGAGAATATGTAGGCTGGTACCACTTGATTAGAAACAATAGCCTTAGATATTTAACCCAACTTAAATAATAGATATGGGGGGAAAAGTATAATGTTAAGTTACCAGTAGAGTGTCAAATATTTAAGAAAAATAGTGTGAAACTGTAATTGTAATTTGGTTATCAGTTACCTAATCATAAAAAATCACACCAAGATGATAAGTAGAGAGAAGACTGAAGGTGAGCTCACCACCCTTTTGCAGTAATGGAAATGTTCTACGTCTGTGTTGTCCAGTACGGCAGCCACTCGCTACATGTGGCTAATGAGTGCTTACAATATAGCTCGTGTGACTGAAAAACTCAATTTTTAAATTTATTTAATTTAAATTTAGTTTAAATTTAAGTAGCCATATGTGTCTAGTGGCTACTGTATCAGACAATGCAGATTTAGAAATTTGTTTAAGTGTTCCATTAGAAAATTCTAAGTTTTGCATGTATTTAAATTAAATGCGTTTAAACTATTTATATTAGTTCCAAGAACTTCCTTAAGAACTAAGCCAAAAATAAGCCAATAGATGTAAAAGTTTTTGGTAAATTCTGTCGTGTTTTCCTGTTATCATTTTTAATTTCAGGATCACACTGAAAGCATTTTAGTGTAACAGTATGTTTCCTGTGGAGAAACTGATTGGTGAAACCATTGGATAATTTGTAGAGCTATTTTAACGCCTGTTTGTAAATTTTTTTTGTTTTAGAAAACTATGCTAAATGAGCACTGAGTTTGAAAAGACTGGCCATTTTGCATTCAAAATCTTCATCAGAGTGTTCATTTTTTTTTCATTCATTCATTCACTCATTCAATAGTTTAGAGTTGCCTTGAAAGTTAGAATTATGGAGGAGTATAAACCATAGAACCAGATAAAATATTAGTCCTAATATGGAATAAATTGTGGGTTATAAATTTATAGGAATATTTAAAAAATTGATACCTCTTCCTTTTTTAAACTCCCAACATGAAATGTGCTCTCATTATTTGCAAGGATTTAACTATTTACTACCTCTTAATGTAATGGGAGTTTGAACTGTGTTTCTAGTGTCCGTGATGGGTTTACACAGAAGCACACACACCCTCCTAACTGGTCCTGTTGGGTGTGAATGAGGCTCCCGGGGCACAGGGTGCATGGTGGCTCGTGGTAAATCCAAACTGTTAGGCTTCTGAGAAGAATAAACTTTTCACCTTAACCTTTAATAAGTAAAAGAACAAAGAAGAGATTTTGGTACCTAGGCAGATCATTTAACTTAAGAAAAGCCTTGACTAGTTAAGTATTTTTATCATATCCTGGTAGTAGAATCTAGAACCGTTCTAGAAGTTAGCTAGAAATCATGCTTTGAGCTTGTATTGAATTTTTTTACATTTTAATCATGTAGATCATGGTTTGTGGATTCAGTAAATGTTGATTCAGTAAATTATTTTAAATAAATTTTGCAGTTCATCTGTACTAAATATCACTTTTCATCCTCATTAGAACTGAAAGACAGCAAGCAAATTTTATCAATTACAAAGAACTTTAAGGTTGAGAATATCGGACCACTTCCTATAACTGTGACATCTCTGAAAATTAATGGGTATAATTGCCAAGGTTATGGATTTGAAGTTCTAGACTGTCAGCAGTTTTCCTTGGACCCCAACACGTCCCGGGACATCAGCATTGTGTGAGCATTGGACTTTAACCTCATTTCAGTTTGGGGTCGCATTTACTATATTGTGGGGAAAAACTTTTTTTCATTGGTAAGGTGTCTTGAGTTGTTTTCATGTTAGTATTTATCTTGCAGAAGTAAGAAATTCTGCTGCCATTATGATTATTTTGTTCTGTGCCTAAAATTAAAACCATCAAAGTTCATAAAGATGCCTCTTGCTGTCAGGTTTACTCCAGACTTCACCTCTTCCTGGGTCATCCGCGAGCTGACTCTGGTCACGGCGGCAGACCTGGAGTTTCGCTTCACTCTCAACGTGACCCTCCCTCATCACCTGCTGCCTCTGTGTGCGGACGTGGTTCCGGGACCCAGCTGGGAGGAGTCGTTTTGGAGGCTCACCGTCTTCTTTGTCAGGTAAGCTGCCACCTTCTCCACTGTTCCTCCCTCACTGAGTGGAGACGCCATCCAGCCAAGTTGCATGGAAATGTATATTGCCCAGTGGGATCAAAGCATATGAATTGAGTGGAATTTTGACATTCGTGAAGTAGACAAAGTAGTTCCTGGTACGCTTGAAGAGAATTTACTATTCTCTAAACTAATTGTAGGAGAGTCATAGGACCTAGGAGTATAATGGACAGTTGTGTTCCATATATGTTCATTGGCAGTCCCGGTGGAAGATGTGAATGTTATATGTAACATTTAAGATATACAAACATCATCTGTGACATAGGATGTATTATTAGCTCAGTGCAACGGCAGTTTGAGATTAGAAGACTAGAAGGACCCTTTAAAATGTGATTTTATCCTGGAAATGTCTTTAAAAATTGAACTGGTATGTCAGAATTATAAATATTCACACTTTCAGGAACAGTTTTTTTGAATCTTTAAGAGTTGTCAGAAATTATGGAGTCATTCCATATCCATAAGATATGGAATCTTAATAGCATTTCTTTAGACTTTTCCCATCAGTTGATTCACCGCTCTTCTGTAGAGCTAGTCTTTTTTTTTATTTTAATTTTTATTGGCGTATAGTTGATTTACAATGTTGTGTTAGTGAGCTAGTCTTTTTAATGCCAGTCACAACCGGGCAGTAATGAACCCTGTTGCTTTCGTCCTCAGTTTGTCCCTGTTGGGTGTGATTTTAATAGCCTTCCAACAAGCACAATACATTCTGATGGAGTTCATGAAAACGAGACAGAGGCAAAATGCCAGCTCCTCTTCACACCAAAGCAATAGTCCGATGGATGTAATCAGCTCCCATTCTCACAAGTAAGAATTCTTGTAGTGTGGGGAGAGGGTTCTCACCTTTGGTATGACTCATTTCTGATTTTATTTTAAGGTCATATACATTTTGGTTCCAAATTTGTTTCAGTACAATTTTCTTTAAGTCACTGTGTGACAGCTACACCATTTCTTTCATTATAAGATAGACTTCACGTAAGGACTTAGTTTATTAAACTCCCAGAGCTTTAGAAGAAGGAAAGGTGAGAACTCCTTGGTGTACCCCAGACTGCTCCCTCTTTCTCATGGAGTTAGAAACAGAGAGGGAGAGGTTTACTTGGTTTGCCTTTATGTTGAATGTTTTTCTTCTTAAATCCAGAAGCAATTGCAAGAACTTTCTCGATACCTACAGCCCCTCTGATAAAGGTCGAGGGAAAAGCTGCCTTCCGGTAAACCCCCCGCAGAGCAGGATCCAGAACGCTACGAAGAGGAGCCCGGCCACCTACAGCCATTCGCAGAAAAAGCACAAGTGCTCGGTCTATTATGGGAAACACAAAGCCAGCGCAGCCGTCGCTGGCAGTGCCAGCGCCCCTGCAGAGGACAAGCAGGCCTCGGCCCCAGGTGGCTCCCTGGCAGCTGCTAAAGAGGACGCATGCCCTGCCGGGATGGGCGAGGCCTGGGTGGGCCTCAAGTACACAGGTGGCCTAAACGTCAACCTGCAGAAGAATCTAACTCTTCCCAAAAACTTACTGAGTAAAGAAGAAAACACACTGAAAAACGCAATTGCTGTCAGTAATACTTCTTCCGAATGTCACATGAAGGAGGGAGTACAGACATGTATGTTTCCTAAGGAAACGGACCTTCAGATTTCAGAAAACATAGCTGAGCTCAAGGAGCGAGAGGTCTGTCCTCTGAAGACCCCTAAGAAACTACCTGAAAATCACTTGCCGAGAAATTCACCTCAGTGCCAGTCAGACTTGCCAGAAATTTCCAGGAAAAATAATGGTAATTTTTCCATCCTCCTTGGTGATTCTTCTCTCCTGTTTGTCTACAGTCTGTTCTTAGTGGAATTTGTTCCCATCTATGACTTTAGTTTGAACTGTGGCTGCTGAATTTTTATGTCACACACAGAGTTTTATTAGCAAAGGTATAGATGTTGAAATACCATTTCTAAGAAGGAAAGTTTAGGACGGGACACCAAGTTTTTAGAGCATTGTGGTTAAGAAGTTTACTTTTTTCAGTACATTCATTATAATGATGCGAATGTCATATTGTATTGTTGGAATTTATGGACACCTCTTCCGAAGTATCTTTTATCTTGGCTTTTCAGACTATTTGCAAAAATCAATCAGCCTATGACATGTTTCTGACGGAACAAAACTTACCAACTCTCTGTATGTAACAGCTGCCACCATTGCATGCTCCTTGTCCCTGGTTCTTCTCTGGTGTTGTTTCTTGGTGAAAAGAAGGTAGATGTTCTCTCGTAGCAAATGCAGTTAATAAAAATGCAAGCAAAACTAGACTGGGAAGCCTACCTACACATACATTTGTCATTAAATCTTTAACTGATCCCTCTGGCTTCTGGCATAAGAGCTTGTGCTTATTTTTGTATGTCTATCCTGACCATTTCGATAAGCACATTTCTACTCCCATTAAGAGTCAAATTTTTGACACTTTTTAATCTGGAAGAATCACTTACCTTTGATCTTATTTGAAACATCTAAATATAAATAACATCATATTTTTCACTCCTTGATATTGTAGAGAAGATTATATTAATAGATTGGCTGATTCTAATGAGCTTGATGCATTTAGTAGGGAAAATACCAACCTGAATTTTAAATGTTCCATCAAAGGACATTTCTAATTCAAAAGGAAGGCAGGGTCCTCTGAGTAGAACATGGTTTGGGCAATTTGTGCATCACTCCCGGTGCCCCTTGTTCCACCCTGTTGGTGCCGTTTCCCTGGCAGCAGTGCGCACACTTGAAGAGGACTCCTGTTTGCAGGGCCAGCTGTCCCCACGGCCTCTCCCCCAGCGTGTGAGTGCGCCCCCTGGATGAAGCCTCTACCAGATCTCCATGAAGTCACAGCATTCCTTGTCTGAGGGTGTTGATGGTGGGGCAGTGGGGTGTCTGTTCATCCATTTCTGTCCTGACACTGTCTAGGGCCCAGACTACAAAACTCTCATGAAAGGGTGAAATTATGGAGTGAGTCTAGCTGGGTTTTTCTCTTGTTTCATGTGTCACTTAGGCCTGAGGACAGTATTTGACATAGGCTGACTTTACACAAACTTAAAATCAGACTGGTTTGAGGGACTTGTTCCTCCAGAAGTGCGTCTTCTGTGGTCCATTGCATCCATCAGACATCTGGGTAGATGTGCCTGCAGAATGCAAGGGCTGTGGCCTTGTGGGCGGATGGATGGGAAGGCCTTCTGCTGCATCAGAGCTCTTTGAAGGGCGTGGACCAGCCATGTAGTGCCAGGGTGGGTCAGAGGATTTGGCTTGGTGCTCCTGGATCCTCTTGTGCAGTACATGCTGTTTAATGCCTGTAGTTGAGCCTAGATGACCATATAATATCTAATAACACTTCAGCAAGTGTGAGTAAATTTAATAAGGGAGCCCACAAACATAGGGTTTGCTGGTATCATTGTAGATGGCAAAGCTGCCCCGAACCTTTCCTCCCTGTACAGATGACTGGTATGCTTATGATGCTTTAAATGAAAACCAATCTCTCACTTCAAGAATATTTTTTTTTTTTTTTAAAACTCGGTTTCTTTTTTTTTTTTTTTTTTTAAAGGATTTTCTTATTTATTTATTTATTTATTTATTTATTATTTTTGGCTGTGTTGGGTCTTCGGTTCGTGCGAGGGCTTTCTCCAGTTGCGGCAAGCGGGGGCCACTCTTCATCGCGGTGCGGGGACCGCTCTTCATCGCGGTGCGCGGGCCTTTCTCTATCGCGGCCCCTCCCGTCGCGGGGCACAGGCTCCAGACGCGCAGGCTCAGCAATTGTGGCTCACGGGCCCAGCTGCTCCGCGGCATTTGGGATCTTCCCAGACCAGGGCTCGAACCCGTGTCCCCTGCATTAGCAGGCAGATTCTCAACCACTGCGCCACCAGGGAAGCCCAAGAATATTTTTAAAACTGCTCTTTAGCTGACTTGTCAGCCTGTTAAGCAGTATCAGGGTGATTGCTGGTCAGATCACATAAGAGTTGATGAAAGAACTTTGGCTTTCCACCATGTTCATACCAGCAAATTCAAAGGTGCTAATTTGCAGCCCTGTATTTCTCTCCAGAATTAATCTGTCAGCAGGAGGTTCCTCACAGGGAAATCCATTCACTGACATGTATTTGGTTCTGACTGTTTTCTGTTTACATCACTATTCTAGGAAAATATCAAAGAGGTTAAAAAGTAAACAAGTGGCCTGCCATCAATTTACAATTTAAACATTTTAAAGAATTGAGAATTTTAAAAATAAGAAAGGACTGAGAAATTTAGGGGAAGCAAATTGTAGTTTGAAGGTAAGATATGGAGTCTTTTGGTCATATTGAGGGTTCGGGGTTCCTTTGTCAGATTTTGAAGGAAAGCATTGTAATAAGCTGGCAGATGGTGACAGGCAGGGGGTCATAGGGTGTAAAGAACACTCAAGAATGAGAAAACCAAAAACATAAGAACCTTCCAAGTTTTCACTTCCAACTTTGAGCATCAGTCCTTTTCTTACTTTGAAAAGGATTTCACTTTGTGTTTCCATCTTAAGATCCTTTCTAGAATCTGAAGAAAACAGCTTCAGTCTTGCGAGCTGAACTGATGGCCTCTCGGGAACTTCCACTCACTCAGTTGAAACCAGTCAGTGTCTGTGCCACATGCTAGCCATTTTTCCCAAAGTACACAGACGTTCTTAGAACCAGGTCTAGTGACAAGACTGCCTTTGGGAACGGGGCCTGGGGAGGTGGCTTTTCTCCCGAGAGTGCCTGAAATGGCATCCCGAACCCGCCAGAACTCCTGGAGGTGCCTGAAGCACTGTGCCTTCTCTTATTCTGAGACAGTGTTTTTTTCTGAGGGTAACTTCTTGTGTGAGAACGAAATCTTCCAGGCTGTGTATTAATGGCTTCTGGCTACGTGCTCACCGTTGTTGTTGTGGAGAAACAGAGTGTTTTCTGAATAACAGAAAATGTGTCACCCCCTTCCTGCTCTTTCTCCTGCCTCCTCCTGAGAGTCCTGTAGTAAATCATAAATTAAAATTCCCGTTAGAAATGCAGTCTCTTGACAGATTCTTCAGGGCTCTGTTTCACACACTTGTTTTTTGGCATCAGCCTGTCAAACAACCGTGAAACAGCGATGCCTTCCAAGCATGTGTTACACGGTCCAGAGTCTCTTGATGCTCTGACAACAGCAGGGCTTTATGTGTCATGTAAGTGATCTTTTGAAATTTGTCTCTTTTCAAAATGTTTATAACTGTTATTTTTTCATTATATGATCAAAATAATACAGACTTAGAATTAGGGCTAGAGGCAAATTGCTTCTGGCCTCAGGAATAGTTAGGAAATTTGTCACTGTTTCTGCTTATAATAATGTAAAGGATAATGGACTTTTAAATTTAATAATACCCTAAAACCTTGAAATTAATAGCACATGAAAGTTTTCACTGAATTAGATAGATACCTCCAAAATTTCTGAAATACCAATATTTGCAGAAATTCAAAAAATAGTCTCATTTGCTTACAGATACTGATAACTGGAAATGAAGATCTAGCGGTTTACTCAAAATATATCATACAATTAGATTTGATTCAGTAGAAATCCAAGTCGGATTCTGGCCCGTTAACTTGTTCCTGTTCTTGTATTTGTTTTGTTATCTTTGTGGCTCAAATACTCCTACTCCGTGAGATAAATGGCAGAAAAACGTGTAATGTTGTGAGTAAGCACGCTTAGTAGGATGCCGTGGGATGGCTCCATTTTTTAAATGAAGTATATGCTCACGGTATTTCTGAATTCTTGAATATTGTCGTGATAGAATTTCTCAAAGGCTGAATTTGAATTCATTTTATTGTTGGTCCTAATTCTTGGCCCCCACAATAGGCATTAGTAATTTTCGGAGAGTCTGTGCTTTATCCCTTTTTAGGGGGTAGTTTAGTGTTGGATATTAAATTTGGATCCTTCCTAAGAAACTTTGATGACTAATACTTTTAGTGCTATTCTTGGCCTGAAGAAAGCTTGAGGAAAACCATTTTCTCATGAATTAAGACCCTAGGAAAGTCACAGCACATTTTTGGAGGAGAATATCTATATTCTGTTCATACCGATGGCTTCCGGAATCCGAAGTGATGTCTTTGTTTATGATGTCTTTTTCTGTTTGGACCCTGTCTCCCTTGCTCTTGGCTCTTTCCCGGCTCATTCGCGGTCCTGGATGGTTTCCTCTGTGGGTGTCTCACACCCAATCTGTGTTGCAGAGGAATTTATGCTTCCCCAGTATTTTTATAGCTACGTAATATTTACATAATTCTCCGTTAACAAAATACAAGAATGCTTACCTTTTAAGTGTTATTGTTGAAATGTATGCATCTTGCTTTGAGTGAGCTTGATTTGTAGCTTCAGGATTGCAGAGTCTGGAGGGTGTTTGACCCCCACCTGTCATTTGGGTTGAGAGCCTCGTGCAGCCCCAGGCCCCTCAGCAGGGCCGGATGGGAGCGGGCAGCCTGCTCTGCTGTGATGTATTTGCACTGTGGGCATCTACACTTTCTCAGATGGCCAAGGTGTCGTGAGGGATTTTCAGTTAAAGAAAAAAGGGGAAGGTATTGAAATCCTTTCTGATTCATATTAGAACACTGAGCCCAGTTATGGTGGGGTTGAGGTCTATTTGACCATATGTCAAAGTCAAGGATAGCAGAAGAAATACACTTAGTGAAGTCACTTGAAAAAACAAAGGAAAGGTCACATTTCAGATGTGGTTCCTGCTGGTGCAGACCTTGCCAGCGTGATTGTCTCGCGCTTGGTTCTCACCCCGCAGGTGCTGTTCCCAGGGCAGGTGGGCGTTACCTGCAGGAGAAGGCCCTGCCCTCCAGCTGTTCATGTGTCTATTGGTGGTGACCCTTTATATTTCTGTCTGTTCTGGTTGCATCTTCATAACAGTCAGGCAGGGTAGGCAGAGGAAGTGGTATTGTCATTTCATAAATAAGGAAACTGTAGCTCAGGGAGCTTAAGAGACTTCTGATCAGTAAAACTAATTAGTGTCTGAGTCATGACCAGAACCCAAGATCTTAGCTCCCTCTCTCCCTCCCCTAACTTAAAAAAAAATTGTGGTAAAGTATATATAACCTAAAAGTTACCATTTTAAATTGTAAAGCTCAGTGGCATTAAGTACATTCACATCATTTTACAGCCATCACTGTCATCCATTTCCAGAACTTTTTTCATCATCCCAAACAGAAACTCCGTACCCATTAAGCAATAATTACCCGTACTCTGTCCCTCCACCCCCTGGTAGCCACCATTCTACTTTTTATCTCAATGAATTTGATGACTCTAGGTCCCTCAAACAAATAGGATCACACGATATTTATCTTGTGACTGGCTTATTTCACTCAGTATAATGTCTTCAAGGTTCATCCATGTTGTGTCATGTTTCGGAACTTCATTCCTTTTTTTCCTCATCTTAACCATTTTTGTGTGTACAGTTCAGTAATGCTAATTATATTCACATTGTAGTGCAGTGAATCATTCCTTTTTAAGGCTAATGGTGTTCCGTGGTATTTACCACATTTTGTTTATCCATCCATTCGTCCATGCACATTTGGGTTGTTTCTGCCTTTTGACTTTCATGAATAATGCCGCTATGAATAATGGTGTGCCCCTGCACTTTCTTCCCATGACCTCTTTTAACGACTGCTTGTAAAACTCTTAATATAAGTACATTTTCACCTATAAACAAAATAAATTTCTAGAGCACTGTGGATGTCAAAACAGTCCTTAAGTCTAAATCTCATTAAATCAAATGAGATTGTTTGGTGTAGGAAGAAGATTTAACTATGGGGAATGTGAATGGAAATTATTAGCTAGAAATTGAATCATTTTTATTTATTCAAGGGAATAACCAGCAAGTGCCTGTCAAGAATGAAGTAGACAATTGTGAAACTTTGAAAAAGGTTGACACAAAGTCTTCTTCAGAAAAGAAGATTCACAAAGCGTCTAAAGAAGACGTATGTTCTGAGAAGCAGGATGTACCTTCAGTCGAGGTCTGTATTCCTTTCTTTCTTGCCTATTAGAACAAAACCCAAGTTTAGGACTTAGAGTGCAAATATCTATGTAATATCTGTACATCTGTATTTCATACTTTTCAAAGATGATAGTTATATATTTGAATCCACATTGATAATTGGTGAAGTTCATGTATTCAGAAAGTTTATTTATCTTCTAATTATACAGGAGATACTAAAACAATTTTTGGTGATACCAGATAGCTTTTATTCTCAAGAGAAGCTGTTCTTAAGCAAATGGGTTAACTCCTGGGTAAAGATGGTGGAGTAGAACCAGATCACATATCTTGCCTCTCCAGTTGTTACCCAACATCCATTTTTAGGGCAAAATCTTGCTGAGTTAGAAGCATTATCCAGAATCCACAGGAGAAGGATGCCTTTCTAGCTTCAGCGCATGGGCCCTGGTGTGACAGAATCCCAGAAGAGAGGGCAAAGCTTGTGCACTGTCTCAGCCAGCTCTTTCCCTTCCCACTGTGTAGGCCACTGCAAAGTGTCTAGAAAGCAGAACCCAGAACTAAAGTTCCCAGATAAAGGTGGGAAAGGGATTTTGGAGAATTTATCTACTTTACAACAGGACAGAGCTATCTGTGTATTAGCACAAGCACAGTGAAAAAAATAACATTGCAACTGTTCAAATATACTATAGTAAAAAATGAAGGAAAGGAGTAGAACATACAGAAGACAGACCAAGATCCCAATCTAGATGAAAACATACCCAGAGACCTGAAGGGAACTCTGAAAATACTTCACACTATAGACTATGAATTCAATAAAATTCAAGCTTTTAAAGGCAAATTAATATACTACGATGAGGTTGGAAGAGATATTGTAAAGCTAAGTCAATAAATGTAGACAGTACATTACCTATTCAGTGGCTGAAAATTGACTTATTGACATGAAGGAAAGGCTTTGAGATAATCAGAGTGAATGTGGAGGAAAAATTTTAAGAGATTTTAGATTTTAGAGAAAAGATGATGATAGATAAGGGAACAAAGACAAAAACAGTCCAACATCAGAATAATGATTGTCTCAGTAAATGGCCCAACAGCGGATCAGAAAAGTATTCAGAGACGTAATAGAAGAAAAATTTCCCAATGTGAGTGAAAAACTGAATTTAAAGATCCAAAGGCACACTGTGTACACCAGGAAAAGCTGATGTGTGTGTGTGATATTGGACATAGGCACATCCTGGTTAAGGTGTTGAATTTAAAGCTTAAAGAATTGTGCGGAAAAGGCAGGAAAATCAAGAAAGACACACCTAGGCTTGCCTCAGACTTTGTAGAAACATCTAATGTCTGAGAACAGTGGAACAGTATCTTCGAGAGAATGAAAATGTGAACACGAACATTACGTCCAGCGAAGCTGGCACTCAGGCACGAAAGCAACAGACATTCATCTGTAAGCTCAAATGAACTTGGGAGCCTTCCTTGAAAAATGAAGTTAGTGAAATTTAGCCAACCAGGATAGAAGTTTGAGGAAGCTGTGTTAAATGTCTTTTGAGGTTTCTGTCCATTTTATATTCAGAACTTTGGTTAAACAGTGGAAGGTTATGGTTGCAAAACAGATTGCAAATATTAAAACTTTAACAAAACAAAAATAGTAATAAAATCTGCAAAAATGGGGTGGGACTGAAAGGTAAGTGAAAGTACATTTTAATTTTATCTTTCTTGGTAGCGAGCCAATCCTGTGCAAAACTGAAACATGTAGTTTAAAAGGGTGAAAACCTACGAAAATATCTTTCACCATCTTTTCCTTAACCTTAGAGAGATCCTTAAGCAATTAATGTATCATGTGGAGAAGAAGTAATTATTGAAAGTTGGCGTTCCTTTGGTTCTACTTCATTTTCTTCTAAGTTCAAATAAAATTGAGCCTTAAATTTGTATTTAAAAATAATGCATGGTCCTAGTGTTCTAAATTTCTCCCATCATCTGTCCTCCCATCCTTATGTATGTATACGTTCTTAAAAAGACACATTAAAGAATAAGGTTTGCCAAATAATCAGTGGGAGAACCTGCTTATTTCTGAGTGATGGGATTTTGCATGATTTCTTTTCTCCTTCTTTATGCTACTCAATTTTTGCTTAAACTCTACAAAAAGCATGCATTTTTCATTTAAGTAAATGGAATGAGAGTGATACCAAATAAGAAAATTGCAGACATTCCAAACCAGGAATTTGTGGTCTGTCAAGAAAGACATTTCCATGTAGTCAAGTGCTAAAGTCAGTGCATAGTAGAGGGGATTGCAGAGATGGGAACGTCAGCTTAGCTTGCAGGGGCCATGGGAAGCCCCGAGGAGGAAGGAACTTGTGCAGGGGGAGTGTAGAGGTGCAGGGGGAGTGTAGAGAAGCAGAGGAGGGGAGGGGGGCAGCCGGCACCACCGGGTCTCGTGGCATGGTTGGGAGCAGTGAGGGAGTCGTCTGACCGAGAAGGAGCTCAGTCAGGAGGGGGAAGGAAGGGGAGGGCAGCGGCAGAGTCCTGCCAGCTTGCCAAGGCCCTCGCCTGCCAACTCAGAGTTTAGACTTTAGTCCGTGGATCTCAGTTGGAGACACAATGAAGTAAGTGAGGACAAGCACTAGGAAGGGAAGGTTGCCTGCTCAGGAATTTCAGGATCAAATTTTTAAAAGCACATTGGTCCAAACAGAAAAGTCTTTTTGGAGGATTTGGCCTGAGGGTGGCCAGTTTGGGGACCCTGCTGCAAATCATGGAATGCTGTCGAAGGGTTCTGAACCGGGCAGGGGGTGGGGGGTAGAGGATGGTGGACAAGAAATGGAAAACAACCTGTGGGCTGCGATCTTCTTGAAGGTCATAATTGAGTATCTTTCAATTCAGTTTCATGGAGATGGGCAGGGTACCTGTTATAAAGAGCCAGTGTGGTGGTTTAGTGAGTGCTTGAATGAATGTGTGAATAATGCATTTCTGAAGGATCAGTCCTAGTGTTTTGGAGGCTGGGTTGGGGAGGGCAGAAATGGATACCAGCTCTCTTCTCACCAGGAGGCTACTCCTCTGCTGGGAGGTGTGATGTAATCAAGATTCTGTTTGGGCAGGAGCAGGGGTGAAGGATGGGAAGAGGAGGTAGGAGACAGTGTAGAAGAAAGACCAGCAGGACTTCTTAGCACCTGATTGCATAAAGGAGAGGAGCTGGCTTTGCTTGCAGAGCCATTTGCAAAAAACAGCTCCAAGGTTTTAAGTCTGGGTAACTAGAAGATGGGGAGTTGGAGCTTCATTTTTATGTCTGTCAGGGCCATGTTGCCTCATGGTTAGCAGCATGGACTTTGCAGCTGGTGTGAACCCAGCTCGACACTTACTCTGTAACATCGGGCGAGTTACTCAACATCGCAGTTTCCTCATCTGAAAAGTGAGAGTAATAATAGTATCTCTGCCTCATAGGTTCGTGAGGACTGGAGGAGTGAATGTAACAAGTGCTTCGAATAGCAGCACTTGTGAAGCACTGCCCAGTAGTAAGAATCAAAGAGGTGACAGGTGTGACTGTGGTCATTGCCGACAGAGGGGGTTGGCTGGACTTGGACGTGGCAGAGCCTGGTAGATGGGAGATACCGAGCCAGAGCTGCCATGGCGAGGCCGGCCCGGGCCTGGGACTTGGGAGTTGTCCCCGTGGAGTTTAGAATTGAAGGGTGACGTGAGTTCTCTGAAGTGTGCATGGAGACCAGCGGCCTGAGTCTGCTTGATGGAGCAGGTATAGTGACGGAGGGCAGGCACACCGGCCGTGCCGTGGAGACAGGACACGCAATCAGGAGCAGAAGTCAAGTCATTGGATCTGGGGGAGGAGAGACTGGACTCACTGGGAACGGGGACGTCTGTGCTGCCCTGCAATGAAGTGGAAGACGAAGCTGAGCAATGCCAACCCCTCCCAGATGTGTCCTGGGAGGAGAGGTGGGAACTGATCACTGCAGGGCCCTCGGTGCAGGGCTGTCTGGAGGGGACCCTGAGGTCAGGCTGGGGATGCTGCACCGTCTTCTGCGTGTGTGGGTGCCGTGCCCCCACCTCACATGCCCCCCAGCCCCTAAGTCTCCCCTGGCTCCCGTCCAGACTTGCCCCCTGTGCCGGTGCCCTCAGCCGTGTCTTCACACCAGGTTGAGGAGGGCATGGGCCGTGTCTTGATCCCTGTCCGTGGCGCTCAGACACTTCTTGGCCTTGGTCCCAGGGCTTGGGTAGGTTCTTCCTTCCCTTCCTGGTCTGTGATCCTGGTGGGACAGACGTCTGCTCTGGGTGCAGGCAGCAGGCTTGGCTGCAGGGAGGCTGCAGCGGGGCCGAGGGTCTGGGGGCTTGGGCTGTGCTTGGGGCTCCGAGGCTCCTTGTAGTCACCTGGGCAGGATGGGGGCGGAGCTGTGGGCGGTCCTCTCTGCTGGCTCTGGGGGCCACTCAGGTTTGTAGGCTCTTCTTTAAACCCCCTTGAGTGTACTTTCCATTTCATTGTTCATTTGGAGAAAATAATTCTCAGTAAACACATTCCCAAGTGCAGTGCTCAGTGTTTGTTTTTCTTGTACGTTCTTGGAGCCTGACTTTGCAGCTTAGAAAATTGTACAGATCTGTCTATAGCACATGGGGAACATTCCTCCAGATTTATTGGCAAAGGAGGTTGAAGCCCAGATTTGGGAGCCACAAACTAAATTTTAATCCCAGCCCTGGCTGTTTATTTTCTTGTAAGCAGATCTTTTTTTATCCCCCTTAGAAAAGGAATTCATGATTATTACAGAAGCATAAAGAAGGGAGGACAAGATCTGTCCAAAATGGACCACTTTTTGCATTTTTCTGTATTCTCTTCCTTCTCTATGCAAGTGTTTAAAAACTTGGGATAATTATTATTGTGTATATGGAGCTTTGTTATAATGTCGTAATTCTGAATTTTCTCAAGTTAGAAATTAATGGGAAACTTTGTTTTCAGTGGTTACATAACATTCTATCATTTAACTGTGCTGTAATCCAAACCATTCCCCTGCAGTTGGACATTAAAGTTGTTTGCAGCTTTTTATTTTCATAATAGCATGATGAACTAAGTCTGGCCTGTATATCTGGTGCATCCTTGCTATAGGTTTCTAGAAATAGAATTAGAGTGTCAACTGTCAGGGCCCCTGGTGTGTGCCGCCGGCTCGCTCTCCGGAAGCAGGGTCCCTGTTTCCCCTCATGCACGGTGCACGACAGCCATTGTGTTACTCTGGGCTCAGCAGCACCGTTTTTTGGCAAAATCTTGGTCAGTGGGATAGGTAAGTGATTGTGTTTTGTTTCTCATCTCAGTTTGCCTCCCTTACTAGGGAAAAGTAAGCATTTTCCTTCATTTTTTGTAAAATTCTGAAAAACACAAGCAAAAAGTCATTCATCTAAGATCCTACCACGGACATTTTAAAAAATATATTTTTTTCTAAGTTAAGAAGTGAATGTCTAACCTAGTTTCTCTTGCCCTGCTGAGAGACACACATGGTACCACACGCGGCTTCCCTAGCCTGTCCTCGTGTTTGCAGGCATAAACACGCAGTGTCAACACACTTGTGTTTTTAAAGCCAAAATGGAAAGATGAGGTAATTGGTCTTTCCTAAAAACATACTTTATTATTAAGTATTTTGGAGGAACTCTTCATGTTTTTGACCTTCTCTATTTCTTTTGTGAATTTTCATTTCATGTCCTTTACCCACTTTTCTATTGAGTGTTAGTGTTTTTTTCTTGTTTTCTATGAGAACATAGGTGAAGGTATTAGCTCTTTGTCTATTAAATACTATCACAGATTTTTTTCTTAGTTTGCCCTTTCCCTCTTATTTTTATTCGCTTTGACTTATGTACAGTGGCTTTAAGAATGCCTTTGTGCAGTCAATCTGTGATTTCTCTTTGATTTCTTCCTTTTACTAAAGCTTAGGAAATCTTATTTCCCCACCCTTCGGCCAGTTAAATTGCCCCTCATTCAGGGAGATTGGAGAACTTAGTTCAAATAATTCAACAATGATGATGATAATAGCTAAGTCTTATGTAAACTGCTTACTACCGTCAGGTACTTTAATCTTCACAACAGCCTTTTGGAAGACCTGGGAAACCGAGGCAAAGAGAAGCTAAGTTACTTGCCCAAGATGAGTCAGCTTGTCACACGGAGTGAGGTTCAGACCAGGTGGTTTGGCCTCAGAGACTGGTCTTAATTTCAGGTCTGCGTGGACCCTTTCCGATCCCGGCTAGTCCTGCTTCCTCGCATGTGGCACCTCCCCACCAGAAAACAAAGAGCCGATTGCCCCTGTCTTCTTCCTCCCATTTCCTGAGAAGTCTGTTGCTTTGGCTCTCAGGTTGCTTTCCCCTCTGCCCCACCTGTGGCATCCGCTGTCCTCCCCCACCTGACCCCGGCCCCATGCCTCTGCACTGCCCGGTGCTTCTCTCTCGGTCTCTCTTTGTGACACACACACACACACACACACACACACACGCACGCACACACACACACACACACACACACACACCTCTTCCCCAGCCCTCCTGTGTGTGCTGTGGACCCTGCTTCTCCAGCACTCCATCCACACCTCCTCGTCCAGCATGTCCCCCGTGCTCCTGAAACTCACTCTCCGATACTCACAGTAGGTGGCGATGCTTCTGACCACCAAGTCCCCGCTGGGTGTAGCCCTCCAGTGCCTGCCTTCTTGTGGCCTGTTATGCCATTCTAACCAGGTTGTGCTGAGAAGGCAGCCACGTCCAGAGTGACTCCTGCCCAGATCACCCTTCCTGGCTCCACTTGGGGCTGGTCCTTTATTTGTGGGTGACCCTGGAGGGACAGAAAGGTTCAGGTACTGGCTGTGTTGAAAAGCCTTTCTTGGCCCTTAAGTGGACAGAGTGAGGCAGGGGAGGGGCAGACTCTCCCCCTGCTCCCCCCCAGCAAAAGTTGGAAATTCACGGAGAGCAATACTTGAATAAATGTGGTTTGTATTTAATGTTTAACATTGGATCGCATCTGATCATACGTCTTTAATGTGTCTATTTGGCATCAAACTTAAACGATTAGCATACGGTCCTGTAGGATAGGACTTTGTATGTTTAACTTACCATGTTTTAAAAATGCCTTCAGAATGAGAAAAAAGGTAATACATATTGGGAGAAAAAATAAAGGAGTGTAAAGAAGAAAGCAAAAATACCATAATCCCACCACATGTACACTTAAAATATCATTTTATTTCTAGTGTTCGTTTATTGTAGTGAGCATATTGCTTTGATGGAAACATGAGGCTTTCAGTACCCCAGACATGTAATGTGCAGGCATCTAAAACCTTTTATTTTTCTTCTGCTTTAAAGGGGCAGCATGGTGGAAGGAAGAAAAGGAGAAAGTATTAGTAGACGTTAGAGATATGAGCTACTTAAAAAGGGAGTCCCCCTCCCCTTGGGCCTGTTAGTAGACCATGCCTAACATTTAAAAGAGGAAAAAACCCAAATTAAAAAAAATTTTATTTATATGTACATATATATATATATATGCATACATATTATATATAATATATTTATGTCTCATGCTAAATTAAGTTTTTCAGAACCACATTAAAAAAACATCAAGCATATTCTTGGCATTATTTACTTGAAAAGCTTAAACTAGTTTGGAGCAGTCTCTGGAGTTTTGCCTGTTCTCCTAAAGTTCATCTATAAACAAATAAAAACATAAATACACAAATTACTCCTCAGTTGAGTTTTTACACGATTTTTCTTCAGTAGTAATTCATGTGAATTGCACATACCAAATAAACAGGTGAAGGTCGGAGGATTTATTGCTGCTGAGGTTAACGGCAAGCTGACCATAAATTACTAACAGATGTTTTTCCTTTTTAGCCCCTTAGAAATTTTATAGGCGACAATTTTTTTTTCTTTTTGCAGAGGCTGAGGGGAGGTAGAGAAAGAAGGGAAATGAAAACAGACTAGAGATTGAGAAATGTATGTCTGTTTTCACTAGTGCTGGAATGTTCTGAATTCAGATGGAGTTGGTCTTCAAAAGTTAAAAGAAAAAACCATACACAGGTTTTATTTGTGTTAGTAAGTTGAAACCCTTACTAAAAGTTTTCTTTTTCCTCTTTAGCAGGAAGATCCTTATAGGAAGAAGAAGCTTCAGGAGAAAAAAGACGGAAACTTACAAAATTTAAATTGGAATAAAAATCGAGCATGTAGAAAAAACAAGAAAAGGGGTGCTGCCCAGGTCTTGAGGTGTGTGATTTTTACAGTCCCTTTAAATTTTTCATCTATTATTTACTCTATAATTTTACATTTAGCTATTATGTTTCCATCTTATTTTTGTTACATTGGATACAGATAATATGAGAGTGTAGATGTTTGTGTTTTGAGATAAAGATATAGTCTTAAAAGTAACATATCTTCTGGTTATGTTTTTATTTATTTTGTTGAAAACCCCTTAAGATGAGCAAAATTTTAAAATTTTACTTAATAAAATGCAAAAAGCTATAGCAGGTTTTAGGGAAAAAGCAGAGCCATCCCTCCACACCAGGGGCGTTGGAGGAGCAGGTGGTAGAGGACCCCCGGGCACAGGCAGGCCCGCGGTCCCAGCTTGACCCTGACCGTCTGGGGTCCCGATAACGCAAGAGAATAGTCCCCACACATAGAATCTTTGCCCCGATCGATCGTCCAGCAGAAGGTAGGTTCTTCCGCTGTGGGAAGTGAGCTGCAGATACTGCGAGGTTTGCCTGAAGCCCCGGAGCTGGTCAGGGGCAGAGCCAGACATGACCCCAGGCAGTCAGGCAGCCTCCTTGGGAAACGTTGCTTCTTTACTAACCTGTAAAATGAAGGTGCTGACGTGTTCGTGCGGATCCCATATGTCTAGGTTCCCAGAAGTAGCTCTCCAAGCCTAATTTTACATAAATTCTGCAGCTTGAGAATTTTTTCCCACCAGGTCAGTAGCGCATCCATTCTGACGCCACATACGGAGCGCCTCTGGCAGACTCGTGCCCCTGCGCCCTCCGCCCTGGTCCCTGGGGAGCCTCTCAGGTGGCTCTCGCGCTGACGAGCTCCCTGATTCCTGTCCCGAGTGGGCTTCGGAGCCTTTTTCCTCCCACCTTGCCCCTCCGCTCCGGCTTTTCTTCCTTTGAGCGCTGGCATCTGGGGATTTCTCTTTCTTGTGAGCTCAGCTAGGTACTTAAATGTGTTGCTGTCAGCTTTGTTCTCTAGCAGTTCCAGATTTGCATGGGGAAGGGACTCCACCCTGCTGTAGTGGTTGCTCTTGTGGTTGGGAGGGAACTGTGGCAGAACCGCCCACTTGGTAGCCAGGGCCCCCGCATGGGGGCACGTAACACACTGCTTACAGCGTCTGCCCCCTTTGCGATCAGGAGCTCGGACCCTGGGATTCAGCCCTGTAACACGCGCCCCACCCCCCTTCCCCGAATGTCCTGTTCTGCAGGAGGAGGGCCAGGCGACCCCAGGGGGTCTTCAAGCTCTAGTTCTGTGTCCTGCAATCAGCAAAATGCAAATAGGAAAAAAAGAAAGATACGCATTATTAGATTATTGATGGGTAATTATTAAATTATTAAATAGTACTTACTAATGGGTAATTATTCTTATTTAGGCTAAATTATTTGAAAGCTGCAATGTGGTCTCCTATAGAAAGGAAAGTCACACCTTGTATCTTCATAAAAATTTGATGGACTTATGTGGTCACTTTAAAGTGGCATGTTTTTCTGATGTGGACATATAGAAAGATATAAAATTAGGGTGGAATTTCACCAATTAAATGTTACAATATATTTTTGAAAGCAGATTTCTGACATGCTAAAGAAACAAATTACATTGTTAAAGAATAACTTCCAAGTAGCTTGTAGGTAATCAGAATGTTTTGAGAACATGATGCTTACGTAGGTGGTGGTTGTTGGATTGTCTGTTGCCAATCTGTCTCTATACTCTGTCTCTATACTCTTTACCCTGAGTGGTCACAAACCACTGAGACCATCGGCTTCATTTCACACCTGTCCTCCTACAGATGTGACATGAGGTACGGAAGTTGGACTGTGTGAAATAATCACCTAGGTCTTCACGTAGCGTTCTCTGACACATTTCCGTGTCCCCATTTACAAAGCTGTATTACAGGTTTTCCCTCAAGTTCATGGTCTTGTTAGAGAGATATAAGTGTTGGACTGTGAACTCCTTGGGGGAGGAGCGCCATTCTTCTTTGTAGACGCCACACCTTTCCTAACAGTACGTGGCTCATGGTCGTCACTCCACAAATGTTTGCTAAATGAATGAATGAGAATAGATTTCAGTTAACGCTCAGACCTTCCCCCAGACGCCAAGGAGCAGATTCATCTACTGAGAGTCATGTTTTACACGAAAACCAAGGAAGACATACAGAGAGTCATGGGTTCTGGTCCTGCATCTGCCACTTATCAGTTGACCTTGGGGGACTCATTTAACCTGTGGAGTTTTAATCCTCTCACTGTAAAATATGAAGAGATTAAATGAGCTCCAACTTAATTCTCGTTCTAAAACAGCAAAATCTTGTTCTTCCTAATCTCTCTCCCTTACTTATCGTCTTCTCCCAGCAGACCCAGAGAGAAGAGGGCTCAAGTTGTCCCAGATTCACATTTTCACCTCTGCTAAGTCTCAAGGAAAGCAGGTATGTGTGTATGCACGATAAAATGCAGACATGATTTTTTTGTGGCTCTTCCAGGCCTTCGGAACAGAGTGAATTAAAGCTGGTGTGCAGTGAATTTGAAAGGTCTGAACTGAGCAGTGACATCGACTTAAGGAGCTGGTGTATCCAGGAAAACCCTGGGGAAGCGTGTAAAACAGATGCTGGCATTGGAAGCAGCTTACCTGCCTCGCAGGGAGAGGCAGGTATGGAACCGCATGGAGCTACAAAACAGTGCTTCTGTCGGGATTGTTGTTGATTGTTGTTTCCTCGGGGAGGTGCCCAGTGTGAGAGATTGTCACTTCACTCAAGCCTGAATGGAAAGCTGTCCAGATGAGACAGTAGGCTGCGATTCTTCTGAGCCCGGCCAGGCCCCTAATGTTGCCCCTCCTACCTCCCACTCCTCTAAAATCTGGCCATTCTTGACTGTGTCATGCAGACGGCTGAGCAACAGTGGGTGCTTGCTCAAGACAGGACTCCCTTGGTGAAAGAGGGGGGTAGGGGAAAGCCAGGGGAGAACAGTGGCCGTTCTCACACCCCTGCGCCAGGTGCTTCCTGCAGAGCCAGGCTGCTGCTCCGCCGAGGGCTGCCGGCCAGTGACCTGGGGGCACCAGGGCTGGGTGCAGGGTCGGGGGGAGGGTGGCAGGAGAGGAAAGTACTAGGGGGGGTGTGTGGGGCACTGACATGCACGTTCCCCGACACGTGTGCATTGTTTCTTGGTCTTTCTGGAGGTTCTTCCCACCCACACATAAATAATACTCTGAAACTCTCGGTGGACATTTAAAAACACTTTTTATTAGAGTCTAGTTGATTTACAGTGTTGTATTAGTTTCAGGTGTACAGCAAGGTGAATCAGTCATACATCTATCTTGGTGGACATTTTAATACAAGAGAGAGGAATTACCTACATGTCTCCAGTCCGAGAGAGTAGCCTTGATTTTCTTGAGAGAAGTACTTGTTATTTCCAGAACCACTTTCAGGTCGAGATTATCGTTGGTGCTGACTCTCTCAGGCCAGACCACGTTCACTGTCCGGCCCACGGCAGAGCCTGTGGGGCCCGTGGCTCACCCCCGCAGCTTCCTCAGCGCCCATCGTCAGTTTCGGGGAGCGTCTTCCTTCTCGCTGGATGGGCAGAGGGAGCAGATCCTGAAGCTGAGCCTTGCCTTCTTCATAACTTGGCCTCTCTCCTTTTACTGGAAGTGGCATCAGGTTGAAAACTCTGTAAGCAAAACACGGCTCCTCTCTCACTTCCCACAGAGGGTTACTTCCAGAAGCCGGGGAAGAAGCGTGGGGAGAAATCCTGCTCAGACTCCAGCTCGGACTGCGGCAGCTCCTCGGGCAGCGTGCGTGCCAGCCGGGGCAGCTGGGGCAGCTGGAGCAGTGCCAGCAGCTCTGACGGGGACAAGAAGCCCATGCTGGGCCCTCAGCACTTCCTGCCGCCTGGTGAGTCTGGGACTGAGGCCTCCTGGCCCTCCTGCCCCGGCGCCCAGAACAGGGGCCTGATCTGCCTTCCAGTGCCGCCCGCCTGCCCGCAGTGGGCTCTGCATTCCTGTGCTTGCTTTGCTTTGCATTTTATCCACTTTCTTTTTCTTTCTTCCTTCCTTCCTCCCTCCATTATTATTATTATTTTTTTAAGTCTGTATCTTGGAAACAGTTCAAAGAACTTCCACGTTTATTTTTTCACTTGTACATTTTTTTGTTGTGGTAAAGTATACATAACACAAAATCTACTATTTTAACCATTTTTAAGTGTACAGTTCAGTGGCATTAAATACGTTCACATCGTTGTGCAGTCATCACCACCATCCATCTTTGGGCCTTTTTCCCCATCCCAAACAGAAACTCGGTACCTGTTAAAACGTAGCTCTCCCTTCCCCACCCCCTACAGCCCTGTGAACCTCTATTCTGCTTTCTGTCTATGAATTTGAATACTCTCGTATCTGGTAAGTGAAGTCATACAATACTTGTCCTTTGTTGACTGGCTTATTTCACTTAGCATGATGTCTTCAAGGTTCATTCATGTTGTGACATGTCAGGATTTCCTTCCTTCTTAAAGGCTGAATAATAAATATTCTGTTGTGTGTGGATAGACTGCATTTTATCTCTCTATTCATCTGTTGATGGACACTTGGGTTTTTCCACCTTTTGCGTCTTATGAATAATGTTGCTATGAACAGTGGTCCTCCCTTGTTTTTGAAAAATTTAAAGGTACAGGAAAGGTCGAAGAAGCATCTATATTTCTGTCACCTAGAACTAATAACTCTTAATTTTGTCATACTCGCCCTCCTTTTTTTTAAGGGGTAATATTTTATAGTCTGTTCCGCTTCCTCCTGCTTGAGAGGCTCACTGTCCGCTGTCATGGGCTTGCTGTGTCTTCTTTTAATCCATACTTTATTTTACATTCATATATCCATCAACAAAACAGAGCATTGTTTTTAACTTACATAACGGAGATCATGCTTCAGTAAGCATGCTGTGTCTTGCTGTTTCACTCAGCGTTGTTTTTTATACCTCCGTGTCTACATAAAGATTTAATTCACTCCTTTTCACCGTCATGGTCAACATAGTACAGGATAAGCTTTGTTATCAGGACAGGGGGGAGACAGGGGTTCCATTGGCGTCACTGTGGCGTCCATGGGACGCTCACTCTGTATGCAGGGCCATGGGGGGCGCTCCCCGTGCCTCCAAGGACCTGGGCTCAGAGGGGTCGTGTGGCTTGTTGGACGCCCTGGGACCCTAACTCCCCCCGAGCCCAGCCCACTTCCCACTGCCTCCAGCTCCTCACAGCGGCCTCTGCTGTGTCTCCTGCCAGCAGTGATTACCTATATAGAAGCTCCTGTCTGGGAGACCTGGGCCCTGGCACCATAAAAACCTGGACAAATGCCCACTTGTGATTTCAGTCCGTTTCTCAGCCTTCTTCGCATTGTTGGCCCCTCCTGCAGGTGCCTTTTTAGACACTGTTCGGCTAATGACCCCACACTGACATACATGTACATCTGTTTATTGCTGTGTGCTGGAGAACGCGTGAGGGCTTGGATGCAGGGCGGCTTGCGGTGTTTTGTTTGGTGGCGGGGATGGTCTTCTTGGCCACTGAAGGCAGTATGCCTGATGGTGCTAATGTGAGAGTTTTTAAAATTGGTGCTTAACATCAATAAAAAATAGAAGCGCAGCTCTCGCTTGGGGGATAAGGCCAACAGCAGGTGAATGAGAAAGGTGATTGATGGCCTTGCTTGTAACACAGGGCATAAGACTCAGTCTAGTTATGTTCAGAGGTTGTATAATAAATATCAGGAAAATGTCCCCAGTATAATTTTTTTAAAGATTTATTTATTATGTACATATTTATTTTATTTATTTTTCCCTGCGTCAGGTCTTAGTTGTAGTATGCGGCATCTTTTGTTGTGGCATGTGGGCTTCTCTCTAGTTGTGGCTTGCAGGTTTTCTCTCTCTAGTTGTGGCACGCAGGTTCCCCAGCACGTGGGCTCTGTAGTTTGTAGCACGAGGGCTCTAGTTGGGGCTTATGAGCTCAGAAGTTGTGGCGTGCGGGCTTAGTTGCCCTGCGGCATGTGGGATCTTAGTTCCCTGACCAGGGATGGAACCCGTTTTCCCCTGCATTGTAAGGTGGATTCTTTACCACTGGACCACCAGGGAAGTCCCCCCCAATATAATTAATTGTGTAAAAGATCAAAAACACAAAGTATTTTTGAAGTATCATCCCAGTTTTATACGTATTCATACGTAAAAGTTTTTTTAATTAAAAAATTGACTGAATATGTGAATATCAGTTAAAAGTGAAAAATAAATCACTCATAGGGGTTAACGATGTTAGCGATCTGCATCTTAACACAGGATATACACAGTTGAATTATGCTTATAAAAACTTGTGATCACCTTTTTGTTTTTATGCAGGAGACAGTGTTTCACAAAATGACTTTCCCTCTGAAGCTCCCATCTCCTTGAATCTTTCTCATAACATCTGCAATCCCACGTAAGTGTTTGGTTTTCCAGCTTTTACAGTATGTTTTAGGTACTGCTTTTTTCTTTCATTCCGTGTGTTTCTTCTTTGTACTTGGTTCTGCAGGCTAAAATAGGAAAACCTTTTTAAGGATGTGAGAAAGTAAAATCTGATTTTATTAATAATTCAGGGCGTACAGTCTTTCCAAGACAACACGCTTGTGTGGGAGCGTCTCTGGTATCACTGGTCCTTTCAGTGATACGGCCGCGTTAGAAAAGATGTCACTCCTGAAAGTAGGAAGAACAGTAGTAACAGTAAGGATGGGAACCAGCTACTATTTTCTAGGACTTGAAATAAAACTGAGCACTGATGATTCACAGAAGTTTGCAAGAACCTAGAAGACACTCACATGCTTACAGTTTGACCGTGTGATGATTTCTGCAGCATCGGACAAAATAAACAAGCACCGTTTACTGAGAGGGAGAAGAGGAGGGTATGTTAGAAGGAGAAGGTTTCAGAGTGAGGAGTGTGGTTAGGTTTTAGGCACCATGAGAGGACAGGGGGTGGTGTCATAAAAATGGAATGGATGAGGAAAGCTCTATGCGAGCTCTTTCTGTTAGGGGTAGAGAGTAAACCAGGAGTGGGAGGTTGCTGCCAGCTGCTGGAAGGCAGATTGGAAACTGCAGACTACCTTAGTTAGCATTGTGCTGTTGGTGTTTGTTAAAACAAGACTTCCCTGGGGGCTTCCCTGGTGGCGCAGTGGTTAAGAATCCATCTGCCAGTGCAGGGGACACGGTTCGAGCCCTGGTCCAGGAAGATCCCACATGCCGTGGAGCAACTAAGCCCGTGTGCCACAACTACGGAGCCTGCAGTCTAGAGCCCACGAGCCACAACTACTGAAGCCCACGTGCCGCAACTACTGAGCCTGTGTGCTGCAACTACTGAAGCCTGTGCACCTAGAGCCCATGCTCCACAACAAGAGAAGCCACTGCAATGAGAAGCACGTGCACCACAGCAAAGAGTAGCCCCCGCTCACCACGACTAGAGAAAACCTGCGCAGAACAACAAAGACCCAACGCAGCCATAAATAAATAAATGAATGAATGAATACATACATACATATTCTTACACCAAAATAGAAGATTGAAGGTAGATGTTATTTAAAAAAAAAAAAAAGACTTTCCTGGATCTTGGGAATTTAATATTCCTCAGCCCTTTTTTGGGTGTATACCTTTATGTCTCTAGTATCTTTATGGCTTTTGAGGGGAAGAATTCATGTAAAAACGCAGTCAGACTTAGTTACAGAAATTCAGCATTTCCTTGTACAGAGAGGGTCAGTGGCTCCTCATCTTCTTGCTCTGCCCGCAGAGACGTGAGTAGCTTCCCCCGACACGCGGACGCCCCCTGTCCCAGCCTTCCTGCTGGGCCTGCGGCTGTTGAAGAAGATAAAGGTGAGGCGCGTTGCTCTTGCTCCAGACACCGGCCAGGTGTCCATGTTGCGCTGCTGGCCGGGGAGCTTGAGGACAGACAGAGCTGGCTTGTCTGTGCCCCGGCTCTCGAGCATCGGGAAGGCCCCTGCCCTCTGTCCTGGTGTCCTCGGGGCCCCTGGCCTCGGCTGCCCCTTCTGCACGGACCCTGAGCTCCCTCCTGGGACACAAGGCACAGGTGGCCTGTGGCCCCGGAGCAAGGTGGGGCCCCTTTACAGGGATTGCCTCCGCCTTTAGTTCCCTTTCCCATCTAAGATGGCAGAAAAGCGGGGAGCAGAAGGAGGGTCCGGGGCCCCGATTAGCCGACTTCCACCTCCTGTGTCTCTGCCTGTCCCCCGTCCCCACCCCTCCCCCTTGTCTCAGAAGCCTGTCCACTGATCCAGCCTCCCTCTTGCACCAGTGCTGAGGCCAAGCGCTGAGCTTCTGCGGCCTCAGGCAGGCAGGGACAGTGGCCCAGGAGCCTGGACACGGGGCCCAGGGAGGGAAGCCGCTCTGCCCAGGGTCTGTCCCGGAGGTTAACTCCAGGCCCCCTCTCTTTCCTTCTCCTTCCCTTCACCTCTCTTGCCCTCGTGTCTCCTCTTTTCTCCTCGCGCCTCCTTCCTGCCTAACCAGGCCCAGGGATGGTGGCAGGATAAGCCTGGTTGTCACCCTCTGCGGCACCGTCGAGATCTTGCTTTTGCTCATGTGAACCGTGCTGGACTAAAGGCTGCCAAGCACAGTGGAGCACTTTTACTTTGAAGGCAGGAGGCTTCCAGCTCTGTGGTTACAGAGAGATTATCTGCTGTCAGATTATCAACAGAAATAAACTATTCGTGAGTTGGATCTGCTTACTGGTCCAATAAAAATAAGTGTTTTTGATGAAAAAATACTCTTAAATTCAGTAATTTGCTTAGGCAAGATTTAGGGAGGTTTAGAAGGCACCGCCGTTTCTCTTTGAGGTGATAGAGGGGAAAGAGGATTTAATTATCGGTGAGGAAGAAGAAAACCTGTGTCAAAACAGGTACGCCTGACATGTTCTCCTGTCTGTTTTTGTCGTCAGTTGGAGAATTGTATGTCATCTAGTGTCTTATCCATGTTGTGTGTATGTGTTTCAGGTGCCTTTTTACCTCGTCTTTGTTAATAATCTGCAGTTACTTTTTGATGACCCGTTACAATCCCCGTTGAGGCCCTAAAGTCACTGCAGAAACAGCCCTTGTTCATGGTCACTGTCCGCAGGGCCTGTGCGTCCCCTTCCTCTGCCCGCACCTCCCTCACGCGCCCAGCCTCAGTCCTCCCACCTGCTGTTACATCACCTCTGGGCCCCCTCCCCCTGCGCTGCGCCCTCCTTGCAGAGCCACGGGCATGGTTTTGCCCAGCTCTCCAGCTTCCCTGCCCCGTGCCGTGCAGATGAGCGAGACCGGAGAGCAGCACACACAGCCGGCCGGCCGCCAGCCTCCCGGCAGCTGCGGCGCTCCCGTGCCCACCTGTCAGTCCTCTGCTTGGTTCTCTTAGCTGATGCTTCCTGTTTCCTGGGGAGGAGAGAGGCTCCGCCTGCCCCGTCCTCCACCCGCCACCCCCGCTGCCCTCCTGCTGCGGCCCGTGGGTTGTCAGGCTGCCCTCCTCTGCGGGGTCCCGCTCCGGCTCGGCCCCGGCGCCAGGTTTTCTCTAACGGGTCGTCCACAGCAGGATACGTACATACCGTGAGACCTCCCATCCCGTCCTTAACACAGAAGCAGCCAGACTGTCTCCCTTGACCCCCCCTTATCTGGCTGCTTCTGTGCCTACTTCTCTGGGAGAGCTGCTTGGGGGAGCCGTCCGCCTGCTGCTTAGATTCCTTTCCTCCTGTTCTCCCTGAAACCGCTGGGGCTGGCTGTGCCGTGACACCTGAGCAGTGTCTGCGGGGCCCCAGTGATCTCCGTGGCCGGGGCCCCATACTCCGGCCTCCTGAGACCTTCTGCTCGGGCTGTGACCTCGGGGGTCCCGGTGCAGTGCCCCTCGGCTCCCCCAGCTCTCATGCTCATCTGGCTCACGCTCTCCTGGTGGTCCGTCCACCTCCAGCCCCTCGACAGCTCCCACTTCTGCACAGCCAGCTGCCATTGCCATCTGTCCTCGGGTCTGCACCGGTGTCCCGTCCTGAACGCTCACCTCCCCAGCCCTACTCCTCACACCGCCTCCCACTCGGGCTTTCTTGTTGCTCAGGCCAGAAGTCTGGGCGTCATCCCGGACTCTTTTCCTCATCCCCACACAGGATCTGTTGTCTCACTCTCTGCCTCTGCCTTCCAAACAGACCCAGAATCTGATCACTTCTCCCCATGGCCACCGTTCTTTCTCACTGCAGCCTCCCAACAGGTCTCTCTACTTCTCACCTCACCTCATTATCTCACTGACTTTTATTTTCTTTATTTTTGGGATATAATCGATACATAACATTATATTAGTTTCAGGGGTATAACTAATGTAATGATGCATCATATGTACATGTTGCAAAACGATCACCACAGTAAGTCTGGTGAACATCCGCCACCACCTTACCGTCTCTTTTCAGCACAGCAGCCAGAGGGATGATATTGAGCGTGAGTCAGATCACATCACTGTCGAGACCGGGGAAGGGTCTGAGGCATTTACCCTACTTATTACGAGCTAACAAGTTAGCCTGCCATGATTTTGTAGCTGCTGCCAGAGGACAAGAGACTCCTGGGTCAGAGAATAGGACGCTTAGCACAGCAAGCAGCCTGAGCATCTTGTAAGCACACCTCCTTCAGGCCCCCAGTCTCTTGGGGGCGATGCAGGGGCGCCCAGGTGGTCGTCTGCACCTGCAGTGGTCAGTGGTTGGAAAGACTCCTTTCCGTTACAGGAAAGGAGCCCTGAGCTTAGGGAACCTAAGGTTTTTGTTCTGTTTGGTTGTTTTAATAATAGGCAGGAGACATTATCTTTATTATGTTGGACGAAGCAAACTTGCCCGTTGCTCTAGGGGGAGACCCTGTCTCCATCTCTGAGGCTTTGTTTAGCAAATATCCTTGGAAAGATAGGTCAGAACATGGGCAGTCAGAGCATCCATTCCAGGAAGCAAAGAAACGTGAGAACCACAGAGATTGTCTCGAAGCAGCATACACACCCCTCGTTTCTGTGCGGTCTTGGCTTCTGGTCCATTTGTTCATGAGCACCTGAATGCAGAGGCGGTTCTTGGTTGATCTGATCTTAATTGGCTCATGCAGCCTCTGGTTCCAGCGATTCTCAACAGGACTTTCGCGGCAGGATGCCCTGCCCTGCAGGACTGACCGTAGGGTCCCTGCCCAGCCGCTGAGCGAGGTCCCAAACACCAGGGCGGCCTTAGGAGGTGGACCTTGTCCTTGAGAGACCCCCACAGCTATGACAGCTACGTGGTCTCTGGTGGTGTTTCTTTAAACGCTTGAGGGTCTCTCTGACCACTGTGAGCTACAGGTCTCCGGGTCTCCAGGCGGGTGATTGCCGCCGGCCCCCACACGGGGGTGCAGCCCTGGGGGCGCACACGCTGCCTGGAAAGCGAGAGTTGTGTCCACGTATTCCTGTCCATGTATTCCCCCCATCCCCGTGTGGCCTGGTTGGCTGGTAGACCTTCGGGTTCCCAGTGCATTTCGAATAGTTGAGTCTGTTCTTTCTTCGTGGGTTCCTGCCCATGTGCAGATGGCCAGTCCCTTTAATCCATGCCATCAACCAATGGCGTCCATCCATGCATCCCACGAATGAGCAACGGCTGTGGCAGTGAAGGTGGAGACAAGCAGAGGTGCTGCAGGTGTTTGCTGGGAGGAGCAGGGGCCGGGCGTCCCCTGGAAAGGTTTAGGGGGACGGTGTTCAAACTGAGGTCAGGACCATATGGCCGTGTTGGCACACCCAGCAGGCAGGCGCTTCCACGGCTTGGGAGCGCCGAGCCAGGACAGGGTCCCTCCCGAGGAAGGCTCGGGGGCAGTTGTGGAAAACAGGGCTCACTCACGTCACTCCACGCCCCGTACCTGCAGGGTGCAGGGTGTTCCCTCCCCTGGTGCTGAGGTTGGCCCCCTCCACTGCCACAGAATCCTTGTGTCTCATCCCTGGGGCTGTAACAGCACCGTTTTCCCAGCTTCTTACTTCTTTTGTTTGTTGTTTGTCTCCGCTCACTTGAATGTCAACGTGTTCACTGCTGTGTACTGGGAATCCTGACGCGGCTTTGCAGGAAGCAGGCAGGCCCTGCAGTGCTTGTTGAGTCACTACCATGATCTCGTAATCCGGGCCAGGAGATGGTTGTGTCCCGTCTGAAGTGCAGGTCAAAGCAGCGCGCGGCCCTTGCACTTTACAGAACGCAGGGCTCTTGCGGTGGGGAAGTCGCGCGGGTGATACGGGCTGGGGGCGGGGCTTCCTGGAGGGAGGAGAAGTCGAGCTGGTCCTGCAGGAAGGGTGGCCGAGGGCTGCATGAGAAGGAGGGGGGCTGAGAGGCCTGTTCTCTTCCGCAGGTCTCTACCCCCCGGGGGACCTGTGGCCCGCACAGCCCGTGTGTGTGACCAGCGGCTTCGGCTGCGCCCTGGAGAGCAGCGGGCCGGCCGTGCTGCCCGCGCCCGCCCCGGTGCACAGCAGGTATGCGCTCCATCCCGACGACGGCAGCGGCGGCCAGGTCCGGGCTTCTTCCCCAGCTCCTGAGCTGGGTGTTGCCAGCTGCCTTTTGGAGTTGAGCTGTGATGTCTGAAAAATTACAAGCCAGGAATTGAGAGAAACGGGGAAGGAAAAAAGTAACACAGCCGGTGACCACGTCACTGTTTTCCTTTTTAAAATGAAAAGATGAGCTATTCATATATTAGAGGCAAAACTGAAAAAACAAAAACAGTCCCTCATAACTCCTGCCCGCTAACAAAACAAAAATTTCCATTTTTCCTTGGCATTAATCTTGAACACATTTAAAATTTTTAAAGATTGAATAATTTGAGTATCGAAAAATAGTTCCACAGTGGCAGCTTCTTAGACTTGGCATTAGATTTATCATTTGATTATGAAAACTTGAGAAAATTTTAATATCTGTGTTTAATCAGAATCCAGTTGAAGTTTTTTTGGGGAGTTCAGCTTATTAAAGAGGTAGTTACTTTCTTATTTCTATAATGAAAATCCAGATTGCAATTGGGATCAAAGCATCTACCATGAGTCATAGTCTGGCCTTGCCCTGAGTGGAAGGTGGCAGTTAGTAGCGGATGTGTTTGAGCCCCCTGGGTGGGTGCTGGGACCCTCGGCGGTGTCCCATCCTCCACGTGCTGACAAAGCCACAGCCACGGCACGGGTTCTGCCTCTGGTTAGACTTCACAAACGTGGGTGGGTTTTAGTTTGTTGTTGTTGTTTTTTTTAATGTAATACCTTTTAGTTAAAAGTGAGAGCAATTTTCTCTTTCAAATCTTGATCCTGCTTACATGGTTTACACCTAACCATGGGCAAGTTTTTTACAGTCTAAGTGAAAGTACTTCTCTGGCAAACTGAAAGCCGGGTTTTGATCCATTCCCTTTATCTAGGCATAATTTATTTGCTTTTTCTTGTCTCATTTAAAGAAAAGCTCCCCTGCCCCCACTTTTCCCTGAGTCCTTGGCTCTCTGTACTCAACAGATCAAACTCCATCTCTGACTTTCTTTGGAATTATAACTGACATACAGTATTATATTTCAGGTGTATAACATAGTGATTCATTATTTTTATACATTACAAAATGATCACCATGTAAGTCTAGTCACCAACTCTCACCACACAGAGTATTACAGTGTGATTAACTTATGTTTCCTATGCTGTACATTAATTACATCCCCATCGAAAGAAAGTGGGCATCCAGTCCAAGCCATCCATCCTGCAGTGCTGTGTCATTGGTGATGAACGTTGAGTTAGTAAGTCTTTGATTCTGTGACAATAAAGTACTTCTTTTATTTTCCAGAGTTGAGGAATTAGCAGCGATGAGGATGCTAGGCAATAACATCGTACTCCTCTTTCTTTCCTTGATCTGTTGACATCCTGTTTCTGAAACTAGACCCCTTGTTTTTTGTAGCAGTTTCATTGATTGGAATGCAGCGTGTGAAGGCCAGTTTCCCAGTGTGTACTGCCCCCTGGAATTGAACGACTACAATGCCTTTCCAGAAGGTAAAGCTGTTTGGACAATCCTAATGCCATTCTTTTTTTTTTTTTTTGGTTGTGCTGGGTCTTAGTTGCAGCCCGCGGGATCTTTCATTGCAGCGCACGGGCTTCTCTCTAGTTGTGGCATGCGGATTTTCTCTCTCTAGTTGTGGCGCGGGCTCCAGGGTGCGTGAGCTCTGTAGTTTGCGGCACACAGGCTCTCTTGTTGAGGCACAAGAGTTCAGTAGTTGTGGCACGCAGGCTTAGTTGCCCCGCGGCACGTGGGATCTTAGTTCCCTGACCAGGGATCGAGCATGCATCCCCTGCATTGGAAGGTGGATTCTTTACCACTGGACCACCAGGGAAGTCCCCCAGTGCCATTCTTTTATTCTCAGAAAGTCAAAGCAGGAAGGGTGTGTGGACTCAAGGCACTTACTGCAAAGAATGTGCCTTTGAGAATGATCTTCCAGGAGGCTGCTGAGTCAGTCCTTCATGTGGGTCCAGCATGCCTGCCATATGTAATTTTATATGGCCTCAAAAAGCCCTCTAAACCCGGGTGTCTGGGGACTTGTACAAATAACCCTAATCTATTTAGTCCTTCAAATTAGGTAGAACGGGGTCATTTGGATCTATGTGGACCTAAACTGTGGATTATCCATTGGATTATCCATTGGGAGGCTGGGGTTAGTTACTCTTTTTAGGGAAACAAGTCCCAGGTGAGGTAGAATCATTTACCTGCTTGTTCCTCACATGTCCTGACACTTATGCCCCTGGATGGTGCTGCAGAAGGAAGGGAAGGAGTTTGAAGGGGAAATTGTGAAAAATTGCAGATTCTGGGCCCAAATATAAGTACAAGATGCTTGTACTTATCTGGGTTTTGATATATGCAGTGCTCTATGATAATCACAAGGGGGTGCTGTGGTAACTTTCTTCCTGCCTGTGAGACTGTGTTTATACCTTCTTACTGCTGTCAGAGAAGTGCTTGGTTTCCTATTGCTTTATCAGTGCATATGGTGTATGTGGAGATGGCCGACATTGGCATGACAGGCAATAAAAGAAAATTTTAAGGACTGGTAAGAACCTTGACACTATTCAAATCTATGGTAGTATTTACTACTATGAAAGTATAGCAGTATTTTAGTGTATTCTGTGTATTAGAAAGAGTTGCATCAAATTATCAAATACAAAAAATTAAGCCCAGAGGAAGAACTTCCTGAGGGCCTCCCAGGTGATATGTCTCATGGAGTAATTATTTTATGTTCATCTTTAACTTGTCAATATAGTAAGGCCTTGAGAGCTTTTTCTGAGAGTGAGAATTCCATTCTCTCCAGAAAAATGTTCACCTCTGTCGATGTCTCCCATTCTTTGTAGAAAACATTAACTACCCCAATGGCTTCCCCTGTCCTGCCGAAGTTCAGACAGACTTCATTGACCACAGCTCCCAGTCTGCCTGGAACAGCCCCCCAAACGTGCCGACCGCCTGGGGACACGCCGGCCTCATCAGCTCTCCGGTCAGTGCCGCCCCATCCTGCTGTGCCCGGGTTCTTTCTAGTGCCTGCCTCATCCTGGTCTCTCTGTAGCTTTAGGGTTGGGTTCAGATTAGCCAGAGCCCGGCTTGTTCCCCTTAGGTCACCAGCCGCCCTCTGCAGGGGCCTCACACGTGGTCAGATGGGCGGGGGCTTGCAGACACTAGCAGCCAAGACGCCCCAAACCACACTGAGGAGAAATGGTTGTCAATGGCATTGAACTTGGGCCAGGAAGCCCTCTGGGATGCAGCTGTGTTCCTGTGGCCCCGCTGACCTTTCATCTGTGGGAGGAGATGAGATGAACCTTCCAGGAAGGTCAGGCAGTGTCAGCGACAGAGCTGGAGGGCTTCCTGCCTGGGGACACCCTCTGTGCTTCTCTGACGCCCACTCTGCCGCTTTTTTACAAATAGAGGGCATTTGACCTGTGGGTCCGTCCTTGGGTTGAAAAAAGTTTTATCTATCAATAGTTTGAGGGGAATTTCATGACCTTCTGTTTGAGAAAAATGGAATTAAAGCCACCCAGGTGGTTGAGAATAGTGTAATAATGTCGAGGTAGCTTGGATTGATTCCACTGTGGTAGCCACGGGTACATAGTCAACCTTGCCATTGCCTTTCTAAGGCTCCTTTATTTTTTTAAACATTTCTTTTTTTTTTTTTTTTCCTTCTCCTCATGTATCCTTCAGCCCTACCTCACAAGCACCCGAAGCTTGTCTCCGATGTCTGGACTTTTTGGTTCCATCTGGGCCCCGCAAAGCGACGTGTATGAAAATTGCTGCCCCGTCAACCCCACCACGGAACACTCGACTCACATGGAAAACCAGGCGGTCATGTGCAAGGAATACTACCCAGGGTTTAACCCATTCCGTGCCTATATGGACCTGGACATATGGACTAGCACTGCGAACAGGAGTGCAAACTTCCCGCTGTCGAGAGACTCCAGCTACTGTGGGAACGTGTGAAAAAGGTTCGCGTTTTCAACAGTGTGAATAAAGAGGCTTGTGTTTTGATTACTAGCGTAAACTGGTTGTTGACATAGATTGACGTTGGTGGATATTTTGGCACTTTTATATGAAAATAAATTTTTTAATGAAATCTGGGTGCTCTATTTTTTTTAATCCTTCACAAATCAGTGATAGAAACGAAGCATCCATGTGTCCTAACTTCATAACTCAAGAAGCGTGTCAGACATGCCAAATGTTTAAATCAGAACCAGGGCGGCTTCTAAGAAGGTAAGAGTTGAGAAAGAAAGCACTGCAGTGATTGCCCCCTCCGTGGGCATCGGACTCCCCGGGAGCTTACAGAAAGTGACTTTGATCAGGTGGCATTCCGAGGGATGCTGCTGTAATGGGCCTGTGGTTCAGGCAGCCAGGATTTTGTTTCAAGTGCTCCGTTGATTGAAACGAGCCTCCAGTGTTGGGAAGCCAGCTGCCAGTCACTTGCCTGGAGGGACCAGTCCTGGTGGGCAGGGCTGCTGGGGTGGAGCAGAGAGCCCGGCACTGTTCTGCTCGACCGTGTGACAGGGATGTTCCCTCCCCTCCATCAGGCCAGTCACCAGGGGCACGACAGCAGTAGGGACATGCTGGTAAGTGTCCGGTTTCCCTCCGAGTGAACAGGCCGAGTCCAAATACAAGTACTGAGCGGGTTAGGGTGTTCGTGCGTGTTTGCTAGGCTGGTTTGTATCTGCTTGTCAGTGATCTAGAAATCCATGTGATGGAATTATCTGTTTGCATGTATAAACTTTGAAAACATTTCAGCTTTTAATAAAAATGTCTTATTTTTACATTTTGTTTTGTCCTTATTGGAAATGGAGTGGGAGAGATTTTTGAGTGGAATGCTGGGTTCGCTTGCTGTTTCTTTCTCTTTGCCTTGGCCATGTGGGACCCTGGACGAAGGGTGAGTGCACTGTAACCTGGTACTGCCCTCCTGCAAGGAGCACCTCCGAGCATGCATGGCTACTGGAAACCTCTCAGGCTACCGACTTGGAATCCCCCATCCCCAGTACTGAATAATGCTGAAAAGTAGTTTAGGTTCTAGGTATATACCCAAAAGAATTGAAACAAATGCTTGTGCACCATGTTCACTGAAGGACTAGTCACAGTAGCCAGAAGGTGGAAACAACCTAAATGTCCATTGATGGAAGAATGGATAAGCAAAATGTGGTATATACAGACAATGGGATATTCAGCCTTAGAAGGGAAGGAAATTCTAACACATGCTACATCATGGATGAACCTTGAAAACATGCTGAGTGAAATAAGCCCGTCACAAAAGTACAAGTATTGTATGATTCCACTTATATGAGGTACCTAGTGCGGTCAAATTCAGAGTCAAAGTAGAATAGAGGTTACCAGGGGCTTGAAGGGGAGTCAATGTTTAATAAGCTCAGAGTTTCAGTTTGAGGAGGTGAAAATGTTCTGGAGATGGATGGTGGTGATGGTTACATAACTGTGAATGTACTTCATGCCACTAGACTGTACACATAAAAACGGTTAAAATGCTAAGTATTGTGTTATGTGTATTTTACCAAAATAAAATAATTTAGGTTGATGAAAAAAGCCCCAAAGCATTTTCAATATCAAATTCAAAACTTCCCCACCAGAGAGAGTCTGAGACATTTAGATACACGTTCTTCTCTCTGCTCAGATTGTTGATCTAATTTATTTTCCTGCTTTCACTGATCCTTCAATTCCCCATCAGGAAAGACCAAAACAAGTTTTTATTCCACTCTATACAAAAGAAAGTAAAAATCTGCGCTTTAGCTGGAATATTATCTTCAGCCATAAGACTAAAATCAGTGATGGGGGAACTGGAAGTTTTTATTCATTTAAAAATATTTGCCAAGCACCTCCCAGGAGCTGGGACCTGTCCAGGGGCTGTGGGTGCAGCAGAGGCCAGGACAGACAAGGTCCTGCTGGTACATTCCAGGAGCAGCGTCAGGGAAGAAGCAATCAAAAGGTTCAATGAGTATTTCGGGTCCTGGCGAGCGGTGAGGGCAGCCAAGGGGTGACGTGACCAGCGGGGGAGGTAGCAGGGGTACCTGGGGTCTCAGGGGAAATCTCCCTGCAGAGGTACATCTGAGGTACAACCTGGGTGACGAGAAAGCCGGCTGCGCCCAGATCAGCGGGCCAGAGCCTCCAGCAGAGGAAAGAGCGAGGGCAAAGCCTCCGGGGCGGGAGGCCAGGGCGGCTGGGGCCCCGCGAGTCAGCGCCACAGGCACAGAGGAGCTGTAGAGGCCGCGGGTCAGAGGCCACCTCCCTAAGGCCCCGTAGGCCTCCGAGGAGAGGATGGGAAGAGCAGTGGGCCCCACTGGGGTGTCTTAAGGGAGAGGGAGCGTCATATGATTTGAGTGTCAGAGACACTGAGGGCTGGATGGAGATCGGTCCTGGGCGGGGCGGGGCGGGGCGGGAGGGACAGTCCCAGCAGTCAGTCGCCTGCAGCAGCGGGTGACAGACAGGATGGTGCCAGCAGGCTGGGGTGGAGGGGCGTAGGGTGGCCAGCACCCCTGCTGGACCTCGAGAGCTGGGTCCTGCTGATGCCCTTGACCGAGAGGAAGAGCCCCGGGGCGGGGGGAGGGTCTGGTTGGGGGCAGGGGGCCTAGAGGTCCGCGCTGGACTATTCGGTGTGGGAGGCCTCGTATCAAAGTGCAGACGGCATGGAGGCTGTGGCCCCGACAAATCTGAAGGTCGGTGGAGTTCAGGACTGGAGGCCGGGGGGGCGTCCATCCTCGGCCTCCGGATGGTTCTAGAGCAATTGGAGTGCCTGGGGCCTCTCCGGGAGGAGAAGGGTCCTGAGCACTTAGCCAGGGGCCCCCGTGTTTAGAAGAGGAGGCGGCAGCAGAGAAGACTGAGGAGGAATCGCTGAGGAGGTCATAGGCCCAGAGGGGAGGCAGTGGCCCAGACTGGGTCAAAGGCCGGGGGACCCGTCAGATGAGGGAGCCCTGAGGGCTGCATCCAGCCCATGACCCTTGTGGTGTCCTCAGCTGTTCCAGCCGCAGTCAGTTGACACGGGAGACGGAGGTGGCAGTGGAGAAGGCCAGCTGTGGGGAGCTGGACGCGGGGACACGAGGCCAAGGTAGAGCGCTGGGCCTGCTGCGTGCTGAGGGCGAGGCCCGGGCAGAGAGGGGGCAGGTGGGGCCCTGGGTGTCACTTGCAGGCACCTGAGCCTGGACGGACAGGGGCACTTCATCCCCCGTGGTGGGAGGGACGGCAGAGACCTGAGCAGAATAGGTCTATTTATGAGAGAAGACGCCCAGGTTTGGGTTGCACATCATGGCCTCTGGCCTGCTTTTGTGGATAAAGTTGTACTGGAACACAGCCACTCCTCATTCCTCTACTGAACAGGGCACAGCCTAAAATGTTTACTCCAGTCCTTTACAGAAAAAGTTTGCTGATCTTTGCTCTAGGGGACAGAAGAGCAACAAGAGAGCAGGAACCTGGGTCTCCGACACCACAGAGGCACCTGCCCTCACAGCCCTGGGCTCCGACTGCCCTGGGAAGGGACACATAAGTTCTCTCTTGTTTGGCTACTGCTGTGTGGGGTCTGTGTTACAGCATCAGCGCTAATACAGCCCTCCTCTCTTGTCTGGTTCAGTATTGTCTCTGGCGCCTGGTATAGTGTCTGATACACAGGAGTGTGTGGAAAGGAATGAGTGGGAGGGGCGTGCGTGAGCACAAGTATCTGGCAGTAAAGAAGTGAGTCTTAATAATTAGGGAATACTTCGATTATTCTGTGGCCGACCACAAGCAAAGGCAGGAGAATTACCACAGTTCCTTACATACTAAACACACATACATACATACATGCTCTTACATACCAATCTCCATGTACAGAGCTCTTCATGACAACTGTTACTACATTGGATTATGTTACCACTGGGGAAAACCTGAGGATCACTAGAGTGAGTAAGGTGGTAGAGGCTGACTCTGACTTCCAGGAGCTTTGATTTTAATGGGAGACTCATTGACGAACATCCCCTTTGGGGCCAGACTTCATGGGGTCTAACTCCAGCTTTAGCACATTCTTAAATGTCCCATGCCTCAGTTTCCTCTTTCTGTAAAATGGGGATAATAATGGTAACAAACCTCATAGGGTTGCTGGGAAGATTTAATGAATGAGTTTTTAGATAGTGCTTGGCACATAGTAAACCCTCAATTGGCTACTTTCAGTATTCCATATAATTACTATCATCAATTTAAATGAAAGAACATGATACATAGGAACAGGATACATAGGAACTTAAGTCTCAGGGTGGGAAGGGGCAAGTGAAGCAGGCATTTGTACATTGCTGATGAGATGGTAAATTGGTGGGCAATGTGTATTAGGTACCTTGAAAACTCTTCTAGGAATTGACTCCCAAGGAAAACAGTAAAAAAATTGTGCACAAAAATCAGTTTTCTATTGCTGCTGTAAAAAGTTCCCACAAACTTGGGGGCTTCAAACAACAGAAATGTATTATCTTACAGTTTTGTAGGTCAGAAATCCAAAACAAGTCTTGCTGGGCTAAAATCAAGGTGTTGGCAAGGCTGTGTTCCTTTGCAGGGGCTCTAGGGGAGAATCTGCTCCTTTCTCGACTGCCCCAGCTTCTAGAGGCTGCTTACATTCCTTGGATCACGGCCCCCTTCCTCCATCCTCAAAGCCAGCAACATGGAACCCCTCTGACCATGCTTCCATTGTCACATCTTTGTCTCTGACCACAGCTGGGAAAGTTTCTCTTCTTTTAAGGACTCATGTGATTAATTCGACTGGCTCCACCCAGATTAACTCCCCATCTCGAGGTTCTTAACTTAATCATACCTTCAAAGTCACATATTTTTGCTATGCAGTCACATATTCACAGGTTCCAGGGTTTAGGATGTGGACATCTTTGGGGCAGGGTTGTTATTCTGCCTATGATGTATGAGCAGATTCATTACAGTGTTTAGAACACTGATGAATTGCAAATAAATGTTCCACGATAGGAATAGGTTTAAATTACAGTACATACAGATGTTGGAATACGAGGAAGCCTCTAAAAATCATTGTAAGAGAATGACATAGGCAATGAAAGAGGTAGGATACAGTTTATACGCAGTATGAGCCCATACTGAATTTGGGGCAGGGGCGGGGGGAGGATGCACCATCTGGTGGGTGGGATTGTGAGTAATTTTCATTTCCTTTTTTGTATTGATTTTTTTTTGGGTATTGTCTAGTATAAGCATGTAATTACTATCACTCCACCTCCTCCCAAAACTTTTAATTAAGTCTTAAGGGAAAATATATTTTATTTAACAATGGTGAAAGCAAGTATGTTAAAAACAAATGCTAAAGTCCTAATAAAATTTACATTACGCTATAAAAGGACATAATTTGAAGGCAAAGGCAAAGTGAAACTTTCACTAAGCATTCCCTAATAAAAATCCTATAAAATGAGGTATGTAGTAATTACTTGGGCTAGGATTAAAGGCATATAAGAATGTCTTTAAACACTCGTATAGGCAACATACAAAATGCAACGCAGTCTAATTATAATTAGTTAAAATACAGGACAAGTAATATAAAAACACCTTTTAAATACAACTTTAAAAAGATACATATAATATTTATGCAAACTCTAATTAACATTTCAAAATAATTATTTCTGTGTGACCCAGACATTTGAACAACTTAATACTCCCGCTGGAGTACGGAGAAGATGTCAGTAAAATAAAACGTGTTTGTGTACCTAGAACGTATGTAGTATTTATAAAGGAAAACTCTTACTTTAGAAACTGAAAACAAACAAAAACTTTACCCAGTGTCATTTCATCTGGATGGATATTTATTCCAATTGGATGTTTATTCATTCGCTGTAGATGTAGAACTTATTGACAATGTTTAAAAAATGGAAGGAACAACAACAAAAATGGAAGGAACAGACCAAGCGCCGTGACCTCAGGACTGGGTGGGCTGCAACACTGGCGCGAAACATGACCACTGAGTCTATTTCAATATGAAAAGCAGTTCCTGCCACAAAAGGAGCAAGCAGTGCTGGGTTAGGCCACATCCCCCAATCCATCACGTATTCCTGAACCACAGTGCTGCTGAAAAGAAACCAACCACTTGTTTGCCTTCCTTCTTTAATTAAAAAACTTCATTAAATCAGAATAATGTGTCAAAATCCAGAGCTGATTGTGTATTAGTTGGGAAAGGCTAGGTTACGCTGCAGAAACAAACGGATCCCCAAACAGGCCCTAATGACACTCCAGGGTAACTGTCCTCTGGTGGGACTCAGTATCGAGGCCACTGTGCTCTTGTGACTCGACCATCTCTGCAAGCAGTTTCCCCGCTTAAATCCACAGGAAGGGCTGACAAGACTCAGCCTGCTCTTCCGGGCTTGGCCCCGGCAGTGACGTACAGTACGTCCATACGTCACTTCCGCCTACAGCTGGTTGGCAGTAACCAGTCACGTGGTCCCGCTCTGGGAAAGAGAGGTTTTCCCTTGTCCGAGCAGCGCGGAGCAGATGCTGCTGAGCAGTCCTAATATGTAACCACGCTGTACAGTCTTGGAGAAGAATTCTTTATTTCCCCCCTAGTTGGAGAGGTTTATGGAGTCTAAACCCCACACAGCCAACAAGGCCTGGGCCTCCTTGTGGGGAGAAGGCCCTGCAGTGCCAGCGGAAGTGTGACTTGCGGCCCCGCCATTCCGGGAGTTCCTCAAAGTTGAGTGCTGGTTCCGTGTGGTAGCCGGCCGGCACCCACGCCGACAGGCTTCCACATCCTGGGGAACTAGATGCAGCCCACAGTCCCTGCGGTCTGTGTCTGCCCTAGGAGCCCAAGCTGGCTCCTCAAACACAGTGTGTGCTCCCTGTGTTGCTTCTACTTCAGAAAAATAAGGTTTAAGGTCACAGGCACAAATATATGTCAATTACTGAATAGCTATTCAAAAACAGTTTACCAGAGTGACTAGTAGGCCTGAAACCCAGGTAGCCAAGAAAGGGATCATTGCTGGAGTAAATCTGAAACACAACTTGGCGAAATGGATAGTGGTTATACTGGAGGTAACATGTTGGTTTCCTATGTTTCACTTCCTGATGGGAAGTGAAAGTCTGGTCAAGTTCAACTGGGGATGAGATGAAGGCTGAAGCAGTCTGAAGCTCACGATTTCATGCCCAGGCTACAATGAGAAGGATGATCAAAACAATTATGGGATATTATTCTAGGTGTCAAATGCGAGACAGCCTCCAGGGCTGGGAAAAGCTGGATGCCAGCAGGAAGCAGTAGACGTGCAAGTGTGAGAAAAAGACAGGCTAGGCTGGGGTGTGGCCAGAAATGGATTTGAAAGGCAGGCCTGAGACATGTTTCAGAGAAGGGGGCTGTCAGGCCAGGCAGAGGGAGCTTGGCCGCAGAGGAGGTGGCCATGCTGCTGCCAGTCAACACCAAATGCTCTTTCTCTGACCCGACCAGAAACCTTGCTTTACAAATGCTGGGGGTTTTGCCCACAGCAACCATAATCCTCTCCTCTCCCTCTCACTGGGTTACTTCTCCACTCCAGGAATGACCTCTTACATGGTACTGACTTAAATCCATCGTGGCTCTTTCTCAACTTTTTAAGAATACGTGGAAATACCTTTATTGTTTGTTCAGTCTGTTGTAGAAAATATGGATAAGCAAAAGGAAAAAAAAAAAAAAAAAAGAAAACCACTGTAATCCTACCACTCACAAAGCAGCAGTCAGCATTTCGGTATGTTTCCTGCCAGACTTGTGTAGATGTGTTTTTACAAAAATAAGATATACACACTATTCCGTGAATTGCTTTTCTCATTTAACATTCTATGAAAAGCTAGATTTATTTCTGAATGCCTATTAGACATTTTACCGATATTTCTCAATGTGTCAACATGAAACTTATCACTTCTAATCTATCCCTAACTTAAATCTATGCCTGAATTTGTTCATTTACTAACTTATTCATTTACCACCTTCTGAGTCCACAGTAGGGGCCTAGGCGCTTGATAGTTACAGATAAGTCAGCCCAGACACTCTCTCTTCCCAACCCTCCTCACGTTTAATTGGCCACTAAATCACTCATTCATTCAACAAATATTTGTTTCATCTCTCCTGACGTGCCCTGTAGGCAGCCCGTGTCCTCATGATTTGCTCATTCAATAAAATTGAGCAGCTATTATGTGCCACACTTTGTTTTGTGCTCTGGACATACCACAGTAAACAAGACAGGCATGCTCCCTTCTACCAGGGTGCTAATAATCTAGAGGGGGAAAAATACATCACTGCGTTAGTTCTTGATTACTGCATGACAAATGACCCCCAACTTAGTGACTTAAAATAACAACAGTTATTATGTCACAGTTTCTGCGGGTCAGGAATCGGCACGACTCAGCTTGGCGCCTTCTGTCTCAGAGTTTCACTCACAGCTGCATTTGGGGTGTCAGTCAGGGCTGCAGTTACCTCAAGGCTCAGCTGGGGGAGAATTTGTTTCCAAGTTCATTCATGTAGTTGTTGGCAGGATTCAGTGTCTTGCTTGTTGTTGGCTGCAGGCTGGCCTCAGTTTCTGGCCACATGCACCTCCCCATTAGGGCAGCTCACTTCAGCAGAACAAGCAAGCGGGGCAGGGGTGGGGGAGAGAGAGAGAGATCGGAAGAGAAAGGGAAGACAGAAGTCATGCCTTTAGGACATAATCTCAGAAGTGACCTGCCATCACTTTGCCATATTCTCTTTGTTAGGAGCAAGTCCCTAGGTCCTGCCCCCCACTCAAGGGGAGGAAATGAGTAGCAGGAAGTGGGGGCCTTCGGGAGCCATTTTAGAAGGTTGCCTGCCCCCATCGCAAATAGACAAGACAGTTCCAGCTCATGTTCAGCACTCGGAAGGAAATGAAACAGGGAGAAGACAGAGTGCCTGGGAGTGTTGGGAAAGGGACTCCTGAGTGAGTGGGCAGGGGAGACCTCGTGAGGAGGGAACAGGTAAGCAGGGACCTGAATGACAAGAAGGATCCTGTCTGGGAATACCCAGGTCTCCCTGACAGGGGAGCAGGAAGTGCACAGGGGGACAGAGAGCTTTGCGTGTTTGAGGAAGAGAACAGAGGCCAGTAACATGGAAGAAAGTGAGTGATGGGGACGTGGTGACTGGTAAGGTGAGAACCTTATAACAGACCTTATAACAAATCACACAAGGTAAATACTGTCTCTGTTTTGGAATAACAAGTAACTTCCCTAAGATCGCACAGCTTGGAAGTGACGTAGCACACACAAAGGTTTGAACTTGGGTCTACCTGATGCTAGAATCCACGTATTAGCCACAGCAGCAGCCTGCAGTTCATTGCAGAATCCACTAGAAGGGATGAGTTGCAAAGGAAACCATAAACAAGACAAAAAGACAACCTTTAGAATGGGAGAAAATATTTGAAAACCAAGCGACTGACAAGGGATTAATCTCCAAAATATACAAACAGCACATGCAGCTCAATATTAAAAACACAAACAACCCAATCAAAAAATGGGCAGGGCTTCCCTGGTGGCACAGTGGTTGGGAGTCTGCCTGCCAATGCAGGGGACACGGGTTCGCGCCCTGGTCTGGGAAGATCCCACATGCGTGGAGCGACTGGGCCCGTGAGCCACAATTACTGAGCCTGCGCATCTGGAGCCTGTGCTCCGCAACAAGAGAGGCCGCGATAGCGAGAGGCCCGCGCACCGCGATGAAGAGTGGCCCCCACTTGCCGCAACTGGAGAAAGCCCTCACACAGAAACAAAGACCCAACACAGCCATAAATAAAAAAAAAAAAAAAAAAAAAAATGGGCAGAAGATCTAAATAGACATTTCTCCAAAGAAGACATACAGTTGGCCAAAAAGCACATGAAAAGATGCTCAACATCACTAATTATTAGAGAAATGCAAATCAAAAGTACAGTGAGGTATCTGCTCACACCAGTCAGAATGGCCATCATCAAAAAATCTAAAAACAATAAATGCTGGAGAGAGTGGGGAGTGAAGGGAACCCTCTTGCACTGTTGGTGGGAATGTAAATTGGTGCAGCCACTATGGAGAACAGTATGGAGGTTCCTTAAAAAACTAAAAATAGAGCTACCATATGATCCAGCAATCCCACCCCTGGGCATATATCTGGAGAAAACCATAATTCAAAAAGATACAGGCACCCCAATGTTCATTGCAGCACTATTTACAATAGCCAAAACATGGAAGCAGCCTGAGTGTCCATCGACAGATGAATGGATAAGGAAGATATGGTACATATATACAATGGAATATTACTCAGCCATAAAAAAGAATGAATTAATGCCATTTGCAGCAACATGGATGGACTTAGAGATTGTCATACTGAGTGAAGTAAGTCAGACAAAGAAAGACAAATATCATATATTGCTTATATGTGGAATCTTAAAAAACGATACAAATGAACTTATTTACAAAACAGAAACAGACTCACAGACTTAGAAAACAAGCTTATGGTTACTGGGGGGGAAGGGGGAGAAGGGATAAATTGGGAGATTAGGATTGACATATACACACTACTATATATAAAATAGATAACTAATAAGGACCTACATAGCCCAGGGAACTCTACACAATACTCCATAATGACCTATATGGGAAAATAATCTAAAAAAGAATGTATATATGTATATGTATGACTGATTCACTTTGCTGTACCCCTGAAACTAACACTACATTGTAAATCAACTATACGCCAATAAAAATTTAAAAATAAATAAAAATTAAAGAAAAAAAAGGATGAGTTGGGTGATCAGCCACCCCGGGGGTCCAGGATGGAGGAGTTGCCTAGGACGTGAGACTTTCATGGCTAAAACCAGGGCAGTTCGGAGGAAACCAGGATAGTTGATCACCCTAGGTGAGAACATGACCACTGGGGTCTTTGATGTGATATTAAACCCAGGCCGAGCCAGCAGCCATGAGTCAGCCAGGGGGAAGACTCAGCTGTGTGTTTTGTTGCCAAAAGAATAAACTGTGGAATAGCCCCACCTTGTTGCTAAAACACGATGTTTTAAATACTGAAGTTTTGTTGCCTTTTGTTTTTCTCAGGTCATTTCTGTGAGAAAAGCTGGCCTAACACAGAGGTGTGGTCATGGAAACTTAGGACTGGGAGAGACCAAGGCTGGTCCACGCCCAACCTCAGCCACTGAGCAGGACATAGGGCACAGGGCAGGGCTTCCTGTTCCTCAGACATCTTCCTACTGGGCATCCTGCTTTCGGCATATGTACTGATACAAGTGCCTCGTGCCCCTTCCTGAATCACACCTCCCCCCCTCCCCACTCCCCCCCCCCCCCAACCTCAGGGAGGTACCTGGCCACTGGGAGGTGCTACACGGCAGTCCAACAAATGACAGTGACCTGTGCACAGCAAAGTGTGATGGGACTGAAAAGCTCACACCAGTGAAAGCTGGAGGCTGAGCTGCAGACGTTACTTGGCTTTGCTGCCTTTACCATATCCTGGTGACCTGAAGCAGGAGGTCAGTGGCTCGAAGATAGCCCCAGTGGGATTGGCCGTCTCTCGTGGAGAAAACTGATCCTTCACTTCCTGCAGACCACCTCTCTTTGTGAACCTCTCCCACCGCAGACGCTGTGACCCGGAGCTTCTCCTCTGCTCCTCACAACCGCTCCTCTTCCTGGCCTCACTCTTCCTCGGAGAGTGAGTGACACCGTGACTGGGCCCTCGGACACCTTCTCCTCCTCCCCAAAGAGCCCCACGCTCAGCTGGAACTTGCGCTTCTAAGCTGAAGACCTCCTAAGGGATCTCAGACCAGACTGACTTGATCTAGTGACCGAGGTAGATCATATCCACTCTCTCTCTGAACAGCACCCCCTGTGGGTGGGATATACTCCATGCCCCATTGTCAGGCTTGGCCTGATTTCTTGCTTTGGCTGTGAAATGTGGGCAGAGTGACAGTGTGCTAATTTCCAGGAGATTTAACAGGTGCCGCATGGCCATTTGTCTCATACTCTTCCCTTCTGCCACCGAAGGGCATGCTCAAATAGAGGCTTGTCTTTCAGCCTGGGATTCAGAAAAAGACAACCAAATACCTACTCTCTCTGTTTTCTACAGAACCTCCGAAGCTGATGGTATCATAAAAAGCACATCATTGAAAGGTGACTATTTGCAAATAGGATCAGATCTCTAAGAATGACTGGATAGGAAGCTTCTGCCCAGTAATTATTCAAGGTGAAATAGAGAATTGATACATTCTGAAAGAGTACCTAAAATAATGCCAAGATCCAATACTCAGAGACCTATTACAAGTGACTTCTGAGAGAGCCAAGCTTTAAGAGAGCTCTGCCTGCCCCACCTACAAAGGTTGGGTTATGGAGTGTGTGGGCTTTTGGTTTGAAAGACAAGGTGTTGAGATAGTCTATTCTTAACAGAGCAACCGGAGCCGGAACTTTCAATTTGTCAGCCCGTGTCACACTTGCACTCCATACCCACCCGTGGCTTTCCATGACCCGTGAGAGCCATGACCCCCAAGAGCCTGCATGACATGATTCCCACCACCCCATCTCCCACACTGCCCTTCTTTCTCACTTTACTCCAAGCGCTGGCCTCCTTACCATCTCTCAAAGACACCAAGAAAGCTTCTGCCTCCAAGGCCTTGCACCTGCTGTTCTCACCACCCAAAACACTCACTCCCTACATGTCCCCGTGACACTCCCTCTCTCCCTTTAGGCTTCTATCCTGGGCTCACCTTATCACCCACGTGGAGACTGTACTACTGTACTTCCTTGCCCTTTATCGCTTTTGTTAAAATCAAACACAGATGGAGACTAGACTTGAGAATTTCCTACAAGCAAAGCTTAAACTAAGCAAAGCTTAGTTTAACTTAGTTTTGCAAGACAAGTGAGGTTACTAATTCCTACTTAAGTTTTGCATTGGTTTTACTTCTGTTTTTTATGAACTTTTGAAGCTTTGGATAATGAATTTGAGCACAAGTCACGTCACTCCTGGTTTGAAGCACTTCAGAGTCAATGTATAATATTGATGTTTGCTTTCTTCTGCAGTGAGAGGGCAGACCACATGTTCCAGATGATTTGACCACAGGTTGGTGCAGCTTACATTAGCCTGAATTGCTGAGTCACTACCTAGAGCAAAATTTCCCTGGAGACTTGTCTGGACCCTCAGTGGTCTCTGTATATTTGTTACAGCAGCATAACCTAAGCTATCCTGATTGATACCCATTCCCACATGCCATCAATTCCTCTCCCCTTACAGTACTTTATTTTCTCCATAGTATTTATTATCACTTGACATGTATATTTACATGTTTGTTTGTGGGGGTCATTAATGTTGCTCACCAAATATTTCCATCTCTCCGCCCTCTGGACATGTAGGATGGGGCTGTGTTCCAGAGTTTCCCTTGTGCACAATAACTGGCCCCTTTGGACTCATCCTGGGTCTCAATGTGGCAGACAGACCCTAGGCTGGTCCCCACAATCCTTAAATCTTGGTGTCCATGCCCTTGTATAATATTCTCCTCTTGAGTATGGGCAAGAGCTGTGACTTACTTCTCACCAATAGAATGTGGTGAACGTGATGGGGTGTTGGTCCTATAATCATGTCGCGTTGTATAAGACCCCCGTCTTGCTAGCAGACTTTGTCTGTGCCGCCGGCTTTGAAGAATCAGCTGTCATAAAGTAAATGGTTGTATTGGAGACGCTCACGTGGCCCCTAGGAGCCAACAGTGACCCTGAGCTAGAAACAAATCCTCAACCCACGGCTTCAGGAAATGAATTCAGCCAAAACCCTGAGAAATATTGGAAGTGACTCTTTTCCTGGTTTAGGCTGTGGTGAGAGCCCCAGTCAGTATCTGAATTTCAGCTTGATGAGACCCTGAGCAGAGGACCCAGTGATGCCACCATATTGGCCTTCCTACCCACCTGACAAGAATTAAGCTCCATGAGGGCAGAGATTTGTTTTGTTCGCTTCTAATTCCCCAGCATTGCTTGGCATATAGTGGACACTCAATAAATATTTATTGGATGAACGAATAAATGGAAAAGAACTTTGTTTTGTTTAACTTAAGAGAGAGATACTTGCCTATAATAAATTATTCATTAAATATAACATGTTAAATATAATATGTTTTGAAAAGTCTAAAGCAACTAAAACTCTGTCATAAGTTTACTACTGAGTTCCAATTCTCATTATGCACAAGGATGATATGATTTGATCCATGGTAGGAACTAAATTTATGCTAAAACAAAAAATAGGATAATATAAAATGAGTGTTTCTTAATCCAGATAAATAAAACAAAACTTTCATTGGTCTTAACCGTGTCATGAGAAATTGGCTGTTAGCATTTTTGCCAAACTTGGAGAGTATGTCTGGAATAGTCTGGTTTACAACGAACAGGAAGTCACATAGTGGAATCTGATTGTCAAATAAGAGCCTCAAAATGAAAGCCATGCGACAGGCCTCGATTTACAGTAAAGCCATTTCTCATGTAGGGAACTTCATAAACATACTATAAGGATTTATTACATAGTGATGGTTATAATTGTCCTGAGAAATGCAGGAAATTGGGACAGCCAGACTCGAACATGTGGATATTTTGTGACAATGTTATATTGCAAAGTGGCTTCCCTTTGTCAACTGTCACACTTGTGGATTCCTTTCCTACTACTTGTGATAGGCACAATAATCGTCTCCCAAAGACGTCCACATTTTAATCCCCAGACCCTGTGAATATGTTATGTTACATGGCAAGGAGGAATTAAGGCTGCAGATGGAATTAAGGAGGCTAATCAGCTGGTTTTGAAATGGGGAGATTATTCTAGATTCTCTGGTCGGGCCCAATGTAATCATAAGTGTGTTAATAAGTGAAAGAAGGAGACCAGAGTGTCAGAGTCAAGGTCATTCCTTGACTGGTTAGCTTGCAATTGGGGTAAAACCTCAGATACGATCACTTCTGGACAGTGCTGTATTAGTTTCCTATTGCTGCTTTAACAAATTACTGCAAATTTAGTGTCTTTAAGACAAGAAAAAAATTTTAATCTTATAGTTTTGGAGGTCGGACACTGGGCTAAAATCCTTTCTGGAGAAAAGTCCATTTCCTTGCCTTTTCCACCTTCCAAAGGCAAGCTAACCAGTTGGCTTGTCACGGTCCCATGGATGCTGGCAGAACACAGGAGACCAGTGACAAAGGATTATTTCTTACAGCAATGGCAGCAGCTAGAGTATCAGCATTTTGTATGGTTCACTGAGCCCAGATTCCCATGGGGCAGGGTGAGGAGGGCCCCGTGACACCTGCACACACAGTGGGGTGTATGACAGCAGAGGATCCCTGAGCTTGGGGAACTCAAATCTTTCCAATTGGGCAGTAAGCACGCCTGCTCTTTGCTCCCAAGGCAGGTACTACTGTATCTTCCAAAGCTGAAAAGTAGTAGTAAGAGTAATAAGCATGAGAACAGTGGTTTTAACTTACAAACTACTTTTCACATCCACCATCTAATTTAATCTTAACAACCCCGTAAAAAGGTAATACTCCCAAGAAATTGAGGCCCAGAAACACTGACACGCAGAAGACCACCGACACAGTGAGGGTGGGCCACCACTTCCTGTCGCCATTTTCCATTCTACTACTCTTGGCAAATCCACCTATTTGTGTAGCTCTTCACCCTTGGAAGGTATGAAGCTCAGAGTAAATAGTTTTTCAAGCTCTCACCCTGGTGACATGCACATGGTAGAGACTGAAAGGCAGTTGATAGAAAGAACATGGGTTATGGAATTAGGTGACTGGAGTTCAGATTCTGGCTGTGCTTCTTACTAGCTTCTCTGACCGCTACGAGCCTCAGTTTGCCCATCTGCAAAATGGGGTTCATAAATCTTTCACAGGGATGCTGAGAGACTTTCGCCTCATGTGTAATGTTCATGTTGTCCCTCTTGGAATTACTTGCACAACTTATGTCTTCCCTGTAAGACTGTGAGTTTTTGTTCTCAATCGAAGTATGACTTACAATATTACATTAGTTTCAAGTGTAGGACACAGTGATTTGATATTTTTATAGATTATACTCCATGTAAAGTTCTTATAAAATATTGGCTATATTCCCTGTGCTGTACAGTACATCCTTGTATCTTATCTATTTTATTCCTACAAGTGTGTACCCCTTAATCTCCCTCACTCATTTTGCCTCTCACCCACACCTCTCCCCTCTGGCAACCACCAGTCTGGTGTCTGTATCTGTAAGTCTGTTTCTGTTTTGTTAGATTTGTTCCTTTTTAAAACTGTGAGCTTCTCAAGGGCAGGGGCCATGACTTTGTGCCGTTCACCCCAGCAACTAATTCCACGCCTGACAGAAGGACACGCTGAGTAAACGCTGTCAACAGAAAGCCAATGTCTGGCCCCTCGTAGGTGCTTGACAGTCCTGCTCTCTTGCCACCCTCCCTTTGCAGGCCGCCCCTGTCTGGGTTGGCTTCCTGCACGATGGCTTGTGCTGGGCATGGCGTGGTTCCAACGGGAAGTTCAGGTCCTCCAGAGCAGTCACTTTCATTTCCTAAAACTGAAATTTCTGGAAACATGTGATGAAAGAGTGGAATGTGACTGCAGTCACTCCCTGGACAGCCTGCGGCAAGACAGGCTTGTCCTGCCCGCTTCCTGGCAGAGCTGGGGTTGGTCCAGTTGTGCAAGTTTCTGAGATTTCAAGCAGAACAAGTCTTCCTGTGTGTTCGCGATGCAGGGAAGCTTCCTCAGCAGAGCTGGCCCGCGGTCTTGGAAAGGAGAGCAGGGTCCTTCCCCTCCCAGAGCAGTCCCAGGTCTCTCCTCCGAAAGGAACAATACACTACTGTTGGGCCTGTGGGTGTGGCCTGGAGCCGTCCCTTGACAAAGAGACAAAACGTGTTCTCAAATGAGGTTTTCCTGGAGTGGGTTTCTCCCCTCCTCCTTCCTCTGTCCCCTCCCCTTTCCTGGACTCTATTCTCTGCTCCTGAGGGGGTCCCCCCCTCTTCCCTAATACTTTGCCTTCATTGTCCCAGTTGAACCTGCCTGAGGCCACACCCTCTGCTCCCAAATTGCACCTCCACCTGTGTCATCAAACCCTCATTTTCTGAGAGAAACTGAGCTCGTCTAGTTGGTAAGAGGGAAACAATATTCATCTTAAAGTTGAAAGTCCCATAATATTTACATTCCTTAGTGTATTTACCTTTTGTCAAAGGGGCTTATTCGTCCAAGTGAACGCTTTCTATGGCATCATTTTCATACAGAATTTCTGGCCGGTTAGTCCTTTCCAGGTCCCTCAAGGAATAATTCTTTCTTGATAATGCCTGCTTCTTTGAGAGTGACACAGGGGGAGGATCGGTGACTTTATATTTGGTTGACATTGGATAAGGTCTTTCCTCACCTGTTGGGTCTTCTGCCCTCACTGGACCAGAAAGATAGGTTTGGGATCTGATTATTTGAGTGGCAACAGTTATCTGGTAATTTTCCTGGCAGGGCAGTCAGCTTAAGATTAGAAACAAATGCTTTTTTAGGAAAGAGTGGGGGGAAAAAAATCTACCCAGATATCCACATCCATTCATATAGTTTAATTTTCTCTCGGAATTTTTATTATCTGCCAACACAGCTTTGAGTTCTGCAATTTCACGGGTCTAAGAGTTCCTCAGTCAACAGAGCTACAATCCGCTTTCTCTTCTCATTCACCCCATCACTGTGTACTTTTGTCACCTATTATTATTATTCATATGCTACATGTTTGTGCACAGATATGGACAGGCAGCTTCATTTCTCCAGTTGATTTTCCACAAAATAAATACAATTATTCTTTTAGCTCTACTGACAAACAACTCATAGCACTCCCAAAGGCCAGGCACTGCTTGTGCTTTGCAGAAGGCACTTTGCCTAATCGTCATAACAACCCTATTACGTTCATTTTACAGAGATGATAACTGGAGAGGATCACGCAGTTAGCAAGAGGGCCCACGACCTCTATCTGTAACCACAGCACACACTGCCTCCCTACTGTACTTTCATGGCAGACCTGTTTTAAAAACACTTTGAAATATTATTTCTCACAACAAGCAAGAGTCATAGTATCCTAACTTTCTAAAAGTCAATCTGGACTGTTGGACAGATGGACAGTTGAGGGAGGACCAGACCCCACTGTAGCCATGGCAGGTTCATGGTTGTCGAGGTGATATTCCTGCTGTCCCCCCAGATTCTGGGGGGTTGGGGGCAGTGACCCCTTGAATCAGGAAATAGAAAGGTGGCTGTGGGCAGAGCAAGTGACTGTGTGAGATTCCTTCCCCCAGGACGAATGTTCTCATTATTTTTCTCCTGATCCATCAACAATTGGATTAGACTGGCTGACCTACAGCAAACTAGAGCAGGAACTAAGTTCCCACAGTTTAAATGCCTCTTAAAAAATAATAGCTAACACTGAGCATGTACCAGCTTCTGGGCATTATACCCTGGCTAAGAGTTATCATTCCCTTTTAACAGATGTAAAAACTGAGTCTTGTGATCTGCTCAGTCATAACGCTAGCATGTGGAAGAGGTAAGGTTTGAACCCGAGTCTCTCTGATGACAAAGCTCTGGCCCTTTTGCTCCATTGTCCCCATAACGCTGTGGATGAGGGGTGGGACTCTGTTATGCTGAGCCCTGGAAACCAGTCGGGTTCGGCTTTGGATCTGTGCTCTGTGGTGCATGGGCCATGTTTGGCGGCTGAACTGATTCAGTCCAGAAGCTGATTTATGGCAGCGATTCATGTGAGTCCTTTAGAGCAGGAATAGCATATTTTTATGAACCTATATTTTAGTATGTATGCAGGAAATGAGGGAAAAGCTGTTATGAGCCAGGAAGGATAACGATCATGATCATGATAATACCAGCCAACAGTTATTGATCTCTTTGTATGCCAAGTTTCTGTTAAGCACATTATATGCATAAACTCACTTAAACAGTTGGGAAAGTCAACTGGTATTGAGAAGGTCCCATACAATCATCATTTAACTTCCTTCTCAAAATAGTAAATGCTATCATTTCAGACAAGGTTTGTTTTGCTTAAGTGTCTCATATGAGGCAATCACACTTGAATTGTGCAATGCATTTGGGCAACATTTGTATGAAGAAATCTTGCAACAAAATAGGGGCACGTACATACACGCTATAAAAAATCTAGCCTTTTCTATTATTTGAGGGTTCAGTCACATTCTCATTGAATAGTATTATTCTCATTGAGTAAAAGCATAGGCATTTGTCTATGGAGATCTAGTGAAACGCATGGTGCATGGGCTTTGAAATCAGACAGAGTGATGTTCCAATCCTACCTATGTCACTTGACAAGTCCTGAACCCTTCTGAGCCTCTTTAAATTTAAAATGCAGATAATACCTGCCTCATAGACTTGTTAAGGCATTAAACAAACATACATTAAACTTCGAGTGGAGATACTAACACAAGATCAGTCTTAGTATAAGCATCTACCTCCCACTCCTCCATCCCGCTTTAGAGTCTACCTGTCAAACTTGACAGTGTTCCCTGACTTCTCCTCCATTCTTCAAGCTCTATTCTGTGCCCCATTTTATGGTCCTTTATTTCCTGATTATCTTGGTTTATTCATTTATTTATTCAAAAGTTTTTATTGAACACATACTATATACAAGTCACTGGGTAAGCACTGAGAATAAAATAGTGAGCTAAACAATTCTTTTTATGGCCTCACAAGAGAGACAGGCACTAATCACACATGTGGGAGGATATAGTTACAAACTAAGCTAAATGTTATGAAGGAAAGGAACACATATCTAGGCTGAAGAGTAAGGGAAGTGAAGGTGAGTGGAGACCTGAAGGAGAAGTGAGAGTCTCTATGGCAGGTGGTGATGGTGCAGGTGGAGGTGGTGGTGATGGTGTTGGTGATACTGTAATGATGGAGGTGATGGTGCAGGTGGAGATGGTGGTGATGGTGCAGTGGGGATGCTGGTGCTAGTGGTGGAGATGATGTTGGTGGTGGAGGTGCTGGTGATGGGGGAGGGGATGGTAGTAGAGGATGGTATCCACAGCACAGGGAACAGCATATGCAAAGGATCTGTGGTGGGTGGAAACTTCGTGGGTCTGGAAACCTGAAAGTCTGATGTGGCTGATGTGGCAGCACACAGACGGTGAGGGTGAGAAGAGGCAGAGACCAGAAGTTGAAGCACAAGCCACATCACAGACCCTGCAGGAACTTGTAGCCTATGTTAAATACTTGGATCCTAATCTTAAGAACAATTTGGAAGCCACAGAAGAATATTAAACTTGAGGTGGGGTGAAATGATCAGATTTGCATTGTTAAAAGATCATTCTAGATCTCTACTGTCCAGTAATGGTAGCTACTAGCTACACATGGGTATTGAACACTTGAAATGTTGCTGGTCTTAGTTGGGATGTGCTGTGAATGTAAAATACACACTGGATTTCAATGACAGTGTAAAAAAGGAATGTAAAATACCTTGTTACTTTTTTCATAATCTTTACATAGTGGAATGGTAATATTTGGGGTTAAATAAAATGTAATTAAAATCAGTTTTACCTGTTTCTTGCTTACCTTTTAAAATGTAACTACTAGGACATTTAAAATTACATAAGCAGCTCGCATGATATTTTCATTAGAGGGGGCTGCTCTAGATGCAGCGTGAAGAAGGAGCTACGGAGAAGGCGAAGCAGGTGAGACCATCAGGAGGTTGTTTTCATAGTCCAGGCAAGAGGTGAAGGTAGCTCTAACTAGGTTGATGGAAGTGGAAGTAAAAGGAGTTGGATGGATTCGAGGTAAAATCATCAGAACTAAGTCTTTAGCAGATGCTTCTGGATAGATGGTCGTGCCACATGTTGAAATAAAAAACACTAAGAGAGGACCAGCCTTGGCAAGAAGTATCATGAGCTCAGACTTGGACATGCTGAATGGACATGCTCTGAGACATCCACGTGGACGCATGTCTCCAGAAGGCAGTTGCCCATCTAGGTCTGCAGCTCGGATGAGATGTCTGCATGGGAGACTTAAATTTGAGAGGTATTGGCATAGAGATGAACATAAATGAGACTCCTTAGGAAGAAAGCAGCCAGTGAGGACTGACCTAGGACCTAGACTTGGGAAACAGGGTAAGGGAGGACAAGTCTGAAAAGGAGCATCGAAAAGGAAGCCTAAGTATGTGGGGTCATGGAAGCCAAGGGAGAAGCAAAGAAGGAAGGAGTGTCAGCAAGGAGATTTGTTCTGACAGGTTAGACAACAGGAAGAATACAATGTATTTGGGAGTCAGCAGTATGGCGGTCATTGATGACCTTGCAAGTGCTGGTTGGAGTGATAGGTGTGGAAGCCAGGTTGGAGTAGACTAAAGACTGGGCAAGAGGTGAGGAAACAGAGACAGGAAGTATAAAGAGCTCTTTCCAGAAGTTACTCTATGAAGGAGGAGAGAGGGAGAAGCTTGAGGGAGATGAGAATTTGTTTCTGTTTGTTTATTTGAAATAAATATGGAAGAGACTTGAGGATGTGTAAACACTGGTAGGAATGATCTGGTTGAGATGGAGCAGTGGAAAATACAGGAGAGAGAAAGGATACTAAGCAGCACGTGGTTCCTGAGACGGCAGGGAGGGAGCGTCTCGATTGAACCAGGTGGGGCTGGCGGCCATTCTAGGAGGGAGCCCTCTCATACTGCAGCAGGAAGGGAGGGTGGGTGTGGGTAGGAGCTCAGCAGTGAGAAGTTGAGGGGATCTCTGTGGATGGCTTTAATTTCCTCTGTGAAATAAGAGGCAAAGTCATCCCCGAGAGCATGTGGGGAGGTAGAGACTGCCAGTGGCTGGAGGAGGGTGGAGGGTGAGGTGGGTTGGCTAGAAAAGTGTAAAAACAGTGCCTGGTCTCCTCTAAGTCCATAGGGAACTTTCAGGTTTAGGATTTTGTCACATATGAGGAATAGGAACATAAGGAAAAGAGAGTGGTGGCTCTAGAATTCCTATTTAGAAGTGGTGATCTGACTCAGGGGTGAGAGGGCTTGAAACTTTTTGTATACTATTTTCCATTACATGATAGTGAGAAAACACCAACTGTTCATACGGAAGGGCAGGGAAGGCTTCTGGAGATTGGGGGGAGGGGAAAGCCCTCTCCTTCAACTCCATGTTTGGTGACACCACTGGCAAGAGGGTTTGCGGGGGTGGTAAGGGTGTCTTGGAGATTCTGAAGTAAGAAAGGCTGCGTCATCCCAACTTCCCAAGACCTCCTGCTGGCACCCCCAGCGCCCCTGTGCAATGGGCATGCATATTCAGACCATCCGGTGGCCACACCCAGGCTGGTATTTTCCCTGTAAAAAAGGCGGAAGAACCCAGCGAACCAGAAATTTGGGGCCAAGTATGACTCTCCACAGAATGCTTAGAGGATGGGAACCCCGGGTTCTGCTTACCCTTCCACCTGTGAGCTCCAGCTTGCACCAGGCATTGGCCTGAATCTACACTAAATAAGGAAGAAAGACAAGGCAGGAGATGACCAATGGGTTGGGGGAAGAGGAGGGACCAGTGGACTCTGAGCAAGATGCAGGAGGCTGAGTTAGTCATTTTGAACTTGGACAAGTGTTGGTAATCCCCGGGTCCCGGGAGTGACCGAGGTAGTGCAGGGGAGGAGCTCGGGGGACGAGGGGGTATAGGAACCGAGAGGTGACAGGTGGGTCATCTTTGTGAACAGTGAAGCAGCTGGGCTTCTGGAAGATCTTAAGAAGAAGTCTGTGAGCAGATGCCAAAGTCTTCGACAAGTGAGAGGAAGGGAGCAGGAGGTCAGCAGACAGTGAGAGACAGAGGAGGGCATGAGGGCAAATGGCGTATGTGAGCTGGGAGCCTCAAAGGGACTGGTTTTCTTACAAAAGGTTGGGGAGATAAGCCAGTGACTCTCACATTTGATCAGGGAGTGGAGTTCCTGGATCTGATGATGCCTTACCCTACCCTACCCTAACCCTAACCCTAACCATGGATTTAATCCCATAGATTTAATCCCATCATATAAACCAACATTTAGTACAAATCATCTCTTAGTAACCTAAAAGGGCTGGAGCTGGCACATGGTAAATAATGTATACACAGTCAAATCTGTTCCAGTGATTGACAGCTCAAGGAAGCCATAGCTGAGGGAAGAGCAGAAGGACACTGGCGGGACACACAGGATCAGACCAGAAGATGAGGCCGTAACTGACTCAAGCCAGAGGAAACCGTGGCCATAGGCAGCAGAAGAGGAAGGAAGGACATGGCAAATTTTTTCTTTGGTGACTCAAATTTAATTTTGTCAATGTTGGCTTTTTTAAAAAAAAGTCCTCATTATTTTTTGTCTGTAGAAGAGATAATTCAGGAGTTTGCTTTGGCTTTATGATTTAATATCTAAATAACTAAATTTGCCAGGTTAAAAATCTTGTCCTTCCTTAAGCTTTTAGGTTTGACTAACTATTCGTAAATCTACTAAATATAAACATCAGTTTAAAAGGGACTTTGGCTTTTGTTTGGTCCCATTTACAAACTTAGCTAACTAAACTTTTAATTAATTTTAGTGGCATTTATAAATGTGATATATTTGATGTTCTCTTTAAGTGTCAATTGTTTGACTTAGTAAAACTTTCCTGAGTTCTTAAACAATTCTAATATAACTAATACACTTATAAATATGGTAAAATTTAAGCTCTCTTAAATGTTTCAATGTATGACAAATGTTTCAATCCGTGTTTCTACAATGAAAAATTTCAACTTAAAATCACAAATATAAATGAAGTATACATTTTAAGTTGGAATTACAAGCTTGACCTTGACTCTAATAGACCAAATTTTAAAAAAATGTGACAAGTCTTTAAAAACCAAATATTCATAGATTCCTTAGCACAAAATATTAATATAAATACTAATTATAAGTCTTCCAGAGATTGCATCCAGAAACTTTTTGGGTCAAGTATGACTGTCCATACAATGGCCAAGAAGACAGCAACCTCCAGGCTTTGAAAGTTACTTACACACACGTAGGAAACCATTACATCACCATACATAATTTGGGAATTCATTCATAGAGAGGTGGCCAATGATATGGCCTAGGAAGCTGGCAATATAATGCATGGTCTGTGACCGTGACTGGTACACACTGAACCCTAGTTATGCTTTGTAACAGGACTGAACCTAGAGAAGGCAGTGGTCACACAGCTCATGTCCCTGGGTCTGAGTCATTATCATGAGCTCATTTTTTTCCATCCACATGGAAGGCAGCAACTTCTACCCAGACTGCCACATCACATGGTTGGATTTAGCAGTTATTTGATTCTTAAGATATTTCAATATATTTCCCAAGGCACTCCAAAGAACTTAGAAATTGATAAAATTCTGCCTTCTTTTCATATTCTTCCTGACTGATGAGGCCATACAGATATTAAAATGATACCAGCTGCTCGCTCATGGTTTGTCTGACTCTGTGGTTGGAAAGAATACACTATATTTCTTCATTCTCGTCTTTAAACAAGGTCAGCTATTGTGCGGCAAGTGTAGGAAGTTGGGGCTAGAAGCCGCTGGTCAGACCTCTCTCCCTTGCAGTCCCACCTGTGTCTGCAATGTCCATACTCCATTCCTCCAGACCCAACTGATGTTCTGAAAAGGCATGTCAATCCACCACTCAACAAGTAATAGTTGGGACTTCCCTGGTGGTCTAGTGGTTAAGAGTCTGCCTTCCAATGCAGGAGACGCGGGTTTGATCCCTGGTCACGGAGCTAAGATCCCACATGCTGCGGGGCAACTAAGCCTGCGCACCACAACTAGAGCCCACGCGCTCTAGAGCTCCCGTGACGCAACTAGAGAGCCCTCATGCCGCAATGAAAGATCCCCCGTGCCACAACGAAGATCTGTGTGCCGCAACTAAGACCCGAATTGGCCAAATAAATAAATAAATAAATATTTTTTAAAAAGCAAGTAATAGTTGATTAGTGCCTACTGTGTTCTCAGGGCTGGGAATACTTCACTGCAAAAAGGAGAACAAAGTCCATGCCCTCATGAAATTTACATCCAGCCACATTCAGCAGCTGTGTGTGAATTTGAAATCTCCTTTTCTATCATCTACTACCAGTCTTGCAACAGATGAAAATTATTTGCATTGTCCCTGAGAGTTTTGTATATTTGGACCTAACCTATACAAACTTACCTCATGTATCATCTTCATGGTTTGGCCCTTTGCATCTGGGATAATGCATCAGAGAACTTGAAGAAAAGTCTCTTTCCCTCTCTTTTTTCATTTTCCCAAGTTTTAGATTCCTGAAATATTCACAGATTCTCTAAATTAAAAAAACAAAACAAAACAAGACTTTTATGGACTTTCTGTTCTGAATTAACTTAAGTTTGATGCTTCCAATCCTTGGAGTTAGGTACCAAGAAGTCTGAAATCAATGTAGAAGATCAGTCACTTGGGCTGACAGATGAAGCAGTCAATTTTACTGTAAGAGATTTTATTGGTCTTTGTTTCTTCTTTCTTTCTTTCTTCCTTTCTTTTTTTAAAAAATGAACATTTAGACCATTCTTACTAGGAATATCTTAATTTCTGGAATCATTGTAGTCTGATGAGTTTAGTCCTGGAATGGACTTTGTAAAATTTGGGTGCTGAATCGCTCTGATTACACATGGAGTGGTATTGGCAAGGCAGAAAGCTGAAAATGAGCATTCCAGAAGGGATAAAGCCACCCAAATATGATATTAGAAGATTTTATGATTTTATATTTCTAGGTAGTTTGGACCTCCTGAGTTACTTAAGAAACAATTTTCTTTCCATCAAGAAATATCTTAGCCAGGTCTCTTTTGGTTGCAAGTGAGAGAAATTAATGTAAACTAATTAAAGTACAAGGAGACATTTTATAAGCAAGGCAGGATGACCTGCTAGAGAAATTAGGTGTTTTCTCCTTCTTTCTCTAAAAGGCGAGCAAAAGGTTAGCTCGTCTATTTTGGAGGCCTGATATATCCATCCTTTGCTCTTGGAGAGAAGAGGATGTTTTAAAGTCGGTTTTATTGAGATAATTTATATATAATAAAATTTATCAATATAAAAAGTAGTTTGATGAGCTTGACAAAGACATACAGTCATGTAATCACCATCACAATCATGATACAGAACATTTCTATCACCCCCAAAAGTCCCCATATGCCTCTATGCAATCAATCCCCTCTCCCACCCGGCTCCCTGATACCTCTGCTTTCTGTCATAGTTTTGCTTTGTGTAGAATTTAAATCTAAATGAATTGTGTGGAATTCACTTAAATGAATTCTATAGTATGTATTTGTTTGTGTCTGACTTCTTTCACTTCATGTAATTCTTTTCAGATCATCCATATTCTTGCATATTTCAGCAGCTCTGCCTTTTTATTGTTGAGTGGTATTCTATTGTATACATATACAACGATTTCTTTATCTGTTCATGAGATGATAGATATTTGGGTCATTTCTAGCTCTGAATAAAGTACATGCTTTTGTTGGACTTATTTTTTCATTTCTCGTGGGTAATTACCTAGGATTGAGATTGTTGCATCATTAAGTGCATATTTAATTTGATAAGAAACTGTCAAACTTTCCCAAAGTGGGTGTATCGTTTTGCATTGCCAGCAGCAATGTATGAGAGTTTCAGTTGTTCTACATCCTAACCGACACTCGGTATTGTCAGTCTTTCATTTTAGCCTTTCTAGTGGGCATGTAGTGGTATCTCAATGTGTCCCCCCTGCCCGAGTTTTATTGAGATATGATTGACATGTAGTATTGTATTAGTTTAAGATGTATAACATAATGATTTGATATATGTATATATAGTGTGAAATAATTATCACAATAAGTTTAGTTAAAATCCATCATTTCACATAGTTACTATTTTTTCTTATGATGAGAAATTTTAAGATCTACTCTTAGCAAGTTTCAAAGGTATAATAACAGTATTACTAAAACAGTAGTACTAACTATAGTCACCATGCTGTACATTACATTCCCAGAATTATATATCTTATAACTGGAAATTTGTACCTTTTGACCACATATAAAGAGGTCAATTTCACTCGGAAAGGTTTTGTCAATCTTTCAAGTTTCCAAAATATTTAGAACTCAGAAATACTGCTCTTCATATGAGATCACAAGTAACAGAAGACACTCTTACACTCAGGCCCACAGTGAAAAAACTAATAGTAAAACAAGTTGAAGTAATTAAACAATAAGATTTGAAAATCAGTTATTGAATGTAGAACTGGAAGACTGTACTTCAGGAAAATGGAAAATGGGATGGCTGCGATCCCATGATCAGACCAGGCCCAATAGAAACTGTAATAACAACAGAGCTTAGCTATGAGAATTTTCCACAATGATAGAACTTTAAAAACATGCTTTTATATTAACTAAAGATATTCACAGTTGAAACTGCCAAAGCTTGCTTAATACCATATCTCCCTTCTCAATATTTAAAATCCACAGGATACTTGGATCTCAGTGAACATTTGATGGTTGGAGAAGAACTGAAACAGTCAGTTCAAAGGTTCTCCCTACATACTTTGATTTTAAGACAAAAAAATCTATAAACTCTGGACAATGTTGCTTTCTCTAGAAAAACCTGACTAACATTGATCTTTGTCAGTGTACACTTGGTTCTTTACTTAACTCTTATCAGTGGCCAGAAAAAGGTAACATACTTGAATTTATCCAGTGTCAAAATATACAATCTAACACTCACTGTTTCCCAGACACTAGGCCTATTAGATGTTAGCCATATAGTCTTTTATTTTGTCACATCTTAAAGAACTTTACATTTTCAGGTACATGTCGAAGATGCTCCCAGGTACTTCCTTTCCTTGGAAAGTAAGCAAGAAAATAAAACTTTCTCTAAGGAGCAACTTGATTCTTTTCAAAAACTGAAGACTTTGGAAGTTGGTGGCAACAGCTTCATTTGCTCCTGTGACTTCCTGTCTTTCACGCAGGGGCAGCAGGCCCTGGCCCAGGTCCTGATCGGACTGGCCAGAAGACTACCTGTGTGACTCTCCATCCCCCGTGCGGGGCCAGCGGGTTCGGGACACCCGGCTCTCACCTTCTGAATGCCACAGGGCAGCCGTGGTGTCTGCCATGTGCTGTGCCCTTTTCCTGTTGCTCCTGCTTGCGGGGATTCTGTGCCACCGTTTCCACGGACTGTGGTACGTGAAGATGATGTGGACCTGGCTCCAGGCCAAGAGGAAGCCCAGGAAGGCTCCCCGCAGGGACATCTGCTATGACGCCTTTGTGTCCTACAGTGAACGGGATTCCTACTGGGTGGAGAACCTCATGGTCCAGGAGCTGGAGCACTTCAACCCTCCCTTTAAGTTGTGTCTTCACAAGCGGGACTTCATTCCTGGCAAGTGGATTATTGACAATATCATTGACTCCATTGAAAAGAGCCACAAAACCATCTTCGTGCTTTCTGAGAACTTTGTGAAGAGTGAGTGGTGCAAGTACGAGCTGGACTTCTCCCATTTTCGTCTCTTTGATGAGAACGATGCTGCTGCCATTCTCATTCTGCTGGAGCCCATTGAGAAAAAGGCCATCCCCAGCAGGAAGGGTTTCAGTTGAAGAACAATTCTAGTTTTTAAAATAAAAATATCTATAAAATGAAATATTCTCAGGTTTCAAAACTCAGCTCTATGTTGATTCAGAGTTTTACTATTATCATTTTGCATAGGCACTATTAAATAGTATTCTTCAAAAGTTACAGATGTTATTGAAATCTCTTCAAAGTAGAAAAATTTTGAAGAATGAGCATTTGCATACAACGATCTGTGTATTAGTGCAAGGATTAGAGCTGATTTTCATTAAGTGATTTTTGATGGATATATTTATTATTTTCTCTATTACAAAATATTTTATGTGAACAAGATAGACTGTATTTTTTGATAACTTCATTTTAGAATTTCAGTCAGATTCTCAAAAATATAGATACCATGAGAATTACTTTTTACCGAATTATCTTTTCATATTGTGTTCATTTTCTAACTTTTTAAAAAAAGAATAAGTTTTGTAGGCAGTTAGAGGAGGTCTTATACTGAAAAGAAACTAAGGCGTTTTGGAGTCTAACCTGGGATTTGCCACATGGCTCTGAGCCATGTGACTTGAGGCAAGTTCTTTAATCACTTGAACTGAAGGCGTAATAATATCAGAACTATTTATTTCACCTGTTATTATGAGACTCAGGTGAAAAGATTTATGTGAAATTGCTTCGAAAACGTGAAGAACTGAACACGTATAAGGATCTGCCTGAGTAGAAGGTGCTAATAGCTTTGCTGAGAGTGTAGAGAAAAATTCACTGCACGTAGATGACACTGGTAGTAAGTTGTGGGTAAATACATAATTTCTACTTAACTTTGTCAGAATATTCTAATCAACTTTGGGATTACAAAGCAATAACATCAGTCAATCTAGGCAGCTCAACTAGAAAAGATATATAGAGAAAGAACAGAGGTTTTCAGTTTCTGGGCAAAAAATTGGAAAGAAGTTTTCTGAAGAACACACTTGAGAAATCATGAGGAAGAGAGGGGGAGATTTTGAAGTAATAAGAAGAAAGTGTTTCAGACAGCTGGAGAGCCTGAATGGTCAGGGATGCAGAGAAATGTCCCCACGGTAATCAGTAAACTGTATAGGAAAACAGACTCCACCCCCTCAAGTTCACATTCATGCCTATAGATTGAGTTTGCCTGAGGCTGGAGCCTTTGATGAGGACTAGGCATGTGGAATAGGGTAACACAAAGAACCCTGGGTTTAGGGTAAAATTCTGGTTTCAAATCTCAATTCGGCCACTTAGAATTTGCATGGCATTTCCTCCTGTGTCAAAGAGGAACTAGAATGCTTCTTCAGCCTCCAATCTCAATTTGGGAAGGTCAAATGTAATTAAGAAAATAAAATGTAGTTAATGAATATTAAGGCAGCTTAATTTTGAAAAGGTATCTAGTTTCCCTTACAAACATGTCTCACTAGTCTCTGTGGCAATGAAGAAAGCCAATCTAAGACTGTTCATTTTGGGAATTACCCACTTTGAGAAACAGGGATGGAAATGCGCAAGGGAAGGACTTAGGTTCAAAATCTTAGACATAAAGGGGAGCCCACATCTTTTCATGGTAAGAGCAGGGATGGGAGGTGGGTGCTAGGGAAAGTCAGCGCACCGCCAGGGGTCCGCCACAAGATTGAAATTTTTTAAAAATCTGGGCTGTCCTTATCTGCTCTTCAGGCAAAATCTTGCTGCGTTGGTTTGGATAGTGATTGGTGTTATTTTAATGCAGGAGAGCATAGACTTGCGGGTGGAAGTGGACCCTGGAGATACAGTGACCGGGAAATTGTGTTCAAAAGGTCGTGGTGGGGGTGGGAGGTGGATGAAAGGCATGATTCGAGTGCCTGAATTTGGGCGTCCAAGGACGCAGAAGAATGGAGAAGGCGTGTTTCAGGGCAATAAGATGCTTTGGGTGCCCGAGGCTTCAAGAAAATACTGGTTGGGTAATAAGCCTTCTCATTGGTTTCGAAATCTACCTCTGTGCTAGGGGACTCCCACGCGGAGGCCTTAAGCATCTCCCCACACCCTGGCCCCAGCGCCTGCCTCCGACCCAGGCCGGGCACCAGGCGGCGGTGGGGAAGCACCTGGGTCACGGTTACCCGACGGAGCCCGCGGAAAGGGAGGCGGCGGCGGGCCCCGGGCCCCAGGCCACAGGTGCCAGGCGCGCTCCGCTGTACGGGTAGTCCCCGCACCCTGGAGGAGGGGGCGCCGGCCACACGCAGCGTCCCCGTGCACCCTTCCGGGGCGCGGGCAGGTCCCGGCCGGAGGCGGCAGAAGGCGCGGCCTGGCGGCGGCTGCGCACTCTCCGGGTACATCGGGCCGAAAATACGCTCGGCGGGCTTCCTCGTTCCGCAGCCCTCCCCGGACCGGGCGGGCAGTGTCCCAGGGTGGCCGAAGCGCGGACGCGGGCGCCGGGCATCCCCGCTTCCCAGTCGGCGGCACCCGGGACCCCAGTCGTGCGGCTCGGGCCCGGGGAAGGGGGGGAGTCCCCGACCCCGAGGCCGTCGACGCTCCCGCAGCCCCGTTTGCGAGGCTCCGCACGAGAATGTGCACACCCGCCCCGCCGAGGTGAGAGAAGCGGGGGCCTCACGGAAAGGGACGGGGGTGCGGTCGAGGTTCGCCTAGCCCTTGGCGTCACGGTGCCCGCGGGCCGTAGCGGGGCCATCCAGCCTCCGAGGGGGCGCCGCGGGGAGCTTCCGCGGGCTCCGCGCTACGGGCGGCCGCGTTCTGGGAGGCGGGGTAGCCGGTGGCTCCGGTTCCCGAAGGGCCGCCCTCTCGCCAGCGGCTCAGTGCGCCCCGGTCGCCCCCGCCCCCTTCACTCGGAGCGGCGGTGACGAGGGTCAGGTAGAGGCTTTCAAGGTTGCATAGGTGCGTCCTGCTGGCGGTGCGTCTGCGGCTCACTGCTTACCGCTGGGACCCAACTTGCAAAGGTGGGATTTCGGCCACCAGGGCTCAGAAGTGGGACAGGGTCAGGACTCGGATCTGCCTAGGACTCTCGCTCCCCAACCCCGAGCCTGGCCTCTGCTCCGGGGTGGGCTTCACGCCATTAAAACTTCGTCAACGTCTATAAATGACAACTTGTGTTTGGAACTTGGATGTCAGCCAGGATAGTGTTTTTCCTTTTCGGGGGGGGAAAAAAAAAAAAAAAAAAGGGCTGGGAGAGAGAGAGAGAAAAATTGTTCCGGGTGTAAACAATTCAGCCGGGTGAGATGCTTGTAATCTTGCAGAAGGTCTTATCTGCACTGTTACTAACTCAGATCTTTACCAAAAAGCAACTGGGAGATAGGATGGCTGACTTGAAAGTAGACACCAAAAACAAAGAAAAGAAAAGAAAAAGGCAAATATCCTGACCTGATTATTTGAAAATGACTTATTCACCAATATTTTAAGTTTCTTCTTCTTCCTGTTCTAAGCAGAGAAGCTTTATGTCTTCTTTAAACTTTTTATAATGTATCAATTTTATGAAAATTGCCTTAAGTTGACAACATGTTTTGGAAGTTTCTAAGCCATCAGTTATTTTTTTTCATTGCTTTACTTAAGAATTTGACTTGGTTGGTTAAATATCTTGTTTTGATTTCAGTGATTGAGCATAATTTATTGTATGTGGCACCTTGGGTGTGACCTCATAAAGATATTTTAGTAAATCTAAGTTGTATTTACTCCTCCCAAATAGGTTTGCTTGTCAAAAAAAATTTTTTTTTATCTCCACAATGTCATTTAAAATTTACATTACTTTTTCCTCATGCAGGAAACCCATGTCTGAGTTTCTGAGTGCTATCTTTCTTATCTATTGTTACACTAAAAAAATCCAATTGTTGCTTCTTGTTGCCTACTCTTACCTGGTTTATTTTCCATGTGTTGAAGAACATATGTTTTTGGGTACTTCTTTCAATGAAGGTCTACAAATGTCTGAAAATGTCTTGTCCTTACTCTTGGATGATTATTTAAATGGGTATAGGTGCCTAGACTAACAGGTATGTTTTCTCAGCCCTTTGAGGCTATTATTCCATTGTTTTGGGGCTAGATGAGGAATTTCTATTCTTTGGGATTCAATATGCATTTATAATTTGTAAATTTATGTTTTTCTTCAGTTCTGAAAAATTCTTAATTATTATATCTTTTAATATTTGGATCCACACCAGCGTATGTGGCAGGCCTGGGTTTTGATTTCTTATGGGAGATTTCTAGGAGGCTAGCTTCTAGCCAGGTGGAGACCCTGGGTCAGAGGGCAGAGATTTTTGAGGCCCCTGTTCACATATGGCGTAGCCTTTTCCCTGCGCTTGGCTTTATGGAGAGCCCACTTTCACTTCTCTACCATGCGCTGGGCCCTGAGTCCTTCTCCAGTCTGGCTTCACCCAGGCATCTCAGCCCTTGCCCTAAAGTGGGCGTCTGGTCCTGGTTTCACTCTGGGCCACAGGGCTTCAACTTCCTCTCAGCTAAGTCGCCTCTAACACCAGGCTTACTCCTCAGACTTCCATCCTATCCCGAGTCTTGGACTAATAATTCCTCACCACTCTGGCAACTTTCTGAATTCTTTAAGAGGATGATTTTTATACTGTGTGCAGATCCACAACTTTTATTAGATCTGACTCCACTCCGTCTAACTTGAGCCATCAGCCTTCCCTTTCTCAGTGTCTTACATTGAGGAGTTCTCTGCCCCCTCCTGTAATGTATTGGGGAAATGGGAGGAGAGACAAGTAATTCTGACCTAAAGTGTCAAGTTGTTAACTGTAGTTTTAGCATCATCAATAATTATTATTTGTTGAAAACTGACCATGTAATAGGTATCATATAATATGTATATGAAATAGCCCAAGATCTCTGCTCTTATAAATTTTACCTTTTAAAGAGAAAAAGCCAGGAAAAATGAACGTATTTGACCTTAAATCTTAGCCAAAAATTGGTATAGATTTCTTAAGATTTGTGCAATATGTTACAAAGTGGAAAAAATCAAGTAAATTTTGGTTCTCCAGTACAATTTTACTAAGAGGATTTTTTTTTCAACAACCGATTAAGCAGAAAGACAATGGGATAGACATAGTACCAAATAGTAATAGCCATTTCATCTTAACCATGTCAGTTTTAGAGGTGGGGACAATGCTAGATCTACAGCCTCTATGGGTTAGTTTCTGTTGTCTGCTGTTTCTGCTTTTCTCATGCTTATCACCTTGCTTTCGTTAGTGCCCAGTTGTTTTTCATTTTTTACTGGACATTCTATTTGAAAAATTGTTTGTAGAAAGAAATCTAAGGGCTAGGATGATGTTTTCTTCTTCTGGAGAAAATTTTCCTTTGCTTCTGTAGGTACCCATGAGCACTAGCGTTCCAGAAATAATCTTAATCCATATTCAGAGATCGAGGCTGCCTGAGCCATCCAGATAAATCAAAGCTGTGATGCAACCTGTGTGAGGACTTATCTTCCTCTAGTTCAGCCTTATCTATCCCATCCATGACTGCCCCAGACCTTAACATTTAACTCCCTGCTTTCTAAGGCTGTCAAAAGTGCTCTGCAGCCTGTCAGACTGTGCTTACTATGTTCAATGCAATAAGAGACAAAACTGAAAATTTTGGCAGAGAATTTGAAACTATAAAAATGACATAGCAGGGGCTTCCCTGGTGGCACAGTGGTTGAGAATCTGCCTGCCAATGCAGGGGACACGGGTTCGAGCCCTGGTCTGGGAAGATCCTACATGCAGCGGAGCAACTGGGCCCGTGAGCCACAACTACTGAGCCTGTGCGTCCGGAGCCTGTGCTCCACAACAAGAGAGGCCGCGATAGTGAGAGGCCCGCACATCGCAATGAAGAGTGGCCCCCGCTCGCCGTAACTAGAGAAAGCCCTCGCACAGAAACGAAGACCCAACACAGCTAAAAAAATAAATAAATAAATAAATTTATAAACCTATAGCTTTGACTTTAAAAAAAAAAAATGACATAGCAGAAATGGAAAGGAACCAAATAGAAATTATATAGATGAAAACTGTAATAATCAAAAAATTTAAAAACAGTGGATGGATTTAACAGTAAATTAAACATAGCTGAGGAAAGGAAAATAAGCTAGAAAATAGATCAGAAGAAAATACCTAGATTGAAACTTGAAGAGACAAAAGTATGGAAAGAACAGAAAAGAAAGAGACATGGACAATACAGCTAAACTAGTGTTTAGATGAAAATTCATGACCTGAAATGGATATATTAGAAATGAAGAATGGCTGAAAATTAATGAGGAAGCATCTATCTCAGGAAATTAGAGCGAGAACAGTAAAATAAATCTAGAGAAAGCAGAAGGAAGTAAATAGTAATATGAGTAGAAATTAATGAAATAGAAAATAAATAGAGGCTCTATAGAGTGAGAAGTTGGTTATTCAAAAATGCTGATAGGACTTCCCTGGTGGTGCAGTGGTTGAGAATCTGGCTGCCAATGCAGGGGACATGCGTTTGATCCCTGGTCCGGGAAGATCCCTCCCACATGCCATGGAGCAACTAAGCCTGTGCGCCGCAACTACTGAAGCCCGTGTGCCGCAACTACTGCAGCCCGTTCGCCACAGCTACTGAAGCCCGCATGCCTAGAGCCCATGCTCCACAACAAGAGAAGCCACCGCAATGAGAAGCCCGTGCACCACAACGAAGAGTAGCCCCTGCTCGCTGCAACTAGAGAAAGCTCGCACATAGCAACAAGGACCCAATACAGCCAAAAATAAATGGATAAAATAAATAAATTTTTAAAAATGCTAATAAAAACGATAAACCTCTGGCAAGACAATTGAGAAAGAAAGCAGGCACAAATATCATCTAAGGAATAGAATAGAGGTCCTGCAGACATTAAAACAATAAGAGGGTGTAAGCAACTATGTCAGTAAATTTGAAAATTTGGAAGAAAATGATAAATTCTTTGAAAAACACAACTGACAAAAGAATAAAAAGAAAATCTGAATCATTCCGTAGCTGTTAAATTAATGTATTTAACAAAAACAAACAACAACAAAAACTGTATGAGGACATTAGGAGAAAGAAATTTGTAGGGCAATTTTACTTCTGAGTATAGATTCAAAAATTCTAAACAAAATATTATAAAGAAAATCCACCAATATATAAAAAGGATAATACATCCAGACAAATGTGGGTTTATTCTAAAAATGCAAGGTTGCTTTTTTTTTTTTTTTTTTTTTTTTTTTTTTTTTTAATTAATTAATTTATTTTTGGCTGTGTTGGGTCTTTATTGCTGCGTGCAGGCTTTCTTTAGTTGCAGCAAGCGGGGGCTACTCTTCGTTGCAGTGGCTTCTCTTGTTGCAGAGCACAGGCTCCAGGCGCACGGGCCTCAGTAGTTGTGGCACGTGGGCTCAGCAGTTGTGGCTCGCGGGCTCTAGAGCGCAGGCTCAGCAGTTGTGGTGCACGGGCTTAGTTGCTCCGCGGCACGTGGGATCTTCCCGGACCAGGGCTCGAACCTGTGTCTCCTGCATTGGCAGGTGGATTCTTAACCACTGCGCCACCAGGGAAGTCCCGCAAGGTTGCTTTAACACAGACATTTATCCATGTAGTCACCAATATTTATTAACAAAGTGAAGGAGGAAATGTTCTTATCTCAATCGTTACAGGAAGAAAAAAAATTTTTGATAAAATTCAGCATTCACTAATCAAGACAATGAAGTAAAGGTATAAGGATTGGAAAAAGTAAATAAAACCATCATTATACCTGGATGATATGATTGTGTATGTAGAAAATTAAAAGGAATCTACAAACTGAAATTGCTGAATTAGTTTTGCAAGGTTGCTCAATGCATGGTAAATATGTAAAACTTAATTGAATTTCTCTCTCTGTATATATAGGTATATGCCACATATAAGTAAGTAATACTATTTTCAAAACTTCAAAAGCATCAGATGCCTAGAAATAAATCTCACAAAATATGCTCAAGACCTCTGTGTAGAAAATCATAAGACATTATTGTGATAATGAAGACCCAAATAAATGGAAAGATATATCATGCTCATGGATTGAAAGATTCAATATTGTAGTGATGTCAATAATTCCAAAATATCTATAGATTCATGGCATTGCCAATTAAAATCAATGGGTTTGGGCTTCCCTGGTTGCTCAGTGGTTAAGAATCCGCCTGCCAATGCAGGGAACACGGATTCAAAACCTGGTCCGGGAAGATCCCACATGCCACGGAGCAACTAAGCCCGTGAGCCACAATTACTGAGCCCGAGTGCCACAACTACTGAAGCCTGCACGCCTAGAGCCCGTGCTCCGCAACAAGAGAAGCCACTGCAATGAGAAGCCTGCACACTGCAGTGAAACGTAGCCCCCGCTCACCACAACTAGAGAAAGCCCACGTGCAGCAACGAAGACCCAACGCAGCCAAAAATAAAATAAATAAATTTATTTTAAAAAAATCAGTGGGTTTTGTTTTTGAAACTGATAAGCTGATTCTGTAATTTATAAGAATATGCAAAACACCAAGACTAAATAAGACTCACTTAAAGAAGAACAGGGAGGAAGGCCTTGCTCTCCTGGATATGAAGATATGTCATATATTTAATATAGTGTGTTACCGGTACAAGGATAGACAAATAGACATTGGATCAGATTAGAGAGCCCTGAAACAGACTGACCCTTAGATGGACACTTGAGTATTGGCAAAGGTAATACTGTTGATTGTTTCCCCAAAATGATCTTTTGAAAAATGTGCTGAGTCAAACACTGCTTGCTGCACTTGGTTCACTGCAGATGAGAAGGTTCTGATGGTCTGATTGTCCCTCCACCCCACAAACCACCTTGCTCTGCCTGGGGTTCTCAGCACCGCTTCCACCTACTAGTGCCAAGTGCAAGACAGGTTGACAAGCATGGGACCTTTTTCTTTTGGTTAAAGAGCATGCTCCTCCTGGAGCTGTATTCAGTGAAAGTTGTTCAAGGAGAGCTGTGGTTTGGCACTGTGAGATCTCTAACTCACGGGGGCATCAGGACAGGCAAGGGGCATGCTGCAATATAAGATCTGAAGTATACAAATAGGAGGTTGTAAATCCATATGGTTAAGCCTAGCCCTTTTCTTAAACTGCTTGCTTTTTCATCCTCCATCATTCATTTACTTTCATCTTTCAACCCACGTTTGGTCCTGCTCCATATTCCTAGATGGTACTGTGCCTTTAAGTCATTGCTCAGTGGTGGTCTGTTGCTGGATGTGTCAGGGAATTCATTTTTTATCCTTATTCATACATTCCATTTCCCTGTCAGTTATTTCTTGGTGTGTGTGTGTGTGTACGCGCGTGCTACATCTTACAAAATGTTTCTCAAGAACTGGAATTAAGCTATGCTGTCAAACACAATCACTCATTTGAACCTCTTTTCTTTGTAGGTGAGATCACTGGACAATGCCACCTGCATTGTGGATAGTGTGGGTCTTGGGGTCTGTAATCAGCCTCCCCAAGGAAGGAGCCTCTGATCAGGCTTCTTCTCTGTCTTGTGACCCCACTGGTGTCTGCGATGGCCGCTCCAGATCTTTCAACTCCATCCCCTCAGGGCTCACGGCAGCTGTGAAAAGCCTTGACCTGTCCAGCAATGAGATCACCTATGTCAGCAACAGTGACCTGCGGAGGTGTGTGGACCTCAGGACTCTGAGGCTGGGGGCCAATGAAATTCACACAGTGGAGGAAGATTCTTTTTTTTCCCTGAGGAGTCTTGAATATTTGGACTTATCCTATAATCGTTTATCTAACTTCTCATCCTCCTGGTTCAGATCCCTTTCTGCCTTGAAATTCTTAAACTTACTGGGAAATTTATACAAAACACTTGGGGAAAGATCTCTTTTTTCTCATCTTCCAAATCTGCGAATCCTGAAAGTAGGAAATAGTAACAGCTTCACTGAGATTCAGGAAAAGGATTTCGCTGGGCTAACTCTTCTTGAGAAACTTGAGATTAATGCTCCAAATCTGCAGACGTATGCGCCAAAGAGTTTAAAGTCAATCCAGAACATCAGCCATCTGATTCTTCATCTGAAGCAGCCTATTTTACTGCTGGAGATTTTTGTAGATATTTTAAGTTCCTTAGAATGTTTAGAACTGAGAGATACTAATTTGAACACTTTTCATTTTTCAGAAGTATCCATCAATGAAACGAATACATCAATTAAAAAGTTTGCGTTTAGAAATGTGCAAATCACTGACGAAAGTTTTATTGAAGTTGTGAAACTGTTTAATTCTGTTTCTGGAGTCTTAGAAGTAGAGTTTGATGACTGTACCCATGATGGAGTTGGTGATTTTAGGACATTGACTCTGGACACAATTAAATACCTAGGTGACGTGGAGACATTAACAATACGGAAGTTGCATATTCCACAGTTTTTCTTATATCATGATCTGAGTAATATATATTCACTCACAGGAAAAGTTAAAAGAATCACAATAGAAAACAGTAAGGTTTTTCTGGTTCCTTGTTTACTTTCACAACATTTAAAATCATTAGAATATTTGGATCTCAGTGAAAACTTAATGTCTGAAGAAACCTTGAAAAACTCAGCCTGTGAGCATGCTTGGCCCTTCCTAAAAACCTTAGTTTTAAGGCAGAATCGTTTGGAATCATTAGAAAAAACTGGAGAAATTTTGCTTACTCTGCAAAACCTGACTAACCTTGATATCAGTAAGAATAATTTTCATTCAATGCCTGAAACTTGTCAGTGGCCAGGAAAAATGAAATATTTGAACTTATCCAGCACAAGAATACAAAGTTTAACCCGTTGCATTCCCCAGACACTGGAAATTTTAGATATTAGCAATAACAATCTCGATTCATTTTCTTTGATTTTGCCAGAACTCAAAGAACTTCATATTTCCAGAAATAAGTTGAAGACTCTACCAGATGCCTCCTTCTTACCTGTGTTATTAGTTATGAGAATCAGCAGAAATATAATAAATACTTTCTCTAAGGAGCAACTTGATTCTTTTCAAAAACTGAAGACTTTGGAAGCTGGTGGCAACAGCTTCATTTGCTCCTGTGACTTCCTGTCTTTCACGCAGGGGCAGCAGGACCTGGCCCAGGTCCTGATCGACTGGCCAGAAGACTACCTGTGTGACTCTCCATCCCCCGTGCGGGGCCAGCGCGTTCAGGACACCCGGCTCTCACCTTCTGAATGCCACAGGGCAGCCGTGGTGTCTGCTGTGTGCTGTGCCCTTTTCCTGTTGCTCCTGCTCATGGGGATTCTGTGCCACCGTTTCCACGGACTGTGGTACATGAAGATGATGTGGGCCTGGCTCCAGGCCAAGAGGAAGCCCAGGAAGGCTCCCCGCAGGGACATCTGCTATGATGCCTTTGTGTCCTACAGTGAACGGGATTCCTACTGGGTGGAGAACCTCATGGTCCAGGAGCTGGAGCACTTCAACCCTCCCTTTAAGTTGTGTCTTCACAAGCGGGACTTCATTCCTGGCAAGTGGATTATTGACAATATCATTGACTCCATTGAAAAGAGCCACAAAACCATCTTCGTGCTTTCTGAGAACTTTGTGAAGAGTGAGTGGTGCAAGTACGAGCTGGACTTCTCCCATTTTCGTCTCTTTGATGAGAACGACGATGCTGCCATTCTCATTCTGCTGGAGCCCATTGAGAAAAAGGCCATCCCCCAGCGTTTCTGTAAGCTGCGGAAGATTATGAACACCAAGACCTACTTGGAGTGGCCCGCTGATGAGATGCAGCAGGAAGGGTTTTGGTTAAATTTGAGAGCTGCGATAAAGTCCTAGGATCCTTCATTAAGGGTCATTCTTGGTCTGGTGGTGGTCTTTCTATCACTAGTTATAACTAAGTCCATTCTGACCCAATTATATGTAAACTATATGAATGAGGACTTGCTTATTAAAACAACTAAAACTGTTCAAAAACTGCTACCAGATTGGAAAAACATGGTTCTGGGCTTTATCCTATGAGATAATCATGATCTCACTGCATTATTGATATCTGAATTATCTGTACCAATTGGCTTAGTTCATTAGGAAACAGCAGAAATGAGCAGAAGATTTCAAGTGACTGTGTCCATCAGCTTTCTGCCAGGAGACTCATCCATGTCTGTAGAGGTCGTTCTCCATCCCCCCAGCTGTCCCTTCTGTGCCTGACTGCTCTCAAGAGCAGCAAGGCAAAATGTTATTGCTGTTCTTAAAAAAGAAGTGCTGTGTGTCCCCATTAAGCTTCACAGGATACAAAAAAACCTAGAGGGTATATTTTCATATGAACTGGATCTGTCTTTCTCGGTATTTGATAAGTTTCTCCAGCCATAGTTACTTGAGAGAGGGTATATAACCCAAGATGCAGTAAATTATGTATTTCTATGAAAATGAAACTAATGAAATAAATACTCAGTTTTGAAGAATTTGAAAGAAGCCCCCTATATCCCTGACTCAGATCTTCAGCCTTTAACTATGTGTGAAGTTCTAAGTAGTGTCTGGTTACTCTGCTTTCAGCCTCATCTTCTAGTCCACTTCCCCTGCATCATGTTGATTTTTCCTTCTTCGAAAAGTCTTGTGTCTGTTTTTTTCTCTTTTCTGAAACATTATAAAAGTACGTATGAGCTAAATAGATTTTTAAGCAAGTATAGACATAGAGGTTCTTCACAATGACTCAGAAATATTTGTTACACAATAATTTAAAAGATAGATACTACTTCCATATGTTAATTTTTAGAATCTAGATAATAAGACATTAAGTGAATGCATTAAATTTAAAAGTGAGGAGCTATTTATGGACTTCATGCAACTCACTTCTTAAGCTGGGAACCACATGTGAAAGGAAGTGACCTTGCTCAGTCCTCAGCCAGAACTGGGTCTGTGTGGTTAGTTGGGGTCTGGAATCAGAAGGACCTGGGTTAGTACTCATGTATCTTTGGGCAACTCAATCTGACCCCAAATGTTTTCCTGTCCTTAAGATAGGGATAATAGTAAATACATCTTAGGGTCTGATGTAGATGTCAATGTGCAGTAATATCAGTAAAGCACTGGCATGCGCCCCTGGATGAGGACCAACCCTATGAGAATGGGTACCATGGGGTACTCGCACAGGGTGACAGGTGCCTGTGGTAGGTGTTAGCTATTATTATTATTTTCCAAGAAGGAATTCCTCTTACATATTATGGTTTGTAAATGAATGTTTTTGTCTTATGGGTACTAGCAGCGATCTAGGGTATATTTTCTGTAGTTTGCAGAAAGTTATCCCAAAGAAATAAGTTCATTAAGTGCAGGACAGGCTTTAGTCCTTGGGAAACCCAAACAGTGGGTTCTTCTGTCTCACACAAACTCCTGGGAGAGTGTAATGGAGTACCCAGCCTAAGAAAAAAATAGACAAGTTCAGGAGAAGGAGACTTGAGATGCCACAGAAACCAAACACAAAATAGACTTTTTGCTTTAGTCCTCTATTTCCTTCCTACATTAAGCACAATGTTAATTGTCACGAGAACCGGACAAATTTAACGTGGACTTGACCTGTAGATTTAATTTCAATAATTTAAACAGCAATAGAAAAGCTTGATAGTTAATTGATAGATTTAAAATAATATTTTAAAAATAATCTATTTTTCTCATTGCAAATGTTTAATTGTAGAAAATTTGGACAAGAAACGAGCATATAAAAGAAATTAAGAATCAGCTCTTATCCCTTTACCTTGAGATAACCACTGGTAACTGGGTAGTATATACATATTACTTCACAAAACTGAGACTAGATTTAATTTATTAATTTATTTAAAATTAATTAATTTATTTTTTGGCTGCGTTGGGTCTTCATTGCTGTGTGCGGGCTTTCTCTCGTTGCAGCAAGCGGGGGCTACTCTTCACTGTGGTGCGTGGGCTTCCCATTGCAGTGGCTTCTTTTTGTGGAGCACGGGCTCTAGGCACATGGGCTTCAGTAGTCGTGTTGCGTGAGCTCAGTAGTTGTGGTTCGCAGGCTCTAGAGCACAGGCTCAGTAGTTGTGGCACACGGGTTTAGTTGCTCCACGGCATGTGGGATCTTCCCAGACCAGGGCTCAAACCTGTGTCCCCGCGTTGGCAAGCGGGTTCTTAACCACTGCGCCACCAGGGAAGCCCCTGAGATTAGATTTTAAATGCCTAAACTGTGTAAAGGAAATAGCATCTTTATTTTTTTCTGATATTGTTTAGTAATTATCTAACATTTCTGAACTCTGAGGGTCATTCAGAATTCCATGAAGACACATGCTGGTTTATTTGCCCAGAGTCCTAAAGGGTCTTCACTCAGCTCTCCATAAAAGGCGGATGGCAAATACATCAGAGGTGAATTTAAGGGTTCTGCTACAAAAGAAAAACTAATTTTTAGTTGGTGCTTTATCCAGCTGTGAGGTCTTTTATTTGTCTGTAGCCTGTAAGTTCAAGAATCTTGATTTATCTCTTTAATCCTTGCACATGCCTGGTACATAATAAATATTGAATTGTTGAAATGTTTGCTGAGTAGAGAAATAAAGCAGAGTTAAACCTTCTAATAATCTGGATGATGAGCCAGTTGTAATACTTAAGCACTGAGCAGTTTCAAGAAGGAAAATTACCAACCGGTAGAAATCTTACTGTGAGTTATTGTCATTACAGCTACAATGGAATTTTGTATAGCATTAAGTATGTTGCTGATATTTTTTAAAAAATTTATTGAAGTATAGTTGATTTACAATGTTGAGTTACTTTCTGCTGTACAGCAAAGTGATTCAGTTATACATATATACATTCTTTTTCATATTCTTTTCCATTATGGTTTATCACAGGATATTGAATATAGTTCCCTGTGCTGTACAGTAGGACCTTGTTTATCCATTCTGTATATAATAGTTTGTATCTGCTCACCCAAACTTCCAATCCAACCTGTCCCCACTCTCCCTCCCCGCTGGCAACCACAAGTCAGTTCTCTATGTCTGTGAGTCTGTTTCTGTTTCATAGATAAGTTCATTTGTGTCATATTTTAGATTCCACATATAAGTGGTATCATATGGTATTTGTCTTTCTGTTTCTGACTTACTTCACTCAGTATGATAATTTCTAGGTCCATCCAAGTTGCTGCAATGCGTTGCCAATGTTTCTGACAATAGATTTATTTCTTTTCTACTTCATACAAATGTAATGTCTTCAGGTATTGCAGAATAGATGTCTGGTGTGATGTAGACAGTGTTGGCTGTTTAACAAATGACCAGTAACTTAAAATGAATTAATTTTGGGGAGTTCAACATATTCTTGGTTTAACTTGTTCTGACTGGTCTTCCCAATTCTGTTAATTTTTTCTTTCTTGCTTGACTAATTCAATTGTTCAGCAAATATTTATTGAGTGCCTATTATGTGCCAGGTGCTGCTCCAAGTGCTGGAAAGATAGTAGGGAACAAAACAGATAAAATTCCCAGTCTTCATGGAGGTGAAGACAAACAGTAAACAAATGAGTCTATGATATGATTTCAGGTATTGGAAAGTGCTGTGAAGAAAATAAAAGCAGAGTATGGCCATGGATTGACTGTGTGTGTGTGTGTGTGTGTGTGTGTGTGTGTGTGTGTGTGTGAACAGAGTGTCACAGAAGAAGAGAGTGCTTCTTTTCCCTTTAGTGCAGCCCTTGGGTGGGCTGAGTGCATGGGGAAGCCCCAGGAAACCCAGCGTAGCTCTGGCCCATTGAGTGGGCTGCAACACACTGGTGCTAGAGGCTTCAGGAGTGATCTCTACACAGAAGGGCTCTGTGGTGCCAAAGCTGCCACGTGGTAACAAGCACAAAGAACAGAAAAGACTTTGTCCTTAAACTATAGATTTAACAACTCTGCCTACTTCTTTGAAGATGTTGAACTGATAAGAAGGTATTTGTTGTAACTCAACGTTGTACATGAGGAGTACTTTGCAAACCTCTGAAACACGCCTCAGATGAGATCACTGTAAGCCAAAGTAGAGGTGGGATGTCCACAGTGGGTTGTACCAAATGTGTCAGATGCGATGATTACAAAATGATTGTAATCGGAAGGATGCAAAACATGCTTTATTTGTTTATTCCATTGCTCAGCTTCTCTTTAAATTCTTTCCACACAAAGTGCCAGTTGTTACTCAGTTCTCTAAATTCTTGGGGTCATCTCTAAAATTAGAAAAGAATATCAATATTAAATGTAGGATTAAGGATTAGAAAATATTTCAACATGCAATACATTGTTTCTTGGGTAGGTGTGCCATGCTATTCCAGCCCTAGTGAATAATTAATGCCTTGGACGATTCCTATCACCACGGGTTGCCAGGCCACCAGATAACGAAGCCAGTCCAGGATTTGCCCATATAAAAAGTGTGTGTGGAGGAGCTTCAAAATGGCGGAAGAATAAGACATGGAGATCACCTTCTTCCCCACAAATACATGAAAAATACATCTACATGTGGAACAACTCCTACAGAACACCTACTGAATGCTGGCAGAAGACCTCAGACCTCCCAAAAGGCAAGAAACTCCCCACGTACCTGGGTAGGGTAAAAGAAAAAAGAAAAAACTGAGACAAAAGAATAGGGACGGGACCTGCACCAGTGGGAGGGAGCTGTGAAGAAGGAAAGGTCTCCACACACTAGGAAGCCCCTTCGCGGGCGGAGACGGCAGGTGGCGGAGGGAGGAAGCTTCGGAGCCGCGGAGGAGAGCGCAGCAACGGGGTGCGGAGGGCAAAGCAGAGAGATTCCCGCACAGAGGATTGGTGCCGACCAGCACTCACCAGCCCGAGAGGCTTGTCTGCTCACCCGCCGGGGCGGGCGGGGGCTGGGAGCTGAGGCTCGGGCTTCGGTCGGATCGCAGGGAGAGGACTGGTGTTGGCGGTGTGAACACAGACTGAAGGGGCTAGTGCGCCACAGCTAGCCGGGAGGGAGTCCGGGAAAAAGTCTGGAGGTGCGGAAGAGGCAAGAGACTTTTTCTTGCCTCTTTGTTTCCTGGTGCGCGAGGAGAGGGGATTAAGAGTGCTGCTTAAAGGGGCTCCAGAGAGGGGCGCGAGTCGCGGCTATCAGTGTTGACCCCAGAGACGGGCATGGGACGCTAAGGCTGCTGCTGCCGCCACAAAGAAGCCTGTGTGCAAGCACAGGTCACTATCCACACCACCCCTCATGGGAGCATGTGCAGCCCGCCACTGCCAGGGTCCCGTGATCCAGGGACAACTTCCCCGGGAGAATGCACGGCGTGCCTCAGGCTGTTGCAACGTCATGCTGGGCTCTGCCTCTGCAGGCTCGCCCCACATTCCTTACCCCTCCCTCCACCCGGCCAGAGTGAGCAAGAGCCCCCGAAGCAGCTGCTCCTTTAACCCCGTCCTGTCTGAGTGAAGAACAGACGCTCTCAGGTGAACTACACACAGAGGCAGGGCCAAATCCAAAGCTGAACCCCGGGAGCTGTGCGAATAAAGAAGAGAAAGGGAAATTTCTCCCAGCAGCCTCAGGAGCAGCGGATTAAATCTCCACAATCAACTTGAGGTACCCTGCATCTGTGGAATACCTGAATAGACAACGAATCATCCCAAATTGAGGAGGTGGACTTTGGGAGCAACGATATATACATATTTTTCCCTTTTGCTCTTTTTGTGAGTGTGTATGTATATGCTTCTGTGTGTGATTTTGTCTGTATAGCTTTGCTTTTACCATTTGTCCCAGGGTTCGGTCTGTCCGTCGTTTTTGGTTTTTGTTTTTTTTTTTTAGTATAGGTTTTAGCACTTGTTATCATTGGTGGATTTGTTTTTTGGTTTGGTTGCTCTCTTCTTTCTTTCTTTTTTTATTACTTAAAATTTTTTTTTAATAATTATTTTTTATTTTAATAACTTAAATTTAATTTAATTTTATTTTATTTTATCTTCTTTCTTTCTTTCTTTCTTTCTTTCTTTTTCTCCCTTTAATTCTGAGCTGTGTGGATGACAGGCTCTTGGTGCTCCAGCCAGGCATCAGGGCTGTGCCTCCCAGGTGCGAGAGCCAAGTTCAGGACATTCGTCCACAAGAGGCCTCCCAGCTTCATGTAATAACAAATGGAGAAAATCTCCCAGAGATCTCCATCTCAACACCAAGACCCAGCTCCACTCAACAACTAGCAAGCTACAGTGCTGGACACCCTATGCCAAACAGCTAGCAAGACAGGAACACAACCACACCCATTAGCAGAGAGGCTGCCTAAAATTATAATAAGGCCATAGACGTCCCAAAACACACCACCAGACATGGACCTGCCAACCAGAAAGACAAGATCCAGCCTCATCCACCAGAACAAAGGCACTAGTCCCCTCCACCAGGAAGCCTACACAATCCACTGAACCAAGCTTAGCCACGGGGGGCAGACACCAAAAACAACGGGAACTACAAACCTGCAGCCTGTGAGAAGGAGACCCCAAACACAGTAAGTTAAGCAAAATGAGAAGACAGAAAAACACACAGCAGATGAAGGACCAAGGTAAAAACTCACCAGACCTACCAAATGAAGAGGAAATAGGCAGTCTGCCTGAAAAAGAATTCAGAGTAATGATAGTAAAGATGATCCAAAATCTTGGAAATAGAACAGAGAAAATACAAGAAACGTTTAACAAGGACCTAGAAAAACTCAAGAGCAAACAAACAGTGATGAACAACACAATAAATGAAATTAAAAATTCTCTAGCCCTCTGCCCCGCGTCCCCAACTGTGGCTGGCGGACGAGGCGAAATTTGGTTGCCTGTTGGCCTTAACACATGCCTTCAAATTACAAAACAAGATTTACTACTAGCTACACATTGGAAGAAGCAGGTGTTAATACCACTGGAACTTTGCCTTGCAAATCAAAGAGGAAATGAAAAAATACCTAGAAACAAATGACAATGAAAACACAACCACCCCAAATCTATGGGATGCAGAAAAGCAGTTCTAAGAGGGAAGTTTATAGCAATACAACCCTACCTTAAGAAACAAGAAACATCTCTAATAAAAAACCTAATCTTACACCTAAAGCACTTAGAGAAAGAAGAATAAAAAAACCCCAAAGTTAGCAGAAGGAAAGAAATCATAAAGATCAGATCAGAAATAAATGAAAAAGAATTGAAGGAAATGATAGCAAAGATCAATAAAACTAAAAGCTGGTTCCTTGAGAAGATAAACAAAATTGATAAACCATTAGACACACTTATCAGTAAAAAATGGAGAAGACTCAATTCAATAGAAATAGAAATGAAAAAGGAGAAGTAACAACTGACACTGCAGAAATACAAAGGATCATGAGAGATTACTACAAGCAACACTCTGCCAATAAAATGGACAACCTGGAAGAAACGGACAAATTCTTAGAAATGCACACCCTTCCGAGACTGAACCAGGAAGAAATAGAAAATATGAACAGAACAATCACAAGCACTGAAATTGAAACTGTGATTAAAAATCTTCCAACAAACAAAAGCCCAGGACCAGATGGCTTCACAGGCAAATTCTATCAAACATTTAGAGAAGAGCTAACACCTATCCTTCTCAAACTCTTCCACAATATTGCAGAGGGAGGAACACTCCCCAACTCATTCTACGAGGCCACCATCACCCTGATACCAAAACCAGACAAAGATGTCACAAAGAAAGAAAACTACAGGCCAATATCACTGATGAACATAGATGCAAAAATCCTCAACAAAATACTAGCAAACAGAATCCAACAGCACATTAAAAGGATCATACACCATGATCAAGTGGGGTTTATTCCAGGAATGCAAGGATTCTTCAGTATACGCAAATCAATCAACATGATACATCATATTAACAAATTGAAGGAGAAAAACCATATGATCATCTCAATAGATGCAGAGAAAGCTTTCGACAAAATTCAACACCCATTTATGATAAAAGCCCTGCAGAAAGTAGGCATAGAGGGAACTTTCCTCAACATAATAAAGACCATATATGACAAACCCACAGCCAACATTGTCCTCAATGGTGAAAAACTGAAACCATTTCCACTAAGATCAGGAACAAGACAAGGTTGCCCACTCTCACCACTATTATTCAACATTGTTTTGGAAGTGTTAGCCACAGCAATCAGAGAAGAAAAAGAAATAAAAAGAATCTAAATTGGAAAAGAAGAAGTAAAGCTGTCACTGTTTGCAGATGACATGATACTATACATAGAGAACCCCAAAGATGCTACCAGAAAACTACTAGAGCTAATCAATGAATTTGGTAAAGTAGAAGGATACAAAATTAATGCACAGAAATTTCTTGCATTCCTATACACTAATGATGAAAAATCTGAAAGTGAAATTAAGAAAACACTCCCGTTTACCATTGCAACAAAAAGAATAAAATATCTAGGAATAAACCTACCTAAGGAGACAAAAGACCTGTATGCAGAAAATTATAAGACACTGATGAAAGAAATTAAAGATGATACAAATAGATGGAGAGATATACCATGTTCTTGGATTGGAAGAATCAATATTGTGAAAATGACTCTACTACCCAAGGCAATCTACAGATTCAATGAAATCCCTATCAAACTACCACTGGCATTTTTCACAGAACTAGAACAAAAAATTTCACAATTTGTATGGAAACACAAAAGACCCCGAAGAGTCAAAGCAATCTTGAGAAAGAAAAACGGAGCTGGAGGAATCAGGCTCCTGCACTTCAGACTAGACTACAAAGCTACAGTAATCAAGACAGTATTGTACTGGCACAAAAACAGAAATATAGATCAATGGAACAGGATAGAAACCCAGAGATAAACCCACGCACATATGGTCAACTTATCTTTGATTAAAGAGGCAAGAATATACAGTGGAGAAAAGACAGCCTCTTCAATAAGTGGTGCTGGGAAAACTGGACAGCTACATGTAAAAGAATGAAATTAGAACACTCCCTGACACCATACACAAAAATAAACTCCAAATGGATTAAAGACCTAAGTGTAAGGCCAGACACTATCAAACTCTTAGAGGAAAACATAGGCAGAACACTCTATGACATAAATCACAGCAAGATCCTTTTTGACCAGCTCCTAGAGAATTGGAAATAAAAACAAAAATAAACAAATCGGATCTAATGAAACTTAAAAGCTTTTGCACAGCAAAGGAAACCATAAACAAGACCAAAAGACAACCCTCAGAATGGGAGAAAATATTTGCAAATGAAGCAAGTGACAAAGGATCAATCTCCAAGATTTACAAGCAGCTCATGCAGCTCAATAACAAAAAAACAAACAACCCAATCCAAAAATGGGCAGAAGACCTAAATAGACATTTCTCCAAAGAAGATATACAGATTGCCAACAGACACATGAAAGAATGCTCAACATCATTAATCATTAGAGAAATGCAAATCAAATGAGATACAATGAGATATCATCTCACACTGGTCAGAATGGCCATCATCAGCAAATCTAGAAACAATAAATGCTGGAGAGGGTGTGGAGAAAAGGGAACCCTGTTGCACTGTTGGTGGGAATGTAAATTGATACAGCCACTATGGAGAACAGTATGGAGGTTCCTTAAAAAACCAAAAATAGAACTACCATACGACCCAGCAATCCCACTACTGGGCATATACCCTGAGAAAACCATAATTCAAAAACAGTCATGCGCCAAAATGTTCATTGCAGCTCTATTTACAGTAGCCAGGACATGGAAGCAACCTAAGTGTCCATCATTGGATGAATGGATAATGAAGATGTGGCACATACATACAATGGAATATTACTCAGCCATAAAAAGAAATGAAATGGAGGTATTTGTAGTGAGGTGGATGGAGTTAGAGTCTGTCATACAGAGTGAAGTAAGTCAGAAAGAGAAAAACAAGTACAGTATGCTAACACATATATATGGAATCTAAGGAAAAAAAGAAAAGGTCATGAAGAACCTAGTGGCAAGACGGGAATAAAGACGCAGACCTACTAGAGAATGGACTTGAGGATACGGGGAGGGGGAGGGGTAAGATGTGACAGGGTGAGAGAGTGGCATGGACATATATACCCTGCCAAACGTAAAACTGATAGCTAGTGGGAAGCAGCCGCATAGCACAGGGAGATCAGCTCGGTGCTTTGTGACCACCTAGAGGGGTGGGATAGGGAGGGTGGGAGGGAGGGAGATGCAAGAGTTAGGAGATATGGGGATATATGTATATGTATAACTGATTCACTTTGTTATAAAGCAGAAAGTAACACACCATTGTAAAGCAGTTATACTCCAATAAAGATGTTTTTAAAAAAAAAGAAAAAAGTGTATGCGCGCTGAGCTGAATCTCAATTAAGGAGGTTGCTCTACCTACAGCCATGTAGCAGAAATATTCATTGTTATTTACACTACACTTAATTTCCAAAAATAAATCGAATCCATCCACTTTAAAATCCCCAAATATCATAATCCCAAACAAGAATTAAAGGCCATGGTCACATACTAAAAAAAAGAGGGAAGAGGGGAATGGTTACAGTGGAAAACCAAGAATAATGGGAACTACCGTAGTGAGCAAAAACAGCTCTGGCAGGAGAACTGTCAGCTCATCAGAGGGAACTCATTGCATATTACAAAGAAAAACATTAGTTCATAGATACTACATACGTTATCCTGGTATCTTTGATAAATTGTACTAAGGGAACTTAATTAATACCCGGTATCTCTGTTAGCAATGTTCCACACAGAAAGGCAGAGTTTTCACATGTAGCTTTTATCTTACACTGAGTCTCAATAAAGAGTACATGTATTTCTTTAGCTGCTGTAGAAGAATGACGATTGTTGTTAGGATGTTACATTCAGAAATAAAGTTCTGTATCTCATAGGGAAAAAAAAAAGAGTACAGGTAGTATTCAAAAGTTTCTTCTCTCAAGACCATTTCTTTCTCTCAGAGAAACCAATTGTCCTTTGTTATTTAAATGATTGTTAAGGTGACATTTATGATCATATCACCAATTTTATAACAAAGATTTATGTACTGCAGTTTCACAAGTAAGTTATTAACCAAAAGCTGTTCTGGACTCGTGTTAGGATGAGTGGAGGAGAGGAAGGCGCATGACAGGCCTTCAGCCTTGCCTGTGCCTGCCTCGCAGGGACTCTGCGAGGAAGGCCAGGCCTGGGAAGGGAGCTGGTGGCCGCAGAGGGTGCTCTCTGTTGTTGGCATGCGGCTCCGAGATCCAGGGGCCCACGCACGCTGCCTCCTCCACTGCCCTGCTTGCAAGTCCTTCCTTGGTTTGCAGTCCCCAGATATGGGGGCATTGCTGCCAACAGCTGCCAGTTCAAACTAAACACTTAGGGTTTGAAGAGTCGGCAGGGCAGGGAGCAGGGTGGGGGTCTCCTTTAGCACTGTGAATGCAGGTGACTGGAACTCAGAAGGAACAGTAAGGCTGTCACTTAGGAGAAGAGCGAGTACTTGGCAGGCAGAAACCATCCCCTCAGTGCTCTTCTGCTTAAGGAGGGATATGTTTTAGTTCCATTTACACCCCTGGAAGATATACACTCTGGTCTTGCGCCAGTGGGGGGTTGAGGGCTAAGTCTTTGTAGTCAGCTCTGGATGGGGACATTCCCTTCCTGTGACCTTAAGGAGATTTGGGTTTATTCAGTTAGGGATCCCTGCTGTCTATAAAAATCCTTTTGCTGCCATTTGCTGAGCAAATCTGTAGTAGGTCTTCACTCCTTTCAATATTATTATTACTTAGGTTAGCCTAAGAAAAGATGAGCTGTAGCAAGGAATTAAAAAAGCCAAAATTCAGGGGAAAAACCCCAACTCGTGTCTGGAAATAATACAATTTGGTACACCTTAAAAATACTTTTCTATTCTAGCTCACATCTGGGGCCTTTAAAATTTCAATTCTAATCTATTTGTCTCCCCACCCACTCGTCCCATCCACCCGTTACCTATCATCTATCTGTTTGCCTATCTATCTATTATCTATCTGTCTATATCTATCTATCTATCTATCTATCTATCTATCTATCTATCTATCTATCTATCTATCTATCATCTATCTATCTATCTACCTACCTATCTAATCCTTCCATATATTCACCTATCTTATGCAATGTCCCATCACATTTCCACTAAAGCCCTAATAGTGGAATATGTGGAATATAAAGAGTAGAATGTATCTTTTTTGGCATTTAACTTCCTAACTAGAATAGTAACGTAAGCACAGGGGAGAAAAGAAACCAGAAAGTTGTTTTGAAATAGGTGGTTAGGGAGAACAGAATGTTTTCTGCTGTACCTATAATGAAGATAAGGAAAGTTTAGATTAAAGAATACATCACCAGAAAAACATTTAAGATAATATTTCATAACTTTATAAAAAAGGATACGGGTTATTGATCATCCTCTTCAAATCGACCTTCTCTTTGCAGTAAGGGTACGTCTGCTTTTTACCAACAATACACCAACCTCGGTTGCAGAATTCATGAAAGCTTAGGGATCTTGTTAGGGAAGCTTCTGGATATTAAAGGTCAAGGTCTGCTTCATGATGATGTAATGGAAGTGATCCCACCTGTAGGGTGGAGTGGTGGAGGTGGGAATGGCTCTCGGTTATGACTCAGTTGTGTCCATCACTCTCTTAGGGAGATTCTGCAGGACAAGGGAACCACCAAGTCCCAGAGGAGCCTGGAGTCAGAGCTGCAATAGCTTATGACCCTGAGGAATTTACTGATCTTCTTGGCCTTACCTGTTCTTACCACACTCGATCCTTGTGATTAAATTAGATAAAGAATGTGGACATGGTTTTTTACAGGAATGTCTTACGTATACATATCATTGTATTTCTCTGTCTCGCTTATCATGCAGTTTTCTGTGTTTACCGTAGAATCTCTCCATTCGGCTTTTTGTGCACCTACTCACTACCTACTATGTATGTAACCAGACTTGTCTTAGGCACTAGACAAGTTTAAATTATTTGTGGTCAAGAATTTGTACAAATATTTCTGTTAGCTTCATAAGTTTTTTCTCAACTTTTTATTACTGATAAAGGGCCAGTTATTTTTTAATAGAATATAAACCTATAATGAACATCTAAAACTCTAGGCATTTACAGATTCAGTTGTACACATCCCCTTGTCCAGAAAGTTTGACCCTTTGGCCCCAAAGTTGCCAGTGAACTGTATGTTTTCCTGCAGCACCAGGGACGGAGTCTTACAGAGCACAAGTCACTCTGTGTCATGACTTTCTGTGTATTTACATTTCTCTCCGGGCAATATGTTACCTGTGGGACCATGACTCATCCATCTCTGTGCTCAGCACCTTAAGCAGTGCCTAAATGCCTACTTATTGAACAAATATTTGAATGAATCATTCAAAACCGATTACTTTTGCAAATATATTTCCCCCAGGTTCCACAGCTTATAGATTTGGGTAAAATGATTAACTATAATGAGATCCATCATGTTGATTTATTTCTACAGTTGTTGACCCCAGTGTAGCTTTCTGGATCAAGATCACACAATGTGCTGCCTGGCCTGCTACACACCTGTGTGAACAACAATTATGTTCCTTCTCTAACAGACGGAGGGTATGAAGGTGGAGGCAAGTGAAGGCCATGTAGATGATTCCTCAATATTAGATCTGTGTACAACTAAGAGTTCCCACTCTTTTATGTTCTTGGCGTTGGGGTCACGTTTGCAACGTGCTTGGGTTAACATACAGTGTATTATAACAAAGATTCTGAATCACAGCCCATACAGCTCTTCATTCAAAAGGGCTGGAGTACAGCCCCTTCTTCCAGATAGGTATGGCATTCAGGGGTCATCGAGCCAGCATCGAAATGTCCATCTCCTCTTTAATATTCTCTTTCATCTTCAAAATCTCGTCTGCAAAGCTTCCACAATGGTAGAATTGCCGCAGAGCAAGACTCAGATCCCCGCCCCCTTGTTAATATGATTCCGGTTTGCCCACTCCTTGTTAATATGACTCATGCTAAAATGGGCCATTAATAATACTCCCTGAAAAGCAAATTTAAAGGTGACTACATTTTCGATTACATATGCACACATGTACAACAATCCCTAAGGGCTTTTAAAGGTGAAGAGAGAGAAAATACTTCCCTTGCAAATGGCAGAAGGGGCTCTGTTCCAACATTTGAAAAGTAAATCATATTTAAAACTAGGACCAGACTTGGAAAATTTCTACTAAGAATGATAGTTTTTTGGGAAAGGTATCACACTGAGAAACCACATAGACTTCCACATGGGGTATCTTTATGTTTCTCACCTTAAAATGTTAAGACTTAAAAGTTGGAATAATACATTTCAGATGAATTTGGTCCAGTTTTTGACTCTCAGGATTGAATAAATGGAATCTGTCCAGATTAAACAGAATCAAATCATGAGTGCTGCACATCTAGGGTATTACTGATTGAGTTAGGTGGGCTTCAGAGGCAAAAGACAGATGGTTTAACCACCTCATAATGCCAGAGCTTTGAACTGACTGAGTGCATAACAATATTATAAAATTGATATTGTACTATAAAATAAAGATAAATGATGCCTTTTTTTCCCTCTCTTAAGAAAATAATTAAAATACTGATTGTTGGCCAATGCAAACATAACTCTGGTATCCAGAGTTACTTGCTCAGGCAGGGCAGGCTGCTGGGCTCTTGACCTCAGCATCTTTCAGCACATGAAGATCTTCCTCATGGTTACTGGAGTCCCAGAGGATGCTGGTTTCCAGGCCCAGGCTGGTCTGGTCCCTAATACCTAAAGATCCCTCAGCCAGTAGATAGCGACTTGGGGTACAGCCCATAGGCAGAGGAACCAAATAGTCCAAGAATTGGGTACTCACGTTTTGGTCCCTCCTTGTGTAACTTAAGGTGTCCTGCTGCCTGTGACGTTATCCTCTTTTCAAGACCAAAGCTGATACTTGGCTTCCCCCATCACCACTGTTGACACAAGCAGGTTCCTAAGGATTATTTCCAGGCAAAGAACACCACTTTGTCGTTCTTGTTCCTGTGAGACTCAGACACGGGCTCCACCTGGAGAGTCCTGAGTTCCTCCCTGCACCTGAAACTTCACTCTGTTTTTCACTCCCCAACCCTTTCTCTCTCTTGTCCTTCTTGGCTACCTGTTCGCTTATAGCTTCGCCAGCTTTCCCAGCCAGCGTCTGCACAGATGCTGCAGCCCTCCTGTCTGTGTGGCATGAAGATTCCTTTTTAAAAAAGAAATTACTGGAGGAGGAGGAGGTTCACCTCCTGCTAATTAAGAGCAGTTCATTATTCAGCAGGGATTGCCAGAAAGTCTCAAAAAGAAGATGGGTGGGAGGATAAAGGCTTGGGGTTTGGGGATGAGCGTTAAGCAAGGCAGAGGGTGGGGGTAAGGGGAGGAGAGGAAGGAGGAGGGAAGTGATGAGACAGTCTTCCCTGACTGGCTATCTCCCATGCCCGACACAGATTATCTGAAAATTGCCTCCTGGCACTGGCTTAATGAAGACCAAAGGGTCTCCCATGAAAAGGATACACATGCTTGCACGAAAGCTGGTAGGTGTTTTCAATTGGTTCTTCTTCATCGAGCACCACGATGATCTTCTGCCCACAGATGGCACAGATGTTGTCTGACAAGCTCCTGGTGGGCATCCCACTGACTCTGTAGAACTGTTGGGGGAAAGGCACAGAGCACCACCATTCTTGGAACACAGGGAAGCCACTGCCAGGCTTGGGAACATAGTCTTTACTGTTTCTCTGTTGGTTTAGAACTTGAAACACTTTTTCCCATAGGGACAATGCTACTGTAGGGTAAATATTTCTAGGCAAAACCCCACTGAACCCCAAATGGACCCAAAGCACATCGCTAATTATAACTACCTAACCTCCCCACCAAGGAATCCTTTGAGAGGAACAGTTTTTATCTAGAGCTGTAAGTTCAGACTCACATGGGAAGCTTTTTAAGCTCACCCAGAGCCTGATCCTCTCCTTTATTTTCCTGGAGACTCTGATTCATAGATCTGGAGTAAACCCAGGCATCTATGTACCTTTTAATTAATTTTAATATAATTAAAATTTTAATATAATCCCAAGTGATTATACGGAGCACACAGACTAATCCCATTAGAAGGCAATGCATCCAGAACCCTAATTTAAGGCACTGCGTCTCCCCAGGGCTGCGGATGAGGAGTGATTCTCAACATTGGCAGCACATTAGAATGTCTCAGAAGCTTTTTTAAAAATAAAATATTTATTTTATAATAGCTTTAAACTTAAAGATACGAAGATAGTACAGATTTCCCATACCAAGTTTCCCCTATGAGTAACATCTTACATTAGTATGGTACATGTGTCACAATTAATGAGCCAACATTGATACATTATTATGAAATAAAGTTTATACTTTATTCAGATTACTTGGTTTTCCCCTAATGTCCTTATTTTGTTTCAAAACCCCACCTAGGATACCATTAATTATCGTGTCTCCTTAGGCTCCTCTTGGCTTTGGCAGTTTCTCAGACTTTGGTTTTTTTCTGACTTTGACAGTTTTGGAGGCAGGTATTTTGTAGAATGTCCTTCAATTGGAATTTAGCTGATGTTTATTCTCTTGATTACGCTGGGGTTATGGTTTTCGGGAGGAAGATAACAGAGGTGAAGTGCGATTCTTACCACACTGTAACAAGGGTACATGCAGTCAACATGACGTCACTGTTGATGTTGATCTTGATCACCTAGCTTGAGGTAGTGGTTGTCAAATTTCTCCACTATAAAGCTACTCGTCCTTTTACTTCTTTTTATACTGTACTCTTTGGAAGGAAATCATCATCACCATGAGCAGCCCACACTTAAGGAGTGGGAAGTTATAAGTTATGCTCCACCTCTGCATTAGTCAGCGTTCTCCAGAGAAATGGAACTGATAGGATATGCATGAGTGTGTGTGTGTGGAGAGAGAGAGAAAGAGAGAGAGAGAGAGAGAGAGGGAGGGAGAGATGGAAGGAGGGAGGGGAGGGAGGGAGGGAGAGGGAGAGAGAGACTCATTTTAAAGACTTGGGGCTGGGAAGTCTGAAACCTGGAGGGCAGGCTAGCAGGCTGTAAACTCTGCAAAGAGTTATTTCAGACTTAAGGCAGAATTACTTCTTCTCTGGGAAACTTCAGTTTTTGCCCTTAAGGCCTTCGACTGATTAGCTAAGAACCATCCATATTTTCAAGGGTATTTTCTTTCCCTTAAAGTTAATCATATCTACAAAATACATTCAAAGCAACACGTAGACTGGTGTTTGATCAAACACCTGGACACCAGAGGCTAGTCAAGTTGACACATAACATTTAACCACACAACCTTCTTAAGGGTGGAGTATCTACATAAATTATGTGGAATTCTTCTGCATAGGAGATTTGTCTATTCTCCTCTATTTATTTATTTATTTATCTATCCAATCATTTATTTATGTCACTATGGACTCATGGATATTTATTCTATACTTTGAGTTATAACCCAATACTATTACTACTACTACTACCTACTATTGTGTTGCTCAAATTGTTTCAGATTTGGCCATTGGGATCTCTTTCAGTTGGCTTCTATGTCTCTTTGACATATCCCCATCATTGTGGGTGTTTTCTTGTGTGGGGTTTTTTTTGAGCACTTCCTTACTTTCTGACACTACAAGATACTCCAGGCTCATATTGTATATTCCCTGCCAAGATCAGAATCAGCCATTTTTCCAAGAAGCACTGCTTCCTCTTATTATAGAATGGTATTAGAAACCAAGATCTGGGTACTCGGTGTGCTCACTGCTACTGAGGTGTCATTGCTTCTAGGGCTTCGTAGCTGACAGAGCAAGGAAATATGTCTGTATATACTAACCCATGTATATACACATATCTATAAATATTTCTATATGTATCATCTACATTAAGATACATTAAGCTAAACATGAGTTCAGCCTGGTGTCTTTGACTCATCCATTACTACATAGATCATTCTACCCTTTTCTCCTTGCTTGTATGTAAGCTTCTGAGAGTAAGAAATGTAGCTCCCACAATCGGTCTTCCATTTACTTGGTAGTCCAATTCCAGAATACATGTATAGTGGTATCAAAATTGTTAACCCATGGCCCTGAGGGAAACTACCTTATAAACTAGCATACAGTGCTTATGTATAGTTCCTTTTGCTTTTAATATTAGATCCCCACTCATTTCAAAGTGACTTAGGTCAGCACTTTCCCCCCACCCCCTTCAGTGAGGTTATTTCATACATTTGTAATACAGTTAAACTCTTTTGTCACAGTCTACATTCTATCCTGGCATTCCCTGACATCCTAAATGATTTTTTAAGATTTGCACACATTAAGGTTTACCCCTTCTGCTATAAAATACTGTTGATTTTGACAAATGCATAGTGTCATGTATTCACCATTAGAGTATCATACAGAATAACTTCACCACCCTAACAAATTACCTGTGCTTCACACATTCAACCCTGCTCCCTCCCTAACCCCCTGGCAACCACAAATCTCTTTAGCGTCTCCATAGCTGTACCTTTTTCAAATTGTCATAGAAGTGGAATCGTATAGTATGTAGCCTTTTCAGGCTGGCTTCTTTCACTTAGCAATATATATTTACAATTCATCCAAGTTTGGCATGGCTTAATAGCTCATTCCTCTTCCTAGGGAGCTTTTAAAACAAAGCAGATGCATTGGCTCCACTCCCAGAGTCTGACTTAATTAGTGTGGGGCTTAGGCACTGGGGTGAGAATGGAGAGTGCTCATTCTTTGCTTCCTCTTTACCTCTGTCACAAGTGTGCATGCACACACACACACACACACACACACACACACCATCAGTTTAAATCACAGATGGCTGTGCCAATGGCTCGAGGCAGGGGTTTTTATGTATCTGGTGGTTGGAAAGAGGATGACAGGAGATGACAAGATGTTGAAGACTGGCGGGGTGGGGTCAGGTGAGAAATCTCCAGGATGTTGGTGCTTAAAGACTTGGTTGTCTTGCCAGGTTATATCTCTTCTTCCTGGTCCACTGGAGAACAGAGGACATACAACTCTTCTCTTCCTCTCTTGTCCATAAACAAGCACAAGAGACTTTGGGAATTTTTTAAAGGGGGGATGGCTCTGGTTTTTGTTGGAGGAACTAGGAGTGAAAATGCTCCCTCCTGTGCTCACCTTAAACCTTATAAGAAAGGCAGTTGTCTCAGAGATTACACATGCCAGGGCGATTCCAGAATTTCACTACAGAAGTTGGATTCCAGGCTCTAGGAAAAGAGTAAGATGGAGCCTACAGAGATGGGAGATGAAGTCAAGGTCTTGTTTACTCAGTCCTGTCCCATAAAGAGAGGGAGAACAACAGTCCAGAAGTTCACTCTTCTCTTGCCACTCACACTGGTTTTTCCATTTTACATCTGGCTGTGTACCAAAAGACTGGTAGAGGGCAGAGATGTGGAATTTCTGAAACCACTGGGTCTTCCCTGGAGCCCTTGGTATGCAAGTTTTTAAGAGATGTGCATGTGTTAGACACAGATGGATACTCCTAATATCTGAATCTGGAATCCATCTAACCAGAAAGTATGTCCATTCTGAGTTTTAATTTTAAGAGAGTTAAAAAAAAAACTATTAGGGATTTTTTTTAAATTCCAGGGAAGAATATTACAGTTAGAATACATTTAGCACACTTCTTTTGTCTTCTACTTCTTCAAATGCTGTATAATGATAACTGCTGTATAATGATAATGATAACATCATATCTTTATGATGAGCATTACTCTGAGGCATTGGTTGATTCTAAAGTGTTTTATGCGCATCAAATATGACTTTTATTTGCATTAGCAGAGATCAAGGGTTTTTGTTATTGCTGAATTTTTACTAATCCTTTATTTTTATATTTTTAGATTAATTTTTACTAATCCTTTATATGTTGACAATTGGAGTATGCTAGACATGGTTACTTCCAGATAATCTGATGCCAGGAGAATCCAGGGAGCAGTTGGGCTGACAGAACCAAAAAAGACTTATCTGTTTTTGAAAATGGATACAAATGTGTAAGATGAGACCATTTTTCCATGTACCATAAATGATTTCAAAGAATGAAAGCAATGCTTCCCCTATAGTAGAAGCCATGTAATCTGAGCAGATCTCTGCAAAGTCTCTCCCCATTACTCCATAGTAGAGGCCATAGAACAAGGGCACGATGCCAAAATCCATGGAATCTCTAGCCTTGATTCTACTGAAAACAACAGTGAAGGGAAATAAGGACGTGGCATTTGCGGGGATGGGTGAGGGCTGCAGCTTGGACAGTATGGGGTTGGCCAAAAAGTTCATTCGGTTTGCCCAAAACCCCGAACGAACTTTTTGGCGAACCCACTAGCCCTGCCATGGTATCTAATAGAGCTTTGGGCCCCCCATTTATTTGTTTAATGTCTCTTTTTTTTTTAATGAAAGAATTTAAAATTCTCTCAATTCCATTCAAATTTTACTACTCAGGGCTAAGTGGACAAAGTCATTATTGAGGGTGTTTAAAGGCCTCTTAGGACTGCAGTGCTGAGACAAGCCAACTCTAACCAGCAGTTCTCAAGCTTGGCTGAATGTAGAAAAACCTGGGCAGCTTGTAAAAACCTCCATCCCCAGGCTGCACCCTGGGCCAATTACATCAGGCTCTCTGGGGGTGGGGCCTGTGCAGCAATATTTTTGGAGGCTCTCCAGACACCAGGTGATTGCAGTGGTCCGCTAACATTAGGAACCTCTTTAATAGTCCAATGGTTCTCAGCCCTAACTGTAGATTGGAATCACCTGGGGGAGATTTAAACATATACTGATACACGAGCCCACTTTCAGGGGCTCTAATTTAAGTGGCCTGGGCTGAGGTCGGGACAGCAGCTAGGGTTGAGAATCCCTGCTATAAAACTTAGATTTTACAGAATGCTTTCAAATACTTTATCTTTCCTAAAAATATTTGAGATGGATATTATTATCCCCAATTTACCTTTGAAAAAATGGAGACTTAGAAATAATGATTTGCTTAACATGACAATTGGTACAAAACAAAACTAGGAATCAAGCACAAATTTTGAGGCCCTTTGCTGCTATGCCGTGGTTGCCATGTGTTAATAAAAAAAATCTTTTTGCTAGTTGGATCATATTTCAAATGCACTAGGATTCTCTATGACAACCCCTATTTCTTTTTTAAAGGTAAAGGTTTCTTTAAAAAGTAAATGATTAGTATCACCTCACACCAGTTAGAATGGGCATCATCAGAAAATCTACAAACAGCAAATGCTGGAGAGGGTGTGGAGGAAAGGGAACCCTCACGCACTGTTGGTGGGAATATGAATTGATACAGCCACTATTGATAACATAGTTTAAGAACATAGTCCTTAAAAAACTAAAAATAGAATTACCATTTGACCCAGCAATCCCTCTACTGGGCATATACCCAGAGAAAACCATAATTCAAAAAGACACATGCACCCCAATGTTCATTGCAACACTATTTGCAATAGCCAGGTCATGGAAGCAACCTAAATGCCCATTGACAGACGAATGGATAAAGAAGATGTGGTACATATATACAATGGAATATTACTCAGCCATAAAAAGGAATGAAATTGGGTCATTTGTAGAGACGTGGATGGACCTAGAGACTGTCATACAGGGTGAAGTAAGTCAGAAAGAGAAAAATAAATATTGTACATTAATGCATATATGTGGAATCTAGAAAAATGGTGCAGATGAACAGTTTTGCAAGGCAGAAATAGAGACACAGATGTAGAGAACAAACTTATGGACACCAAGGGGGGAAAGCGGGGGTGGGGGCAGGATTGGTGGTGGTGGGATGAATTGGGAGATTGGGATTGACCTATATATACTAATACATATAAAATAGATAACTAATAAGAACCTGCTGTATTAAAAAAAAATTCAGAAAGAAAGTAAATGATTAGCTTCTAATGTAATATCTGGATCTTAATCATTGCACTTTTGATGTGCTACCTCTGTAAACAGTCTCAAATACTAGCAATGGTTGTAAGTGGGTCTGACTGAGTTGGGAAGGAAGCGGAGAGAGGAGAGACGTTGGGTAGTCTGTCTCTGGAACCTTCTTCTGGTAGTTTTTGTACTCTTAATTTGAGGAGGAAATGGTAAAGGCAGAGAGCTGTGTAGACCTAGAGGGCAGCCATCTTTTGGTAATGCGAACCGGGAATTCCAACACAGCGGGTGGTTTCATCCTTTCAATATTTGAGAATGGGGCAGTGAGGAAGAATGAAGATGACCTTCCCTCCATACCCAGGGGAGCACATATTTATAATCTAATTGATAAAAAGTGTAGCAATGAACTCGTGGTTTCACAGAAAAGAATCTTAATACCATAATGCTCAACAAAAATTAGAAGTGAAAAAAATAGTTCCTTCCCATCGGAAGGGTTAGATTCTTTGAATGCCTCACTATAGGAGAATTCCTGGTTAAGGATCTTAAAATTGTATGGATAATAATCTTGGGGCAACTCTATTCCCAAGTAACTTCATAAAAGTCCTTATGAATACTTTTACATTCATTAAAGTAATACAGACAGTATGCTGAAAAAATAAATCAGTGTCTTTCTATAGCTTAAACTAATAATAATAGATCTATACAGTTATTTTCTATCCCTTTCCTGCTAGAGAATGGTAGGAGTTCCCACTCTGAAAGTTTCATGAAATACTTATAAAATCAGATTGATATGTTGCCATAGGAAGAGCCCTTCCTCCCAGGGCTGGCTCTCCATCTGATTGTCTTCCTTATTTTATTTATTTATTATTATTTTTTTCAAAATATTTTTTAAAATTTATTTTATTTTTGGCTGCGTTGGGTCTTCATTGCTGCACACGGGCTTTCTCTAGTTGCAGCGAGCTGGGGCTACTCTTCGTTGCGGTGCATGGGCTTCTCATTGAAGTGGCTTCTCTTGTTGCAGAACATAGGCTTTAGGTATGCAGACTTCAGTAGTTGTGGCATGTGGGCTCAGTAGTTGTGGCTCACGGGCTTAGTTGCTCCGCGGCATGTGGGATCTTCCCGGACCAGGGCTCGAACCCATGTCCCCTGCATTGGCAGGCGGATTCTTAACCAGTGTGCCACCAGGGAAGCCCTGTCAGCCTGCTTTTAATGGTGATCTTTTAAACTTATAGACCACGTATAGATTCTCTTTAAAGCTTATAACTTTTGGAAAACTTTTAAATCTGTGGGTTTTTCTCTTCCTTTTCTCCTGGTTTTCCCCAGTGATATCTATGATACCAATGATAGGCCTATAAACAACATGTGTGTGGAAAAGTATAGGGCCAAACGTGGCTTGCAGAGACAGAGAACTTGACCAGGTGAATGTTATAAGCAAGTGCTTGGAGATATGAATGTCTTAATTGGAGATACTTACTTGAAAAATAAAGTGAATCCACACATTTTAAACATGATAGCCAAATAACCCACAGCACCAAATGCACAGCTGACTTTGTAGATGAGAAGAAACCATTTGTAGACCAATCTGTGGAGTAAAAAATGGGGAGAAGCACAAAACGCATACTATAAAACACTATACTATAAAATATTTTACCTTTTTAGAACATTGTTATAAGTCAATTTTCAGTTTCTAAAATTCTATTCATTATGCAATATACAGAACATGAATATATATCAGCTAAACCCCATAATAATCTCGAGTTTTAATACACTATCAACAAGCAGTATATAAACAGTACTATCATGCACATGTGTTTCTGTGTATATGCATATGTAAATTCATTGTGACTTATTTATGTTCCTCATGTAAAAATGGCCTTCAGGACTGGTTATTCTATATGGGACCCTGCCTACCTTCCTCTCCTCCTTTTCTCATTTGGCCCTAGGTTAGCTTAGAGTGGTTTTGGCAAGAGTACCTTGGAGGCAAGCAAAAGATGGGAAGAGAAGTCTAGAGGAGAGACCCCCAGGAGTTTCTCTTCCCTCCTGCTCCTGCTGCCCCAGCCCCAGGGCAGGCATCACCAGCCCTCACCCCATCGCCTCTCCACTCAAACAGTACCCTACCCTGCAGTCCTGGAACAAGAGTGCCTTAGAATTGTTTTTTCTGCTATGTGGACGGGTCCTTTGTGTGTCCCACACTCACCATGATGACTCCTAAGGCCTTTCCCTCTTCCCACAGGGTCCAAGTGGAGAAGGGAGAGTATGGAGATGGAGGGCAAGAGTGGAGATGATCTAGAAGGAGCCATGTACCCTGTTCACTTCCCTCATTCCAGGCAGTAAAAGCCCTTAGAAAAACTACAGAAAGGCCACATGGCTGCTTCGTGCCCGAGAGAATGTGGGAAGAGGATGGGGGTACAGCTCCATTCCTGGGACACCGTGGTACAAGGGCCCTGCCCACTGGAGCAAGAAGAGAGGGTGGAAGAAGGAGGGCTGGGGGGCCCAGGCTTGGTGCCCAGAGAAGATAGGGGGTGCTGGCACTTTGCACACAAAGGTGAACAATGGCAGGGGGCCCTGTTCGCCCTCAGCCCTTTCCCTCCTCATCCTCTTCAAGCCCCTCTCCTGCATTTCACCCCAAACTTCATTCAGAGTCGCCCTCGAAAAACTTGGTCCCCCCTTTTACCTCTGACCCCTGGAGCCCTGTCCCCAACTCTCACCTTCCCCGACTTCCTCCCTGTTGGAGACATTGCACCAAATGCTATGTTCTATGGTATTACTGATGCAATGTTTCAGCGTTATTTAATTTATTTATTAAAAATTTTTATTGAAGTATAGTTGACTTATGATATTATATTAGTTTCAGGTGTACAACATAGTGAGTTGACATTTTTATGCATTACGAAATGATCACCACTATGAGTCTGGTTACCATCTATCACAATACAAAGTTATTACTATATTATCAACTATACAGGCAGACCTCACCTTATTGCACTTTGCAGATACTGTGGGATTTTTTTTGTTTGTTTGTTTTTACAAATTGAAGGCTTGTGTCAACCCTTTGTCGAGCAAGTCTATAGACACCAGTTTTTCCAACAGCATTTGCTCACTTTTTGTCTCTGTGTCCCATTTTGGTAATTCTTGCAAGATTTCAAACTTCATTATTATTATATTTGTTATGATGACCTGTGATCAGTGATCTTTGATGTTACTATTGTCATTGTTTTGGGGTACCACAAACCACACCCATGTATGATGGCAAACTTAATTGATAAATATTGTGTGTGTTCTGACTGCTCCATCCACTGGCCATTCCCCCATCTCTCTCCCTCTCCTCAGCCCTCTCTATTCCCTGAGACACAACAATATTGAAATCAGACCAATTAATAATCCTACAGTGGTCCCAGTGTTCAAGTGAAAGGAAGAGTTGCGTGTCTCTCACTTTAAATCAGAAGCTAGAAATGATTAAGCATAGTGAGGAAGGCATGTCAAAAGCAGAAATAGGCTGAAAGCTAGGCCTCTTGCACCAAACAGTGAGCCAAGTTGTGGATGCAAAGGAAAAGTACTTGAAGGAATTTAAAAGTGCTGCTCCAGTGAACACAGAAATGAAAGTGAAACAGCCTTATTGCTGATGTGGAGAAAGTTTTAGTGGTCTGGATAGAGGATCAAACCAGCCACCACATTCTCTTAAGCCAAAGCCTAATCCAGAGCAAGGCCCTAACTCCCTTCAATTCCCTGAAGGCTGAGAGAGGCGAGGAAGCTGCAGAAGAAAAGTTTTAAGCTAACAGAGGTTGGTTCTTAAGATTTAGAGAAAGATGCTATCTCTGTAACACAAAAGTGCAAGGTGAAGCAGCAAGTGCTGCTGCAACAAGAAGCTGCAGCAAGTTACCCAGAAGATCTAGCTAAGATAATTAATGACGGTGGCTGTACTAAACAACAGATTTTCAAGGTAGACAAAACAGCTTTCTATTGGAAGATGCCTTCTAGGACTTTCACAGCTAGAGAAGAGAAGTCAATGCCTGGCTTCAAAGCTTCAAAGGACAGGCTGATGCTCTTGTTAGGGTTTAATGTAGCTGGTGACTTTAAGTCGAAGCCAATGCTCATCTACCATTCTGAAAATCCTAGGGCCCTGAAGAATTATGCTCAGTCTATTCTGCCTCTGCTCTATAAATGGAACAACAAAGCCTACCTGGCAGCACATCTGATTGCAACACGGTTTACTGAATACTTAGTACTCCTCAGAAAAAAAGATTCAAAATATTACTGCTCATTGACAATGCACCTGGTCATTCTAGAGCTCTGATGGAGATGCACAATGAGATTAATGCTTTTATGCTTGCTAACACAACATCCATTCTGCAGCCCATGAATCAAGGACCAATTTCAATTTTCAATTCTTATTATTAAAGAAGTACATTTCATAAGGCTATAGCTGTCATAAATAGTGATTCCGCTGATGGATCTGGCCAAAGTAAATAAAAAACCTTCTGGAAAGGATTCACCATTCTAAATGCCATTAAGAATACTTGTGATTCATGGGAACAGGTAAAAATATCAGCATTGACAGGAGTTTGGAAGAAGCTGATTCCAACCCTCATGGATGACTTTGAGGAGCTCAAGACTTCAGTGGAAGAAGGAACTGCAGATGTGGTGGAAATGGCAAGTGAACTAGAATTCGATGTGTAACCTGAAGTTGCGACCAAATTGCTGCAATCTCATGATAAAATTTGAACAAATGAGGAGTTGCTTCTTCTGGATGAGCAAAGAAGGTGGTTTCTTGAGATGGAATCTTCTCCTGGTGAAGATGCTGTGAAGACTGTTCAGAGGACAACAAAGGATTTGGAATATGACGTAAACTCAGTTGATAAAGCAGCAGCAGGGTGTGAGAGGACTGACTCCAATTTTGAGAGAAGTTCTATGTGGGTAAAATGCTATCAAACAGCACCACATGCTGCAGAGAAATCGTCCATGAAAGAAAGAGTCAATCGATGTGTCAGACTTCGCTGTCTTATTTTAAGAAATGGCCACAGCAGCCCCAGCCTTCAGTGACCACCACCCTGATCAGTCAGCAGCCACCAACATGGAGGCAAGACCCTCCGACAGCAACAAGATTACAACTTGCTGAAGGCTCAGATGATGGTTAGCACATTTTAGCAATACATATTTAAAAATTAAGGTATGTACATCGTTTTTCTGAATATATTTCTATCGCACACTTAATAGGCTACAGTATAGTGTAAGCATATATAGTGTAAACTTTTATGTGCACTGGGGAACCAGAAAACTTGTGTGACTCACTCTATTGTGAAATTCACTTTATTGCAGTGGTCTGGAACCTGATGCAAAAGGTATGCCTGTACATTGCATTCCTGTAACTTACTTTATAACTTGAAGTTCGTACTTCTTTTTATAAAAATTATTTTATTTATTTATTTATTTAATTTATTTTTGGCTGCCTCAGGACTTAGCTGTGGCACGCGGGATCTTCATTGAGGCACGCGGGATCTTTTGTTGCAGTGCGAGGCCTCTTCATTGTGGTGCGTGGGCTTCTCTCTAGTGGCGAGCAGGTTTTCCTCTTCCCTAGTTGTGGCGCGCAGGCTCCAGGGTGCGTGGCATCTGTAGTTGTGGTGTGCAGGCTTAGTTGCCTCGAGGCATGTGGGATCCTAGTTCCCCGACCAGGGATCAAACCCGCACCCCCTGCATTGTAAGATGGATTCTTTACCACTGGACCACCAGGGAAGTCCCAAAGTTTGTACTTCTTAATTCCTTTCACCTATTTCACCCATTCCTCCACTCCCTTCCCCTGTGGCAACCACTAGTTTGTTCTCTGTATCTATGACTGTTTCTGTTTTGTTATGTTTGTTCATTTGTTTGTTTGTTTTTACATTCCACATATAAGTAATATATGGTATTTGTCTTTGTCTGACCTTTAAACTTAGTATAACATCCTCTAGGTCCACCCATGTTGTCCAATCAAAATGCAAAATTCGATACTTTTAATGGTTGAGTAATATTCCATTGTGGGTTTATACCCCATCTTCTTTATCCATTCAGCTATTGATGGACACCTAGGCTGCTTCCATATCTTGGCTATTGTAAATAATGCTGCCATGAACATGGGGGAGCACACATGTTTTTAAATTAGTGTTTTTGTTTTCTTTGGTTAAATACCCAAAAGAGGAATTGCTGGATGGTAAGGTAATTGTATTTAAACATTTTTTTAAAGAACCTCCATACTGTTTTCCATAGTGGCTCCACCACTTTACAGTCCCACCCACAGAGCACAAGGGTTCCCTTTTCTTCACATTCTTGCCAACACTTATTATTTCTTGTCTTTTTGATAATAGCCATTTGACAGGTGTGAGATAATATCTCACTATGGTTTTGATTTGCATTTCCCTGATGATTGATGTTGAGCATCTTTTCATGTGCCTGTTGGCCATCTGTATGTCTTCTTTAGAAAAATGTCTATTCAGGTCCTCAGCCCACTTTTAAAATGGATTGTTGGTTTTTGATAGAGTTGTATGAGTTCTTTATATATTTGGAGATTAACCCCTTATTGAACATACCATTTGCAAATATCTTCTCCCATTCAGTAGGTTACCTTTTCATTTTTGTTGATAGTTTCCATTGCCATGCAAAAGCTTTTTAGTTTGATGTGGTCCCATTTGTTTATTTTTGCTTTTGTTGTCCTTGCCTGAGGAGACAGATCAAAAAAATATTGCAAAAACTGATGTCAAAGAGTATACTGCCTATGTTTTCTTCTAGGATTTTTATGGCTTCAAGTCTTACATTTAAACCTTCAATCCATTTTGAGTTTATTTTTGTATATAGTGTAAGAAAATGGTCTAATTTCATTCTTTTACATGTAGCTGTTCAGTTTTCCCAATGCCATTTACTGAAGAGAATGTCTTTTCTCCATTTTATATTCTTGCATCCTTTATTGTAGATGAATTGACCATATTAGCATGGGTTTATTTCTGGACTCTCTATTCTATTCCACTGATCTAAGTGTCTGTTTCTGTGCCAGTACCATACTGTTTTGATTACTATAGCTTTGTGGTATGGTTTGAAATCAGGGAGTGTGATACCCCCAGCTCTGTTCTTCTTTCTCAAGATTGTTTTGGCCATTTGGGGTCTTTTGTGATTCCATACAAATTCTAGGACTATTTGTGAAAAATGCCATTGGTATTTTAATAGGGATTGCATTGAATCTGTAGATTGCCTTGGGTAGTATGGATATTTTAACAATATTAATTCTTCCAATCCATAAGCCCAGTATATCTCTCTATTTGTGTCATCTTCAATTTTTCTTATCAGTGTCTTATAATTTTCTGAATACAGGTCTTTTGCCTCCTTAGGTAGGTTATTCCTAGGTATTTTATTCTTTTTGATGCTATGATAAGTGGGATTATTTCCTTAATTTCTATATCTGATAGTTCATTGTTAGTGTATAAAAATGCAACAGATTTCTTTGTATTAATTTTACATCCTGCAACTTTACCAAATTCATTAATGAGCTCTAGTAGTTTTCTGGTGACATCTTTAGGATTTTTTATGTATAGTATCATGTCATCTGCAAACAGTGACAGTTTTACCTCTTCCTTTCAAATTTAGATTCCTTTTATTTCTTTTAATCCTCTGATTGCTGTGGCTAGGACTTCCAAAACTATCAATATATTGAATAAAAGTGATGAGAGTGGGCATCCTTGTCTTGTTCCTGATCTTAGAGGAGAAGTGTCCAGCTTTTCACTGTTGAGTATGATGTTAGCTGTGGGTTTGTCATAAATGGACTTTATTATGTTGAGGTATGTTCCCTCTATACCCACTTTGTTGAGAGTTTTTATCATAAATGGATGTTGAATTTTGTCAAGTGCCTTTTCTGAACCCATTGAGATGATCATGTGATTTTTATCCTTTGTTTTGTTAATGTGGTGTATCATGTTGATTGATTTGTGGATGCTGAACTATCCTTGCATCCCTGGAATAAATCCCACTTGATCATGGTGTATGATCCTTTTAATGTATTGTTGAATTTGGTTTCCTAATATATTTTGAAGATATTTGCATCTATGATCATCAAGGATATCGGCCTGTAATTTTCTTTTTTGGTAGTGTTTTTGTCTGGTTTTGGTATCAGGGTATTACTAGCCTTGTAGATTGAGCTTGAGAGTGTTCCTTCCCCTTTAATTTTTTGGGATAGTTTGAGAAGGATTAGTATTAACTCTTCTTTAAATGTTTGGTAGAACTCCCTGTGAAGCATCTGGTCCTGGACTTTTGTTTGTTGGAAGTTTTTTGATTACTGATTCAATTTCATTGCTAGTAATTGGTCTTTTCAGATTTTCTATTTCATCCTGATTCAGTCTTGGCAGATTGTACTTTTCTAGCAATTTATCCATTTCTTCTAGGTTGTGTAATTTGTTGGCATATAATTGTTCATAATAGTCTCTTATGATTGTTTTTATGTTTGTGGTATTGGTTGTAATTTCTCCTATTTCACTTCTGATTTTATTTATTTGGACCCTCTCTTTTTTTCTTAATGAGACTGGCTAAAGGTTCATCAGTTTTGTTTATCTTTTCAAAGAAACAGCTCTTAGTTTCATTGATCTTTTTAATTTTTTTTAAGTCTCTATTTCATTTAATTCCACTTTGATCTTTATTATTTCCATTCTTGTACTAACTCTGGGCTTTGTATCTTCTTCTTTTTCTAGTTCTTTTTAGGTGTAAATTTAGGTTGTTTATTTGAGATTTTTCTTGTTTCTTGAGGTTGGCCTGTATTGCTATGAACTTCCCTCTTAAAACTGATTTGCTGCATCCCATAGATTTTGGATCTTTGTGTTTCCATTTTCATTTGTCTTGAGGTGTTTTTTGATTTTCTTTTTATTTCTTTGTTCACCCATTGGTCGTTTAGTAGCAAGTTGTTTAGTATCCATGTGTTTATATTTTTTCCAGTTTTCTTCCTGTAATTGATTTCTACTTTTATACTGTTGTAATCAGGAAAGACACTTGATATGATTTTGATCTTCTTAAATTTATTGACACGTTTGACACATGGCCTAGCATGTTATCTACCCTGGAGAATGTTCCATGTGCACTTGAAAAGAATGTGTATTCTGCAGTTTTTGGATGCAGTGTTCTATACATATCTATTAAGTTCATCTGATCTAATCATTTAAGACCAATGTTTCCTTACTGATTTTCTATCTGGCTGATCTATCCATTGATATAAGTGGAATAGTAAAGTCCCTTGCTCTTACTGTACTGCTGTCGGTTTCTCCCTTTATGTCTGCTAATATTTGTTATATTGTATTTAGGTCCTCCTAATGTTGGGTGCATAAATATTCACAGATGTTATATCCTTTTCTTGGACTGACCCCTTTATAATTTTGTAATGTCTTTCTTTGTCTTTTATTTTAGTCTTTGTTTTAAAGTCTATTTTGTCTGATATGAGTATTGCCTCCCTAGATTTCTTTTAGTTTCCATTTGCATGGAATATCTTTTTCCATCCTTTCACTTTCAGTCAGTGTGTGTTTTTAGATCTGATGTGAAGCCAGCATATAAATGGGTTTGGTTTTTTTTATCCATTCAGCCACCCTATTTCCTTTGATTGGAGCATTTAGTCCATTTACATTCAAAGTTCTTATGATAAGTATGTACTTATTGCCATTTTGTTAATTGTTTTTTGGTCATTTTTGTAGTTCTCTGTTCCTTTCTCCTTCTTTTAGTTTCTTCCCCTGTGGTTTGATGATTTTCTTTAGTGTTAGGTTAGAGTTCTTTTCACTTTATTTTTTGGTATTTCTATTGTGGGTTTTTGGTTTGTGATTCATGAGGTTCATATACATGTAACCACATATATATATATATATATATATATATATATATATATATATATATATATATATATATGTGTGTGTGTGTGTGTGTGTGTGTGTGTGTGTTTATTTTGAGCTGATGGTCACTTATTTGAATACATTCTAGAAGTACTACATTTTTACTCCCCTCCAGCCCATGTTTTATGGTTTTGGCATCAAATTTTATATCTTTTCACTTTGTGTATCCCTTAACTACTTATTGTAGTTATGGTTTATTTTACAAATTTTTCCTTTAACCTTCATACTACTGGTGGTTGATCCACTGCCTTCACTATCTATTTGCCTTTACCAGTGAATTTTTTTTCTTTCACATATTTTCATATGTCTAGTTATGGCTATTTGTTTTCCACTTAAAGGAAACCCATCAACATTTCTTGTAAGGCTGGTTTAGTGGTGATGAACTCTTAGTTTTTGCTTACCTGGGAACCTCTTTATTTCTCCTTCAATTCTGAATGATAACCTTTCTGGGAAGAGTATTCTTGGTTGTAAGTTTTTTTCCTTTTAGCACTTTAAATATATCCTGCCCCTCTCTTTTGGCTTGTAAAGTTTCTGCTGAAAAATTGGGGGTTTCCTTGTATGTCACTTATTTTTTCTTGCTGCCTTTAAAATATTCTCTTTATCTTTAACTTTTGCTATTTCAATTATGACATGTGTTGATGTGGATCACTTTGGGTTCATCATGTTTAGAACTCTGTGCTTCCTGGATCTGGATATCTGTTTCATTTTCCAGGTTAGGGAATTTTTCAGTCATTATTTCTTCAAAAAATGTTCTGTCCCTTTCTCCCTCTCTTCTCCTTCTTGGACCCCTGTAATGTGAATGTTAGTATACTTGATTTTGCCCCAGAGGTCCCTTAATGTATCCTCATTTTTTAAAATTCTTTTTTCTTTTTGTTGTTCTGATTGGGTGATTTCCACTATTCTGTCTTCCAGGTCACTGATCCGTTCTTCTGTATCATCTAATCTGCTGTTGATTCCCTCTAGTGTATTTTCCATTTCAGTTTTTGTATTCTTCAGCTCTGATTGGTTCTCTTCCTAACTATATGTTGAAGTTCTCACTGTGTTCCTCCAATCTTCTCCCAAGATCTGTGAGCATCTTTATGACCATTAACTGAACTCTTTATCAGGTAAATTATTTATATCTGTTTCATTAGTTTTTTTTTTTTTTCTGGAGTTTTATCTTGTTTTGTTCTTTCAAATTCCTTTGTCTCCTCATTTTGTTTGGCCTTTTGTGTTTGTTTCTATGAATTAGGTGTAATAGCTACCTCCCAGTCTTGAAGGAGGTGGCCTTGTGCAGCAGCACCCCTGTGTGGACTGTGTGTGCTGGGCAGCTTTGGCAGGCTGGCTAGGGCTGGAGTGGGCATGGGCTGGGTATTTCCTAGGGCATGCTGGGGCTGGGCTGCCTTGGCAGGATGGCTGGAGTGGGTGTGGGCTGGGGCCAGTGTTGTTTTAAAAGATACTGTGCTTCACTGAGTTCTGGTTAGAAGGGACCTTATGAAACATGATTTAAATGGGGGTTTGTGGGCTTGCCTGAGAAATGATTTGTCATTTACATTATTTCTATGATGAAATGCTTTCTCCACTTCAAGCAAGTGACATACAAGAGTTATCTAGACAGCACCTTCTCCTATAGGTGTAATCCTGCCTCATCAGAGGGGTCAACAATGTAGCGTTACTTGGAGCAGGAAACTCACATGGGCTGCACAAGGTGTCTAAAATCACTATGAGGCTGTGTCATCTCCAAAGGGAGCCAGAAAGGGCTTTTGGGGTCTTTCTGCCACAGTGACTCCTTGGGCCATCGGTCCTTATGACTTGCCAGTGCTGAGCACTGTGGAACATCGTTCAGTGCATCGAGATAAAGGCAGAAGTTAATGTTGCCTAAAAGGGTGATGATGGGAAAAGTGGGAAAAGTGGCAGCTCTGAGAGGATATCCCCTCCAACCCTCACAACATTGGCAGCACCAGAGTGGGCTTCCTTGAACTCCACATGTACTTTCTTCCCATCTCAAGGTTGTACCAGCATTAGAGGTGTGTCTGATAACTGTTTAAACTGCAGGGTTTGTCTGTGCAAAGCAGCTGATTGATGTAATTAAGCCACAGCATGCTTTGGGGCAGAGGCTTTGCATTCCAGTAGTCCGTGGTTTGATTCTGGGCTCCCTGGCTTACTACCTGTGGGACCTTGGCCACCCTATTTAGCATTTCTGAACTGTGATTGCCTCATTTATGAAGTGAGGAGGGTAGCACCAGATCCTAAAGCAGTCCCGAAGATTATGTGAGAAAATGTAGTAACTCAATATGTCATATTGTTGTTATGGTTGTGTTATGTTTTCCAAATGTACCCCTCCCTCCCCCCACCCAAATCTTCCTGCTTATTGGCGGTATGAGTTTGTAAAGCCCAGAACTTCCTTGCTACTCAGATTACACTGGACACAGATATGTTAGATTAGAAACTGTGTTGGTGTCAGAGCAGCCTCCACAAAGGGAAGCTTGGCCTTAAGTTGGAGTTGATGTGATCGAGCCCAGCTCTTTGTGGCTGGCCTGTGGCCTGTTTTTGAGCCTGAATATTGCTTGACAGACAACCCAACTATAGTAGAGAGGAAACCCACTTTCCTTTCTCTGCTCTCTTTTCCACAGAGGAGCCCTGGTATACTCTGGGAGAGGAACAGCCAGTTTTTAAATGGTGTTGGTACTGGAGACTCTTCTTGGGTTTGCCCTCTGCACCATGCCAATTTGCTCCGACCAGCTTTCCTCGTTTGTCATGAAATCCTCCACTTCCAAATGGAACATAGCTAATATGAGGCTTACCTATAATATGATGAATAAGCAATGATCCATAAAGATCCTTAGGGTGCACTACCTATCATGAACTGGAGCTTCTTTATCCAGGCTGCTTTTCTGGAAGAAATGGGGTCCTAATGAGCCTCTCCCATTGTTGTCTCTTAAGATGTCAGTGGAGCATCTTGGCTCTCAGACTGTGTCAGGGCTCGGAGCTGAGCAGCCCGAAGAAGCTGGAATGGCAGCACGGTGAGCGTGAGCAGCAGACAGCATGGGCCCTGGCCATCTGAGATATAGGAGCCGTGAAGTGCCGTGAGGCGGCATTTGGGTATTTTTGGTATTGGAGTTCCTCTTTATGTGCACAGAAATACAGCATTTAGCTCAGGTAATTCATTATACAATAGAAAAGTGAACCATTCTCAATGAAACAGAATATGGATTATGTTCAGGGGATGAAAACAAGTAAATTTCAATTCATCCAAAACTTAGATCCCCTTCACAAGTTTTAAACAACTTACATTTTGTAGGAAGGAGAAAGGGTACCATATGTCCATTTACTCATGGATAAACCAGGCCCTACAAAGGCTGTGTAAAACTCCAAACTGGCCAATTTAGAAGGTCTCTTAATACCACCCTAAAGCTCTTCCCCAAATGGGATTAAATTAAGATACTCATAAACCAGAATTCATTTATTTGAATTTCAATCTTTATCTTTACATTTATTTATCTGATTTCTCTCACTGAATATATTTTCCTTCTCCAAAGTAGAAGAAAAAATTGATATTTGTCTCTCCCACTTTTCTAGAGGATTAAAAAAGAATACCTGAATGGCTAAAAAATCATAAAAATATTTCATAGAAGCTTATGATTTATTCTCCTACACAGATCAAAATTTGACATTGCCTTATTATCATTGAACACTACACATTTTCTTTTCATCTCATCAGTTTTATCTGGATTGGATTCAGATCTTGTCTACAGAACACAGAGAGCAAGAACAAACTTGTGGACACGTTATGAGATTATAAGCCCTTTGGAAAGATTTGTGAATGCTCTGATGGAATTATGTACATTTCAAGAGGTTGGCAATGGTAATTAAAGTGAGCATTGGAATATTAAAGCCTCATTTGTTATGAGAGTAATAGCTTGTCCATTACTCATGATTTATCAGACATAAAATACATACATAGTTGTTAGAAGTACAAACTTCTAACTCTTGCTTTATGATAAAATGTATGTGACGTGACTTAGCATGGGATCCAATAAAATGCTGAGCTAAAAGTCAACATGCAAATAATGCTCTAAAAAATTTAAACAAGAGTTTCACTTCTCTTTCTCTAGGCCTTCACTAGCTGATGTCTAAAATAATAAATTTCACAGACATGTTGGAATCACCATTAAATAGGAATGTGAATGCCCAACAGTAGAGCGAATCTCCAGTTTTGCTACAAAGGGTCAAAGAGGTGTAATACCCTCCTCCCCATCAGGAAAATGGAAATTAAATATACTTTCTAATGGTTAAAATTAAGGGTGTGGTGGGGAAAGAATGAGTGGAATACCTACTGTGGTGTTCTCCCTGAGAGGGGTTTTCAGGTAGCGCTGAAGAGGATGCAGCTGGTAATAACTGAGAACATTCCCCACATAGACAGAAATCGCCACCAGTAAAGTTTTATCATGAAATACTAAGGGACAACCCACATCTGCAACAGGGTCACCAGCTGTCAGAGAGATAAACAGAAAGACTCCTTCAGTGACTGAGGGCCAGATGGCACGTCTACTATTACACGATTCAGAAGCTACTCTGGGGTGAGGGGAAGCCACCTTCACCATCCTGTCTGGAACATGCGCCTGGCTCACCACCAACCTGCAAGCTGCTCTGTACATGAACAGCTATGGAGGGCACAGTTATTTGAACATTCGGATGGGAAATAATCCAAAATATCCATCTTCTGTCACCTCCTTCTCCAGATATTTCAGATGAAAGGAACTTTAGGGTGCAACAGCTATGTGATTTTGGACAAATGAGCTGCACTTTAGTTGTAAAATCGGGGGCCACAATGTCTGCTTCCCGTGTTGACTGAGGTGGGGAAGAAACGAGATCACAGCTGGGAAAGTGCTCTGGAAGCCGTACTGGGCTACAGGGAGCCCAGCGGCTGTTACTATGACAGCACATACGCAAATGCACTGCGATGGCAAAAGGAGGGAGTGGTGTCGATGCAGCAGCGAGTGGTGTCGATGCAGCAGCGTCTGGGGCTCTCCTGCCTGCTGTCCCACTGCGCTCTGCAGGGCTACTCTCGCATCCCTACTGTGGGGTTACCTTGTCCCTGATGATCGGATCTGCAACCCACCATATTTCTTCTTGTCTTTTCTCTTCAATTATTGGTCCCCTGTCCAGGCAGCCCCAGATGTGGATTAGACTCTTTCGTGTCCCTCTGTGTGTAACCCCTTTGTGGCCTATACCACTGACCTGAGTCCAAGTAGCCTTCAGAGGGTCCTTTAAGTTGGCTGGCCTCAATCCCACTTGGCAGGAAGCAGGATAGACTGTGCTGATGGGCTGTGGGTCAATGACTTGTTATGGTTACCATAGTGACACTCTTATTCTATAGATCAGGCCTAATGCCAGCTACTCACCTCCTTATAAAAAGCACAATAGCAATAACCTTTGATCTTTTATGTTTTATCACATTCAGACTAACCACCTATATATGCTCAGCACCAATATACGAGGAGGCTGGCAAAGAGGTTTTGTCTCAGGTGTAGACTTTAATAGGTAGTGGCACCTGGCAATACTCTGTTGAGGAAGATTCTGAGCTCGGGTCTTAGTTTAGCAGTAAAGAGTATCATGATCAGTTAATTATGTCTGACAGTGATGTGGAAAAATTTGCCAGAGCACACATGCCACATGTTTGTCATCTGAGTATTAAAAAGACTGATGTCATTTGTTTGTTTACTTTCTTCATCTTTGTGATAAAAAGAGGTGGCTTAGAAAAAAAGTTTGTGAGTATATTTTTGGGTCCTTTAATAGGAACTTGGTTATAATAGTCTCAAGGTCAATAACCAAAATTATTTGATAGAACTTCAAGATTTAAACCAAAAAGGTCCAAGGCCACAGCCATTCTTCTTTCCATGTCAAATAAGAAGAAATCTTCCAGGCTTTTTATTCTTTTTATTTCTTCATCGCATAAATGGCCTGGATCTGAAGTCTTCTTAGAGTGGCTCTAAATCTTCTTTCAGAGAACACTACAATTGTTATTATATATATGCATTTGAACAAAAATACACACAGACCAAATCTGAAGTAACTATTTGGAGAGTTCAGGAAAAAATATCTTATAACTTACTTTTTTTGTTTTTAAATTCCAGGCAATACTTTCAGGGAAGAGTAAATACTCTTTACTTCTGCCCAAATTAGTCAGATCATTGCTTTAATTTTCCACTCTACTTTGTGGGTACAGTCAAAGCTAATGAATGAGTTTGCACCTTTCTTTCTGAAATTGAGATAAAGATGTATATATCTAAACAGGAAAAACAGGCTTTACTTAAGGAAGTAGAATAGTTTTCATGAGGGCCACAAACCACATGCTAGGTAACCAGGACTCAAGATATGTTTCCTTCAGCACTCAGCGTCAGCAACTTGGACTCTACTAGTGATAATGAAAGTGTGCAGCCCCTCAAAAAATCTCCTATGTATCTAGATCATTCATTTCCCATAGCTGATCATGGAGCTTGTTAGCTATAATGAATGATAGATTTTGGCATTTTTCTTAGTTTATTACTTCTGATATTAAAAGAGGAAATGGACATAAACTTCATCTTTCAAAATCCGATCATCTCTCATTTGCATTTTTCATCTTTTTGTTTTAAGAATTTGATTCACTTTTATATCTACCCCATAAAATGCTGAATTTTTTTAAAATAAAAAGTTAAGATTCAGTTCAATTTAATTTAGTGAAACTACCATGCTCCTATGTTTTATACTTTAGATTATAAGCCAAAATTTACAAGACTAATCCATTTCCTCTAATCAGTGGAGCTACAATCTTTTACAGTTTGAAGTGATGACTGGACTATATTCTTATAAAACTAGTTCTTTCCCTGTAGGTCTATAAGTACAACCTATTTCTAGAAGATGCCAAATTTCTCTTACTTGATGCCTGGATTTAATTAACAGTAAATAACAACGTTCAAATGTATACACGTGCTACTTAAAAAAAAATAGGCCTTGGAGATCAGAAATAAAAAGAAAGCAAAAAATCATTATAATGTATTGTGTATGCAAATATTTAATTTCTTAACTATCTTTAAAGTGGACACCCAGTGCCATGTTTTCTCAACATGCAAGGGGAAAGGTCAGAAGTTTGCATGATGAATTCAATAATTGTATGAGAACTCATTTTAAAATGAGGGCCACATTTCAGAGCAATTTAAAAGATTCTTTATCAATTTCCAGAGCAGTTAGAATTTCTCATTTTTAATAGTAACTGCCACATATGAAATGTAGGAATGTTGTGCCTCATAAATAAATGCATGAAATATGTGAAATTGAGGCACATGCATGCAAAGGAGGAAGCCTGGCAGCTGGGACACATTAATAATGCCAGAGGGGTCACCATTTGGGCATGTGCGGATAAAACACATCTGCATTCCTGGCAAAGGGCAGCCTGTGCATCTGGATCACATCACCCCATCCTCCCCACCCACACATCATGGCAGAAGGAATTTCCTGATGAATAAGATGCTGCCGAAAGGTACCATGTTTGTTCTTGCAGCCATGCACATAATGAATCTGAAAAGAGCTGCTAATCAAGTCAAAACAAAAGAATCTTTTCATTTGTCTAATTGTACAGAATGATGAATGAGTCACACAGTATGAAAGAAAGAAAGAAAGAATGAAAGAAAGAAAGAATGAAAGAAAGAAAGAAAAAGAGAAAGAAAGAAAAAGAGAAAGAAAGTTGTGTTATGCTCATTCCCTTTACACTACAAATCCCAAACTATCTGCAACCATTTGTGGTGTGTCTGTGTGTATTTGTATGGGTGGGGCTGGAGGAAGAGCAGAGCAATGCTCAGAGGTAAGCAGAAAATTATAATTTCCTGGTTCCAGGAAATACTGCTGCTATCAGTTCAAAGTCAATGAAGGAGAGTGTGGACAAATCGAACAAGTAAAGTACGGAATCCTGGCATATGAAGGGCTCTTAGAAATTCACTTGCTCCATATTTCTATCTTCAAATCAATTGACTGTTGATTTTGCTACTTAAATTCTTAAAAGAGATTCTGCAGAGGCATATATGTATGCATGTAAGTATGTATGCAACTATGTATATATTTGCGTATTAAAAAGATTCGAATAGATAACACTTTATTGGTACAATAATATGTTCTAGTGTTTCACAGCTATTAATAGGCAGGAAGTTTGATTTAAATAGAGCAAATTTTCAATCTGTGGCAAATTATTTGCCTGTGTATTGAGGCAAGTTAACAGTGTATCTGAAGCTGAAATTTTGTGTATTTAGTCATCAAGCCTTCTATTGATTTGAAGAGCAGTAGAAAGATTCTTTTTTGGTGCACTCTCCTCCATTTCCTGCAGATACGAAAACCAGGATACATAAAAGAAGGTGGTGAGGGTGTTGTTGAATGAAATTTTATTTTTAATTAAATGCTGTTAAAAGCATTTGGGAATAATTTAACTTTGAGGCTTTGCCTATGTCTATACTGTATCAACACTAACAGCTGGAGAGAGGAAAATTCAAATATCCAGATGTTCAGTCTATGTTGTGCTAAAAATGTGATCGTGTATTTGCAAACATTCAGGTATTTAGTAGTATCTCAAACAAAATATTAAAAATTTTCTACTTTCTACCTACACTTTTTGGTATCACCTAGGAGCAGTTAATGTTATATTTTTCAACTTTATTTTCTCAATAACCTGTTTCCTTTGCTTTAGGTATTTACAATAAGCTGCTCTGATGTACACAGCTCCTATAGACCATACAACAGAATCAGTCTAGACAAATTAAATGAGCACTTCAGAAGACAGACAAATTTGTTAAAAGCTGTATCTGAAAAAATTCTGAGCTTTTGGATTGGTCTCTTGCCTCTGAAGTATCTGGTCCAAATTATGCATGAAATAATGTGAAAGTAATAATACTTTATGCATAATAAATAGTACCTTCAGGGCATAAATATTATGTATAAATAATAATAATACCTTCAATGTACAAAGCTGTTCACACACATTATTGTGTGTGTGCTTTCTACTTTTTTTTCTAAATTCCTCCCTTTTTTATCTGTAAACTCCCACTCCCACCATTTATCATTGATTGACTGAATTGTTCCATCCCAGTACACAAATATAGGAGTATCAGAATTGTTAACCTGTACCCCACGGGAAACAACCTTACCCACTAGTGATCACATGCAGCTCCTATCGCCTTCATCTTACAGACTCCTCTCATTTCCAAAGGTACTCAGAGCAGCACCTTTCCCCCTAATTCCCTTCAATGAGGTTGTTTCACACACTTGTAATGCACTTAGATTTTCTCTTCACGGTCTGCATTTCTCCCTGGGATTCCTTAACCTTCCAAAATGATTTTTTAAAATTTGCATACCTTAAGGTCTGCTTTTTGTGCTGTATAGTTCAATGGGATTTGACAAATGCATAATATCTTGTAAGCAAAATTACAGTATCACACAGATCAGTTTTACTGCCTTAAATTCCCATTTCACTTGCTTATCCTTATCCTTTTCCTTCCCTGAGCCACTGGCAACCACTGATCATTTTATTGTCTTTGTTTTTGCATTTTCCAGAATGTCATATAATTGGAATCATACAGTATATAGCCTTTTCATATTGGCTTGTTCCTCCATGTCTTTTTGTGGCTTGGTAGCCCATATCTTTTTACTGCTGACTAATGTTTCATTGTATGGAGGTACCACAGTTTGCTTATTTATTCATATTTTAAAGGACATCTTGGTTGCTTCCAGTTTGGGGTGATTATGAATAAAGGTGCTATAAATATTTTCATGCAGGTTTTTGTGTGAATGTAGGTTTCCATTCAATTGGGTAAATACCTAGTAGTGATCGCTGAATCATAAGACTACGTTTAGCTTTGTGGGAGACTGCCCAGCTGCCTTCCAAAATGGCTTTACCATTTTGCATTCCCACACAGCAAGAGTTCCTGCTGCTCCACATCCTCATCAGCATTTGGTATTGTTAGATTTTTTATTTTAACCATTCTAATAAGCATGTATTGGTAACTCATTATTGTTTTAACTTGCAATTCCCTAATGACAAATGATGATGAGCTTCTTTTCATATGCTTATTTGCCATCTGTATATCTTCCTTGATGAGCTGTCTTCTTAGATATTTTGACTTTAACTGAGTTGATTTCTTATGATTGAGTTTTAAGTATATTTTGGATAGCAGTCCGTTATTAAGTATGTATTTTATAGTTACTTTCTCCCAGTTTGTAGCTTGTCTTTTCATTCCCTTAACAGTGTCTTTCACAGAGCACTTTTTACTTCAAATAAAATCCAACTTACCAATATTTTCTTTCCTGGATCATGCTTTAGGTGTTGTATCTAAAAACTCATCACCAAATGCAAATTCATCTAGATATTTTTCCTATGTTATCTTCTAGAAGTTTTATAGTTTTGCATTTTACATTTAGGTCCATGATCCATTTTGAGTTCATTTTTGTGAAATATGTAAGTTCTATGTCTAGATTGTCTAGATTATTATTAATTTTTTTGCATATCGATGGCCAATTGTTTCAGTACCATTTGTTGAAAGATATCCTTGCTCCATTGAATTGCCTTTTTGCTCCTTTGTCATGGATCAGTTGACTATATTTGTGGGGTCTATTTATGGGCTCTCTATTCAGTTCCATTGATCTATGTGTCTATTCTTTCACCAATACCACACTGTAGTCATTACTACAGCTTTATAGTAAATCTTGAAGTTGGGGAGCATCACTCCTCCAACATTGTTCTTCATTGTTGTGCTGTCTATTCTAGGTCATTTGCCTTTTCTTATAAATTGTAGAATCAGTTTGTCAATGTTCACAAAATAGGTTGCTGGGATTTTGATTGGGATTGTAGAACCTATAGACCAAGTTGGAAAGAATCAACATCTTGACAATATTGAACTTTCCAATCCATGAACCTTGATTATCTTTCCATTTATTTGAGATCTTCTCAGTTTTTGCATATAGCTCTTGTACATATTTTGCTAGATTTGTACCTAAGTATTTCCTTCCTAAGTATTGCAAATGGTATTGTGTTTTAATTTCAAATTCCAATTATTCATTGCTAGTATATAAGAAAGTAATTGACTTTTGTATATTGACCTTGTATCCTGCAACCTTGCTATAATCACTTATTATTTCCAGGAGTTTTTTGTTGATTTTCTTGGAGTTTTCCATAGAGACAAACATGTCATCTGCAAACAAAGATGGTTTTATTTCTTCCTTCCCAATCTGTATACCTTTTATTTCCTTTTTCTGTCTTATTGTACTAGCTAGGACTTCCAGTACAATGACGAATTGAGGTGATAAGAGGAGACATTCTTGTCTTCTTCCTTATCTTAAGGGGAAAGCATCCAGTTTCGCTCCATTAAGTATAATGTTAGGGTAGGTTTTTTGTAGATATTCTTATCAAGTTGAAGAGTTCCCCTCTATTTCTAGTTTGCTGAGAGTTTTTATATGAGTGGGTGTTGGACCTTGTCAGATGCTTTTTCTACATCCATTAATATAATCATGCAAGTTTTCTTCTTTACCCTCTTGATGTGGTTGATTGCATAAACTGATTTTTAATTGTTGAACCAATCTTACCTACCTGGAACAAATTCCACTTGGTCATGGTGTATAATTCTTTTAATGCATTGTTTAATTCAATTTGCTTCTATTTTGTTTAGGATTTTTACAATTATTTTCATGAGAGATACTGGTCTAGAGTTTCTCTTTCTTGTAATGTCTTCATCTGGTTGAGGTATTAGGATAATGCTGGCCTCAAAGAATGTGTTCTGATATATTTCATCTGCTTCGACTTTCTAGAGAGATTGTAGAGAATAGGTATCATTTCTTCCTTAAATGTTTGGTAGAATTCACCAGTGAAACCATCTGGACCTGGTGCTTTATGTTTTGGAAGGTTATTAATTATTGATTCAATTTTTAAAGATAGATATAAGGCTTATTCAGACTATTTCTCCTTAGGTGAGTTCCGGTATAGTTTGAGTCTTTCAAGGAATTAGTCTATTTCATCTAAACTTGTAGGCATACAGTTGTTCATAATATTCATTTATTTGCTTTTTATGTACATGAGATCAGTAATAATGACCCTTTATTCTTTTCTTATATTAGTAATTTGTGTTCTCTCTCTTATTTTTCTTCGTTAGCTGGCTAGAGGTTTATTAAATTTATTGATCTTCTCAAAGAACTAGCTTTTGAACTAGTTTTGAACTCTTCTCCTCTTAGCATGACTTGTAATTTTTGGTTGAGAAGTTCTTATTGAGGTTCTTATTTGGGTAGTAAGAACCTTTAGTGTGAGATTTTGTGTTAATTTGGCTAGGAGTTGGGCTGTGTTTGATGTTTGCTATGTGTTAGAGGCTTCAATTTCCATTAGTATATGTGTTTGTGTCTCCCTTTTTGTCACTGGTTCCCCTAGAAACTCATTCTTGTGTAGCTTGCAGCTCTTTCAGCTGTAATCCACTGTTATACTGGATGCCTGATGATGTGGGGGCCAGGTGATGGGCAGTGGAAGTGTTCTATTATTCTGTGATTAAGCCTTGGTCTTTTAGTAGTCCCCATACTACGACCTTCACAGTGTTTCTGAACTTTTTGTTTTCCCCTGAGGTGAGACATGAAGGCTAGAGGGTCCTGGAGTTGGGTAATTTCCCTTTCTCCACATTGGCTAAGGCTCTGATAAAATCTTTTCCCTTGCGGTGCAGGTCTTTGTCATGGTGAACACTCTGGGTCTAGTTCAAAATAATTAACTTTTCCCCTAACCCTGTCAGAAGCACAAAAGTTTTTCTTGGCTTTTTACCATGAGAAGACTTGGTGGGATCCTTGGAGGTAAAACCTACAAAAATATGGGCGGTCCTTACTCCCAGGAGTTTCTCACTCTCACATTGGCCTAAACTCTACTCCCAGCAATTCTTCCAAGTTACCCATTAAGTGTTTCCTCCAGTTTATGGCTCTTGCAGCTTCTGCTTCCAATAAGCAGATCTTAGTTTTGAGTTCCTGTATTCATCTGTCTTTCCGGTTTTGGGGATGATGGCTTTCCCTGTGACCTCAATTCTCTGATAGGTCCAGGAAAAGTCACTGACATTCAGTTGGTTCAGCTTTTTTTGTTGTTGTTGTTATATGGGAGTGATGATTTTCAAGCTTCTTACATATTAGAGCTGAAACTAGAAGGCCTTCCTATTTTTAAAAATTCCATCATTTTAAAGATCAGGAAACTGAGGCTCACTGTGGTAAGATGAGTAGCTAGAGTCATCTAACTCCTAAGCCAGTGCTCTTCTCTTCACAGCCTGCCCCTGGTTCTTGGTAATACATCTCATCAAACCAGCCCGAGGAATACTCCCAGACAAAGCAGATGGTAGAGTAGGAGGGTGTGCTAAGGCAGGGTAAACAGGTGTGATGTTTGAAAAAACAGTACATCAAAATATCCTAACAGAGAATGTAAATTAATGGGGGGTGTATTCATTTTAGCTTTACAAAAGCATTCAGAAAAGGATTCTTTTATTAGTAAACTGCTTTTACAGTGTATGATTAAATTTGCACAAATGTTATATACAAGTCATATCCCTTGAATGTATTCAGAGTCAACTAATGGTACTGAACACTCACTGTGTATCTAGAAATTCTCACAGGGAAATATTCTGAATCACAAGTCTGGGAGATGGGCTCTTATCTGCAGTGTTGTTTGCATTTTGCAGATAAGGAAACCATGATTCAGAGATATTGAAGGAGTTGATCCTTGATATGAGAGCAAATAACTAGTGAAGTTGGATTCTTGTCTCCTCTCTGCAACTAATTAATGATATGACCTTGACCAAGTTATTTAATCTCTCTGAACTATATTTCACAAAGGGAAGAAAAGAATTATTGTCTCCCAGGGTAACTTAGATAACGTACAAAAAGCACTTATTACAACTATAATAAAATGTAATAGTTATATATAAATTTATATATAGTATTTCATATATAAGTATATTATTATAGTGATATAATAATTATTATTATTATGGAGTAACTATTATTATAGTAATTATAATTAAGTTATATATAATAATATACTACTAATATACCGGTGGGAGTTACAATATCAATTCGTGGAAATAAACTTCACTATATGGCCCCTTATAGAAAAGAGCCAGGGAGAGGACCTTCAAGATGGCAAAGGAGTAAGACGTGGAGATCATCTTCCTCCCCAGAAATACATCAAAAATACATCTACATGTGGAACAGCTCCTACAGAACACCTACTGAATGCTGGCAGAAGACCTCAGATTTCCCAAAAAGCAAGAAACTCCCCATGTACCTGGTCGTGTGGCTGACAGGGTCTTGGTGCTCCAGCCGGGTGTCAGGTCTGAGCCTCTGAGGTGGGATGGCCAAGTCCAGGACATTGGACCACCAGAGACCTCCTGGCCCCACGTAATACCAGTTGGTGACAACCCTCCCCAGATATCTCCGTCTCAAAGTTAAGACCCAGCTCCACTCAATGCCCAGCAAGCTCCAGTGCTGGACACCTCATGCCAAACAACTAGCAAGACAGGAACACAACCACACCCATTAGCAGAGAGGCTACCTAAAATCATAATAAGTTCACAGACACCCCAAAACACACCACCAGACGTGGTCCTGCCCACCAGAAAGACAAGATCCAGCCTCATCCACCAGAACACAGGCACTAGTCCCCTCCACCAGGAAGCCTACACAACCCACTGAACCAACCTTAGCCACTGGGCGCAGACACCAAAAACAATGGGAACTATGAACCTGCAGCCTGTGAAAAGGAGACCCCAAACACAGTAAGTTAAGCAAAATGAGAAGACAGAGAAATACGCAGCAAACGAAGGAGCAAAGTAAAAACCCACCAGACCAAACAAATGAAGAGGAAATAGGCAGTCTACGTGAAAAAGAATTCAGAGTAATGATAGTAAAGATATCCAAAATCTTGGAAATAGAATGGAGAAAATACAAGAAATGTTTAACAAGGACCTAGAAGAACTAAAGAACAAACAAACAATGATGAACTACACAATAAATGAAATTACAAATTCTCTAGAAGGAATCAATAGCAGAATAACTGAGGCAGAAGAACGGATAAGTGACCTGGAAGATAAAATCGTGGAAATAACTACTGCAGAACAGAATAAAGGAAAAAGAATGAAAAGAATTGAGGACAGTTTGAGATGCCTCTGGGACAACATTAAATGCACCAACATTTGAATTATCGGGGTCCCTAAAGAAGAAGAGAAAAAGAAAGGAACTGGGAAAATATTTGAAGAGATTACAGTTGAAAACTTCCCTGACATGGGAAAAGAAATAGTCAAGTCCAGGAAGCACAGAGAGTCCCATACAGGATAAATCCAAGGAGAGACATGCCAAGACACATATTAATCAAACTATCAAAAATTAAATACAAAGAAAAAATATTAAAAGCAGTAAGGGAAAAGCAACAAATAACATACAAGGGAATCCCCATAACGTTAACAGCTGATCTTTCAGCAGAAACTGCAAGCCAGAAGGGAGTGGCAGGACATATTTAAAGTGATGAAAGGGAAGAACCTACAACCAAGATTACTCTACCCAGCAAGGATCTTATTCAGATTTGACAGAGAAATTAAAACCTTTACAGACAAGCAAAAGCTAAGAGCATTCATCATCACCAAAACGGCTTTACAACAAACGCTAAAGGAACTTCTCTAGGCAGGAAACACAAGAGAGGGAAAAGACCTACAATAACAAACCCCAAACAATTAAGAAAATGGTAATAGGAACATAAATATCATAATTACCTTAAATGTAAATGGATTAAATGCTCCAACCAATAGACACAGATTGGCTGAATGGATACAAAAACAGGACCTGTATATATGCTGTCCATAAGATACCCACTTCAGACCTAAGGACACATACAGACTGAAAGTGAGGGGATGGAAAATGTTATTCCATGCAAAAGGAAAGCAAAAGAAAGCTGGAGTAGCAATCCTCATATCAGACAAAATAGACTTTAAAATAAAGATATTACAAGAGACAAAGAAGGATACTACATAATGATCAAGGGATCAATCCAAGAAGAAGATATAACAATGGTAAATATTTATGCACCCAACATAGGAGCACCTCAATACATAAGGTAAATACTAACAGCCATTAAAGGGGAAATCGATAGTAACACAATCATAGTAGGGGACTTGAACACCCCACTTTCACCAATGGACCGATCATCCACAATGAAAATACATAAGGAAACACAAGCTTTAAATGATACATTAAATAAGATGGACTTAATTGATATTTATAGGACATTCCATCCAAAAACAACAGAATACACTTTCTTCTCAAGTGCTCATGGAACATTCTCCATGATAGATCATTTCTTAGGTCACAAATCAAGCCTTGGTAAATTTAAGAAAATTGAAATCGTATCAAGTATCTTTTCTGACCACAGCACTGTGAGACTAGATATCAATTACAGGAAAAAAACTGTAAAAAATACAAACACATGGAGGCTGAACAATACACTACTAAATAACCAAGAGATCACTGAAGAAATGAAAGGGAAATAAAAATATATCTAGAAACAAATGACAATAAAAACATGACGACTCAAAACCTATGGGATGCAGCAAAAGCAGTTCTAAGAAGGAAGTTTATAGCAATACAATCCTACCTCAAGAAACAAGAAAAATATCAAATAAACAACCTAACCTTACACCTAAAGCAATCAGAGAAAGAAGAACAAAAAAACACCAAAATTAGCAGAAGGAAAGAAATCATAAAAATCAGATCAGAAATAAAGGAAAAAGAAATGAAACAATAGCAAAGATCAATAAAACTAAAAGCTGGTTCTTTGAGAAGATAAACAAAATTGATAAACCATTAGCCAGACTCATCAAGAAAAAAAGGGAAAGGACTCAAATCAACAGAATTAGAAATGAAAAAGGAGGAGTAACAACTGACACTGCAGAAATACAGAGGATCATGAGAGATTACTAAAAGCAACTATATGCCAATAAAATGGACAACCTGGAAGAAATGGACAAATTCTCAGAAAAGCACAACCTTCTGAGACTGAACCAGGAAGAAATAGAAACTATAAACAGACCAATCACAAGCACTGAAGTTGAAACTGTGATTAAAAATCTTCCAACAAACTAAAGTCCAGGACCAGATGGCTTCACAGGTGAATTCTATCAAACATTTAGAGAAGAGCTAACACCTGTCCTTCTCAAACTCTTCCAAAATATAGCAGAGGGAGGAATACTCCCCAACTCATTCTACGAGGCCACCATCACACTGATACCAAAGCCAGACAAGGATGTCACAAAAAAAGAAAACTGCAGGCTAATATCACTGATGAACATAGGTACAAAAATCCTCAACAAAATACTAGCAAACAGAATCCAACAGCACATTAAAAGGATCATACACCATGATCAAGTGGGGTTTATCCCAGGAATGCAAGGATTCTTCAGTATAGGCAAATCAATCAATGTGATACACCAAATTAACAAACTGAAGGATAAAAACCATATGATCATCTCAATAGATGCAGAAAAAGCTTTTGACAAAATTCAACACCAATATATGATAAAAAAAAAGCCTCCAGAAAGTAGGCATAGAGGGAACCTACCTCAACATAATAAAGGCCATATATGAGAAACTCACAACCAACATCGTTCTCAATGGTGAAAAACTGAAACCATTTCCACTAAGATCAGGAATAAGACAATGTTGCCCACACTCACTATTATTCAACATCTTTTGGAAGTTTTAGCCAGAGCACTGAGAGAAGAAAAAGAAATAAAAGGAATCCAAATCGGAAAAGAGGTAAAACTGTCACTGTTTGCCAATGACGTAATACTACACATAGAGAATCCTAAAGATGCTACCAGAAAACTACTAGCGCTAAACAATGAATTTGGTAAAGTAGCAGTTTACAAAATTAATGCACAGAAATCTCTTGCATTCCTATATACTAATGATAAGAAATCTGAAAGAGAATTTACGGAAACACTCCCATTTACCACTGCAACAAAAAGAATAAAATACCTAGGAATAAACCTACCTAAGGAGACAAAAGACCTGTATGCAGAAAACTATAAGACACTGATGAAAGAAATTAAAGATGGTACAAACAGATGGAGAGATATTCCATTTTCTTGGATTGGAAGAATCAACATTGTGAAAATGACTATACTACCCAAAGCAATCTACAGATTCAATGAAATCCCTTTCAAACTACTAATGGCATTTTTCACAGAACTAGAACAAAAAATATGACAATTTGTATGGAAACACAAAAGACACTGAATAGCCAAAGCAATCTTGAGAAAGAAAAATGGAGCTGGAGGAATCAGGCTCCCTGACTTCAGGCTATACTACAAAGCTACAGTAGTCAAGACAGTATGGTACTGGCACAAAAACAGAAATATAGATCAATGGAACAGGATAGAAAGCCCAGAGATAAACCCACGCACATATGGTCAACTTATCTTTGATAAAGGAGGCAAGAATATACAATGGAGAAAAGACAGCCTCTTCAATAAGTGGTGCTGGGAAAACTGGACAGCTACATGTGAAAGAATGAAATTAGAACACTCCGTAACACCACTCAGAAAAATAAACTCAAAATGGATTAATGACCTAAATGTAATGCCAGACACTATAAAACTAGCAGAGGAAAACATAGGCAGAACACTCTATAATATAAATCACAGCAAGATCCTTTTTGACCCACCTCCTAGAGAAATGGTAATAAAAACAAAAATAAACAAATGGGACCTAATGTAACTTAAAAGCTTTTGCACAGCAAAGGAAACCATAAACAAGACGAAAAGACAACCCTCAGAATGGGAGAAAATATTTGCAAATGAAGCAACTGACAAAGGATTATCTCCAAAATATACAAGCAGCTCATGTAGCTCAATATCAAAAAATCGAACAACCCAATCCAAAAATGGGCAGAAGAACTAAATAGACATTTCTCCAAAGAAGATATTCAGATTGCCAACAAACACATGAAACGATGCTCAACATCACTAGTCATTAGAGAAAAGCAAATCAAAACTTCAATGAGGTATCACCTCACAACTGCCAGAATGGCCATCATCAAAAAAACTACAAACAATAAATGCTGGAGAGAGTGTGGAGAAAAGGGAGCCCTCTTGCACTGTTGGTGGGAATGTAAATTGATACAGCCACTATGGAGAACAGTATGGAGGTTCCTTAGAAAACTGAAAATAGAACTACCATACGACCCAGCAATCCCACTACTGGGCATATACCCTGAGAAAACTATAATTCAAAAAGAGTCATGTACCATAATGTTCATTGCAGCACTATTTACAATAGCCAGGACATGGAAGCAACATAAAGAAGATGTGGCACATATATAAAATGGAATATTACTCAGCCATAAAAAGAAACAAAACTGAGTTATTTGTAGTGAGGTGGATGGACCTACAGTCTGTCATACAGAGTGAAGTAAGTCAGAAAGAGAAAAACAAATATTGTATGCTAACACATATATATGGAATCTAAAAAAAAAAAAGGTTCTGAAGAACCTAGGGGCAGGACAGGAATAAAGATATAGACATAGAGAATGGACTTGAGGACACAGGGAGGGGGTAAGCTGGGATGGAGTGAGAGAGTGGCATGGACCTATATACACTACCAAATGTAAAATACGTAGCTAGTGGGAAGCAGCCACATAGCATAGGAAGATCAGCTCAGTGCTTTGTGACCACCTAGAGGGGTGGGATAGGGAGGGTGGAAGAGAGACACAAGAGGGAGGGGATATGGGGATATATGTATACATATAACTGATTCACTTTGTTATACAGCAGAAACTAACACAACATTGTAAAGCGTTTATATCCAATAAAGATGTTTAAAAAAAAGATGTAAAAATTAAAAAAAATAAAAATAAAAAAAAAGAAAATAGCCAGGAACCTCATGAACATGTTCAAAGCTCTAGCTCTGGTAGGTCCTACATAATCTTAAATGACAAGAGAAACAAGTTAAAAGTTAGGTTATTTTTGGATGATAAGGCTATTTAGGTCAGCTTTTGTGGAAACATGTTCAGCAAATTCCACCCCAAAGATATTAAACTGAGCAGTGTATTAGGTTCAGGTTTTTGGATACAGTTCATGCAGAGCACAATAAAAAAGCTGGAAACCAGTGCTGGAATCAGCTACTGGTGCTCTGGGAACCATTTCCAGGCCCAATGTTTGCAGTTGTCACCAAGAGTTACTGAAATGGCTGAGTTCTGATGTTGGCTCTTGTAGTGAACATCCAAGTAGGGATGCACAGCATGGGGCAACGTCAAGGCCGCAGCATGGGGAAAGCGCAGCCTCACGTGCTGGATCTCACCTTGAGCCAAAGATTGTCATCAGAGACATGCAGGGGAAGGGGGCTACTCCACCTTTTCCTTTGGGGCAATACAGTAATAGATGGACAGATGGGCAAAGAAGTAGAAAATACTCCACTGTATTTTCAGCTGTATCTATGAGCCAACCCAGAACTGTTCCAATGGCACCACAGTTCCAATGAGACCCAAATCTGTCCTTGACCCCTGAGGGCATCTTTAGACTCCTGGCTTTGTCAAAGTGCCAGACTGCGTCATCTTAAGAGATGCCATGATCACAGTCACCTGGTTACCTCCAAGGTATCCTTAGGACCACAGAGGCCCTCTGGGTAGCCATAAAATAGCACAGCTGTGTGACAGAAGGACACAGAAACAGGAACTGCAGGGAGAAGTGGGGTGACTAAGGGAGTCTAGTTTGGGGGGGGGAGTGGAGCATAGTCAAAAGCAACGTCCCCGGAGAGGCATTCTAGGCAGTACAACTTGTGTAGTGAGCAACAGGAAACAACTTGGGCAGACCACTCCAGCTAACCAACAGTTGTAGCCTGAGCCACCAAGGGTCAGAACCTCCAATGGCAACAAGCCCTTCAAGGGGCCTCTGACTCATGGGCAGGTGTATCTGTGGTATAGCCAGTGTGTGAACTCCACATTGACGGAGGCAGTGAAGAAAATTTGTCCAAGTGGAATATAGAGGGTGTTCATTTTAATTGACAAGGCAATGGTGATATGGCAGCACATGGATGCATTTGCTTCAAAGAGTTGCCACATGAGCAACTTCGTCAAATACAAGACAAGGACAGATTCTTTTTGGCGTAAGTACCTCAAAAATCATCAAATAAAAATAGCAGAGGAGTGGTGGGACACAGTGCAAGTCAGTTGGCTCATGTGGTGTTTCCTTTCAAGGGGGATTTCTTTCTATGTAAAATCCACACCTGTGTCATCATGGAAACGGAACTTAAAAAAAAAATCTAATCCAGAGGTAATTAACAGTTATAAAGGAAGGATGGAACAGGGCTATGAACCTTTTCATTAAGAATCCAGGTTTCTTCTTAAGGACTCTAGAAATTCTATGTTAGGTATTTCCATTTTGAAGATAAGGAAACCGTATATTTAAGGGGCTTTTCTTTGATATAAGGTAACTAATGAGGTTTGATTCTCATCTCCTTCATTGAAGAAAATTTGTCCAAGTGGAATATAGAGGATGTTCATTTTAATTGACAAGGCAGTGGTGACATGGCAGCACATGGATGCATTTGCTTAAAAAACAAACAAACTCCCTCCCCCCAAGATTCCCCTTTCTAAATAAATGTTCAAAATTACCTAAATTTACATATTATAGGGAACTCAAAAGAATTCCTTTAGATCCCATGCTATGTAGGAAGTAATATTTATGGTGGGTAAAAAGAAAATAAAATACTGGTCTAAGCCAGCCCTTCATATGTCACAGGCAAGTCTTCTTATACAACGACCAGTCCAAGACCCGAACCATGGAGAGCGTTAATTGAGGACCTTTCTCCTCTGCAACGTTTCTCCATTCAGGCCATACTCAGGTCTAAACCATTGGTTCTCAGCATGCAGTCCCAGGACCAATAACATCAGTACCACCTGGGAACTTGTTCGATGTGCAAATTATTTGGCCCTTATTGAATCAAAAACTCTGGGGGTAGGACCTGGGAATCTGATTTAAGGAGCCTGCCAGGTGATTCTGATGCACCCTGAGATGTGAGCACCACTGCTCTGCACATTGCAGTGGCCTGGTCTCAGGTCCAACAAGCCCAGGGTATGACTCTGAGGCCATGAGATGGGAAGGCTCCAGTGGGCGTGCTTGGGTGGGATTGGTCTGTGACAACAAGATCCCGCTCTGTGTGGCCAAGGTCAGCACAGTGTCTGCCTTATCACGCTTCCTTGGATATGGAAACCATCAATGCCAAGACAGTTTATTGCTAATGAAGCAAAGTTAGACAGACTCAGTCTTTTGTTTCTGCCATGCCTAATCCTCCTGTCCTGGGCCACTGGCAGAAGTAGTTCATGCCCAAAAGGAAAATTGGGTTACTTAAACCAGGGTTTCTCAGCCTTGACACTATTGACATTTTTGTCATGAGGAACTGTCCTGTGCAGTCTCAGTGGCATCCCTGGCCTCTACCCACTACATTCCAGTAGCAGCTCCTATCCCCCCTCCCCTCCCGCTAAGACGTGACCATCACAAATGTTTCCAGATGTTGCTCCCGGGAGCAAAACTGTACTGGGTTGAGAGCCACCAACTTAAACCAAACCATTTCCTTCAAAGTGGTAACAAAGGAGGGATGTGATGGGAAGAGGAGCAGGCTTCCAGCGGCCCCCGGGTTGACTCACGTGGTAGGAATGACCATGCTTCTGTCTCCACTGCACCAGCACTATCTGGGCGATGACCAGGGCACAGAGGAAGGTCAAGATCATCTCCATGTGCATGGACTCATGGTCCCGGTGCATCCTGTACATCCTCTCCTGCTGCAGGCTGGAACCAGCAAAGGAGGTCAGCTGAAAAAGCCCTCAACTCTTGCACATTTAGCAGAACAAGAAAAATAGGTGGGACTCATAAGAAGCAACTGGGAATTTCAAATGTAGGGTTTTTGAAGCTTTGATTACAAAGTTTTCCAAAGTCCTTCTTGGTTCCTCCCTTTCTCCTGGGCTTGGGGAAGGGACAGCTGAGAGGAGGAGCCTGAGTTTGTCAGCAAAACCAATTCCTCTCAGCCCTTAGCTTTCCCACATGCTTTTGGGCTCAGCCTTGTCCTTTCAAGGAAAGTGATGGGGCCAAAAACTCACTGATGGGCCCTGGGAAGACCTGGGTTATAGCCCCTGATCTGCCACGTGGATCACCTTGGGAAAGTCACTTATTCTATCTGAGCCTCAGTTTCCTCATTTGCAGATCTCAAATAATGATCCCTCTGTACCTCGCAGGATTGGTCTAAAACTGCAAAGCACATATATATTTTATTTGTACCTATATGAGGAATAATAATTGCTATTAGGTTGAATCATATAAAATTGCCATTTTTGAAAGTAAAAAAAAAACCCAGTCAAATACTGGTAATTTCAAGTAATTGCTAACATTCTCAAGTACAAAGATATCCTGCAGATGGTGCCTGTGAAGAGAATGTTATCCGCGGGGCTACAGAAAACTCCTGAGTTGTATAAATCATTTTCATTATAAGGAGAAAGAAGAGACCTAAGTATTATCTTAGGCACAAACATTCAGAGGATGGCTAAATGTTTCAGTGTTTAGTTGGACTCTTAATTTTATACAGTGGTAGAGAAAACCACTAAAATATTATGTCATCTGGTTTAACTTCCTACAGCAGAAGTGGTCTCTAAGAGAGTCTAGAGCAGAGGCTCTTGACCTGGTCTGTGAGTTGGAAATCACTAGGGAGCTTTTAAAAATCACAGTGCCCAGGCTGGACCTCAGATCAATGAAATGAGCATTGCTGGGTGTTCTGGGCTGAACTGGGTCCCCTCAAAATTCATATGTTGAAGTCTTAACCCCTAGGACCTCAGAATGTGACTGTGTTTGGAGAGGGGGTCTTTAAGGAGGCAATTAAGGTAAATGAGGTCGTTAGGACAGGTCCTAATCCAACATGACTGGTGTCCTTATACGTGAGGACACAGACTCCCACAGGGAAGACCATGTGAAGACACAGGGAGAAGGTGGCCACCTGCAAGCCAAGGAGAGAGGCCTTAGAAGAAACCAAAGCCTGCCGACCTCTGGATCTTAGACTTCTAGCCTCTAGTCTGTGAGAAAATAGATTTCTGTTATTATAGCACCCAGTCTGTGGTGCTTTGATATGGCAGCCTGAGCAAACCAATAGAGATTTCCAGGATGGGATCCAGGCATCAGTAATTTTTAAAGTTCCCTGTATGATTTTAAGGTGCAGCCAAGATTGGGATTCGCTGGCCTAGAGGAGAGAGCAGTCCGGGATCAAGATTAGGGAAAAGGGGGAAAAGTATGAATCTTGCCAATCAATTACTTTATAAATATTGATTAGCATTATCTTTCACCCCAAGTGGGGAACCATCAGTCACAAAATCTCTCAGTGTCCACTTATGACTGGTCACAATATGTATTTAGTTAGAGCACTGATCAGAAAGCACTCCACGGTAACATTCTGTGACCTTTTAAAGGCACTTGTTGGGTACCTGGGCTGTGTCTTTGTCTTTAACCAGCATTTCTACAGAGCTGCCTCAGTAAGAGCCCCATCCAAATCCCAGGGGTGCCCCCTGCTGGAGAATGCACAGAAATGAGCCCACAGACCCTCATAAATATTCCTGCTTGAGTTCAACTTTTCTGAGATGGAATCTGAAAATGTTAGTGCTGGGAGGTACCATAGATGTACTGAGACCCCTTCATTTATCAAATGAAGAAGCTGAAATCCACATCAGGTAAGCAACCTGAATAAAATTACATGGCTATTTGTTTCTGTGTTGGAAGCTGAGCTTAGGAGCTGAGAATGATTTCTAGAAGCTCTTTAAAAAATATATTCATTCTTCTGAAGAAATGGGAAGTGAAAAAAAAATAAAAGGGTACAAGCACTTAGTTATAGTTTTTACAGCCCCAAATCCCAAATAACTATTTAATATTCTCTGTAATGAGTGGACTTCAACTTAGGCCACGTAGATAGAAGAGTGAATTTATCATCAGTCTAAAATAGGACTTGCATAGATATCAAACAAAATATACTTTATGACATTTATCTATTTTGTGCATATACAGTAAAATGCATCTCAGATGGTTAACCTATGTGGAAGTACTTTGGAAAGTATAAAGTAGCATACAAATGTAATAAATATTTCTACTTTGATTAGGAATACATTCATAACTGATAACCATAATGCAAAAAAGGAGGAACATTTCACTGTTATTTCATTTGGTGCCCATAGGGGTCCAATGGTCCCACAGTAGGTACCATAGCACAGGGGAAACAGCCTATAAAGAAAACCAGATGTGTCTTGTGCCTCAGAGGACAAGGACATATAAGGACATATATTGAGGGACATACACATTTGTGGGACTGCATGGAGCCTACTGCAGAAAACAGATGAAATCCCTGTGGTTTTGGTCTATACAATCACTGTGCACACATGGCCATGCTAACCCACCTTCTATCCTGGGAAATTTATAAATAAAATGATGGCTTCATTTAATTTCTCAAACTGTTAAGATGGAAGTCTAATTTTTAGTATACCAGCTGTAAAAAAATACAAATCACTTACTTCCACTCATCATCGGCAGAAAGCTTTGTGTGAGAGACCTGAAAAACATAAAAAGAGCCCTTCTCAAGTTTTTCTTGTTTTCTTAGCTTGCATTTTACAGCATTACATGAGAAACCCAAACCATGAAAAAGAGTGATGTTTCTTAGTATTGGAATAATTTAGGATGAAAACGCTAATAAAATATTTGCTTATGGAACTAAAACACACATACACATACACACCCTAAACAAAACAGTAATCAGGTCACTATTACTAAATACTTGATTCTTCTGTCTAAGGTCAGAGAACCAGATGAGGCCCCATTCCTGTGGTTTTGTTTGGCAATTCAGTCAGGGTTGTAGGGAGTGGCCTCCTAATGGGCAATGTCACCCTGGCTTCTGGTATATGATCTGTGAAGTGGAGAGCCTCTAAAAAACATCTGTTTTGCTGGTGTCTTAAATGATACCAATGAGTAAATATCATCTCCAAGTTCAAGGTTTTAGAGTCAGAGCTGACCAGCTACTTGTTTGCAGCATTTTTGTGTCCTCCTGTTAATTTAATTTAAACCCTGACCCCAGGGAAGTGGGGTAATGTGGCCTTGCCCTTGCACACTGAGCGGGAGAGCATAGAGACCGTCCCCAGGAAGTGCTTTAGGCTGATCTACAGAGTGTTCCCACGTGCTGCCTGCCTTCCGTTGGTCACTGCTAATCCACTACATTGGGTCATTTGAAGCCTTTAAGGCCAATCTTCGAAAATACGTCATCGTATAACCTTCATGGAGAACACAGGCTGCTTAATCTCTAGTCCAGTAGCATCAAAAGCTAAAAATCCCTAATGATGGCAAAGAAGAGAAGGCAAATAAAGCATTTGTTACACAAATCTGACATTAACCAGCTTTTTTCCTTTTGTTTTCTTCAAATGGCATAAACAATTCTGACAGGGAAAGAAACAACGCCATCCATATTTCAGGCTAGGCTTTCTCTGACTTGAGGTCAACTGGTTCCGTAAAACACCTATGCCTTGGTCAGAGGCTGGAGGGGTTCCCTTATAATAGAGACGAAAGCTCCAGGTGATACAGCTAAGCAGAGGCTTGGGCAGTATCTGCACAACGCGAGGGCTGGCTGGATGATACCAGGAGAGGAAGTGGGTGAGGCAGCAGGGGATGCTGGCAGCTTCTCCCGGGCTCTCTGCCCACTGGTGGTCCCACCAGGTGGTCCCTGAGATGCAAATGGAGGTCATGGCACCTGGGCTCAAGGCTGCTTTCCAGGAGCAAAACCTTAGTGGCAACCCTCAGGGAAGAGCGGTACCCGAGTCCCCTCCTTTGTCTGATAGGGCTCACTTGGCTGACATCTGCTTTGGGGGAGAAAACACTGGACGGGCTTGGAGCCAAGAGCCGTGCAGCCACCCAGCAACACCCAGCACTAAACATCGAGCTGACTGGGGCTTTGGGTGACCCAGGGCACATCACCAACCTGTGTTTGTCTCCATTTCCTTCTTAGAGACTGGAGATTGACATAAAAGCTGCTCTTGTCTACTTCACTGGAGTACTGTGAGTATCAATAAGACAATAGATGAGAGTTTTGTAAGAAGGTGCTTCATCTAAGGGCCAATTATCTCAGTAAAAGTTGTAACCAAAGACTCCCTGGGTCCTTTTCTTTTTGCTATTCAAGATCTTTGGGTTCACAGTGCTTTTTGTTCAGATAACCTTAAAACAGGGAATGGGTTTTTTGTTGAGAAGATAAATTCCCTTTGACTTTTACAAGCAATATAGCCCTGGGCATAAATGTGTAACTATCTATCAGATTCTAAGCCTTTTTTTTTTTATTGAAGTATAGTTTATTTACCATATTATATTAGTTTCAGGTGTACAGCATAGTGATTCAGTATTTTATAGATTATACTCCATTAAAAGTTATTACAAGATAGTGCTATAATTCCCTGTGCTATACAGTATAACCTTGTTGCTTATCTATTTTATACATAGCAGTTTGTATCTCTTAATCCCACACCCCTAATTCGCCCTCCCACCTCCCTTTCCACTTGGGTAACCACTAGTTTGTTTTCTATATCTGTTAGTCTGTTTCTCAAGTCATTTTAAAAGAAGTATGATAAATTATTCTACAGAAGACCAGGAAAGCTTAGGGAGTAGAAATTATAGCTGAAAAGATTTCTGCTAAATATTGGATACAGTTAAGAACTTCCTTAGATCAAGTGATATTGAAACAATATTCTTATTTCCTAGGGAAAAAGCAAACTATGATGATGATGGAAATGATTTTTTCCTAGTAATAGTTCCCTATAGTACAATATTTTTTTTCTAGGGTGGAATCTACTTTTTGACAATTTTCTTCTGGTATGTAAGCCTATCTGGGATCTTAAGAGGATTTATTTTGGAAATTGAAATGACACTAAGACTTATGCTTATCTGAAGGATAAGCATAAGGATAGCCAGGAAAATTCAGAAGAAGAGAGTAAAGACTTGGCCTATCAGCCACTGAAATCTACAATACAGCCACAGAAGTTAATTGAAAGCATTACTGGCCCAGGAACAAGAAGACAGAGGAGTGAACAGAACATAGAGGCCAGGAACAGACCCAACTACATATGATAAGCAGTGAGAAATCAGTGAGAAAGAAATGATTGTTCAATAAATGGTGCTGAGACCATTAGCTAGTCATTTGGGAAAAATATAAAGCCGGATCCATACCCGGCTTCAGAAGGATCAAATATTTAAATGTAAAAAAGAAAATCTTAAAAGGGCTAGAAGTAAATATTTTAATAATCACGCAGTGAAGAAGGCATTTCTAAGTATGATGTGGAGCCCAGAAATTGTAAAGTAAAAAAATTGATGAATTTTGAGGACATAAAAATCAAATACATTAAAATCACCTATATTTGAAAGACAAATTAAACTGGAGAAGATACAACATATGTGAAGGCAAGAAGTGAATAACCTGAATAGAAAAAGAGCTTTTACAATTTAATCCAAAAGAGACAAAACATTTCCAAAGGGCAAGGCACATGAACAAGAAATTCATAAAAGAGGAAATATAAATGGCTCATTTATGAAAAGATGTATCAACTCACTAGTAAAAACTTTGGAAAAGCCTTTGTGAAAGAAGACTGATTGTGCTGAAGACCCTTGGGAGGGATGAGGGGTGGAGGGGTCCTAGCACTTCTGGAAGTGTGGGTGCAGCTGGGTGAAAACAGAAGGTTCAGTTAAGAGTGGTGGGAGGCTTTGTGTCGTTCTCCCCTGCACCCCACCCCTAGGGTGATTGGACAGGGCTCAGAGGCCCAGGAGCTGGGAGGGAGGGCGGAGGCATTGAAAGCCCGTGTCTGGAGGAGGGATCCCAGCCCCGTCCTCTATCAGGTCCCACGGGCATTGCCCTGCTCTACAAGCCCCTGTGCATCTCAAACCTGGAAACACAAAAACTTTTTTTTGTCTTTTCTAACTCTTAAGAAAATATTTTGAAAGTTTTGTCGCTGGTTGAGTAGAAATTGACAGAAGAGGGCTGGTGTAGGGTGTAGGCCCTCAGGTGGGTTGAGGGAGAAGGGCGGAAATAAAGAACAGCCCCAGCCCTGGAAAATCAGAGATAGAGTTTTTAATTTGCCCACCCCCCCCCCAGGCCATCCGAAGCTGGTGTCTAAGCAGATGGGGGTCCCCCTTGTAACCGCACTGCCTCTCTCCCTCCACTGCGGTGGGGTAGCTTGGAAGGAGCTAGGAACAGCCTGGAAATCCTGAGTCTGAGAAGTGAGGAGGTAAGGTGTGCAGGGGGGCCCTTCCTACCCCGGGTCCTTGGTGCATCTGATGGGACCAGTCCTCCTCCCTGGTTTCCGTGCTGCAGTGGGTTGAACTATGTCCCTCCACGTCCCCCCCTACCCCCAAAGATATGGCCAATTCCTAACCTCTGGTACCCATGACTGTGATCTTATTTGGAAATAGAGTCTTTGCAGATGTGATCAAGTTAAGGATCTTGGGATGGGATCATCCAGGATTTACAGTGGGCCCTAAAGCCAACGGCTGGTGTCCTTACAAGAGAAAGTCAGAGGGAGATTTGCACATAAGCAGAGACACATAAGCACAGAGGAGAAACATGCAGGAGGAGGCCACGTGAAGACAGAGGCAGAGACTGGAGATAAGCAGCTATAAGCCAAAGACACCTGGAGTCCCCTGAGGCTGGAAGAGGCAAAGAAGGATTCACCCTAGAGCCTTTGGAGGGATCATGGCCCTGCCTATACGCAGGTTTTGGACTTCTGGCCTCCAGAACTGTGAAAGAGTAAATTTCTAATGATTTTTTCCCCCTTTTCTATCAATATTTCTTTTATTTTCTGTATTTTTAAAATAATTTTTATCAGAATACAGTTGATTTACAATGTTGTGTTAGTTTCAGGTGTACAGCACGGTGATTCAGTCATACGTATACATGTATCTATTCTTTTCCCATATAGGCCATTACAGAGTATTGAGTAGAGTTCCCTGTGCTATACACTAGGTCCTTATCAGTTATCTATTTTATATATAGTAGTGTCTGTATGTCATCCCAATCTCCCAATTTATCCCTCCAGTAAATTCCTATTGTTATGGCAGCTCCGGGAAACGGATACACGCATGTCCAGCCCCAGCAGGTCGTTATACACTCCGGTTTGCAAGCAGCGGGGCGGGTGGGGAGGGCGTGACCCCTGTAAGCTCTGGGTCAAGCAGGCTGCACAGGTCCCGGTGGACCCTGCAGGCAGGGCTGGCAGAGCAGCTTGGCTTATAATCTTTAGACGTGTGGCATGTGGGACTTTATTTGTACTCTTGCCCTGGGCCTATCAGATGCGGGCCTGCCACTTGGCTGGGGATGCTGGCTGCCAGGCAGCACATGGAAGACCAGAGGACTTTTTGTAAAACCATCCAAGACAAGAGAAAAGACTTACAGATATGGACCGTCATCATTCTTCCTGTGAAAAGGCCCAGGTAGGTCCCCTTCCAGCACAACCTGCCTGTCAACAAGCTCTCTCTGCTTACGGGAGCTTCTGAACAGTGTTTTAGTGTCTCCCCTTAAATATAAACAGATGGCCAAAGATCACCAAGTCCTTGAGTCAGGAAAGGGTTCTGCAATGATGACAAGGATCCCAGGCTTTAAAAATGGAAACAAACAAAAGCTCTTAGAAATGAAAAATTTGAGAACAGAAATTAAAAATCTAATGGAAAAGTTGAAGATAAATTATGAAACTCCCTCAGAAAGAATAACCAAAAACCCCCAAAGGAGATGGAAAAGAAGAAAGAAAATATATGAAAATGAGAGAATCTGGCCAGGAAATCTCAAATCCAAAATAGAGTAGTTCCAGAACAAGAGAACAAGATAGCTGAGAGTAAGAAATTTAAAAGAAATTCTACAAGAAAATTCCCAAGGATTGAAAGACACCTGTTTTCAAATGAAAGGACTCACCAGGTGCCCAGCACAGTAAATGAAAAAAGAGCCATGTCAAATCACACCAGTTGGAAATTTGAAAATTGTGGTTCAGAAGGAAGAGCCTATCCAGAGAGAAAATGCAGGTCAAATGTAAAGGATCAAAACTCAGGATGGCACAGACTCCTGAACACCATCTCCACAAGTTACAAAGAGAGCAGAACAAAGTGTTCAAACTTCCAAGGGAAAATTACTTCTATAGACAAACTACCAATCAAGTCTGGAAGCAGAATGAAGATATTTATGGACATGCAACATTTCAAAAACATTCATCTCCCATGTGTCCTGTCTCAGGAGGCTTGACTAAAACAACAGAGTAAATTGAGAAAGAGAAAAACCGGATTTCCAGGAAAGAGGGGTGCAACCAGGAGAGTCCCCTCCAGGTGAAGGGACGCTCCAGGAGGACGGTGGAGGGGCATCCAGGACTGGTGTCTGGGCCTCAGACTGGGGATGTGGCCAGCCTAGACTGGACCAGGCATGGGGGGCTTCACCAAGTGCATCTCCAAGAAAAAGATGAAGCTGAGAGATCAGCCAGTGTGTTCTGGCATGTTGAGAAGATCCATACAATTCTGGCAGTGGGTTTGGGGATGAATGGGTGACTGGTACACCGAAAACTAAGGAAACCAGAACATGAAACTCAAGGGAAAGCAGACTAGTACAGAGTGGATGTGTAGCGACCCGTCTGGGAGTGACTAGTACTCACTTGAGTCGCTAACGTAGGCAGTGAGTGAAGACTTAGCCAAAATGTGTGATGTAACTAAATTGAGAGGATGGAAGAAGGAAAGCAGTGGGGGTGGGGTGGACAGGCTGGTGGGAGAGAGTGTAGTTCTCATCATCCACAGTAGGGGATCAATCAGATAACACCAGTGACTAAAAATCAAGAAATGTTGCATGATCGTGTTATTGAAAATATGGAACACATACCAGAAAAAATGGGTGAAAGCGTTGAAAATTGTTGCCTCTGGGGAGTGGAAATCAGGAATGGGGAAAGGTGAGTGAAAGTGGGGATGCTTTTTTTGTTTGTTTTAAGTCTTACAGAATTATGTATGAGTCTTTAAATTTGGGATGTACAAAACTTTAATAAAAATTAACAATAAAAAGAAAAAATTCCCATAACAAGGTATAATTTTCACCGAAAAGAGTGACAAGGGGAAAATAGCCCTCTCGCGCCTGTCACGTGTGGGTGTACATTAAGACAGTTTCTCTGGAGAGAAATTTGGCAACGCATATCAAAATTGTAAGTGTTTGTCTATTCTAGTGTAGAATGTTCTAGGAATATTGTCTCAGGAAATGAAGAGACAAGGAAGGATGACACAGATGTTCATGTAATTTTATTTATAATATTGAGAAACTGGGGCTTCCCTGGTGGCGCAGTGGTTGAGAGTCCGCCTGCCAATGCAGGGGACACGGGTTCGAGCCCTGGTCTGGGAGGATCCCGCATGCCGCGGAGCAACTAGGCCCGTGAGCCACAATTACTGAGCCTGTGCGTCTGGAGCCTGTGCTCCGCAGCGAGGGAGGCTGCGACAGTGAGAGGCCCGCACACCGCGATGAAGAGTGGCCCCCGCTTGCCGCAACTAGAGAAAGCCCTCGCACAGAAACGAAGACCCAACACAGCCATAAATAAATTAAATAAATTAAATAAATAAATAAATACATTTAAAAAAAAATTGAGAAACTGGCAACAATCTATGTGTCAGTCTGCAGGGGATCAGTTAATGAGTTATGGTATCTCTCTACAAAGGAAATCCATGTAGCTCTTTAAAATGATGGTGCAGAACCATATCTATCAATGCAGAAATATTTCCATGACGTATGGTTAAGAAAAAATGCATGCTCCAAAAACAGTTGTGTATAATATGAGCCTATCAGTGTAAATGTGCAGTTATATAGAATGAAGAACAGAGACATCCAGAAGAGAGAGAGATCCGGAACAGTTACCAAAATGTAACCATGACCCATGGGTGGTGCTGGATCTTGGGATATTTACTTCTTTTTTTGTATTCGTCTATATTGAATATATTCTACATGAATACGTCACTTAAAAGAAATCAAGCAGTCGTGTTTACTTGGCCCTCTCCTTGCCCCTTCTCCTTGTCTGTCAGTTGCCAAGCCCTTTTCTTCCTATCCTTGCATCACCATTCCAGTCGACCTCTCCTCTCCTTTTAAGCCAAATCTCACTTTTGAGCTCCGGATTCTTCTACTGAAGTGCCTCCTACACAAATCCACCTGGATGTCCCTCAGGCACACGAACTCAACCTGCCCCAAACTGAATACATTAATTTCACCCAAAATGCTCCCATTTCAGCGCCCCCCACCTCCCCCAATAGCCCCACATCCCATCTACCCAATCGCTCAAAGCAGAAACCTGGGGCACCATTGTTGATCTAACCCTCCGCCTCCAGCCTGTCACCCTCCCGTTGACACTACCTCTAAAGACCTCGCAAACCACTTCTTTCCACCTCTATGGCCTCTATACCATCCATGTTTTCATTCATTCAACAAATATTTATTGACCACCTCCTGTGTGCCAGGCACTGGGGGGTGGGGCTGGCATACAATGGAGAATAAGACAGACGTTCTGTTCTCATGAATGGAGCCTTGTGTGCGACAGAAAGCGTGGACAATAAACAAATAAACAAAGCAATTACCTAATGGAGTAAATCCTAGAAGAAAATAAACACAATGTGTGATAAAGCATAACTGGCGGCGGGGGAGGGGCCCTGACTCTAGATGGTGGGCGGGGAAGGCGCTCTGAGCAGGAGACATGGAGATGGAGCCAGGCACCAGGGCGCTCCCCTCCTCCCAGGGCCCTTGCCTTCGCCTTTCCCCTCTTCACACAGTGAGGTGATCTTATCAAAAGCCAACTGATCACATTAGCATCCCCCTGGCCACCCTTGTTAATGTCCCTCATGAGGCCTCGTGTCTCTTTCTGGCCTCACCTCCGTCCACTGCCCCTACACATCCTCTGCTCCAACTAAGCAGAACCTTCTGTCTCCTGAATGCTTTTTCTGCACCCCCAGCCTCCCTGTGGGTTGCCCTGGACCCACTTCCTCCAGGAAGCCCTTCAGGTTTGGCCCGTGAACACTGTTGCCACACTGCACCATCACTGTTGACTATTTCCGTGTCTGAATCTGCAGGAGGGCAGGGCTGGGCCAGCCCCCACCACTGAACCCCCACTGGTGCCAGTTCTCATCCTTTCTCACCCCAGCTGCTACCTTTCCCTTTCAACTCTTCCCTCGTGACAATCCATCTGATAGAAGAATCTTGCTAAAACGAGTGGCAAAAGCAGAACAGTGAACTCAAACTACTGATGTCCCTAGGGCACACTTGAGCGGGAGGAAAGGGTGTTAGGTTTGGAGCGCTCTGTCCAGCAATAAGGAATTCATGTTACAAGAAGAGGACAAAATTCCCATGCATAGAGGGGAGGGGAGGGCTGTGAGGCAGAGAGCAGTAGTTTTGGGGCAGAGGTGGGTCTTCTCGGGGGACGATAGAGCCTGCAAAGCAGACCTCAGTCAAGCAGAGGAGGGAACACATGAATTCACACTCTCTGCTCTCTTGCACTCCAACTTTGAGGCATCTCAAAAGCACACGAGGCCAGCTGGCTCAGCAGACCCCAGGGGTGCCGCTGAGCTGGGGGGAGGAGGATGGTGGGGAATGGGGCGGACCTCTGCCACAGAGAGGTTCGCTGGGAGCTGCGCAGACTGTGTCCCAGGTCATGGGGTTGTCTGCTCATTCGTCCACTCATTCATTCTTTCAGTGAATATTTCTTGACATCCTGCCATTTGCCAGACTATTTTCAGTGCTGGAAACATAGTAGCTAGTAAAGCAGATGAAGTGCCTGCTCTCTTGGACCTTGGGAGGTGATGGAGGCTCTTAGAGGAACAAATACACAAATAGACTACTTCAGGTGGCAATGGAGATGAAAGAAAATAAAACAGGGTGAGGTTTAGAGTGAGAGGGTGATATAATATATAGGGTGGTTAGTAAATTTTTACTGGGTGCTCAGTAACCCTATCTATTTTTCTTTTGTTATCCCCGGCTCTTGTAAAGTCTGGTTTAAACCAGCACTTCTCAAACTTTGATGTGCAGTCACCCAGGGGTCTGGTTAAAATGCAGATTTTAATTCAGTATGTCTGGGGTGGGGACTCAGACTCTCACTTCTAAATAACTTTCAGGTGACACCTTGGCTTCTGGCCCTGGACCACACAGCTCTGCCTTTGGGGCTAAGGGGAAAGCTGAGAGTCCCTCCCAGTTAACAGAGGGACCATGCCTCCTGAGGGCGATGGCAAGACAGTGATGTCAGGCTTAAGGGAGAGCAAACATCAGCAGCAAAAGTGACCCTTGCCAGTCTTCTGCCCCTCCTGGTGTGCAGAGGTCTTCATCCATAACTCTCTCTGGATGATCCGGGTTTGAAACCAGCAAGGAAGCCATGGAGTTTCCTTAGAGCTTCTCCATTTTGGAGACGAACTCCCAAATGCATAGTGTGGGACATGAGGCCTGCAGCAGCCTAGCTCTCTCCCTTATCTTTCACTACAAGTCTTCATGAACCCTGGATTTCTACCAGGGTCACAATAAGTACTGCTCCCTCTCCCTTTCCCCAGGGTCTCCATCCCCCAACAATGTTCTTCACCTCCAAGCAATTTGGTACTGCTGTTCCCTCCGTTTAGAATTTCCATTCCCCTCATGGCCACAAGGTCATATCTCACCCATCCTCCAAGGCCCAGCTCAAATGCCATGTCCCCCACCAGCCTTGCTCATTCCCTCTGCCAGGAGCGATCCCTTGCTTCTTAGAAATCCTACAAAGCTTCACTTGAACCTGTTTTTGGTTCAGTAATTTCTTCCTCCCCTCGATGAGTTATTTGTGTCCTAGTTTTACTTTCCTTCCAGGATGTGAGCTCCCAGAGGAAAGGTCCACCTTTAATTGTATTCTTCCCCCTCTCCCTACCCCAGTTCCCAGTACTTGGTCATGACCTAAGAATTGTCCTATGAATGAAAAATAAATGAACGATTGGGTTTGAGATCACCACCAGCAGGAGGAAGAACGTGCTAGCCCAGTGATTCTCAAAGCTCAAGCAGTAGCACCCCCTGGAAACTGGTTAGATTGCAAATGGTCAGGCCCTACCCCAGAGGTGAGGCTTGGAGACCCTGGGGGCAGAGCCCAGCAATCGACCTACATCTACTTTTTAACCAGCCCTCCAAGTGGCTCTGACGCTTGCTCCAGAGTGAGAACCATAGAGTTGAGCCTGAGGTATATCCATCATTCCTCAGCTGTCCTCCTCCAGTGCCTTGGCCTTCACCCGGTTCCGCCAGGGAGCAAGGAGGAGAGAGGGGTGCAGCCAGCACAGAGGGCAGCCAGCAGAGAGGGCTGAGCAGAAGGCTCATGCTGGAAGAGACAGAGTGGGTGGGGAGCCATGGAGGGAAGGAGCGGGGAGGAAGAGAGGGGAAGGGGAGAAGGAAGGGGAGAAGAAAAGGAAAGAGGCAGAGAGGGAAATGGAGAGGAGCTCGGCCTCCTGGGGTGGGGTGGGGCGGGGCGAAGAGACAGCATTTTCTAGAAGGTCATCCCTCCCTCCATCCCCGGCCAGTTCATATCGGGTGCTGGTGGGGGACCCTGGAGACCTATCTGTGCGGCCTCCCAGCCCCTGCATGGGCCTCGGGACCCCAGCCCAGTGTCCCCCCACACCCGCGCCCCGCAACCGGTACTTGCTCATGCTGGGGGGGCGCCTCCAGTCCGGGCGTCACCCCCGTGGTCATACCTTCGACGTGCACAGCCGCTGCTGAGGGTCTCTGAGTATGCAGGTGGTGGTTGCCCGGATGCCCAGCCCCGGGCAGTGCAGTCCCGGTACCAGCACGGGGAGCCTCCTGCAGAGCAGGGACGCTCATGATGGTCACCATTACTGCTGAGGAGACCCTCTGGGTCTTGGGGCCCTCTGTGGTGTAGCCGTTCCATCAGCTGCCATCGCTAGTGAAACGTCCTGCGCCCCCCCACCCCCACCCCGCTTCCCGTGCTCTGGGCTGGACCCAGCGGCTCTGTTACCAGGCTACAGGAAGGATAAGATGTAGGGAGTCTAAGAGTGAGCAGTGGAGATGAGAGAGGAGCAAGGACGAGCGAGGTCGTTTTCTCCTCAGTTCTATCCCTCAGAAGTGTTTATCAGAAGACAAGAGTTCAGGTGATGGTCCACATGCCCGGAGACTGACCCTCTGCTGCCTGTCCAGCCCCCTGCCCCTTCCTCCTCAGTTATCTGCAGCCTCAGTCAGGTGAGAGAGCTCCCTGGTAGAGTCCCATCGGCCCCTCCACAGATGACAAAGGAGGGAAACTCCACTGTGGGAGAATGCAGAGCCCCTTCACCCCTGTGCTCCTCCAGGACCTGGGCCTTCCCCTGGGAGATCACCTGAACCCTTGTCTTCTGGGTCCAGCCCATGTAATTTGCAACTTTGTTTCCCAGATCGAATGGTTGGCAGCTGACTCCATCATCAGTGTGGAAAAGATGAACTTTATTCCTGTTGTTTAGCTGTAATTTCTTCAGCATGTTAGCCCCAGTCTGCTGCCCCCATCCTCTCCTGGTCTAGACCCCCGAGGTGCTTGTAATGATGTAAGAGAAGAATTGAGATAATGTCATAAAGGTGCCTGAAAAACAAGGTAGAGTCAAGACTAGATAGACAAATATGGTATATTGTACAGGAAGAGAGAAATAGACCCATGGGACACAGCAGAAAGACTCCAAATGGACACATGCATTGACAGGAACTAGTTTTATGAGAAGAATGGCAAATCAGCAGGGAAAGGATTGACTGGGTAGTAATTAGCTTATCCATATGAAAAAAGTTACAGCATAACAAGACAAACAGATGGTTTAAAAAGCAAAACTTTAAGAAGACAATTTAAAAGAATATCTTTGTCATCTCAATATAGGAAAGATATATTAAACAAGAGTCAAGAAGAAAAAACCATGAAGGAAAAGATTCATAAGTTGGTCTATGTTAAAATGTAAAATTTCTGTACAATGGAAAGTTGCCATTAAAAAGAAGCAAGCGGAGAGAGCAGAGAGCAGAAGCAAGAAGAACTACAATCCTGCAGCCTGTGGAACAAAAACCACATTCACAGAAAGACAGACAAGATGAAAAGGCAGAGGGCTATGTACCAGATGAAGGAACAAGATAAAACCCCAGAAAAACAACTAAATGAAGCAGAGATAGGCAATCTTCCAGAAAAAGAATTCAGAATAATGATAGGGAAGATGATCCAGGACCTCGGAAAAAGAATGGAGGCAAAGATCGAGAAGATGCAAGAAATGTTTAACAAAGATCTAGAATAATTAAAGAACAAACAAACAGAGATGAACAATGAAATAACTGAAATGAAAACTACACTAGGAGGGATCAATAGAAGAATGACTGAGGCAGAAGAACGGATAAGTGACCTGGAAGACAGAATGGTGGAATTCACTGCTGCAGAACAGAATAAAGAAAAAAGAATGAAAAGAAATGAAGACAGCCTAAGAGACCTCTGGGACAACATTAAATGCAACAACATTCACATTATAGGGGTCCCAGAAGGAGAAGAGAGAGAGAAAGGACCCGAGAAAATATTTGAAGAGATTATAGTTGAAAATTTCCCTAACATGGGGAAGGAAATAGCCACCCAAGTCCAGGAAGCACAGAGAGTCCTAGGCAGGATAAACCCAAGGAGAAACATGCCAAGACACATAGTAATCAAATTGACAAAAATGAAAGACAAAGAAAAATTATTGAAAGCAACAAGGGAAAAACAACAAATAACATACAAGGGAACTCCCATAAGGTTAACAGCTGATTTCTCAGCAGAAACTGTACAAGCCAGAAGGGAGCGGCATGATATACTTAAAGTGATGAAAGGGAAGAACCTACAACCAAGATTACTCTACCCGGCAAGGATCTCATTCAGATTCGATGGAGAAATCAAAAGCTTTAGAGACAAGCAAAAGCTAAGAGAATTCAGCACCACCAAACCAGGTCTACAACAAATTCTAAAGGAAATTCTCTAAGTGGGAAACACAAGAGAAGAAAAGGATCTACAAAAAAACTCCAAAACAATTAAGAAAATGGTAATAGAAACATACATATCGATAATTACCTTAAACGTGAATGGATTAAATGCTCCAACCAAAAGACACAGGCTCACTGAATGGATACAAAAACAAGACTCATATATATGTTGTCTACAAGAGACCCACTTCAGACCTAGGGACACATTCAGACTGAAAGTGAGGAGATGGAAAAAGATATTCCATGCAAATGGAAATCAAAAGAAAGCTGGAGTAGCAATACTCATATCAGATAAAATAGACTTGAAAATAAAGAAAGTTACAAAGGACAAGGAAGGACACTGCATAATGATCAGGGGATCAATCCAAGAAGAAGATATAACAATTACAAATATATATGCACCCAACATAGGAGCACCTCAATACATAAGGCAACTGCTAACAGCTATAAAAGAGGAAATTGACAGTAACACAATAATAGTGGGGGACTTTGACACCTCACTTACACCAATGGAGAGATCATCCAAAATGAAAATAAATAAGGAAACAGAAGCTTTAAATGACACAGTAGACCAGATAGATTTAATTGATATTTTTAGGACATTCTATCCAAAAACAGCAGATGACACTTTCTTCTTAAGTGCGCACGGAACATTCTCCAGGATAGATCACCTCTTGGGTCACAAATCAAGCCTCAGTAAATTTAAGAAAATTGAAATCATATCAAGCACATTTTCTGACCACAATGCTATGAGATTAGAAATGAATTACAGGGAAAAAAACGTGAAAAACACAAACACATGGAGGTTAAACAATACGTTATTAAATAACCAAGAGATCACTGAAGAAATCAAAGAGGAAATCAAAAAATACCTAGAGACAAATGACAATGAAAACACGATGATCCAAAACCTATAGGATGCAGCAAAAGAAGTTCTAAGAGGGAAGTTTATAGCTATACAAGCCTACCTCAAAAAAGAAGAAAAATCTCAAATAAACAATCTAACCTTACACCTGAGGGAACTAGAGAAAGAAGAACAAACAAAACCCAAAGTTAGCAGAAGGAAAGAAATCATAAAGATCAGATCAGAAATAAATGAAATAGAAACAAAGAAAACAATAGCAAAGATCAACAAAACTAAAAGCTGGTTCTTTGAGACGATAAACAAAATTGATAAACCATTAGGCAGACTCATCAAGAAAAAGAGGGAGATGACTCAAATCAATAAAATTAGAAATGAAAAAGGAGAAGTTACAACGAACACCATAGAAATACAAAGCATCCTAAGAGACTACTACAAGCAACTGTATGCCAATAAAATGGACAACCTGGAAGAAATGGACAAATTCTTAGAAAGGTATAACCTTCCAAGACTGAACCAGGAAGAAACAGAAAATATGAACAGATCAATCACAAGTAATGAAATTGAAACTGTGATTAAAAATCTTCCAACAAACAAAAGTCCAGGACCAGATGGCTTCACAGGTGAATTCTATCAAACATTTAGAGAAGAGCTAACACCCATCCTTCTCAAACTCTTCCAAAAAATTGCAGAGGAAGGAACACTCCCAAACTCATTCTATGAGGCCACAATCACTCTGATACCAAAACCAGACAAAGATACTACAAAAAAAGAAAATTACAGACCAATATCACTGATGAATATAGATGCAAAAATCCTCAACAAAATACTAGCAAACAGAATCCAACAACACATTAAAAGGATCATACACCATGATCAAGTGGGATTTATCCCAGGGATGCAAGGATTCTTCAATATATGCAAATCAATTATTGTGATACACCATATTAACAAATTGAAGAATAAAAACCATATGATCATCTCAGTAGATGCAGAAAAAACTTTTGACAAAATTCAACACCCATTTATCATAAAAACTCTCCAGAAAGTGGCCATAGACGGAACCTACCTCAACATAATAAAGGCCATATATGACAAACCCACAGCAAACATCATTCTCAATGGTGAAAAACTGAAAGCATTTCCTCTAGGATCAGGAGCGAGACAAGGATGTCCACTCTCACCACTATTATTCAACATAGTTTTGGAAGCCCTAGCCACAGCAATCAGAGAAGAAAAAGAAATAAAAGGAATACAAATTGGAAAAGAAGAAGTAAAACTGTCACTGTTTGCAGATGACATGATACTGTACATAGAGAATCCTAAAGATGCCACCAGAAAACCACTAGAGCTAATCAATGAATTTGGTAAAGTAGCAGGATACAAAACTAATGCACAGAAATCTCTTGCATTCCTATACACTAATGATGAAAAATCTGAAAGAGAAATTATGGAAACACTCCCATTTACCATTGCAACAAAAAGAATAAATACCTAGGAATAAACCTACCTAGGGAGACAAAAGACATGTATGCAGAAAACTATAAGACACTGATGAAAGAAATTAAAGATGATACCAACAGATGGAGAGATATACCATGTTCTTGGATTGGAAGAATCAATATTGTGAAAATGACTATACTACCCAAAGCAATCTACAGAATCAATGCAATCCCTATCAAGTTACCAATGGCATTTTTTATGGAACTAGAACAAATTGTCTTAAAATTTGTATGGAGACACAAAAGACCCCGAATAGCCAAAGCAGTCTTGAGGGAAACAAGCGGAGCTGGAGGTATCAGACTCCCTGATTTCAGACTACACTACAAAGCTACAGTAATCAAGACAATATGGTACTGCAGAAAAACAGAAACATAGATCAATGGAACAAGATAGAAAGCCTAGAGATAAACCCACGCACCTATGGTCAACTAATCTATGACAAAGGAGGCAAAGATATACAATGGAGAAAAGATAGTCTCTTCAATAAGTGGTGCTGGGAAAACTGGACAGCTACATGTAAAAGAATGAAATTAGAACACTCCCTAATACCATACACAAAAATAAACTCAAAATGGATTTGAGACCTAAATGTAAGACCGAACACTATAAAACTCTTAGAGGAAAACATAGGAAGAACACTCTTTGACATAAACCACAGCAAGATCTTTTTTGATCCACCTCCTAGAGAAATGGAAATAAAAACAAAAATAAACAAATGGGACCTAATGAAACTTCAAAGCTTTTGCACAGCAAAGGAAACCATAAACAAGACGAAAAGACAACCCTCAGAATGGGAGAAAATATTTGCAAATGAATCAATGGACAAAGGATTAATCTCCAAAATATATAAACAGCTCATGCAGCTCAATATTAAAGAAACAAACAACCCAATCCAAAAATGGGCAGAAGGCCTAAATAGGCATTTCTCCAAAGAAGACATACAGATGGCCAAGAAGCACATGAAAAGATGCTCAACATCACTAATTATTAGAGAAATGCAAATCAAAACTACAATGAGGTATCACCTCACACCAGTTAGAATGGGCATTATCAGAAAATCTACAAACACAAATGCTGGAGAGGGTGTGGAGAAAAGGGAACCCTCTTGTGCTGTTGGTGGGAATGTAAATTGATACAGCAACTATGGAGAACAGTATGGACGTTCCTTAAAAAACTAGAAATAGAATTACCATATGACCCAGCAGTCCCACTACTGGGCATATACCCAGAGAAAGCCATAATTCAAAAAGACACATGCACCCCAATATTCCTTGCAGCACTATTTACAATAACCAGGTCATGGAAGCAACCTAAATGCCCATCGACAGATGAATGGATAAAGAAGATATGGTAAATATATACAATGGAATATTACTAAGCCATAAAAAGGAATGAAATTGAGTCATTTGTTGAAACGTGGATGGATCTAGAGACTGTCATACAGAGTGAAGTAAGTCAGAAAGAGAAAAAAAAATATTGTGTGTTAACACATATATGTGGAACCCAGAAAAATGGTACAGATGAACTGGTTTGCAGGGCAGAAATTGAGGCACAGGTATAGAGAATAAACGTATGGACACCAAGCGGGAAAAGCTGTGGGTGGTGCGGGTGGTTGTGTGCTGAATTGGACGATTGGGATTGACATGTATACACTGATGTGTATAAAATTGATGACTAATAAGAACCTGCTCTACATAAAAATAAAATTCAAAAATTCAAAAAAAATATGTGGTGTACACACACACACACACACACACACACACACAGAAATAAAAAAATAAAAATAAAAAGAAGTCTTGGACCAAGAGAATATATTTGCATTTATCTAGCTGTCAAAGGATCAGTGCTCAGAATAAACAGAACTGCTGGAAATATTTTTTTTTTTAAAATCTAAATCATTAGAAAATGGTCAAGGGATGTAAACAAATTGGAAGAAATAGTACTGTTTTTGTAATTTAAAGAGAATTAATTACTGCATTTATGTATATAAGAGTTAATCTAAAGTGCATGCTTCACAGAAATGCCTTGTATATGTTAAATTACTGAATGCAAAGTGGGTCCCTTCCACCTTCCCACCCATTCTGACCACCTATTAATTTCCCCTTTCTCTGCTGAGAACAACCAAACTGCTAATGGCTGATGGTGCCCCCTAATGGTCTGATCTTGCAAAAAACCACTATATTGCTTTATAAATGATCTTTTTCAAGTAACTTTCTTTTTCCCGGTGCTCCTTTCCTCTTTCTCAAACCCTTTTCATACTGATAGATAAAATTTGTATTTCATCCTCATCATTACAGCTAAAATGGGTGATTCAGGATGTCTTCAGCCAGGTGCAGTGCCGGTCACGTGGAGTAGGGAGCTGGAGGGAGGGAGTCGAAGAGCCTGGTGGGGCCTCTCCTCTGTGAAAGGCTGGCAATGGCAGATTCAGTCTAAATGGGGCAGGGGGGTTAAGTTCAAAACCATCCAGGCAATGTGAGTAATCAACAGCTTGCCTGGTCTCAAAAATCAGTATTAAAAGAGGCGCCAAAAGTTCTGCACTTCAGTGATTCTTGGGGTCAGGGGCAGCCTGGGTCATTGATGGGGGCAATCATCCCTTAAAGGAAAGTGACCCCAAAGCCAGGTTCTACCTTGGAAGATGGAGTGGCTGCATAGAGATAATTAGTCTGACTTTCCATCCCGGCACTTCAACCCCCATCCCCTCATCCCCCTCTGGATGATAGGTTAGTCTTCAGGTGTAGACACTGGCAGAAATCACGCAAGCTCGTCTGATTGCCGACTGCCTGGGCTCCTGACTACAGTAGCAGTGTTCCCAGGCCCCTCAGCCTCACGGGGTAGACCTTTACGTTTTCCTTTAATTAAATCTGCTTTTGCTTAATCACTAGTACTCAAGACAAATGAAAGATGCTCAACTTTATTATCTCATTCTTTAATTATTAGTATTGTAACATTATTGACTTCTACTTTTTTGGCTAAAATGTATAGTATTTAGCTATATTATGGTTACATGGAGTTTTGTGAGCTGGCGTATGGCCCTAATCACCATTTATAACATCGCTGCTTTGGGAAAGTGTATTCTGCCTTTCAAACCACAGCCTTCCAAATGCACATTTGGAACACAATCCACTTGTGAGCTGGGAACTCTCTGTACTGATGTCTCTTGGCCCAGGGCAGCCCCACTACCAAATGACATGTGGTTTAAAGTCCATGTAACAGCTGGTTCATTTAAATAATGTTAGCTGGAGCTCAGCTTTCAGGTTCTCGGGTTTCTGGTTAATTTAAAATCGAGGTGGCAGCAGAGTCGCAGTGATCAAACAATAGCATGTATGGGACTCCCGCTCCCTATAGAGAGATCGCACATCCTCACTCTTCATGGTCTTCCCTGCAGGTTTTAGGACTAAGCCTCTTCTGAGGGCAAGCTTTCCAGTTCTGCTGAATAACTGATCTTGAAAAAGAAGACCTCCTTTTAAAAACCAACTATACTTTGAAGCCTGAAAGTTCAACCTGGGTCATTTCGGTTTATTGAGTGCAGGGGTCCTCTCAGCAGGAGGAAAAACCACATTAAAATCCTTGATGGGGGTTCTTCCCTCTCCCCTTTCCTTGTTTTCCTTTCCCGGTGCCTCCTCTAAGAAGTCTCATCTTTACTAAGTTAGAAGCCAGACATCCTGTCCCAGGCAAGCCAGCCTCTCCCCTGTCCTATCAAAAGAGTTAATATTTATCAAACACCTACAGCATGCCATGCTCTGGGCTAAGCAGGCTACGTGTCTAATATCATTTAATCCTCAAAATGACCCCGAGTGACAGGCATCAGCATCTCCGTTTTGCAGATGAAGCCATATAAGTTAGAAGAGGGTAATTGTTTCATCTAAGAATGCTGAGCTGCGACACTGCCCCACTAGTGCCCTAATCCCTGGGTGGGGTGGGAGGTCCCCTGCTTCATGGGGGTGCCCCCAGGAAACCCCGTCCTGGTGTGGAAGTTGTATTTGTCATTTCTAGTTAAGACCGAGGACTTGCCGTCATAATTCCTCTACCTCAGGTTAATTGCCAAGATCACGTTGCACCTTTGTTCCACAAAAGTCACATTCTCGTGAAAGAGAAGTACTAACATTCCTGTTTTCTCTTGACTTTAGATATTTGTCCTACTTGGGGGCTTGGAACAAGATCAGTTATAGAAGCAACGTCAAGAGGACACAGCTATTATTTTCTGGAGTAAAAAGCCGTCCAGTGTGCCTTGCTGGCCTTACTTACTTTGCTCCCTACCTGCCATAATAGCTAAGACTTTTTCTAGTGCCTACCAGTGCCAGGTACTTTACATATACTTAATCCTCAAAACCACCCTATGGGGTAGGTGTACTATTCTTACCGTTACTTACAATTAAGGACAAATAAGGGCTTCTGGGCCATCCCCTCTGCTTATAATGCCCTTTCCTTTCCTCATTTGGATCTGCCCAAGTCCCATCCCTCAGCCAAGGGCCTGGACAACTTTGTTCTCTCACCAGGTTTTCCCAGATCCCAGGTGGGAACACATCTCTCTCAACCCTGTGCTCCCACAGCTTTTTGCATTTGCCTCTCTATTCCAGACTGCTTTGTGTTCAAGGTGCTGGCACATATGTCTCTGTCAGCCACCAACTGCAAAGGCTTGGAGAGCAGAGACCCATTCTCATCTTTATTCCACCTCTGCATCTGGCACGATGCCTGGCCTGGAGCCAAATGGAATTGGTGGTGTGGTCACATTCCCAGGACGGATGTTTTCATTTTTTTTAAACATCTTTATTGGAGTATAATTGCTTTAAAATGGTGTGTTAGTTTCTGCTTTATAACAAAGTGAATCAACTATACATATACATATATCCCCATATCTCCTCCCTCTTGCATCTCCCTCCCTCCCACCCTCCCTATCCCACCCCTCTAGGTGGTCACAAAGCACGGAGCTGATCTCCCTGTGCTATGTGTCTGCTTCCCACTAGCTATCTATTTTACATTTGGTAGTGTATATATAGGACGGATGTTTTCCCTTAGCCCATCGCCTGCAGAACTTCCTTCAGGAAGGGGACGGAGCTGCTGTCACTGTGGCCACAGACTTTCGCCATCTACCCATTACAGGACCATCGAGAATTCTGTACATAGATACGGACTTAAAATAAGAGGCCTAAACTGTGCCCTGAACATAAATCCATCCAGTTCAGAATGTGCGTATACTACTTGCTTTATGATGTGGCATTGTTCACCAGGGCAGGGACATACTTTTGCCATCACTTAGAGATGCTGACATGGGATTGGGAGAAGGAAGCCACGCCTGGTTAAGGCTTGAGTCTGTTCCATTCTTCTTGTTATTTTATCCTTGTGTCAAAGGAACATAAGTTTTGGTGTTTAGCCACATAACTGCTGAAAATATGTGGCACATGAGTGTTGATGATATAGTTGCTTTTCTAATTTATTCCATAAATGCAGTAATCCTAGCACACCATATAATAGTTGGAATAGTGCATGGATGGAAATAAAACACATATTTATATTATTTTAGAGTATGAGAGAAATGGAATATTAGTGTCTTTGGTTGGTTGTTGTTGATTTCACCTTTTTTTGCGGGGGAGGATGAAGGATTTCAATTATTCCAAGTAACTAAATGGTTATAAACAAAACTTTGGGGCTGGGCATGTTGTCTAATTATGGCTATTTTTAAATTTTAGTATCTTGGCATAAAATTACTTATGTATGTTTAATTTTTATAGCAAACATATTTTGCTAGGTCTCAAAAGAAGGAAAATTTTAGAAGCTATCCTAGATACAATAGTTAGTGTATAACTTAGGGAATAGTTCGACTTTACCAGTTTAAGATTTTCCTGAAGATATCCACCAGAATGACCGTAGTCTTCGAGATGACTTTAAGAGAACAACTCAAAGGAAGTTTCATGTGGAGACAAACGTGTGTGATCCCAGTGCACAGCGAGACTTGAGTCCAGGTCCTACTTCCACTGCTGGCTCCCTAGAAGTTTTTGGAGACAGGGTCTTTATCATTTCCCCTTAGTTGCTATTGTGTTCATATCCTAAGGCATTATTAATGTGAAATAAGGATGAAAAATCTCTTGGGAATATGTCGTCTGGGTGAAGAGTCAGCAAAGAGAATGGTCAGAGCTGGTAACATGAGCCTGAAAAACTTGATCATTTACTGGACTTGGGGGAAGTTAATTATCTTTGCTTTCCAAATAGCCTGAGGAATGGAAAGGACAGCAGCCAACTAGGAATAACTCCCAGTGAGAGCTATTCATAAAAGGAAGATAAGGTTGCGGAAGGTGAAGTTAAATTTGGTTTAACACATGTTGATTTTTTTTTTCAAGTATGTTCAGTATCATTTTATTGACATCTGAATACATAGGTTGAAATAACTGGAAAAAGATGTTGAAGGCAGATCATGATAAGACATACATTGAATAAAATGATAATGATAACAATAATAAAAATCAACAGTCACTGATTGCATTGATATGTTATACATTGAGTTAGGAATTTCAGATAATTAATTATTTATAGTCATTTGTATCTTTGCATATTTATAGTAGCAATTCTGTGAAATGGATTAAGAAATGCTTGTTCTAATTTTACAGATGCATAAATTGAGGATATATTTTAGGCATTTTATTTAAGGTCTTATGGATTGAGTGTCTGCCCTTCATACAGACTTTAGTTAATTTAACACATGTTGATTTTGAGGCCTCTCTAGGCCACGCAGGCAGAGTAGTCCACAGTGAGAGACAAGTCCACTCAGGAGAAAAATAAAGGATAGAGATAGAGATCTGGTGTTGGCCAAATTCACTCTATAGAATGAATGGCATTGTCTTGAAAGTCTGTAATGTGAAAAAAGAAGGCAGCCCAGGACTATAGTTGATAGTTAAGACAATGAGTTTCAGAATCAAACAAGCTTCAATTGTCACTTATAACATACACACTGTGTCACTTTAAGCCTTGGGATATCTGACATTTTTTTTTAATAGTAGACTTGAGATATAATTCACATACTATACAATTCACCCTTTTAAAGTATATGATTCAGCAGTGCCACTATCACCACTATATAATTTCAGTATATTTTCATCACCCCCAAAAGAAAACCCATATTCATTAGATGTCACTGCCCATTTCCCCCTTCTTCCACCCACTAGCAGCTACTAATCTACTTTCTGTCCATACAGCTTAGCCTGTTCTGGATGTTTCATATAAATGAAATCATACAATATGTGGCCTTTTGTGTATAATGTTTTCATTTAGCATAATGTTTCAGGTTGTAACATGTAACAGTACTTCATTTCTTTTCATTGCCAAATAATATTCCATTATACAGTTATACCACATTTTGCTATCCACTCAGCAACTGATGGACTTTTGGGTTGTTTCCACTTTTTGGCTCTTATGACTGATGCTGCTATAAAAATTCAGATACAAGTGTTTTTGTGGATATATGTTCTCAATTCTCTTGATTATAACATCTAGTAGTACAATTGCTCTGTCATACGGTAACTCTATGTTTAAGATTTTAAGAAACCGGCAAACTGCTTTTCAAGTTAGCAGTACCATTTTACAATCCCACGAGCAAAGCATGAGGGTTCTGATTTCTCTACATCCTCTGACTTTTTGTTTCTAGCCATTCTGGTGGGTGTGAAGTGGTATCTCACCGTGATTTTGATTTGTATTTCCCTAATGACTAATAATGTCAAATATATTTTCATGTGATCATTGGCCATTTGTATATCTTCTTTGGAGAAATATCTTTCTTTGCCCATTTTAAAATTGGGTCATTAGTCTTTTTATTGTTGAGTTTTAAGAGTTCTTTATATATTCTGGATATCAGTCCTTTAGTAGATATATGGTTTACAAATATTTTCTCCCATTCTGTGAGTTGCCTTTTAATTATTTTGATGGTATGCTGTGAAGTACAAAAGTTTTAAAATTTACCATTTTTTCTTTTGTACCATGTTTTTGGTATCATATCTAAGAAATCATTGCCTAATCTCAGATTGTAAAAGTTTACTCCTGTGTTTTCTTCTAAGAGTTTCATAATTTTAGTTCTTATATTTAAGTCTTTGATTCATTTAAAGTTAATTTTTGTGCATAGTGTGAGGCAGTGGTCCAACTTTATTTTTTTGCATGCAGATGTGCAGTGTTCCGGGTACCATTTGTTGGAGACTATTCTTTCCCCATTGAATCATTGTCTTGGCACCCTTGTCAAAAATAAATTGACCATAAATATAATGGTTTATTTCTGGACTCTCAGTTCTATTCTTTTGACCTACAGTTCTATTCTTCTGTCCTTATGCTAGTACCACACTGTCTTGCTTACTGTAGTTTTGTATTAGGTTTTTAAATTGGGAAGTGTGAGGCCTCAAACTTTCTTCTTTTTTTCCAAGATTGCCTTAGCTATTTTTGGTCTCTTGCATTTTCATGAGAATTTTAGAATCAGCTTGTCCATTTCTGCAAAAAAGTAACTGGAATATTGATAAGGATTGTATTGAATCTGTAGACCAATTTGGGGGAGTATTGCCATATTAGCAATATTAAGTCTTCCCATTCATGAACATGGATGTCTTTTCATGTATTTAGTTCTTTCATTTGTTTCAATGATGTTTTATCATATTCACTATAGAAATCTTGCACTTCATTTGTTAAATTTATTCCTAAATATTTTCTTCTTTTTAATTCTATGGTAAATGGAATTGTTGTCTTAATTTCATTTTTGGATTGTTCATTGCTAGAGTATAGAATTACAATAGATTTTTGGATGTCGTACTTGTATTTTATAGCCTTGTTGCACTCACTTGTTAGTTCTGATAGTTTTTAGTGGATTTCTTAGGATTTTCTGTATACAGGGTCTTGTTATCTGCTAATAGAGGTAGTTGTTTTACTTCTTCCTTTCTGATCTAGATTTTTGTGCTCTTTCGCTCTTTTTTTTCCCTTCCCTCCCTTCCACCTTTCACCTTCCTTCTTTCTGTCCCCCCTCCTCTCTTCTTCTTTTTTTTTTTCCTTTTTTCCTTATCATGCTGGCTAGAATTTTCAGTAATATGTTGAGTAAGAGTGCTTAGGGTGGATATTACTCTTTTTTCACCCTGATCCTAAAGAGAAAGCATTTATTTTTTTCACTATTAAGTATGATGTTAATTGTGGCTATGTAGATGGCTTTATCAGGTTGAAGAAGTTCCCTTTTATTCCTAGTTAAGTGTTTTTATCCAGAAGGGTGCTGAAGGGTGTTTTTCTGCATCTATTGATATGATCATGTGGTTTTTGTCCTTCATTATATTAATATAGTGTATTACATTGATTGATCTTTGTACGTTAAACCAAGCTAGCATTCCTGGGATGAGCCCCACTTGGTCGTGGTGCATAATCCTTTCAATATGTTGCTAGATTGTTGAGGCTTTTTGCATCTATATTCATAAGGAGTATTGGCTGGAAGTCTATTTTCTTGGGATTTCTTTGTTTCATTGTGGTATCAGGGTAATATTGGCCTCATAGTATGAGTTGAGAAGTGTTCCTTCCTCTTCTATTTTTTGGGATGAATTTGTGAATGACTGATGTTAGTTCTTCTTTAATGTGTGTTAACATTATCTAATTTATTGGGTTAAAATTGTTCATAGTATTCCCTCATAACTTCTGTGAGGTTGGCGGTAATGTCCCTCTTTCATTCCTGATTTTAGTAATGTGGGTCTTATCTCTTTTTATTTTGGTCAGTCTAGCTAAAACTTTGTCAGTTTTGTAGAGTTCTTTAAACAATCAACTTTATTTTCATTTATTTTTTCTATTGTTTTTCTATTCTCAATTTTATCAATTTTTTCTCTAATCTGTGTAACTTACTTTCTTCTGCTCACTTTGGGCTTAGTTTGCTCTTTTTGTTTTTTAAGGTGGAAGATTAGGTTGTTGGTTTGAAATCTTTCTTCTTTTTTAATATAGGCTTTTACATCTATTTCTCTCTCAGTGTTGCTTTAACTGCATCTTACATGTTTTGGTATATTGAGTTTTCATTTTCATTCAACTAAATTTTAAACACATTTAGAAATGTGGTGTTTAATTTTCACATATTTGTGAATTTCCCAAATTTCCTTCTGTTATTTATTTCTAATTTCATTCTTTTGTGATTGGAGAACATTCTTGACATGGTTTTGGCACTTTTAAATATATTGAGGCTTCTTATATGGCCTAACATATGGTCCATCCTGGAGAATGTCCCGTGTGCATTCACTTGTGTGTTGAGTTTGAGGATTTTGGGGCTGATCAAGGAAAGACTGGAGCATGAGATGGTTGTGGTGCACAGTGAGCTTATTGGGCAGTATTTGGACAGGGTTGCATGAGAGGGGAAGAGCCTCACAGCAGAAGATCTTACAGAGACAGGGACCACCATCCAAAGGGAGAAGAGGGTAAGTGAACTCCCAGAGAAGAGGGAAATGGAGAGGGAGCTTATGTGTCAAGGTGATGTCACTCAGCAGCAAGGTAAGGGGGTTTCTGAGTCAGAGAGCTCTGAGGGGCAGCAGTGGTTCCGGGTCCTTTACGCCTACAGGGTTTGTCTTCTCTATGGCTTGCAGATATTGGGTGCAGTTTTGCAGGGTATACAAAGCAGGCAGGCTCTAAATGCTAAAAATATGTTTACTTTGGATATATTTTAAAGCAATTGGATATGTAAGAGTTTGAGTTTGGCTTTGGGTTGATGGTGCCAACTTCTTGTGAAAAAGTAAACAATGTGAGGGCCAATATACAGGGGTCACTTATAGAACAATTTGAGAAAAATGTATATTCTGCGGTTGTTTGATGGAAAGTTCTATAGACGTTTGTTTGTCTGGTTGGCTTATAGTGTGTTGGAGTCTTCTGTTTGCTTTTGATCTTCCAGCTATTTGTTCACTCCCTTGCTGAAAGTGGGTTTTGAAGCTTCTATTATTGTTGAATTGTCCATCCACTGTGTCCCCACCCACTTTCTCCTTTGCCTAGATAACTCCTCATACCATAAACAGTCATTCAGGATTCAGGTTGTTGGTCTGGATCTGCTGAGCAGGGGGTAACTTTACTGGTTTGGGTTGGTTTTAGTTTAAATTTTATCTTCTAGTCTCTCATCACAGGCCAGTGTGCACATTCTAATCCTCTGAAGGACAAGAATGTAAAGGAACTAGGCCAGGAAGCATGAAGGGACCATGCTACACTCAGAACCTCTCCCCTTTCTATATCAGCCGTAAGTCGATGTTCAGATTGTTAGAAGTCCAAAACACTAAAAATATTGTTATGACCTCCCCACATCACCCCCATATTTTCATTCTGAAAACAAACAAACAAAAAAACCCCAAAACAAAAAAACCCACTAACTCATTTTAAAAGGTATAAGTAAGCATACAATGGTTTGGTTTTCTTCTATGATGACTATGTTGATGCTTTTTAAAAAAATCAAAAACCAAAATCAAATGCTTTTCCCCCAATTGTCCTGTTTTTAGAAACCCTGCTTTACTGGCACGCTAAACACAATGTGTTGCCCACCATAGAATTAAGCACTGCAAGTCTCCTTTGCCCCCTAGGGCCTGGGTGGCAAGCATCTGGGGCGTGGCTACCACTCCCTCCTCCCAAGCCCGTGGCAGATACCATCAAGGCCAAGTGTATATCCTCTTCCACTGAATGTCTGTTAATGTCTTTACCCATTTTCTAAATGCATTGTTTGATTTTTTTGCTTTTGACTTCTGAGAGTTCTTTATATATTCTAGATACAGGTCTTTTGTCAAATACGTGGTTTGCAAGTATTTAATCTGTAATTTACCTTTTCATTTTCTAACAGGGTCTCCCACCACCCCTATGTTGAGGTATGATTGACAAACAAAATTGTACAATATTGAAAGTGTACAATGTGATGATTTGATATACATTTAATGGGGTTTTCTTGAATAGCAAAAGTTTTACATTTTGAAGAGGTTCCATTTATCAGCTTTTCCTTTTACGGATTGTGCTTTTGGTATCAAATTTAAGAACTCTTTGCCAGGTTCTAGGTCTTGAAATAAATTTATCTTCTGTTTTTTCAAAAACTTTTATAGTTTTACATTTTACATTTAAGTTCATGATCCATTTTGTGTTAGTTTTTGTATACCATGTAAGGTTTAGATTTTTTTGTTTTGCCTATAGGATATTCAGTTGCTCCAGCACCATTTGTTGAAAAAACCATCCCTACTCCATCGAGTTGCTTTTACATCTTTGTAAAAAATGAGCTGGGTTCATTTCTGGGTTCCGTATTCCATTCCATCGATCTATGTGTCTATCCCACAGTACCATACTGTGTTGATTACTGAAGCTCTATAGTAAGCCTTAATATTAGGAAGAATGATTTTTCTTGCTTTATTCTTTTTCATAATTATTCTGGCTATTCTAGGGTCTTTCCCTTTCAATACAAATTTTAGAATAACGTTGTCCATATTTACAAAGAAGCTTGCCGAGATTTTGATAGAAATTGCATTAAACCCTTAGATCAGTTTGAAGAGAGCTGACATCTTCACCATGTTGAGTCTTTCAATTTATGAACATGGTATGTCTCTCCAATTATTTAGGTCTTTTTTGATGTCTTTCATCAATATTTTGTAATTTTCAGTGTACAGAAGCCGTACATGCTTTGTTATGTTTATACCTAAATATTTTAGTTTCTTTGAAGCAATTGTAAAGGGTATTGTGATTTTGTTTTGATTTCTACTTGTTTGTTGTTAGTATATATAAATACAATTGATTTTGTATGTCAATCTTGTATGCTAGCTCCTATCCATTCCTAGTTTGCCAAGAGATTTTATCATGAATAGTTATTGAATTTTGTCAAATGCTTTTTTTCTGCATCAGTTGACACGATTGTATGATTTTTTTCTTTAACTTGTTGATTACATTGATTTTTGAATATTGAAACAGCCTTGCATACCTTGAATAAATCCAGTGTGTTTGTAGTATATTACTCTTTTTACACATTGCTGGATTTGATTTGCTAATATTTTGTAGAGGATTTTTGTGTCTAAATTAATTAAAGATATTGGTCTATAGTTTTCTTTTTTTGTCCTTTATTTGGTTTTGGTATTAAGACAATACTAGCCTCATAAAATGAGTTGGGAAGCATTCCCTCCTCTTCTATTTTCTGGAAGAGATTATGTAAAACTGGTGTCCATTATTCTTTAAATGTTTGGCAGAATTCTCTAGTGACACTTTCTGGGCCTAGAGATTTTGATTTTTAATATTATTTTAATGTGAACTTATCTGTACCCATAAGAACAAATGGAGCCCAGGAAGACTGTGTTCAGCAAAGTCTGGAGAATTTTGGGTCTCAGTTAATATTGTATGTCACATGTGTATATGACACATTAGCCTGTGTTCTTCTTGAGAGTAGCCATGTATGTTGGTCATTGTTGGTACCTCAGCACCTAGGACAGCACCTGGCACATAGTAGGTGTTCAATGTAAGATTGCTGAATAATTGAATCGACTCTCAGCACTCTGCTGCAGATTGGAAGCCTGATGCTGTTAGAGGGCAACATGGAGGCACCCAAATCTTCTTTGGGGGTGGAAAAATCTTTTGGGAAGAAGGGAGGAGTAGATAGTACTTATGGCTCCATTTTTTCCCTCTTATTTGCCTAAGCTGCTTCCAAGCAGGCCGTGATCGGCCATACCACCTAGAGCAACCCAATGTGCTCAAGAATTTGAAGAGCGTGGGGTTGCTGGTGGGGCAGTGGAGTGTGTCAGTGTAGGACTAGGGCTGGTTGCAGACTGGTGCTCCTTCCTGTTCTGGGTGCCTCCTGACACAGAAACAAGCTCTGAGAATTCCACCTTAAAACAGACGATGAACAAGAGATGAGAATGTATTGAGCTTAAGCATAACTTATAGAGTAATAATTCTTAATTATTTATAGATGAGTAGTCTCAGGCTTGCAGAAACTATTGACTTGCCTAGGTCTCTCTGAATTTCGAAAGCTACACCAAGGTGCTTTCCACTTGGACTGCAGTTTCTAGTCTGCTAAGTGGTTTGTTCTGACATCCCTTAGATTATACAGTTTTAGATTTCCTGCCAGAGCTACATTTGTGTGTGGGTGTACAAGAAAGCACATGCATGCATGAGGAAGTGCATAGGTTTTCAGGTATTGCTACTGGGGAGCCAGTTAATGACAGTAAGTTCTCGTGCTTTGCACATTTCATGGTATAGCAGAATGTCTGGGTTGTTAAATTAATGATTATTATTACTCTCTACTGGGACATCTTGGGACAGTTAAATTCTTTGGTTTTCTCTTCTAACGCTATCTGTATTAACTGCTATTTTTATCAATAGATTTTTTTTTTTTAGCACCTATCTGCATTATTCTCTGGACAATCATGGACAGCTTTAAGAAATATTTTATTATGCTCACTTGCTCTTTGTTTCTGAGCTAAATGTGAATTCATTTGTTTGTAATTTGAGGATGTGGGGATTTTATTGATTATAAAGGCAATGAGCCTCATGCCAGGTTTATTTGTAGTGTCTAGAAAAATACCTTCAGCACGATAATTGCACAATGTTGATTGGTCAATATGTAAAACTGATGATAAATACTTAATTTCTAGGGCTCTGTCCTATTAGAAAATATTCTGGTACAACTCAGTGAAAGTTCTCTCCTTGCAAGCACCTTTACCTGAGTTCGACCTGAACCAAACATTCTATTTTCTACCTGAGTTAATGCACTCTCTCCTTTATGCCATCCCTGGGCATGTGCATACCTCCCTCTTAACCCAGCATGTTGGAATTATTTGTTTGCATGCCTCTCTCCCTTACTGGATTGAGAGTTCCTTTTGGGAAGGATCCGTCTATCTTCAGTGCCTAACACAATTTCTAACTCTAGAATAGAAGCTGAAGGAGGGCAGGATCACTGTGCATCCACCACCTAGAACAGCGCCTGGCATGTGGGTAAGCACTCACTACCTATTATTGAGTGAATACATCAATGGTGATAGTTGGTGCTCAGAAAATCTTTGCTGAGTTAATGAATTAATGTGTATTTGTGCAACAAGGTTCATGGGCAAAAATTACATTGTTTCATAATCCAGAGGTAGTGACTGCATGCAGGATACATATGCATGGACTTGCTTTCCAAGGTGACCCCTCCCGCCATCAAGAACATTGAAAACCTGGTAGTAAACAAGATTTGAAAGGTAAAAAATCAAATTATCATTTGATGACAGAATAGGGAATGAAGACTGGAGGGTGCTGTTAGATAAAATGGATCTTTTTTAACTCTATGAATTTCAGTGCACGTAGACAGAGCTTTTGAACACTTAGGAAATGTTGCCCCAAAAGTCTTATAAATGTGTTCTTGTACACAACTCATTTCTCAGGTTATTTAGGAAAGGGAAGAGGAGTTACATGTGTAGTAGATGTGTAGTTTTTATATCTCTAAACTTTCCTGATCTCCTATTTGGGGCATTTTAGCAGTTTATTAACAGGTCACGAATCATCTTAGGAAACTCAGAAATCCAATGTCTTCTGACATCTGCTTGCTTTCTTTTTCCAATAATGGGTGAACATTTGTGTTTTTATCTGCCTATGAAAGAAATCTAATAGTTGAAAAACTAATTAAGAATACAGTCATGATTATTTCAAAAATGAGCCACATATATACTAGAATCATTGTGCAAAAGAAAACAATAAAACAGAATGAAAAGTGAACCAAAAACCTACCTGCTCTGTCCAAACATGTCTCATTGACTTATAGGCTTGCCAAAGATGGGAACAAGATTTGTGTGGGGATTGGAAAGTCCATAGAGAGGCCCATAAGGCAGGATGCAGGCACGGGAGTGATGCCTCTGCCACTTCTTTACAACATGACCAAAGGAGGCTGTGTCTGGCATTAACAAGCTCTCCAGAGCTGGAGAGTTTGCATCCCTTAACACAGGCAGGTGGCTTTTGCTTTGATTGGAGAGGGGGCATTCAGACAGGTCAGTTTCTTCCAAATTGTTTCTTTCCACTACTTTTGGATGTGTTGTACCTATTTTCACTTTCTAATTCCTAAATCCTTGGTCTACTTTCTTTTGTCTTTTATTTCTCTCTCTCTCTCTCTCTCGCCTTTTCCAGGGTTCCTAGCTTCCTGTTTCAAATGTTTACAATGAGTAATGGCCTTGATCATGAGTGTCCCTCTTCCAGTCCATGCGTGCCTTTTAGGAAGAGGGTCGTGCCATGAGTTTGTGGAATCGGTGAGAAGCAGAGTCAGGTGGTAATCCAGAGAAAGATGAAAGGAATTGTGCAGCTCAGGTAGGCAAAGGGCTCTATTGACTTTTGGAGCTAGAAGAGCTTGAAGCGCTGTAGAGAGATCATGGCTGTATGTTCAGGAAACTTTTAAACTAAATCAACAAAATGCTATCAGATAAAGTCTTCACACGAACACCACTAAAAATTTCGGATTTGCTGAGGACACTCTGTTGCTCTCATGTATTACCTGTCCTTATACTTCATGTAACTTATCAGTTGTAAATATATAATTGTAATTGTGGTTATTTTCTTTCACCCTCTCATGTAAACGCCATGAGAACAAGGACTGATGTACATATCCACAGCACTTAGAACAGGGCCAGGCATGCAGCAGATGCCCAATGAGTATTTGTTGAATTGATGAGTGCCACCCTGTTCCTATAATCCATCCTGGATTAAATAGAAGATAGAATTTGTCATCTGAAAGGCCTGAGTTTTAGCTCTGACTCTGCCTTGTGGCAGTGGGTCCACGCCGCCTAACCCCTCTGAGCCTGTTTCCTCGTGTGTTTAATAGAATTTCTCTGGAGGCTCCTAAAATAGAACAACGAAGCGTTTGGATGGACGCTTTGTGGATGGATGCCCTTCTCACCTTCATGCTGTTTTTTCACCATCCCCTCCCTACCCTCTGCCTTCCAATGGCTACTCTTCAAATCATGGTTCTGTTTAGCTGAGCATTAGAGTTGAAGTGGGGAAAGAATGAACATTTTTGCAATGGTGATTCTTTTTCATTAAAAAAATCTGCATAAATGAAAAGCACAACTGTCAAGCTTGTGAACCGTAGGCTAAGACTAGTGTCCCGACGAGCTGCTGCGGGACTGCTGAGACCAGACAAAAGCCTGTCCATCCCTGCCTCCCGGCAGGGTCCGCAGTGGTAAAAGCTGAGTGAGATGGGAGGCAGGAGCGGGTGATGGGTGGTGTGGGGAAAGGCACTTTCTGAGTCACAGAGGAAACGGGCACTTCAAACTGCGGGAAGGCTGGGCCTCAGGACAAAGGAGGTGACAGCTCTTGTTCAGCTCCCTTCCCAGTTCCTCCCAAGAAGAAGACAAGACACAAGACCAGGAGTTGGTAAAGCAGGAGGTAAAGTTTATATACAAGAATATAATGTTTATCTGAAATATTTACAGTGTTGGTTAAAGCAGTATTTTTACAACTTTTTCAGGTCAACTACTATGTATATTACAGGTAAGCTACAATGGTTTAATTTGCAAAATTAAGTAAAAAAATGTTTTAAACAAAGCTTAAAGTACTCGGGTCAATCATAACATCAGTCTGTCTTGCCCTTTATTTGAAGAACTCATGCTACGGTGGTTAATGTGGTTTTTATAAATGGGAGTACTCTACCTGGAAATGCGAAATGCAATACATGCTAGAGTTGTAAGTTCCCAACAGGGATGTAAAATGACAGGTGAATTGTTATAAGACTTTTAGGTGCTGAGTGTCAGGCTGGAGCTGAGAGAGAAGTTGAGATAACAGCCAGCTTTATCTCAACTGGGTTTTGGACCCACACAGAAAAGTGAAAGTTTGGGCCACAGAGAAAAGTAAAGCTATTTGCACGTTATGGCAACCTCAGCAGAAAGTGAAAATCGGTTGACCCAAACCAAACAACCAAAAAAAATCAAACCCAAGTCACAGTTGCACGTATTCAAAACTAGCTTTTCAGTGAGCTATTTTAAAACTTCATAAAAATCTTCGTGATTTTATTAGTTGGAAGATTTCTACAAGATTTGGGTGGGTTTTTCCTTTATGTGAAAACAACTATTTGTTCCTGAGGCCTCCTGGGGCCTTATAACTCAGAAAATGCCAGGGGTGCAAACGTGCAAAAGACAGGGGAAGCCGCTCCAGGCTGGGGCTGGAGCTGCAGGGACTGTGCTTGGGAAATGAGTGCTGAGGTCCCACAGCAGAAGTGGGAAGGGTCAGCAGAGCCCGGGTGGTGGCCCCGGGACTAGCACTGCAGCTTGCGGATGCTGCGGGAGATGCGCTTGAACTCTCTCTGCCCCTTCTGCCACCGCTTCACAGAGGTGATGACCAGCTCTCCGCCCAGTTTCTGCCCCATGACCAGGTAGGGCGCATTGATGTCATTCATCTCCTCGCACGTGCACTGCAGGCTGTCTTTGAGCCACAGCACCGACTTCTTCAGGTCCCTCTCGGACACACCGTTCAGCTTGTAAATGGTCTTGCTCTTGGTCTCCAGGATGATTTTGGTATCTCTGTTGATGTAGGTGATCTCCTTCACTTTTATTTTCAGTGCTACGAAGACAAGAGAGGACAGAGTGATAAGGAGGGAACACATCCCACTGCATATTTGTGACTCGGCTTGGGAGAGGGAAGAAGAGCTTCCCAGGGCTGATGGGACAGTCAGGGGCTGCGGGTAGGGGGTTGGGAGCTGAGGGCAGCAGGTGGCTCCATTTCTAAAGCCTCAAAGGGTTTGTCAGGCACTTTGTTTCAAACCAGCCATCCTTTAAAAACTTTCTTTGCGGGGACTCAATTGACTTTTCTTCCTTGCCCTTGTGTTCTTGTGTTTGTACGTAGGCTGCCTGTGGTGTGTGCTCTCCTTGACAAATGACTTCCCCTATTGGAAACTTCAGCATGAAAAGAAATGCCTGACTCTTAGGTGAAACACGATCCTTCTGTGGCCATAAACGTTAAACTCAATTTATTACGTCGGAGAGGTTTTTGGACAAACCTGTAAGGAAATTATATCACAAAATCATTGTTTTCTAAAGAACAAACTACAGGGAAGGAGAATTGATCTTACAGCTGCATTTGATTTGGTAAAGTAACTCAGAGAAAAAATAGCCAAGACTCTTTTTAAGAGCACAACATGTTTAGCTGTAAAAGTGTTTTTCTGAAGACCTCATCCTCATATGCTATCATTTGCCTGTCTGAGGCCAAGGCGTTTACAGATCATATATGTACTGTTTCCAAGATGGATATGTAGACTCATTAGAATGCTAAGACCAAAAGTAAGTGGTTTACGATAAAAGTCACATTTTATAGTCATGAACAGTATGCTTTGGGAAAGACAACCCTACAAACATACATGCTGGAATTAAATTTCAAGACTCCATGAAGGCAGGGAAAGGATAGAATTTTAAGGCTGGAAGGGATCATCCAGTTAAAATCTCTTCTTGGTACACAAAGAATCTGAAATCCAGGGAAGTTTAGTGACTTAACATGAGGTCACCCAGTTAGGCTGTGCCCTGGCAAAGTCTAATTCTCAGAACTCTGGTCCCCAAACCTCCTCCTGTAACACCACTGTGATCTCTTAGGCATAGTATCGAATTTCTTGTCCTGGTTGGTGCATTAATACGCCCACTGTAATGTGTCGTCAGACCCTTGGTGACATTAACAATTGTTCCATATAGATGACATGCAGGTGTGACTTCCTGACTCTGATGGAGTTTAATGCATTGTTTAAATTAGTAATAGAGGAAGAGGTTTTTTTGTGTATATCACTGTTCTGGAAATTTCTTCCTCTTTCTTTCTTTCTCTCTCAGAAGGGGAATTTGACTAAGCATGGCTTTTCTAGTCAACCAAGAAATGACTGAGGCTCAACCAGGTAAATCAAGGATACTGGGACTTGGCCAACCATTATTTGTCTGATATGCATCTGGGCTGTAGTACTGAGCTCTCAGGGTTTATCATGAGATAAGCCACATGGCAATGTCACATGTTCCTATGGCCTCTGCCTAAGGGCTGGGAGTGGGGAAGGTATACGGTAGGAGAAGTGATTGTAATGTTACCTGGGAGTCTCATCCATAGCACAGACAGAGCATGTGTGAGATTTCTCCTGGTCAAATTAGACTTTCTTGAGCTCCAAATATCAGAAGAACCATCACTTTTAACAAGGGGGGAGATTTATTACTCATCTTTCTCTAGCTATGAAATAACCAACTTTGCAAGAGCTTACCATGGGAGAACTTCAGACATTTCCTCCCTGGGTTTTCAGCTGGGACCAAATATAGGGAATCGAAGTCCTCAGATAACTTTTCCTGCCCTGGAAGATGTGAACGGGGATGCCACACATGGTAGGAGGCAGGGGTGTTGATACTGTCTGCTCCAACAATAGACTGCATTCAGAGGCGGGCAGTTCTGGGCTATTCTTTCTTCACCAGTACTTTCCCCACTGTAATAAGGAAGTCTTCTCCATCTTCCCTGTACTCCAAGTGCAGTGGAGAGAGTGTCATGCTTTCATGGATGATTCCGATTTCTACCCTTGTTCCTTCTACCCTTTCATTACTCCCCCAGGGTACAGAGGCGATGTGGAGAACCGCTTATAAACCAGTATAACACGCACCCCCTACAATTTAGGTTCATTATCCCCTTTGGGACAAATTGAATGTGGAGAAATAGAAAACAAAGCTTGTGAGGTATCTGCATGTGTGATACCTTAAGTGTAATGACTTCCATGTTGTTTTGAAAGGCTCTCTCCTCTAAGGAGAGAGAACGTTGTACACACACACACACACACACAGACACAAACATTTCTTTGGCCCAGGTCTTGATGCAGCATCCTTAGGAAGGAGGTCTTCTGTAAGGTAAGCCACAAAGCAAGCAGGTAATGTGTGTGTGTGCGCATGTGCTCTAATTTCAACTTTTGTGGAGCCCCACTAAACTTTTTCATGGAAGTCAGGAGAGAGATCTATACTAAATCTGGTGCAAAGGCCATAACTTACCAGAAGAAAATGATATTTTATATACATTTTTATATAAACTTTATTAAAATTATATTTAAAAATTTTGTCCTTAATCAAATCCTGTAGCATAGAAGCTAAGAACCGTGTTTTGGGCAAGGCTCTGGAGCTTTAGGGTTGCTGCTGCCAACATGCCTGGCCCTCTCCTACTCTGAGAGCTGTATGTATTAGAATATAGACATTTGAAACCCTATCATCCATCTGTGGCTCTCACTGAGGGGAAGGACTGGCTAGCACTCAGAGTTACCTCCTTCCTTTCCCCTTCCTCAGCAGTTTGAAGCTTCTCCTATAGCTACGGCTGTCCCGGGACCTGCTAAGGTTAAGCCCAGGACCCTTCCTGCAAGACACCTGGGGTTGTAAGGGGCAGTGATTGGGTTGTTTCCAGTTTCAGGGACCTGGCCAGGTCTGAGATTTCTGGGCTGGTAAATTGTAAGGAGAGGGTGGGAGGGCAGTCCTCCACAGTGGGCGCTGGAGTGATTTCTCTGTCTCCAGGACTTAATTGAGTATGTAGAAGTGTTCATACAGATCTGTTACAGTCTGTTATTGTTTGCTAGAACAGGGACCACATCTGTTTACCAGTAAATTCAACCTTCTGCCTGAATAAATACTTTTAAATACCAACCCCTCAAACACACCCAAAAGTGCCTGCTCTTGGAATGGGAGGAAAACACGAATGTCTCAGGTATCTGGGCAAAGTTCCTGGCCATTCCCAACTCTCCCCCAACACAGCACTGATCCTGTGTCTAGCTGGCTCCTCTGCTCCCCTTGGAGGCCTGAGGACACAGATGAGGTGCTGCTGGAGCTCTGGGTGGACAGTCTCCAACCCTCCTTCCTCTTATAGTTCTTTCTTAAGGGGAGTGACCCACACGCCGTGGAACTTGGGTAACATACCTCGCACGTTATTTACTGTGCTCCAGAACCTTGTCATCATGGAACCTTGCATGTATCTTGCCAGAGTAAACTCCTAGTTTTATTGTTTCTTCTTTTTAAATTTAAGGAAACTCTCCCTGACATATTATTAACCAGTACCTTGGATATACTCACTGATGGTGGAACATGGGAAGCAGAGCATCATGGGTTATGAATAACGTAAAAATATTTCTGTTTGGCACTGGAGTAAATTTCAATTTTTGGCCAACTTCATGCTTTGAATCTGTTTTGCTGAGGCTCATATTTACATGTTCCCATCCCTGGGACACATGTTAAGTGACTAAAAGAGAACATGGTCCAAGATTATGCTTGTTGGCAAGAAAAAGCCATAGTGAAATGAAAAATGTGCCATCGTAAATTCATAATGTGAACAATTCTCATTATTTGATTATTGCTTAACAGAGCAATGACTCTCACCTAAAAAGATACAACTCGATACAAGATAGTTACATAGGGAGGAAACTAGGATAACACAGATGATTAGCTCAAGGAAAGATGAACTGTGATGATATGTCACCCAAACTTTATCTAGTAACATCTTAATGAATTGTACCTTTCAGTTTTACTGGGCAATAAAACTTTTGTTGTTGGTGGTGTATTACTTACCAAAATCATTTTTACAAAGAGTTTCCATTATGTCGTTGTCATCTTCGTTTTTATTTTTGCAGGCTTCACATACCTTTGGAGCTAGAAACATGAAAAGTTAGTAAGTCTGCTTAAAATGAAACAGCAGGTGGCATTTGTAAACAACTCAGGGGCTTATTCAGGCAAGAGTAGCAATTGTCCTGGAAGACCCCAGCTTCTGCCTCATTTATAAAAGAAGAACCACTCATTCTTAAGACAGTCTCCCATGCCTCCCATCTTTCGGACAGGCAAAAATACCCACGTGCTGTGTTTCATGTATGATGACTCCCCAAGCAAAGGGCGCCCTGGTGGAGTGTGCAGGTGCAGCCGCAGGTAACTGAGACAGGCTGCAGCTTTTCACTCTTCCTCCCACTCCTGGGACAAACTCGGTCTCTGAAAAAGTTAGTCCCAAAGCCTCTCTGAGGAGAAAGCACCAAAAGACCCTTAAGGAATTTTGGAAAACTAGCAACCACAAACTACGGCCAGAAGATCGTCTTTCTCAGCTGCAGGTCACTGGTGCAGCCTGGCCTCTGCTGGGCTCTTCAGCTGACTTGTCTCTCGGGGGAGTCATTTCAAGATATTTTCAGGTCTGGACAGGGCGGGGTGGCTAGCATTGTAAGGCTCACGTCTGGGTTCTTCCCCCTTGGTAGCACACCTTGCTAATGACTATAGCCTGCTCTAAATGGTTCTGTATCACCTCGTGCTTTCTGCCAAGTTTGTGCTTGAGTTAAGCAGCATTTATTTCACTGTTATCTTCATCCCTGGTGCAGATTCTTCTTGCCTCTCTTTGCCTGTTTCAAACTCTCAAAAACAAACAGACAAAACAACAGCAACAACAAAACCCAAACAAACAAAAACCCAAAGCTTCTCCTGAAGCCAGTTGAAATCTGACCAAACCCAGGAAGGTGCACTAGCACAATCATGAGAGAGCCTGCTAAAGGCTCTTCTAAAAGAGTCTGATTCCTTGGGAAAAGGGAAAAAAGAAAACATTCATTTTCTCCCACTTATAAATGTACTAATGCTGTCTTTAAAATTTAGGTGAAATTTCATTAATATGAAATTGCATTTTCGCAGGGAAAAAAGAACTATATGACTCATTTTAGAAGTTATTTATCAAATAAGAAAAAGCGCAGAGCAGATTTTGAAACACGTAAACTTTTATTTTGAAGGGGGAAATGACTTTTTGGAGAAATGTAGTATATAATGTTTGTGGGACTGTGAAAAATAAAAACAAAAGCAACACACATAAAACTGCCCTTAACTCCCCTGTCTCAAACAAAATGAAACTTTTCCAATTAGGAGCTCTAGGAGTGTATATAAAATGTTACTAACCTGTGTTGGTTGGTCTGTGGTATATGTTGGACAAATGTTTGAAATATGCCAAACATTTGCAATAAATTATAAATCTAACCAATAAGATGATTGCAAACTCACGGTGCCTGCCAGGAAAGATTGCTAAGCAACTTTGCATTTTCTTTAACTAATGATGGCTGTAGGAAAACAATTAGAGATGGAAAGGGAGATGCTGGTGGAGCCCTGAAAGGGATTAGGAAGCCCCCTTTCCATCCCGGGGGGACCTAAATCAGCTCAGACACATTGTATATGTTTTCCTTTCAGGAAGACTATCAAGAGCCCATGAGGTTTTCATTGCTTTGATGGTTTCTGCACAGGAACTCCCCCTCTATTTTCTAAAAAACTTGGGAAACTCTCTTTTGCACGATTTTCTCCAGTTAATTAAAACCACTCCTAAGATAAAAGCTGATTAGTGATAGAAAAATGATTCCTGGAGATTCCCTTTGTGCCCTCTTTCTTGGACCTCTGAGCAGTTACAACCAATGCTCAATTTTCAACACGCATGAGCCAGTCCTGCTTTTTATTTTCAAAGCCTAAATCGGCAAAGAACAGAGAGTGCCTTAAAAGACTATCTGTTTGCACATTTTGGCGATCGTGCCTGTAGGGAATGTCCCTGTGCCTAGAATCCTGCCCAGTGGTAAGAACGTGCTGCGTGAGGCTGAGGCCAGCGTGCTCTGGCCAGGGTGCTCACCGCCAACTCCTCCTAGCAGGACCACTTCCAACACTCTCAGTTGCGGCCCCCGTGCTAGCATCTTCAAAAAGAATTGTACATATATCTACACGGGAAAGATCTCTTTCAGTTCTACGTTTTCTCACCCCACTCCCCTTCTAAACTGTCCCTTAGAAAGAGCAACTGGTATAACTCGGGAAGGGAATGAGAGACTTGGGTGTGTGTTTGGGGGGGGGGGTATCTCAGATTTGTCACGATGACACACCAGGGCAAGGAGAGCGTCTGCCCTGCCCGGGACTGGCACCCCCGGCGGGGAAGCATCGGGATGGGGGGCGGGGGCCGCGAGAACACCCCCGGAAAGCCTTAGCGGAGCTGGTGGGGGGTGTGTAATAAGGAGGAGGGCTTACCTTCCTCGGTGGCCGGCAGGAGGTGGTCGCTGCTAGCGAGGGGGATGCAGAGGTCGTTGTCTTGGGGGAAACGGTCGCACTCAAGCATGTCGGGCCAGGGGAAGCCGAAGGCGGACATGACCGGAGCGCAGCGGTCCTTCACCTGCACGCAGAGCGAGTGGCACGGCTGGATGGTTTCGTCCAGGTCATCGAGGCAGACGGGGGCGAAGAGCGAGCACAGGAACTTCTTGGTGTCCGGGTGGCACTGCTTCATGACCAGCGGGATCCAGGCGCCCGCCTGCTCCAGCACCTCCTTCATGGTCTCGTGGCCCAGCAGGTTGGGCAGCCGCATGTTCTGGTACTCTATGCCGTGGCACAGCTGCAGGTTGGCCGGGATGGGCTTGCAGTTGCTGCGCTTGTAGGAGAAGTCGGGCTGGCCGAAGAAGAGCCCGCGCGCGGAGCCCAAGCAGCAGTGCGAGGCGAGGACGAGCAGCAGCAGCGAGCCGGGACCCTGTGGCATCGTGGGCGCGCGACCCCCGGTGGGGCGGAGGAAGCCAAGGCGGGGAAGCGCGAGGCGGCAGGGGCCGGAGCTCTTCCCAGCCCGCTCGTTGCGCTCGGCGCGGCTCGGGGCCTGGGAAGCGGGCGGTGGGAAAGCCGGGACGCCGGGCGCGCGGACTGCGGCGGCGAGGGGCTCTGCGTTCGGCTCCGCGCAGCAAGTCCGCGCGCAGCTCCAGGGGGCTCCGACCCGGGGGAGCAGAGTGAGCCACTGCTGGGGCCCGGCCAGCGTTTTCTTGGCCTTTTTAATGCAAATCTGGAGGTGGGGGGGAGCGAGGGAGGAGCCAGTGGAGAGTAATCCGAGGAGGGTTGGTCACTACTCTCTGGGTCTGGTTTTACGTTGAGAATGCCCCTCACGCGCTCCCTGGAAGGAAATTCTGGCTGCGCCCCACCGACCCCCGTTCCCCCCGCCCCCGAGGATGCTGCCAAGCGCGCGCTCTAGGACTGCTGTAAACAACAAACAAACAAACAAATAGACCAGCCTGGCAGCTGCGCCCCAACAGTGAGCGTGAGGAGCACGGGCTGCGGGAGATAGGGGGACGTGACCAGCGGCCTTGTCGCCAGGTCCCTGAGGGAACGCGCTCCGACCCCGCGAGGCCCTGGCGTGGGTTTGCTTGACCCCAGCACGAAGTTTCTGCTCGGGCCCCGGGGCTGCGGGGCGGAACTGCGTTCCGGGCAGTCGCGAGCCAGCAGCCGGCCGGCCCTTTGTGCCCCTGGCCCGCGCCCGGGACCTGCCCGCCCGAGGCCGTCTCGGCCTGGTTGCTCTCCTCTCGGACCCCCAGCCACGGTTCCCAGCCTGGCCCAGCCCGTACGGTGGCTCCCGCCTGCCCTTCCAAATATCAGAATTTACATAAGTAGAGTTGTATGAGCAAAACTTTTACATGAAAAAGGAAATATCAATAAAACCTTGTGGGTGTTATTTTGCTGGGGTAAGTATAGAAAATTTGGCCATTGTGGAAGCGCCTCTACAGAGTTTCGTCAGAATCACACACGACTGCCCACCATTTCCCGGTTTGGGAGAAGAGACCTGCCCTCCCTGCCTAAAGGAACGGGTTGACTCAAGGCTCGAAGGCACCACGCGCCCTAACCCACTCTGGCCCTGGCGGCGGGCGCTGAGGGGTGTGTGCCCTCAGGGCACGGTTTGGAAAGGCTGGTGCCCGGCACAAGGGACTGGTAGAAAGTGCCCCAGGTGGGCAGGCTGGGAAGGGGTGGGGGCAGAGGAAGAAGCCCTGCTTAGACATCCACGAAGCTTGGGCAGAGACGGCTCCTTCATGCTACATATGCCGGCGGGCACCGGGTGTATGGAGGCGAACAGGCAGAGGGCCTGTGCGCTCGCGGAGCTGGGGATCTCGTGCCCTGGAGGACTCCAAACTGTAAGTTCACAGCTGTAAACCGGCACTAGGGTGTAAGCAGGAGGAAGGTGTGTGTGTGTGTGTGGGGGGGGCTCCTTTCTTCTAATCGCCCCGAGTTTCCCCTTGTAGCTGATCGTCTCCTCCCTCTCAGCCAACCCCCACACCCCTCCCCGCAGGTTGGCGGTGCAGCTCCAAAGAGAGAATCCCCGGAGAGCGAGGCTCCAAGGTTCTTTCATATGGAAGGTGGGCGCATTGTTATCACTTCCCGGTCACTTAGAGCCATCAGTGGGCTCCGTCCGCAGCGTCTCTATTTCCCTCCTTCCGGAAGATGCTTTGGCCTTGGCGGCCCCCCAGGCCCAAGTCGCCCAGCTAGCTTTGTGGTCCCACTGCTTAGAGGAGGGGGTTAACGTGGGATGGCGAAAGCCCACTTAGTGTTTTCTCTTACCCCATCCTGGCTGTGAACCCACCAGGAAAATCGCCACCTGGAAGGAGGGTATCTTTTGATTCTGACCCAATAATCTAGGTCCTTAAAACCCCAGCTTGCGTCTTGTCTCCTTTGACGCTGGTGCTCTGCAGAAGGGCCGGGGGCGGCAGCAAAAGGCCGCTCTTCCGCCGAATGGGTCCTGGGTCTTTTCGTGTCTAACTAAAGCACTGAGATGCCTAAAAGCCCCGCTCCCCAGTACAAACTACTTTGAAAATAAACCTCAAATAAAACGGAAGCACACCGAACCAAGCAGCTAATCAGAGCCTGAGCTCTGAGAGATGCTAGGACTTGGGCCCGGGGCTGGGATGAGGGCCTTCCCGCCTCCACCGCCCCCAGCCCCAACGCCTTCCCCTGGGTCCCCTCCGCTTCTCAGACTCCCTCGGGGTTCAAGGAGCCCGGGGCACAAGGAGCCCGAAGCCGGTCGGGCTGCTTCGAGGCGGTGCGCAGCCGTGCACCCGAGAGAGGCTGGGGGCCCAGGAGCCCTTGGGGCCCGCGCGGCCGGACGCATTGTTTCGAGAACCCGCTGCCTCACCTCCCTGGCCGCCAGGGGGCGTCGAGAGCCGCACGAGGGGCTCCATCTCGGCCGCGCCTAGTTTCGCGCTCGGGCCTGCCTGGTTCCGGGGTCGCGGCCCCTCCACGCACCCGCGCCACCCAGCCTAGACCTCACCCTGCACAGGCTGCGTCTTCCTCCCCCACCTCGGGGTCGCGGCCCGCTCCCTTTCCCTTCCGCCGCTCGTTAGCGCCCGGGCAAGCGCGTGCGCGTGTGACAGGCGCACCAGCCAGACGAGCAGATTGCAGACGAAGAGGAGAATAACCTCTCACCGAGGCCCGGACGCGAGCGCGGACCGTTGTCTGTGTGACAAATGCTCGAACACAGATGCTTGGCGCGCCTCCCCCGCCCGGGTCGCTGTGCCACCGCAGAGAGATGGGCGCACGTGGTGCAGCCCGGCGGCGCCTTCAGTAACCCGGACTCTTCTGCCCTCCATGCCGGCCCTTGGGCCTACAGGTCTCCTCCGATCCATGCAAGTTATCAAAATCCGCCAAAGGCTTTTGTTTTCCACAAATGGAGAGTCAATGCTTACCCCCCTCACCCCTCCACCCTCCACTCCTCCGGGGTCTATTTAGTACTTGCCGTTTTTAGGAACGGAAACTATTCGCCCAAACCCAGGACAAGTAGTGGGGGTGACCACTCCTCTGAGGGCCGAAGTACCCCGCCGGGCGACCTGCTTAAAGGGGTGGCCCATTGGCCCCAGGTGACGAGGTTGGGCGTGCTCCACCCCCGCCACGGTGAACCACACCCCACCCGAATGCTGCAGGCCTGAGAACCTCAGCAACCCCGCGTTCTGGATTTGGCCCCGCTTCTCTGCTTGTTTTCTGTTGTCAAGGCACTAAAGAATCTTGAGGCACAAAGAAAGTTCCTGCCAATCTCGCCAGAACAATTCGGCTGCTTGGTTAAACCTGTGCTGGCTGGAAGAGTTTCTGGGCAGGCAGGACCCTCATTCTGCGGCCCAGAGATTCTGCCCTGGGGCTGGGAGCGGTCTCCAGGGGGGCCTCCAGACCCCTGCATCTGCTCTGCTTCGGCGGAGAAGCCTTCCACCCCCCCCCACCCCGAGAATAGTTGAGTAAAGGCGTTCAGACTCTTATTTCCGAGAGGGAGTGCAAGCAAGAAGGGGGTGAACGACACGTGTGATAAACCGACGCCTTAATTTCTCATAATCTAGCACCGGTGGAGGGGCAACCTCGACCTGGAAACAAGCTTCTTAGCCCCCACTAGATTGGAAAGCTTGGCTTTCGACGCTCCCTGTTAAAATGCACGGCCTCTCGAGATTTAAGCCTTTACAACAACTCGTGAGTGGGGAAGAGTGCAGTTACAGAGGGCAGGCCCGGAGCGCCCTGGGTAAGCACTGAGAAGGACGCCCCGAGCCGACTCCCTGACAGACCGGCTGAGCGCTACCCCTGTTCCCGGAAATCCTCACTACCACCCGGCAGGTGGGTGTGATTATTATCATTTTGCAAATAATTAGTCACGAGGAAACTGAGGCACGGAGGGGTTAAGGAACTAGAACAGGGTCACACAGCGTGTGGCACAGCTGGTGGTGTTGCACGTGCCTCAGCTGGGTGAGGTTCCTGCCCAGGCGGCTGTGGGGATGCACCCTTACCTGCCAGGACAGCGCGGTGGTTTGGCTTTCATCCACGCGCAGGCCGGCGGGGTGGGTGACGTCACCTTCTAGTGGGACTAGGGACCCGGGCCTTCCCTGCTCCCCGGGGGCGGAGCGGCGCGCCAGCCCCAGCATTTTTTGTGGGATTCGCGGCAGCCATCTGGGGGCGCCATTACCCAAAACACATAGTTTCCTCAAACCCCTTTAGGGTTGCAAATCGGCTTCCTTTACTCTGTTGAGGCTCTGAGATCTTTTATATTTTTACACGTTGGGCGTGAGGGTGTTTTGTTCATTTGTTTTTTAAATGTGCAGCGGGAAGGGATTACCTGGTTCTTTCGCTTTGGGCGCTCCCCTGCACCCACCGCCGGGACGCCGACTGCCGCTGGACGTGAAGGTGCCCGGCGCAAACGCGCGCGCGGGGCAAGTGCCCGCAGCTCCCCTGCCGCCCACTCTGTGCTCCCCTTGGGCCCTCGGAGTCCAAGGGTTCAGTCGCGGATTTCCAATACCGAGGTCCGTGCCTGCGACCGCAAAGCCTTTGCCTCGCATTTTAAGAAAAGTCAAGGCTGAGAGCGAACAGTTTACCAGCTGCTAACCCAAGCTCTTGCGCTTATCTCCTTTAAGATTTAAGGGGCTGATGGGCCCCAGATCCGCGCTGCAAGAGCAAACGAAGGGTCCAGAGAGGCTCAGACTTGGCGAGCTGGCCGAGGAAGGGAGCGGGAGGGGCGGCGGAGACTAGACTGTGGTCGGCGCTCTACCGGAGCCCTGGCGCAGGGCTCGGGGCGACGATTCCCTGGGGGCGAAGCAGGAGTTGTCCCCGGGCCCTACTTGGCCGCGAAGGAGCCTGCCGGCGAGAGCTGTAATTGCTCGGGTCTGTGTGAGCTCTCTGTTTGGGGGTGGGGGTCCAAAGCCAGTGCGAACCCCTGGTTCCCGAGGCCTCTGGGTACCGAGTACAGTGAACTAGCTCTTTGAGAAAGGTCTGAAGGCATTGTGGATGGATACTTCTGGAGCTCAATAGAAAACTACGGAAAAACAGTCGCTCCAAAATGGTAAAAAACAATTACACCTACAATGATCATCTACTAGTGCAACAGTGCATTTTTCTTTCTCTTCCTCAGTCACTGGAGTGTTTTAGTCAAAGCTGACTTGGGATGGACTGAGAAAGCTGTTTGACAGTATACTTTTCTCAGGAAAAGCTAGAGGCACATTATGGAGGCTGTCTGCCTTGGGAGAGACCAATTTCCATTTCTTCTCTTGTTCCCTCAATGGGAAAATGGCCCTAGACATTTTGGGAATAAGGATGGAACTAGGGCATGGTATGTCCTACTTGCATCCCTGGGCTGCTTCTGCTTCAAAACAAAAACAAAAGAAAAAACAAAAAGAAACCCACCCAACTAAACAAAAGCACCTGAGATGGTTCAGTGGCCTGGACCTCTCTGGGAAGGAGATTCTATTTCTGTGCAGTGCAGGTATCCTCCTCAGCAACTTTTTGTTTACAGCAGAAAGTCTCAAATTTGCTGGACCAGTAGTAATTCCTTGGTCTTGGGTGTTCAAAAACTTGGAGTTTGTGTCATCTGTGTACAGCTAGTCCATTTGGCATTCTTAAAGAAATACTGAACACAGCTTGTATGCAAGGAACCCCGTGGATACTTTCCCTTTCCTCTCCCCTGCCCCTTTCTTCCCAATTTTCCTGTCTCTTTCTGGGGTCTCAGTAGTTCATTGCTCACCGATGTGTTGCAACTGCTGATGAGACTCTTGAAATGAAGCATCTCCTAATTGCCCACATTAGGGAATCCTGAATGGAAAGTGCAGAATCCCAAGGCCATTCATAGAGGGCCGTCCAGAAGCCACAGAGTGTCTCTGGGAAGAAAGACCTGCTCCATTGTCTGATTTGAACAGCAGGGGTCACTGGCTAAGCTGGTGTTTCACTCTGGTGGGAATTTATTGCCATCAGATAAGAGCACAAAGTCAATACAATAAATTCTGTTGGCTCTAAAGCAACAGATGGAATCTGAGTTCCTGCACACATGTATGGTCTTTCCAGATACAAATCCCAGAATCAAAAGCCCTTTGTCATTCTTACCAAACTGACTTTTAGGGACACCTTTTCATACTCTGTGTGTGTTTGTCTGTTTGGGTCTTTCTCTATAATGGTAGATTTTTATGTTGCCCAAAATAAGACATTTGTCAGATTCATTAAAGTGATTCATCCTTTTATGACATACTCAGTAAGTCACAGGTATTCACAGCAACAAAGAAATCTGTAAATTAGAAAAAGCATTTGTTTTTAGTTGATTTAGGGCTAATAGTGTAACCTGTAGCTTCAAACTACAGGATCCAAACACACAGACTCAGCACTCTGAATGAATTCATTGGCATTAAATGTTAAAGTTTCATTAGCGAGCCTAATATTTCTTAATAGCTTGTAAATCTCCAGTGGTACAATAGGGAGTGAAATATTACATAGAAATAACAGTTCCAAATGTTAAATTGGGTTTCTGGGAGATGGCCAGCCTGTGAAGTGTCTAGGGATCATCTTAGCCATGTTGTCCACAGCTTTGCTGTTTTTCCTTAGTTTCCTTGAAATCTTAATTAATTAAAGAAATTCATGACAAGTTCTGCCCTGGAAGAAAATAAAGAAGAAAAGAGTGCTTTTATGAGTACAGTTAATTTATTATTATTTGTACTAGTTCAGAAACCCTTTCCATGTCCAAGTTTGTCTGGATTACAGCTTCAAAATGAGCAAGATTATCTGATGTTTTCTTTTATCAATTCTTCCCTGGAATAAACAAGTCTTTAACTCTAAGCTGTTTGGTGTTATTAAGTTGAAACTTTTACTTCTTATGCTAGTTATCATTCCGTTCAGAGCAGTTGGGTGTGGTGGTAGGGGGAAAGATGAGGGGGGCTGTCAATTTTGCTTGTACCGTGCCTCACAACCAGATTTCTTTTATTTTGGATTTTTATTTATTTATTTATTTTTTGGTGAAAGAATGTATTATTCCCTAGGATATTCTCATGGTATCTGAAAGACTTAGCCAGGTAGTCACTGAATTATTTCCATGGAATGTTGCCATATCACCAGAGGCAGGACAAATATTCTGCCCTGCTCTTCTCTTTAACCATAGATGATGTAATTAGCAGCCTAATGCCGTAAAGAAGTAATTCCTCAAGTTCCTCAGGGTTTAATTCGATCCATCCAATCAAAAGATTATTGGGCCTCTACCACATACTGTGGGAGTAATCAAAAGGTCCCCACCTTTAAAGGGTTTATGGTTTAGTATTTGCAGGTAAAGGTAAAATTTCCACTTCCCTGCATTTAGCTTTAAAGGTGAAGATGGCACATATTTCTGAGGATAAAGACTTTTCCCCACTGCACTTGGATAAAAGGCTGTGAAAGCTATGATGATTCACATAGAGTGAAATATGTGTTGTAGGTCATGTCTGAGAACCTTAGTTCCTTTTTGAATTGTGATAGAATATAGTCATAAGCCTTATTAGAAGGCAGGCAATCGGAAAAACCTTCTGTAAAAGATCTTGAGAGGAACAGATGGACCAGCTTAAACTAACAAAAGGAGATTACATTCTGTCCAGTTTATGAAGTTACTTTCAGAGAAGAATATTCAGTGTCTAAGAAACTCTGAACTGTAATAGATACATGGGAAATTCTCATTAACCAACAGATAAATGATGTATCCTGCACAGCTCCATTTCCCAAATCAACAGCAGACAGCTGGATAGAGGACTGAAGGAATGAATTGAAAATTAAATCAAGTTAATATGAAACTCATTTTTACTCATGAATTGCTCCTCCCCCACCAATGCCTATTGTTTGTAAAGGTAATACATGTAAAAAATTCAGGCAACACAGAGAATTATAAAGAGGAAAGTGGAAATCTTTTAATTTCACTGTCCTGATTTGCCAAAAAATGAGAAACATAATTGTATTTTTCTAATTTAAGAGAAAATGAATACACACAAAGCTTTATAAAAATGCAGTCAAACATACATACTGTTTATAACAACTCTCCATATGTCAACAAATGCTGATCTATGTCATAATAAATTACCTTTGAATATAATACTTGAACCATATTCAATTTCATGAGTGAATTCCTCTGCATTGATGTTTCCTCTAGTTTCTTACCGGCTCATAAGTGGCACTGCTTTTGTAGTGACTGATTTGTGCCTATCATGATTAACATGGGTCTGGGTAAGCACCTCACTGTCCAGATTTCTTCCAACATATTAGTTTGATCGTAATGTCTTCTGGCATTTGGACAGGTTGGCCACAACGCAGAAACTGTTTTTCTCATATTTCCCATATCAACTTGGTTGAAAAGAGGAATTTTAGATTTGCAATGAAAAATAAAAAAAGCAATTGAGCTTTGCTTTTAACCTCAAAAATGGCGTGGTTAGAATTTGAGAAGGGTTAGCTCTTATTTTTCTGAGCCATTTTTCCCATTCACGTATTTCAAATATCCCTTTGTGCAGAGAAGAATGTACTTTGGGAACCAGAACTTTCTGGTTCTTGGAGAACATCCTTGGAAGGCTCAGTTCTGTCTACCACAAGGGTGATCCACAGGGAAGGTGAGGGGAGGATGAGTTATGGTTAAGGGCTGCCACTCCATGAGTTCATGTTTTCTGGGAGAAGAATGTGTTCACTCTCAGGTGGGTGTAGGTTTTTTTTTTTATTGAAGTATAGTTGATTTACAATGTTGTGTTAATTATTGCTGTACAGCAAAGTGATTCAGTTATACATATATATATATATACACATTCTTTTTTAAAATGTTCTTTTCCATTATGGTTTATTATAGGATATTGAATATAGTTCTCTGTGCTATATAGTAGGACCTTGTTGTTTATCCATCCTATATACAAAAGCTTACATCTGCTAACCCCAACCTCCCACTCCATCCCTCCCCCAACCCCCTCCCCCTTGACAACTACCAGTCTGTTCTTTATGCCCATGATTCTGTTTCTGTTTCATAGGTAGGTTCACTTGTTTCATATTTTAGATTCCACATATAAGTGATATCATATAGGATTTGTCTTTCTCTTTCTGATTTACTTATATGATAATCTCTAGTTGCATCCATGTTGCTGCAAATGGCATTATTTCATTCTTTTATGGCTGAGTAATATTCCATTGTATATATGTACCACATCTTCTTTATCCATTCATCTGTTGATGGACGTTTAGGTTGCTTCCATGTCTTGGCTGTTGTGAATAGTGCTGCTATTAACATAGGGGTGCATGTAACTTTTTTTAAAAAGTATTTATTTATTTATTTGGCTGTGCCAGATCTTAGTTGCGGCATGCAGGATCTAGTTCCCTAACCAGGAATTGAACCCGGGCCCCATGCATTAGGAGCATGGAGTCTTAACCACTGGACCACCAGGGAAGTCCCTGCATGTATCTTTTTAAATTATAGTTTTGTCTGGATATATGCCCAGGAGTGGGATTGCTGGATCATATGGTAATTCTATTTTTAGTTTTCTGAGGGACCTCCATACTGTTTTCCACAGTGGCTGCACCAACTTACATTCCCACCAACAGTGTAGGAGGGTTCCCTTTTCTCCTCTCAGGTGGGTGTAGTTTTGGAAGGAGACAGTGTCAGGATAGGTCTGACACACTCACATGAGTGGTGCTCTGTCTGTTCACATAGTGTGTGCCTATAAGACCTTTAGTGAGGCTCTTCACGCTGGCATGAAATAGCTGGACACTCTCTGATATATTGTGTCTATCTATGTTCTACTTCTAGAATCAATTTAGCTAAAATAGATTTTTGATTTACAAGATGTAATGAACTGTCATTTATGGGCGAGGATGGTCCTATTGAATATTAATCATTAAGATATGTGCCATCACTCACTTTTATAGAAGTCAAGGGAATGTACACTTATTTATGCAAATTATCTTTCTCAGTTTTCCTTGTAACACACATTAGTACTCATTTTCAAGATGGTAGGGTTAAAATGATGTTTAGCCATTGACAAAGCAAATTGACTGGTTTACTTAGGAATTACACACACGGCCCTGGGCTTCAGTGTGATGCAAATCATGCATCACATACAATACCATATCAATCAGGATAGGCTAGGTTTTACTGCTGTAACAATCATCACCAAACAACAGAAGTCTGTCTTTCACTAATGCAAAGTTTGCTGTGGGTCAGGGTCAGGGGGGTCTTCCAGGGCAGCTATTTTCTCGGCTCAGCATTCCCAGCTGCTTTATTTTATGGCATTTCCATATCAAGATGTGCTCCCATAGTCACTTAACAGGCAAAGGGCTGGTGAATCCATTACTGGAAGTAAATGCTTCCATTGGGAAATGATACATGTCACTTTCACTCACATTCTATTGGCCAAAATGAGTAAGAAGGTCACCCCTAACTTCAGAGGGGTCGAATGTGCACTCCTGCCCTGCAGCTGGAAGTGGAGAAGAATGGGATGTCAGAGAATGGTAGCAACACCTATAGCGTATTTGTACACACTCCACATCTAATTCCATGCTTTGTACCGTGCTTAAGCTGCTATTGTTAATCAAGAAATGTCAATAAATGTCAAGTAATAAGTAAATACTGGTAAGGTTTATAGATTATAATATGCTGTAAAGTTGGGGTTAGTGAAAAAATTGACAATTGGAAAATATTACATGAACCTTTTTCTATGGTTATGCTTTGATTTGTATCAGAGCAGAATCTATATGACAGCAAGCTAGGTTATGATCTGAGTCCACTGCATTTTAACTGGCATTGTCAACTTACATGAAGAAATAAAAATAGGCCACTCTTAAGAGGTCTAGAGAAATATAAACCTGCTCCCTGGAATTGAGAGGCCTGAGTTGATGGGTGCTATAGAAGTTCCTCTACATTTCTAATTGGTAATTTTAATGAACTATAGGTGTTTCCAGTAGTATAGGAAATAAGAGCATTACCTAAAGGACCTATCTATGGAAATTTGCTTTAATAATATGTTTCCATTATGTAGCTTAGAGAATGATTTCTCTGGGAGAATGTAATCTGGGAGAATAAAACAACGAAATAAAATGACTTTGTGAAATAATTTAATAAAATAAAATCCTTGAGCAAACTGAAATCTATCAGGGCGCTAGCCAGGAATACATATTATGATGTATTTTGTATAACATGCATTTCTGGTCTTCACGGATTAGATTTTTTTGGTGGCATTTTAAGGTGATCCAGCTATGCAAATATGTTCAATGAAATGTAAATTGCCAGGAAATTAGATAAAGATGGCAGATTGAGGGAAGGAAGAGAAAGGAACCCTCTGAACTATTTTGATTCTCTTGTTTTCCATAGACCGAGGAATGCCAAAAAGAACAGGCTTCAAGACTCCCCAGGGGAGGGGAGTCAGAGTCTTTCTTGTCACAGAGGGGGAATGAGGATTGCAGATGTTTTCTTAGAGACTCTTGCAACAGTGTTGCAACCCAAGAAAGCAAATCCTGTGGCTTAATTTGAGATATCCATTTGGTACTGGGAGAGATCAGCTTCTCCCAGGCTGATTCCTGGGGCTGCCTGATGGTCAAAACTCAGACTGCATTCAAATCTAACTTCACTGTTTTCTAGCTGAGAGATCCTGGACAGGTTACCTGAACTCTCTGTGCCTCAGTTTCTTCACCAGTTGAACGGGATACTAATGCGCCTGATGAAAGGAATAAAGCACTTAGCAGTACAGTTAAGTACTTTATGTAAGTGCTGTTTATTATTTTTGTTCTACTAGGTAGTCATTAGTGCATGATGTCAGCCAACTCTAGCCACAGAGGCTTCCTCTGGAAACTTCTCATGTGGGTGTAATGAAGTGTTAAGAGACTTACCCAGGTAACAAAGAAAGTCCTGAATCATTAGGAGAGGTGGAGTGCCACTCAGCTGTGAAAGACGGCCAGGGGTGGACTCCACACCTGCATCCCGGGAAGGGGCAGGCAAATCCAACTTACGCTTTATACAGGTTCAAAAGAAAATCAGACTCACTAAGTTGGAAAGAGATCTAATTATTTTTTAAATGTTGTTACTGTTGTTGGAATTTGAATTTGAAGTCAAAATTGTATTCCAAAATAGATGACAAGTAGTTGAAATATTAACTGAGGGAAACAGTTTTGGCACTTCAAGAAAAACCCTTGTAATTAATCTTCACTGGTAATCTCAGGGTAACCGTTACTAATTAGAAACACATTTTCTCAGCCCATCCAGAGTCTAGGCCTGGGGATGGCAGGAGTTTATTTTTTGGGTACTGCCACAGCCCCAAGACTTAGTGGTGTGTTGTGTATACAGCAAGTGTATAATCAAAGTATTTTGTTACTACTCTGCAGTGAGAGTAGGACATCAAATCCTAGACTTCAGGCAAACATAGAACAGAAGGGTTTCCTGGAGCAGAGCCATTCCTTTTTCCAATCACACGCTGGTGTTCAGAGACAATCCAAGTGGGAAGAGTGAACTTGGGTCTGACAGTATGAGCCTCACATCTGGGCCTTCACCCTGGGCCTTCACCTTCTCCTTCCAAAACAGTAGACAGACAGTGCTCGTAGAAAAATGATTCAAACAGCATAAGAGTGTAACCTTGTAAAACCTACTAGGGCAAGGGAACTCATGTTTTGCAGACAAGTTCATACTGAGTATTATTCTCAGCATAGAGACTTCATGTCTCTTTGGGTACAGATGATATAATTCTCAACTCTCCACTCCTATTCCCACCCCACCACACTGACCAACATGGTTTTATTTATCCATTACCTACTCTCTTAGAAGGCTAACAGGCTTAGAGGTGTTATTTTATTATGTGACTAAAACTTGGTGTTACTTTTTAAAAATTGTGGTAAAATATATATAACCTAAACGTTACCATTTAATCCTTTTTAAAGTGCACAGTTCAGTGACATTAAATAGATGTATTAACTGTTTGATCGAAGTGCCATTCACATTTTGGGGAATCTACTGTTCATTAGCATTTTTACCAAAGAGAGGGTACAGAAGAGCAAGGACACACTTATCATTTAATGGGTTCTCTCAGCAACAGCTTTGTAAAATGATTTGTTGGTGTAGGAAATAGAATTTATTGACCAAAATGAAAATGTTGTATTATCAATAGCCACTATTCTTGCTATTCTTTTCTTACAACAGAATTGGTTAGACTGGCTAATAACTTAACACAGGTCACGGTTCCCTAAGGTGAGTTGACTCTTTACAACCAGCAAGAGTAGATGCAAATCTGCTGACTCTTGAGCCTGGCAGAAGAGTCTAGAATACTTGTAACTGTAGCTGTTCAAAGATCATCTCAGCTCTCTGTGACTCTGACAGTAGAGACGGGTTCATCGCCCTCCTTCTCTTCACCTGGAAAGACAACTCCCAGTCCTTTCCCTCCCACTTGGTAAGGTCCCATTGGTCCTTCAAGTTCCATTTCAAATACTCATCTCCAAAAAGTGGGAGAAAGATGATGGCAGCAGTAAGACACTGTGGGTTTGAGAAATTAGGGAGTCAAATGAAGGAGGGGCCAGAGGGAGTCAAGTGAAAGTATTTAAATGTGTTTCTGTTTTGTTTTAAATTTCTAGATAGGAGACCCCAAAGTATATTTGATGATGGAAGAGATAATTGTCTTCCATGGATAAGTTGAAGTTTGTAGAGAAAAATGATACAATCTAAGTGTTGGAAAGAGGTTCGAGACCAGCTGGTCCATTTTCCCACCCAGTGTGATGTCCCTGACAGGGATTCACCCAGTTTCTCCTTGAACACACACGGGGATGAGGAACTCCCTCATGAGCTCCTTTTCAAGGTCATCTAACTCCCTTCACTGTCTCCTGTGTTCACCAAGGAACCCTGGTACAGGGAAGGATGCTGTATTAGTCTGCCAGGGCTGTCATGACAGAATACCATAGAGTGCGGGCACTTAAACAACACAAACTTATTTTCTCACAGTTTTGGAGGCTGGAAGTCCAAGATCAAGGTGGCAGCAGGCTTGGTTTCTGGAGGCCTCTCTCCTTGGCTTCAGATGCCGCCTTCTCGCTGCCTCTTCACGTGGTTGTCCCTCTGCACACGCACACCCCTGCCCTCTCTTCCTCTTCTTATAACACCAGTCATATTGGATTAGGGCCCTGCCCTAATGGCCTCATTTTATTTTATCACCTCTTGAATGACCATATTTGACAGTGAGCTCCTGAATGACAGGAGTCCTGCCTTCTCCCTCTTGGGCTACCAGAGTCTAGCATGGTACCTAGTACATAGTAAGCACTCAATTCTCAAATGAACTCCAGTGAAATAAACTGAGATGCATCTCTTTATTCTTTGGGCTCACCGGTTGAAAGCCAAAGCAGATTAGATTAAAAACATTGGAGATGTGAGAGAACAGCCTCATGAGGGCGCCCGGGCACATCAGTACTTTTGCTGCTTTGAAAGTGAGATGACTTTCCACGTGGTTTAGTGCCTGATCCCATCAGGCAGGCCTTACATGTGTGATTGTCTTTTGGGATTTCATACTTATCAGTAATGCAATAAGTTTTCATTACAGTTGAAGGGCATTCTTATTGGAAATAGGTGCTGATTATACTCTGATTTCTTATTTCCAAATGGCTAGTGGCAGATAATTGCAGATATTTCATAAAGCAAACAGATTTGCTCTACATGCTTCAATGAGCTGCTCTTTCTATTCTGTGTAGACAAATGTTATTTATTTATGACCTTTGGGTAGGTCATTATAATCTAGATTACTTATATTCAATGAGGCATCCTCTTTTATTATGTCTTTGCCCTTCTCATTTAATGATATTTACAAACTCTTGGGTGTAGTAGGTTCTTATTTAGCAGCAGAAGATTCGTCCTGCTTTGACTAATGATGCATCGCCCGTTTTCACCCATGAGTGCTCAGTTGGTGGAGTCTGCATCTGGCTCCCCTGTTTGTTCTCATGTACATTTCTTCCTAATGTCACAGATGTCCTTATGTAGTAGGCACTTACATTTTCTCTGTTTGCTTCTGTTCTGATGTTCCTTCCTACTTTTTCATGTTGCTGTTAATTTTGAAAGGTCAGTTGTTAAAAATAGATCTATCTCCATAAAATAAATATTTCAGTGCATGTGTTATTTCCATGTTTACTACCAATTTTTTCATTTGGACCTAGTTAGATGAATATGGAGGATAAAGGTTGTCCTTATTTGGCAACATAGAGTGATGATTACTCTCCTTGGCCTTTGAATATCACACACCCGACGATAAGGAAGTAGTCCTCTAGAACTGAGAATAAGGCACAAATACATTCACAGACTGCATTATTGCTTTAAGCCATAAGAAACTGTGTTAATGATCAAGAGGAAGGCTGCCAGTCATGGGAAAACTTCACCTGTTATTTATGCAGTAGTTATAGGACGGTTTCAGTATTATATCCCGTGTGGCTTGTGGTTCATGGGTCACACTGCTTAATCCCTGGAACCACAAGGGACATCTGTGAATCCACTGTCCAGTTCCTAAGCTAAAGCCACAGGCAAAGAGACCGTTTGTTGATGGGCAGATTGTTACACAAATTAGCAGATGAAATTTATTCTAATGTGGAGAAAGCTCGATGTTGGGGCTATCTAAAAATGACATTAATTTCCATAAACGCTTTATGAGATTAAACAATGAAACAAACCTCACATTGGATGTAAAAATAAAATAATTATGAAAAATAAAAATAGTGGCAAGCTAGTAAAGTTATAACAGTGAAGTACTTTTGTCAAAGGAATAGAAAATCTTCAGCAGAAGTATTAGAAAAGTATGTAAGCAATCTTACTTTAGGGAATAAACAATTAATGATGACCAGTGTTTTATTCCACATAACTAAACAGGGTTAGAATAATAATTTGAAATTGCTTCTCCATATGGAACTTACTTGACTTCTCCATATGGAACAAACTTTCAGAAAATACTCTGAACAATACCTTGCTAAATTTTTTCCAGATTTGTACATTTCTGACTTTTTACACCTTTACCTACAGTACAAAATATGGGTACAAAATATGTATAGTTTTCTTAGAACTGATAACATGGTAGTTTTCATATGGGAAGGGTGGTTATCAAAGTTTTGTAAGTTTGGAACCCTGTTGCATTCATTTAGCTGTTGGCAGAGGTGAGGGTATGTGGTTGGTGGTGGGGTGGTTGTCATCGAGAGAAAGAATAGACACTTTTCCCGTATAATCTCCTTGTTAAATCTTGTTTTGGTTATATAATTGAATATTGACATTCAACCCCTGTGTTCCTGAGCCCGTGGCTGGTGATTACCAGGCTCCTGTGAGGAGTTTTCTGGGTGGCCCAGATCTTTGCTCTGATAGTTCAGTGATGGCAACAATACTGTCATGCCCTGAGGCTTGTAAGAAACTTGTGGTACTCCCTAGTAGACTGATAAATAGGTTTCCCCACTCTGTCCCTTAAGGTGATAACTTGGGGACATTTTCAAAGGGGACGGGCTGCCAAGATTAGGCCTCCCAGTGTGTTACCTCACTCTTGAGAAGTTTCAGCAAGTTATTGAGCAATTTCATTTTCCTTTTTTTTACAAGGAAAATTTCAATTCTCCATTCCTGGACTGTTCTACACACATTACGTGGCGACCTCATCTTTTGCTTAGGCTGTCACTGCACCTGTGACAGGCTGAGCCGAGTGGCAGCCTGGAGTGATAACGCACAAGTAGATCCAACCAAATTTGGCTTCAAGGCCTACAAAACATTTCAGTGACATGAGTTTTCCAAGAGAAACAAATATTCCGATTAACTGAATATCTGAAAAGATTTGTGCATCACCTTCTAGTGTCCTTTGGGTTGGCATTGGAGGTTGGGAAGGTGACCAGATGGTCGTATTGTGTAGAGCATTTATGTTCTTCTTCGATCACCAGCTCACCTTTGGGCTCCTGGGAGCAGTTTCCAGTGGAATGGAGAGCAGAGAGAATCATAATTATGTCTCACCCCTGGTTCATCACCCAATAGGGACCTGTATTTCTACATGTGCCCTTATAAATCTTTTAGCTAAAACAGGGCTCAAATGTAAAACCCAGTTCCCTAGGGAACTTTTTAACATAAAGTCTGGTTTACACTGATTTTTTTAAAACTTTGTGACAAGTATTCACTCATGATAGTTACAGATTTAGTACAAAGTCTTATTTATTTTGCATGAGACTAAAAACAAAAACAAAAAACAACAAATGAACAAAAAGCAGAAACATCCCTTGAACACTTTACAACATATAGATAAAGTTACATTTAAATTTATATCAATGAAAATATAGTTTAGAAGCTGGTAGAATATTCAGAGGAAGCATAATATTTCTGGGCAATGCTGCCATTGTTATTTTGCTTTTCAACTGAATAATGTTTTTACCTTCTTATAATATAGCCCCATAAAGGGACAAGGTAATGGAAATGTGACAATCTTGTCCTTTCTGGTTTTTTTTTTTTTTAATTTGCTTGTTTTTAATGTCCTGTGATAATCATAAAACCTCATCCTCATTCAGTTGGATTCATTACAGGTTAAATCCTGAGTAAGTAGTATTCTAGAGTTAATCTCCTAAGGAGCTCTACCCTGATGTTCTGACTATTCTTGAAAGAAGAGATTCTGTCTGGTCAGCACTTTGGGAGCCAAGTGCTCTTTTAAAATCTGGGTTGGTTGATGCTACGTGTCAAAATCCAGACAGAGTGATAAATTACTCATAAATGAAAAGAGAGAAAATTATTGCAGTGATGGTCACTGGCTATGATCTTGGTAATTCCAGTGCTACAGCTGTTCTTTTAGCTACAGATATTTTTTATACTCAACATCTGATTCCCAAGTTGAACCTCTGAATTTGAATGGCAGAATAAGTTACTGGAAGCTGTTAGGAAAAACTATGCTGTCTGGAAATGAACCTTGGGATCTCTAGAATCCTACGAAGAAATAATAGGAAACCCAGGGACCACTAAATGCCCTGTGAACTGCTGGGAAAAAATAGCTTACATTTTCTGGAAGAAAAGTAACTCTCTGTATTTACATAATCATTTCAATTATGATTCTGCTTATTAGCTATAAACCCCAGAAGTCATGAGGTTAATAGGAACCTTTCCAAAGACACATACATTAAACTTGGGGAGTAAGGTCATACATTTGTGGAATTCAAGGTTTGTTGGAGTGGGTACCTGTCTCACATTAGAGACTTTGTAGGGAACACTGGCTCCTGGCACATACTCTCTTGACATCTGTATTCTTTTTGTTTGCATCAAATTCCACTTGTTCCTCAAACCAGCAGAAGCTATTTAAGCCTAAAAGGGTGGATGCCTCCTATACCTGGCATCATATAAGCAATAAGACGTGTTCCATTTCCCTAATTAAGAAAGGACCTCAACAGGCAAGCTTGTAGTATTAGTGATATGCTTTTATATTTTAGTACACTGCTTATGTTGGGGTAATTTTTTGAGTGTTTTTGTTGATTTACTTTGAATTTCTAGCTTTTAATTCAAGTCAGGTCAAAATTTCTTTGCTGTTTTCGATATGTGCTAGGCACCATGTTCAAAGGCTGTAGGGGATGCTGTAAATAAGACAGAAGAAATACACGTAAATAATTAACATATGAAAAAATTTCAATCTCATGAGCAATTGATAAATATGCATTAAAGTAAGATTTTTCCCTTCTATCAAGTGATCCAAGATTAAGAAAAAATGTCGGGGAGGCGATGATGCTAGGGCACTCTGCTGTGCTGCACTGAGAGTGAGCGTCATAGAGATACAAACCACAAGCCCCCAAGGAAGGATCAAAGTTGGAAACAGCAGGGAAAGTTTCTGGAAGGATTTTGGAGGAGAGATGGAATTTAAACAGATGGAGGATGGAAATGGAAGGCGAGGCGCAGAGCTCGATGAAGGGCAGTGCTTTTTCATCTCCCCATGTTTTGGAGGTTTATCTATCTTGAAACATGAGCTCTGTCTCATTCATTTTAATGTTTTTATAGTATTCCATTGGACGAATATATAATTTATTCACCCATTTTCCTACTGATGGACAATTAAATTGCTTCCAAATTGTTGTTGTCACAAACAAAGCTATTGTGAACACCTTAGCATATGTTTTCTCTTGCACACTGGAGAGTTTTTTTCAGTATATGAACTGGGGGATAGGATTGCTGAGTCTTGGGATGTACTAGATAGTCCAAATTGCTCTCCAAGTGTCTGTGCCAATCGAAAATCCCACCAGCAATGTTGGAGGGCTCCTATTTTCCCACACCCTTACATTTAGTGTTGGCAGACATACATTTTTACCAATTTGATGGGTGTGAATGAATATTGTATTAATTTTTTTTTCAATTCCCTGACTACAACTGAGAGTCAACATATATTTTGTAATATTTATGGGCTGTTCAGATTTCTTCTTGAGCCAATTGAGTGTTTTCCCCTATTTTCTATTTTTTGTCTTTTCTATTTCTTTAGTTGACTTGTAGATCTTCTTTATATATTCTGGATGTCATGTTTTAAAAAAAAATCCATGAAATCAATTGCAAGTATTTTCACTTTCTCTGGATCTTGTCTTTTAAATTTTTATTATTGTCTCATTTCATCTAGAAGTAACTTTAATTTAGGCAAAATTATAATTCTTTTTGTTTATGGTTTATGTTTTCTATGACTTGGTTAAGAAATCCTTTCAACATAACTTCATAAAAATGTATCCTAACATTCTGTCTAGAAATTTTGCTTTTCATAGTCTTTAATTGACCTGGAATTGCTTTTTGTGAATTGTCTGAGATAGGGTTGTAATAGCCAACCCTTCAAGTCCATAAATAATTCTTTTTGTATTTTATTTTCATGTGTTATCACATACCAGGCAACTTTATACAGACTTCGGTGAGCAAACACGGTGGAAATCCTCTTAATGGCAAAGTGTGTCCAAGTATCCCCGGAGTCACAGGTGTTCTAGAAGCAGCTAAAAAATGGTGACTACAGATCTGATTGAGTTTGAATTCAAGCTCTCTCACTTATAAACAAAGTAGGGTAAAAAGAATGTTAACAAAATGAATCAAAGTGAAAAAAGTTGATATTGAAATAAATATAATTGGACAGAAGTTTGGGGCAGAAACCTGAGCTGTCTGTATCAATTTGAAATGGTTGGAAGAGCTGGACCATAAGGCTCTCACTGGACTCTAGAAATACTGGAATGAAATGAAGAGGACCCTTCATCACATGCAACCCAAGAGCCTGGACTAAATAAATAGAACAAAACAGTATCAGTGAGCAGCAAGTTATGTGAAAACCATTTATTCTTGGGAGAAGAGCTGTTAGCACATAGTTCCAGGGCTTGGCTCACTCAACCCCATTCCCAACCGGCTTGTCCCTTGCCTTCCCCCTTTAAAGAGGCCAGAATGCTCAACACTCACTTTTCTTGGACATGTTCTGTCTTGGGGGGACACGTGGCTCAGTGCTGGCCAGTGATTCAGTTGCCCAGCACACCTTCCCAGGCAAAAAGACCAACACGCCTGGGGGAAAGGCCATTAGCCCTCACACGGTCTTGCTTCCTGGAGAGTGGATTTGGCATCTGAAAGTGCAGTGGCCGTCTGGTGATCCTGAGGACAGAGACTTGTGGCATCCTGAGCTCCTCTGACAGCCTGGTGTTCCTACCCTTAGACTTCCTGTCGCCAGAGACAAAGTAAACCCATATCTGGGTAAGGCCTTGTAGTGAAAGTTTTTATTTTTTACATTCATTTATAGCCAAACACATTCATTCATTCATTCAATATTGGTTATCACTGAAAACATTTACAGTAATGGGTATGAGTTAGTGAGGTGAGGGAGGATCCAACAGAGGAAGGGAAAGGAGAAGACAGAACGTGTTCCTTGTGTATCCAGAATTTAACTTCTAATAGGAGGAGTAAAACATGACTACAGATTGAGAGGCAGTTTATGATAAGTAAGTGCCCCATGTGCCAACAGTTGGTTCCAAGTTTTCCTTAGATGATCTTTCTACAAACATCTTGGATTCACTGTGGCAGCTTGGGTACCACAAGGATATTTTTGTGCATCAAATACTTAGTCCTCAGAGCACATGTCATGTGCTCCTAAAGTCACATTATAAATACTCGCAGGACTATTTTGTAGTATGAGATGTTCAACAGTGTGTTTTCTACTACAAAACAATCCATATAAAGTTCCTTTTGGAACTCTAAGGCATTTGCTTCAAGAGACACAAGCATTCCAGTCCACCTGTTGTAGCCACAGGGTGGTCTGTATTCTATTGGTGTGGCTTTGAAAGAAACAAGCATCCTGCTGCTATTCCATGTCACCATCTTGTGCACAATTCACACAAAGATATAATCCAACTTCTTGCATTACTGACCAGTCCTAGGTTTAGATTTGGCAGTGAACACTTGGTCCAGTTTCTGGTTCCCTGACACAGATGAATGAATTCCCAGCAAGGACAGGTCATGCCACCTGCCTTCCCACAGAGTGTCCTTTGGTTCTGGTCAAGGGCTGAAGACAGGGTAGCAGGGGGAGTGGCATAGATAAAGGCATGAGCATGGAGCAGCCCAGCCCTGGGTCATCCTTGGCTGAAAGAACCTCCAGGAGCATGAGTTGAGGGGCACTTAGGATTGTTAGTTCTACTCAGATTTCATTAGTGTTCCTGTGAGGCTAGTATCAAAGGTTTTGTGGCAAGCCTGGTCATGCCTTGAATGTGTGGTTTGTGACTCAGGCTGCTGCATGGTCTATCCCTGGCACTTTCAATCTGGCCAGGCTTGGGATAAGGCTACAGAAGAAGCAATTGAAAGTATCAGGGTGCAGGACTGAAGTTAGGTAGGAAGTTTGCCAACTAATTTCTACGGCACTGAAATGTCTTCCCTTGGAAAATCCTCCAACTAAGATTTCCATGCCATACTCTGCTAAACTTCTCAGACCAAGATGGTTTATCTGTGGGAATAGGATGCCATGGGTCTTGAGGCTTTGATCTCTAGCTTGTGGAAACACACTTCGGGATGATGTGGTTTTAGCCTATTTGGCTTTTCCCACCTTTTTTTGAACATTACCCTTCTTGATTAAAAAATGTCATGCTTGTAAGATCAAAAGTTGGTGATAAAGATTGTTAGTCCATATGAAGTCATTTAAACTGTTTTTGTTTGTTTCAGAGATTGCTTAGTCCATCTGTGATTGCCTCAGTGCAGTTTCCTTTGATATAAACAGAAAGGCTTTAAAAAATTGGATGAATGCCAGTGTTGGTTAACATTAGAATTGGCTCATGTTGAAATTCATATTGACCTCAAAGTGCAACTTTATCTTTTGAGGTTGACTTTGGAGAGGCTAGATACTGTAAATTTCCATGGAGAATACTGCTTGGTTGACTTGTTTTTCTTCTCCATGATGTTTGAAGGAAAATCTCCATGACCAGAAGGCTTACTTCCTCAGCCAAAGTGGTGGTCCATCTGCAGTATCTCTGGCTGTACAATCCCAAGGTCAATTGATCAGGCACCCAGCCCTAGGCTGGGAATTTAGTGCTTCTGCTGTTTTATAGGTGATGTACCTGAGGTCCCAAGAGGGCCAAACAACTTAGCTAAATCACTAGGAGATGAAGCTGATAGTGGTATGGAGATGCAATAGATGTGGGGTGGGGGCAGGTCCTAGAATTCCTGATTCTTAATTCAAGTTCACACATCCATGGAAAGCTGGCCATGTCAGCCTGTCCAGTGCTCCTGATGCTGGTCTATGAGAATCCGAGACTGAGGACCAGGCTGGATGGTGAGGGAGACAAAGCTGGTCTTGCTACTCTCTCCACTCTCAGGCTACCCCTTGTCTTTCAAAATCTCCTTATTAAAATAGTAAAGAAAAATGTCCCTGTATTTTCCTCTAAGACTTGAGTCAATTATCTTCCATGTCTTCTTCATTGACCTGTTCTTTAGTAATCTCTCTTTACCATATTTCTAATCTCTCCTCCTTTGCCGGGTCTTCCCTGCAGTTTACAAACATATTCAAGTCCCTCCTATATTAAGAAGAAGACCTTTATTCTGCATCCCACTATCCTTTTATTCTTTCACAGCCTAGCTTCTTGAAAGAGTTGTCTACACTTTATTTTTTCATTTTAAAAATCAAAATATAGTTAATGTATCACATTGTGTAAGGTTAAGGTGTACATGTTGATTCGATACATTTATATTTTGCAATATTATTGCCATTGTAGTATTAGCTTCTACACTTATTTTTTCCACTTTCTTACCGCTAATTCATGTTAAGCCCTCTGCAATCCTTGCCTTGACCATTTCACTTAATTGTCTGTCAAATGTCACCATGATATCCTGATTATCAAGTTGAGTAGATTCAGTTTGGGATCTCCTTATTTGACTTCTCTATGATATTTAACAGTTTATCACTCAGTTTTTTTGGGGGGGTGGTTAATGCAGATAAATTATAAATTATAACATTTAAGGTAATGTTTAGCATCTTTTTATATTAATCTTCATTCATTAGTATGCATATTAATTGAACTTAAGTTACTAAATCCTAGTCTTAAAAATACAATTAATAGACTTTATTTTTTAGAGCAGTTTTGGGCTTACAGAAAAATTGAATGGAAAGTACAGGGAGAGTTCCCATATACCTCTTCTTTCCTCTCTCACAGTTTTCACATCTTGCATTAGTGTGGTATATTTGTCACAACTGATGAGCCAATATTGATACATCATTAACTAAAGTGCACAGCTTACATTAGGGCTTGCTCTTTGTGTTGTATGGTTGAATGGGTTTTGATAAATGTATAATGTCTCGTATCCACAGTTATGGTACCAAACAGAATAGTTTCACTGCCCTAGAAGATCTCCTGTGTTCCACCTATTGACCACCCCCCTCCCCCCCGCCCTGAACCTGGCAACCATTAATCTGTTTACTGTCTCCATAGTTTTGCCTTTTTCAGAATGTCATATACTTGGAGTCACACAGTGTGAGCATTTCCAGACTGGCTTCTTTCACTTAGCAACATGCATTTAAGGTTCCTCCATGTCTTTGTGTGGCTTCATAGCTCATTTCTTTGTTATCACTGAGTAATATTCCATCGTGTGGATGTACTCCAGTTTGTTTATCCATTTGCCTGTTGAAAACATTGTGGTTGCTTCAAGTTTTGGCAACTGTGGATAAAGCTGCTAGAAACATCCGTGTGCAGGTTTTCTGCTCATTTGGGTCATGGCCCCTCAATTCTGAAAGCCTGTCCTTCCTGACTTCCACAGGTGCCCTTCTCCTTTGATCCCCTCCTGTTCCCCTTTGCTGTTGCCTCCTTTGTCAGCCTCTTAGATGGTGCTGTTTCTCCAGAGCTCCGTGTTGGGCCTTCTCCTATTTTCAGTATATCACACATGTTTCCTGCATGGTCTCGTCCACTCCCAGGACTCCAGTCATCACCTCCCGACGTGCCCTAAGCCTATATTTCCATTGTACATCTTTCTCTTGAAAGAAAGTGTGCACTTCACTTCTTGAATGTCTCCTATAGGGAGATGTGGGCGACACCCCAGAGAAGAAGGACATCCAATTCTGGGGACTGTTTCTCATAAGGAAGGAAAAATTTCTGTGTTTCTTTCGTACATGTATGAGCACTGAGGCTTTTCTACCATATTTCCTCTAACGTAGGGTTTCTCAACCTCAGCCTTGTTGACATTTTGGACCAGGTAATTTTTCACCAGTGGGGGGACCATCTGTGCCTTGTAGGATGTTTAACAGCATCTTTGTCCTCTACCCACTAGATGCCAGTGGTACCTCCCCTTTCCCCCAGGTTGTGACAACCAAAAATGTCTCCAGATGTAGCCAAATGTCCCTGGTAGTAGGGGTGGGGGAAATCACGCCTCCCCCCACCAACTACTGCTCCAGTGGATTACGCTTCCCACTGCTCTGTCTTTCCTTACATTTCTGCTTCTTTCTGTGTTGCCCTTTCTTGGGTGAACACCTGAGAGGCTTCTACTTACTTTTAAGTCTTGGCTTACCTCATTTACAAACTCTTTTCTCATCTTCCTTTCCCTTCCTTTCTCTGTAGAATTCCCTCTTCCTGATGCCTCACTGGCTTCCCCTGGGCACGGTGCTTGCTTGTTTACCCACGTGACCCCTTTCTCTGCATGGTGAGCTGGCTGGGGGTTGGCATCAGGCTTTAGTCTTTGAATCCCCGGCATTTTCACAGTGTGTGGCAATTCATGTGCCCAATTAATACTGTTAAATAAATGAACCATAATGGCCCCTTCTGGTCAAAATCCGCTATGAGAAATTCTCATAACACTATGTACAGCTTCAAAGCACTTATTACAGTTACAATTTTTCTTTTTTCTTTTTTAGTGTGATTATTAAATTACTGTCTTTCCCCCTCACTAGGAAGACCTTAAAAAGCTCCATGAAGGCAGAAGCTATAGTTGTTTTTGGTCATCACTGAGACATGCAGTGCTTGGCAGCCCTTCACAGGGACTCAGAACATATCTGTAGAATGAATGTATGATCTCATGAAAGAGTAGCCTTGGGAAGTTCAATCTGGGCTTATTAATAACAACAACAACTACTACTACTAATGTTAGTTTAAAAAGCATAGGTATTATTCTCAATTAATCACAGAAACCCTGGTAAAAAGGTATCATTTCTATTTTACAGATGAGAAAACTGAGGAAGCTCAGAGAAATTAAGCATCTTAAGGTCTCATACCTCATGATAATTATATTACAAATTTTGTGCCCCATATTTCTTGTCTATACAGCCAGATTTGGGGACATGAGTAAATGTTTTAATGACATATTAAGTGAATGAGTAACTATGTGATTACTCTGTATTTCTTGTGTATCAGTTCAGAGAACAAGCGTGTTTATATCTAGATGAGAAAATGTCACTGGAATTTACATTAACTGCTCATGGCCCCTATCAGCCCTGTAGGAACACAAGCATTGTCTTTAATTCATATTCCAAGGGCAGCCAGAGAGGGTCAATACAGGAGTTTTATGGGTCCAGTGGAAGCAAATACCAAATGGGAGAAGAATTTTGATGTTTTGAAGAATAAAATACTTTCTCTGTGTTAACATTAATGTAAATGATTGACAAACTGAATGAGATAAAGGAAGCTTGATGGGACTAAGAATAATACAGACACATTCATCCTGTCTTTTCCTACCACTAGAAACATGGGGTTTATAACCTTTACCCCCACTAATCTGGAATAGTAGAAATAATGGATTTCCATGTCTGAGAGCCTATTGTGGGTAAATTATTAATATATTCCTGAAATAAGTATGGACATGAGTACATTATGAATTTGAATGCTATAGAAGACCAGCTGAAACTCTTCTGTAGAACATTGGAATTCCCATGTCACATCTAAATGTCACTGACTAATCACTTTTTACTCAAGAATGATGGGTTGAATCCTGAAAATATATGTACATAGAAAAGGTAAAAAGGATGTCAAATCTGTACTAATGCCCTTTAGAAGATGCATTAGAAATGATAATAGATTATTTTTTTTTAATTGAAGTATAGTTGATTTACAATGTTGTGTTAATTACTGCTGTATAGCAAAGTGATTCAATTATACATATATATACATTCTTTTTTAAAAAAATATTCTTTTCCATTATGGTTTATCATAGGATATTGAATATAGTTCCCTGTGCTATACAGTAGGACCTTGTTGTTTATCCATTCTATATATAAAAGCTTACATCTGCTAACCCCACCCTCCCACTCCATCCCTCCCCCAACCCCCTCCCCCTTGGCAACCACCAGTCTGTTCTCTATGTCCGTGATTCAGTTTCTGTTTCATAGGTAGCTTCATTTGTGCCATATTTTAGATTCCACATATAAGTGATGTCATATGGTATTTATCTTTCTGAAATGAAAATAGATTCTTCATTGGGTGGATAAACATTACTACCTAATACCTCTTTGCATCACCATGCTGGTTCAATGAAGGCATTCAACAGTTATTTGCTGAATAAAATGGTAACTCTATCCTATCATATGAATGCCTGACTAGAGAAGAATTTCCCAGGCCAAGAAACTAGCCTGTATTCCAAGTGATACTTGCTGGGGTGTATGGAAAGTTGTCTGTGATGATACCAAAGCATAGTCTATACCATATCATTTTACATCTGACAGAAGAAGGATGGTATCAAAGGGAGTGTGAGAAGACATGTGGGGTTCCAATGGAACTTTCTTGACATTTGGCCCACCTTTGAGACAAATGGAAAGACTGATGGTAAATGTGAGTGAAGGGAGGCGATTCTAATGATAATAATATGAAAGCACGAGGTATTGATCTTTGGGGTACTGATCATTGATTGATTTCTTGGTGAGATCTTTATCAAGAGATGACTTTGTTGCTGAAAATTACAGTATTGGGAGAACATATAACCACTGATGAAAGCATGTGAAGATTTGCTTTGTGTGAATGTGTGTGTATGATAGATGGAGATATTGTCTCTCTAACAAGGCAACTGTTTCTTGTTCTTGAGTCAAGAATATAATGGAAACCCGAGGGAATTTCTCCTTAGCCAGAAGACCCTTTTATTTTGTCCTTTCTGAACCTATATTCACACTTTTGACCACACACAGGCAAATCCAAGGCAACTAGATATAACTTTCATAGATTGGAAAACCAGAATGAATTTGTGTACATTTCAATTTAAAAGATCCTTTTTAAGGTAATTAACTTTGTGATGTTGGAAGGTGTTATTTCAATCACAAAGCATTTCTAAGGTCTATTATGTGTGAGATTAATCACATGTAAATATGTGGTAGAAGTAAAGCAAAATGGACACAGTGGTGGGAACCAACCCAATGAGGAGAGGCTGTGTTTCACTTTTCTAAGCATCACCAACAGAGCTGCTTATTCTCTGAGTTTGGAAGAGATCCAGTGGGACTTAGTTTTATGAGGTTTAATGTAAAGGTGTTGTATTTCATGAGATGAAATCATAACACAGTGGGTTGCAAGAATTTTGAGAGATTATTTTTTCAGAGTGTTGGCAAGCACTATCCTCTAGAGAATTTTGTGTCTAAAAGAGAAATATAGATCTTCTTTCACAGGATTGAAATGATAACTAATCTTTAATCCTTTTTGGGTGGCCAAGGTTCGACTGGTTAGGTTGACTTGGAATGCATGTAGTAAGTCTGGCCTCTCTGGTTGGCCTTTTTTGAATCTATGGCTTCCAATGCATCCTAAAATTTCAGGGTACATGGACAATGTATTTTGGGGAACCCCCACTCCTAACCCATGATTAAGGATTTTTGTATTTATTTATAGGTCATACTTCACCTTTAGGCTTTGCACACAGTTTGATTCTCCATGAATTTTGACAATCCACATGAACATTTGGCCAAGTCAAGAGAATGCTATCGAGCTCCCTCTCAGGTTTCTTTCCTCTCCTGCAATTATTATGTTTTCAGCTGAGAAAAGTTCTCTGTCTCTATTTTAGAGAAAGCTGAGCCAGTCCCTTGACTTAGGTTTGACCTTTTTTTCCTTTGTTCTGGAACACATATAACTGTCCTTAGGCTAAACATCTCTCTACTTTTGTGACCATTTCATCTCCAATTTCCTTGCAATGCAACATCTTGGACCAGGTTTCTCATGAATGGCAGGAGGGAAACGACACTGTGGGGGGAAATCTGGTGCCTGCTCTGATTTCCTGATTTCGATGTGTATGGAAGGGAATTTTCGTTCTCTGTAGCTAAGAGCCTTCTTGAAACGTGGTTCAGGCAAGAATGTTTTGGAAGTGCAATTAATTCAGCATGGGAGTCTAGCAAAAGTAATGTATGCCCCATTGTATGTAGCTCTTTTCCCAGGGAGATTTTTTTTCCTCCCTCGTTTCAGAAATAATAGATGCAATCTTAAGACTTTAAAAACATTCTGCAGCGGCCTACGTATCATCTGTAGTGATAAAGAGCTGTGCACATCAGCACAGATGTGTTTGTATCAAATCGTGTGGGTGATGTACCTCATGTGGAGTCTCTAGTGAATTCTCATGGTAACACTGATGAAATTAGTGTCGTGGAGGAAGGGAGGGGAGAGTTTTGAGTTATTACCATCAAGGAACAAATGTTACATTATTTATCTTTCTCAAATTCCTGCAAATTCATGTCAGAGCGGCTGTCATCTGGAGAGAGTCCAGCTGAGGGAGGTTACCACAGGGCTGTAATCAACCAGAGGAGCATACTCATTTGCAGCTGGAGACTATCCCCTGTCACCTTGTTTCCCAGACTCACCTGCTCACCTGGAGAAGGTGTTCACCATGGCGATTCCTGCAGACTCATCAAATCAACTGCGTCTCCAGTTGAGGAAATGGACCAGCTGATTGCTATGATCAGGCAAGTCTGGGAATTACTCACCTCGTACAATGAGGACGGGCATTTTAAAAGGGGTGGATTTTGTGATTGGGTGTGTGTGGGGGGGTCGGGGGTGGGGATGATAAATATTGAGTAACAGTCGGAGGAGGGTTTCTGTCTCTGTTGAGAAGATGCTGAAAGAATGTTGCTCTCCTGTTTCTCAGAGCTCTCTGTCATGCCCCACCCAGTGTATTTCTCTCAAAGTTGGTCCAAGAAAGACCTTTGTCTTTCCTAAGGAATGCTTTGTTTTTTTTTTCTATGAGAATCTTCCCTCTTTTCTTCCCTCCTCAAACTTCAGTTGCCAGAAAATGTGATGCTGGTTATGCTCAGTCACATGTACCACAACCATTATGATGACTGGCCTTTAGATTTCCTCTTTCTACCCCTGTGTTACCTTCTTTTTCATCCCTATTTTGAGGCATTTTATGATATTTGTTTTGTAAGTGACTTCTAATCTTTGTTTTCCCTGAAAAATGGCAGAGTATGAATACATTAAATGGAACTATTAATTACTAGTTGTTAATGCAGGAAAAAAAAAGACAATGATTTAAATGGTTCCCAATTTAAACCACTTTCATTTGGACTCTGACTGCAGTTCTAACCTTACCACACAAGTACGCATTTCATCCCTGTTCCTGCCAAGGACTAAAGTGGGTTAGTGAGAGAACCAAAGAGGCCGAGGCCCATCAGATATTTGGGAAAGTGCATATACTGAATCAATTGACAAAATTTTCTTATGCAAATAACACTTCTGTAAAGGTCTCTTATTCAGGTATGGGTTTGACTAGAAATATGATAGAAATACTCAAATGAAAGGCGAGTCCCCACCCCACCCCTCCCAGCAGCAGTCCTTGTCAGAGGCAGTCACTTTGAACTGTTTCAGTTTTCAATTCTGTGGGTGGCCACCTTGATGATTCCGTTGTCTTGAACTGATCTTCTTGTACTCTGTGCAGTTTTCAAATTTCACGATGCTATTTCTAGGTCGGCCCACTTATGTTTTCTGTGCGTGTGCTCCGTGAGCCCTTACAATCAGAACACTCTCTTTCTTCAGGTTGGGGATGTTTGATTATCATTTCTCTAATAATTTCCTGCTCTCCGTGTTCTCTATTTGGGAAATCTTATTGGATCATTCTTCCTAGTGCCTTTTCTTTCTGCTGTTTAGGGAAGAAATATTTTTTCCTTGGAGGTAAACGCTGGCTAACCTACTGCTGAGAGCAGGGTACCTGGAATAGCTTTCCCCTTGATAGGTATCCATCCAATTCCTTGTTTTCAGCTCCATTTGTCAGACCTGTCCTGCATCCTCCTTGACATCATCTTTAGGTTTTTGTGGGAGGATGCTCCCACAGCTGCAGCGTTGTCCTGCGCACACTTGGAGCTGCAGCTCTTTCTCCTCTGTTTCTTCCATCAAATTGCCTCCCTTGGCCTTCTCTTTTCAAAATGTGTTTATGGGTTTATTTCTACATGGATTCCTTTACTTTCACCAGGGCCTTGGTATATTAGGCAGAGAAGGTTAGGTTGTGCTATAATAAAAAACAGATCTTGACATCTCTGTGGCTTAATATAGTAAAGGTGTATTTCTGCCTCATCCAGAGTCTAATTGGTTGATCCTGTTTGGGCATCTCTTCTGGTCAGCTGTCCTCCAAGCTGAGTCCTTCACTTCCAGCCATGCAGGCAGGAGAGAGATAGCTAGAGCTAGAGTGGTTTTAGAGAGAGGCCTTGAAGTGCGTTGTAGTGCCTCTGCCAGCGTTAACTGGCTGGACTCCTCAGGAGAAGCTGAGAAATGAAGTTTAGCTGTGTACCCAGGAGGGCAAGGAGAACTGGATACAGATGGCCCAGAACAGTTTCTGCTGCATTCCGTCAGCACGGAAGGCAGGTGTGTGTGTGCATGTGTGTATGTTCAATTTACCACCTTGAACTAGGATTACTTTCTATCCTTTGATTTTTTTCCCCAGTGAGAATCAGAAGGCTGTCATCAAGAAGTAGCCAAGGATGAACCTGGTGAGAGGACTTCTCCAGACTTTTTTGGATTTCTAGATTTATTAGGCTGAAAATGAGTATAGCTTATAAATGATTTCTTTTAAGGTATACTTAAAAAAAACTATAAATGGAATACCTTTTCATCATGGAGAATATCAAATAAAAAGAAATAATCACCATTAGCTTCATCTCTCAGACAAAACAGTGCTAACATTTTAATATATTTCCTTCCATCTTTTCCAGGCATAATATATGAATATATAAACCTTTCATTCTGTTTCACCATTCTATAAAGTGTATATATCATATTTTATCATATCTTTTTTATTGGCTCTTCAGATTATTCCAACATTTTGCTCTTATAAGCATTGCTACTGTAAACTTTTAATAATCTTATTTTTTTCTGTGTTTAGAATTTTTCCTTAGAAATGGAATTTCTGATTAAAAAGTATAAACTTCTTAAGGCTACTAGATATATTTTACCAAATTGCTTTCCAAAAAGGTCTCTGAATTTACTCTTCCACAATGTTGAGTATTATCATTTTGTTCCTCTAATTTTGTACATGAAAAATGTAAATTTTGTTGAAGCATTTACTATGTAGAGAGAGAAGATTTCTCTTTTTATAGCCAATTACATTTCCACTTTTTATATTGTTTGTTCAGGTAACTTTTACATTTTTCTACTGGAAAGCACTGATTTTTAAAAAATGAGCTCTCCATATATTAAACCTAGTATTCTTTGGCTAACTAATTTTATCCTGTGCTAGAGGTTTGTTTGAAAACACACCGACTTGGTTTCAGTTAACCAAGAATTGATGGGTACTTTATCTTCTCTCCTTTGCTTTTTTAGTGTAACGGAGGAATAAGCTGTAAATTCACTTTAGGGAACTTACAATTTCTCTTTTCTCTTTAAAGAGGTTGCGGACAAGAGCTATCTGAGGAAGTTTGTTTAACAATTTTGCTTATAGCTAGAGGAGTGAGTGGAGAGTATAGTTTATTTATTTATTTATTTATTTATTTTTGGCTGTGTTGGGTCTTCGTTTCTGTGCGAGGGCTTTCTCTAGTTGCGGCAAGCGGGGGCCACTCTTCATCGCGGTGCGTGGGCCTCTCACTATCGCAGCCTCTCTTGTTGCGGAGCACAGGCTCCAGACGCGCAGGCTCAGTAATTGTGGCTCACGGGCTTAGTTGCTCCACAGCATGTGGGATCTTCCCAGACCAGGGCTCGAACCCGTGTCCCCTGCATTGGCAGGCAGACTCTCAACCACTGCACCACCAGGGAAGCCCGAGAGTATAGTTTAATGGGGAAAGATAAGGCAGACTTAGGGTTGAGAGATAGGGGTGTGTGTGGCAGGGGTGAGGGGAAGCAGAGTAACTGGCAGAGAATAAAAGGCAAATCTTGTTAGAAATTTAGAGGTGAAATGGCTGGGGGTGGGGGGAGTATGCAGGGGGAAGAAGGCTGTGTCAGACCAGGTCATGAGACTGGGAAGCTAGTTATGAAGGAATGACCATGAGAGTTTATTGCTGAGACAGGCTGGCAGAGGTCTGCCACAATCAGAGCTCCAGCTAAAGCCAAACAAGGGACTTAATGACTGTGAAAATCATTAAGGAAAAGTGCAACCTTGTCAGTCTTTTATACTTCAGTCTCAATGAGCTAATGACTTGTCCTGATTCTTTCCCGAGAACATACTCTGTTAGGAAGGAGGGAACATACTCAAGACCCCTGGGGACTTGTGGCCAGGAGATGACACTGAAGAAGAAAGAAGGTGGAGAAAGGGAGAGGTGGGAGAGTCAAAGCCGTATTTTCCCTATTTGGTTGGGGTGCGATGACTCAGGGCAATGGGCCCGGGGTGGGGGTGAAGCCGGAAAGGGGAACTGTAAGGGACGGGGCATCTGCAGACGCTGTTACCTGAGGAAGTGCTGGTGAAAGTGCCACGGCTCTGAGAGAGAAGCAGTGGTTTCTGTGGTGGGTGGGATGCAGCTGTGTATGAAGACCGTGCCGAGTGGAACCAGCTGCCTGAGTTGCTTCTCTGGCCAACAGTATCTCAACAACATCTGTGGATGCACTGCATTTCAGAGGCGAAAACCGCAGGGATAGATCAACAGTGGGATTGTCAGGGATGCCTCTGCTCCTAATTCTTTCTGTGTTGAAACTTGCCAACTCTGCCAAAAGGGCCCAAGCAAAAGATACAGCCGATTTACTGTGTCTAGGTTCAGAGTAGAAGTTTATGTTTATGTTGGTCAGTGATACAGAGAGAGCCAAAAATATGACAGCAGGGATTAAATGTCAAGCTAGATGTGTCTTGTGTGACCATTTCTGGGTGATGTTAAATAGTACACTATCTTTGGTTTGGAAGCATATTAACTTATTTGGAATATTTTTACTTGAGTGGTAAACTCTGGTATTGAGGGCTCCATTAATAATTCAACTTAATAGCTAGACCCTACATAGGGTGAATCTTTTTTTGTACTTTAATATGTGAGAGAAAATAGTAATTTTTTCAACTAATTTCCTGATTTCCAATCACTGTAGACCTCTTAGAGCAATCAGAACTGTTACTGCCTGGAAGAGGCTTGGTGAACAAAAGTGAGTCACTGGATTTCAAATAAGTGAAATAATCAGTATTAAATGCCTCTATGTTGGATTTCTTCCTTATTATTTTGAAGCTCCAGTAAACCTTTATAATCTCTTTTCTCATGCACTAAATTATGAGTATACTCTGGAAAGTATCTCATCATGAACCAGATATAATACTGGCTAATTTATATTAAAAACTGTTAGGAACCATTGCTTTTCAACAACTGTTAACTCATATCAATAATTTGTATTCAATAACCTAAACACATACAAAAATAAATGATATCCTATTGTTCTAATTTCAGCTGCTGCCCCAAAGCTGAGAACAAAGCATTAAGTAACTCCTACTTTCCAAAGAGGGGGCCAGAGACCTCCCTGCTGCACTGACTAAGAGGCTAGCAGAGCCAGTCACGAAAACCTGTCACCCGCTCAGCCTATCCAGGATAAGGCTAGACCTTCAGAAGATGGGTTGAAGACAGCCATCAAAGTAAAGCGTAAGGAGTTCAAGATAGGGTTGTGCCAGCCTAGGAGGTACTGGCTCTGTGTGTGTGTGTGTGTGTGTCTGTGTGTGTGTACATGCACTCGCACTTGTACATATGTGTATGTATTTCACGGGAGGAGGTGGGAGTAGCGCTTCAAGAGAACCGCTCTTGGAGGTTGGGCATCCTCTTAAAGAAGGAGAGCTGCCTGACAAGGGGGATAGGATGGCAGCAGCAGGTCCTGTCCTCTCATTGGAAAGAGTGGCAAGAAGATGAATTTCCCAGGGGCCAAGTGCACACTGAGTGTGGACCCAGGCTTGAGTCATTTAATGGGACCTTTCTAAGAGAATGAGCTGCAGTCCAGAGGCCCAGAAGCCACTTAAGAAGGTTTAAACCTCATTCACAACTGATGTTCAGACCTATCCTGACATGACGGACTGACTACACTATCTAACTATCCCTGTAACAGTTCTCCCACTCCTACCCCTTGGAAACCTGGTTCAGGGAAGACTGGGAGCAGGGTCCCTGTAAGAAAACCACCAGGAATGAATAAGGAGTTTGAAAGCATGGGTCAGACCAAGCCTGAGAACTGATGTCAGGAGGGCACAGGGGACCAAGGACCACTGTGGTCCTCCCTCCTTCACCCACATGTTCTGTGAGAGAGGGCTGCAGCTGAGGACGAAGTGACATAATCATGCCACAAGCACCCCGACCCCAGGGCTGTGACTGTCCCTCACTTTTCTGAACAAGGAGGACATTTTCTGTATCAGCTGTTTTCTGTATCAGCTGGAGGAAGGTAGCATGGCCATCATAAGGCGGAGACCATGAGGAAGGTGGAGGCTGGCCGTACAGAGAGGGCTGAAGCCGGGGGCAGCTGTGGTCACGAGACAGTCAGCATAGGATATGGTGGGCTTGGCAACCACACAGCAGTGGCCTGGAGCCCAGGGAGCCCAGAGCTGCATGATGGAGGAAGCAGTTGGAGCGCAGGGCCAGGCTGAAAAGACACTGGCTCAGCTCTTGTCAGAATACATGCAAGAACACCACCCCGTCTGCCCTTTCAGGGCCTCTCAGAAACCTGGGAACATAGAGCCTGGGGATAACCACTCTCTAGTGGATGAAGGCCACTCACAGAGCCAAGACATACCGTGCTCATGTGTTCTTCTAGGGCCTGAAAACTGGACAGGGTCCTGGGAACCCTGCGTTACCCAACAACTTCAAGTGTGACCCACCCCAAGGAGTATGTTTCTTCAGAATGCCATGGGGATGCTCATTCCATAGCACTTTACAACACTGATAAGGGTGGACAAGTTTGGTGACTTTCGGCATTTAGTAGGCTTTAAAAAAGTTTTGCACAGACTATTATTTAAGATGAAAGTCTCTAAAGTTCATGAAGTCCCCATGGAGCAAGTCTCTGGCTGAGTAGAAAAGGAAAAGAGGGCTGCCCCCGATACTTCGAGGTGCTGCTTCTTCCCTGGAGGGAAGCGCTCCGCAGGAGGAATGCATGGCGGTAGGCTTGACAAGCCACAGCAGCTGGCTTTATTGGACCACAGTGGCACTGTGCTGCGCAGAGACCTCTCCCACTCCATCAGATAGATTTCCTAGCTGGCGCTGGGGTCAACGCGCAGCCTCCGTTATATGCGCCCACGTATTGGAACCCAAACAGAAACATGAAATGATTTCTTTGTCCGGGGGAATTTCAGCGGCAGAAACCCCATGACCCTCTAACCGCCCAATCCCTTTCCTCTATGTATCCTCTCTCCTCTGGCCTTGTTTTGTTGAGGGATTTTCTTTTGTCTTCTGCTTCTGCTTCATTTGACCAGCTCCCTGCGGGTCTTTGGCACCTGGGAAGGTCTGACTGTGGCCTTTGTGTGTGCTGGACTGCGCTGTGCCCAGCCAGGCAGAGATGATCGCGGGGCTTTTCTATGGCTTCATAACTGCAAATTGCTCAGCCCTTTGTCCTTTAATCCTCAGAAGCCCTTTGTGCTGGAGGCCGAGCCCCATCATCATCGCCCTTCATTTTCCAGTCCAGGAGACGCGTGATATGTGACTTGTTCACGAACGCAGGTTGGGTTGAGAATCTGCCCGTTTGGGCCATAGGAGCCTTGAAAGTGAAGATAACAGCAGTGAAGCTGAACTGGGGAGGGGAGCTTACATCGGGCCAGGCTGAGGTTTGCAGCCTTTTAAAGAACTCCTGACACCCGAAGTGGGAGGTGGGAACGACTTACTGGTTTAAGACCTCAAGGGGAGCTTGTGTGGTGGAGAGGGGCTTGTACACTCAGATTGCTTCTGGGTGGTAGCACTTAAGGGAGACCACTTTGAGGCTGGTGCCGGCTGGGTTCTTTGGTTCCTTCGGGTCGTCTGTCTAGCCCAGGTCGGGGCTCTGCCTGCCTCCACCCACACACAGGCATCGTCTTGCCTCTGTGCCACCTGCTCTCCCATCTTTCGAAGGGACCCTTGTTTTCTGGGTCACTGGGAAAACCTCGATCATCAGGTTTTCCAGCTCCCTTACTATTCTCCTTTCCACTGCTGCTGAGCTGTCCTTTCGTGAATCCCTTCTCCTTTCCTTCTGTTTCCAAGAAAAAGATGACCTAGCCTTCCTTCCTGGGAAGGGCTGCGTTTTGACCTACCTTCTGAATGACCCCTTGCCCTCTCCTCAGCACCCCTTCCCCTTGGGCATCTAAGTCTCCCCTGGTTGCTCTGGCCCCCACACGTGTCCACTTTCATGGAGCTCCTTTATCGATTTCACTTGCTCTGAATGGGTAGTTCAGCTGTCTGGGTAGTTCCCTCTCTCCTCCACCTGCAGACTCTTTGAGTCAGTTGACCTGACTTCATGGCTCCACTTTCTTGCCCCCCACCTTCAGCTCCCAGCTGTCTTGCTCTCGCCCCACCTGCTATGGGTGCTGCCTTCATCCTAGTATTTTTTTGGTCACCAATGACCTGTGAATGGCTATACCCCGGTTTTTTTTTTCTGCCTTAATTTGTGATTATTTTCCTGCAACATTCGCCATTATAGATTATGCCATGCTCTTGGAATCTCTTCTTCTCACTGAGTCCTGAGACACAGCCTGTCCTTGTCCCTTTCTGTGTTTTCCTGTCTCCTTCACAAGCCCCCTCAAGCATAGTCAAAGATGCTTTTATCTACTTCATGCCCCTCAGAGAATTCACATGTCACCTTCCCTAATGACCCACAATGATATGACACCCAAATCTCTGCTTCTACTTTGAAATTCTCTGCTGTGTTCCCATTCCTAATTTCAAACATGTCACTGGACATTTCCAAGTTGATGACATGATGGCAGCTGAAGCAAAATGTATAACCTGCTTCTTCCTCCTGACTTCCCATCTCTGTTAATTATGTCACCAAGCACTAAATCTTGCTGCCATCTTTGATCCCTTTCTCTCCTCTTCTCCTGTCATCCAATTAAGTCCTGTCACTCCCTCCATCACTGTGTGCTTGGAATCTGTCCTTTGCCCTCCCACTGCCATGGCCCTGGTTCAGCGCCTCTGACCTTTGCCCCCCTCATTTTCATCACCTCCTCCCTCGCCTCCCTGGGCTCCCTCTCTCTCCAGGCTCTCCCCTGCAAGCCCATACCACACTTTCTCTGGATGAATTTTTCTAAATTTCCAGTTACAGAGTTATAGTTATTTGGTCCTATCATTTCCTGGCTCAAAAATTATCAGTGGTTTCTTACTGCTTCTGAAATCAGCTCCAAACTTAATTGTCATGAGTCCCACTGCCTGGGGGCCCTGGCCCACATTTCTGACCCACTCTCCCCTCTAATTTTCCCCAGGACTCTGCTCCATTCAAAGTTAAAATCCCTGAAATGTTCCTTGCACCCTTGCCTTGGTGTATAGCATTTCCACCTCCTTCAACACCCTTTCTCTGCCTTCTCTCCAATGCTTCAAGGCCCCCCATTCTTTATGGCCCCGTGTACATATTGCCTCTCCTTCAAGGGGTCAATTCAGGAAGGAAGGAAGGGAGGGAGGGAGGGAGGGAGGGCATCCCTACAATGTGCCACAGATATTGAACTGACACCCTCAACATTCAGGCACCTCTGGGCTCCCATCACTGTGGTCCTATGTGCTTCTCAGCCTCAGCACTATACAGAATCATCTGGGAGCTTTTAAAAGCACCAATGCCCAGGCTGCATCCCAGACCAGTTAAGTCAAAATCTCTGTGTCTGTGACCCAGTTATTAGTACTTTTTAAAGCTCACCAAGTGATTCCTATATGCAGCCAAGTATTTGTGTCTGCTAATATGTGACATTTTTGTAGATTATTTTAGTAGTACTGCAATTTTTATTTGGTCAAACTATTGGTCCTTGAGGGATTCTTTGTTTTCGTAGCCTCCATGATGTCTAGCACTGTTTTTTATCCTCAGTGGACCTTTAGAGGAAAAAAACCACCTTGAATGAATATAATAATGGAAAACAAATAAAAAGAGTCATTTTTTAGGGAGGAAGGCAAATTGGCTCAGTAGCTATCCCACACTGGAAATGGTGAATTGAGAGTCTCTTGTATGTAAAATAACTCATTTCAAGTATTTTGTATAATCCATTTGTATCCAAGCAGTTAATATGCCAATTAAGTATTTATTAATATTTGTCTAGTGAGGCTATACCTTGCCCATATTATAATAGCAACTAATAAAATGGTTGAGTACCTGTCCTACCCCATGGATAATTATCAAGGTTAAATGAGTAGAGCTTCTGGGGAAAAAAGCTTTAAAAAGCATAGTTAAAATATTATTTTTAATGAAGTTGCATTTTTGAAAGAACTGAATGTAAAGAGCTCACCTGTGATGCATTCTTCCTTTTATGAACATCATTGACTGGATTAAGTCAGATGGAAAACTAACGTTATCTCGGGCATTTCCACTTCTTTTCATACACTGTATTTCTAGTAACAACGTGGATGTTACAGAGCTTATTTTAGTCTGTGGGGGTGGGAAGGAAATATATTTGTGCCTGGATTGTTGCTATACTCAGACCGAGCTGGTCCCTTACAGAAAAAAAAAAAAAAAAAAAATTAGAGAGCAAAGACGGAAGACTGCTCAGGTAATTCTTTTCTCTAGTTTATAAAAGCGCAGGGTGTTTCATGGAGCATGATTTAATGGCCTGGACTCTGGAGCCAGACAGATTTGTGTCCAAATTCTGGCTTGGTTTACCAGCTGGGTTGACTTGGGACAAAGTGCTTAGCCTCTTTGAGCTTCCGTGTCCTCAGCTGTGAGACAGGGAGTAACACTTACATCTCAATGTCGTAGGGAGGCCTGAGTTATACAGTGTATGTATAGGACCTCATGAAAAGTTCCTATTTCCTTAAAGCCCCATGTATATCAGGGATTTTTTTCCTCCCATGAAATTAGTATACTTCCTCTTAGTGTTTTCCAGAGCATGCATTTTATTGGTAAGTTTGTAGGCAAATGTGTAGTTTCATTTTGGATCTGAGAGTTTTTCATTTTTTCAACCCTATAATGATTTCCTTTTTTTTTTCTTCTGTAAATGCATTGAACGTTTGAATTCCTTTGCAGTGTCTTTGCTGTAAATTCTACTTACCACATATAATTTAAGTCAAGCAGGAGAAATGTAATGGTATAACATAGTTACCCTCATACCGAGAATGTAGGGTAGTATACTTACTTTGCTTCCAAGGAACTCACATTTCCATTTGAAAAAATTTTGAAACTGAGTCCCATTTGCAGAAGTTTCTGGAAACTCAGATTGAGGTGTCTCTATGCTTTTGTAGGAAACAAGTCTTTGGTGGGCTTCTGTTTAATTTATTGCCTTGTACGTAGATGGATTGAACTAGTCACAATAGTCTCATAAATCACAGACAGGACCCTCACTCTAGTTATAGGTACTACATACCAGTCAAATCTTATCAAAGGCCATCTTAGAAATCTTGAAAAAAGTCTGATGTTTTGTTAAAACAACTGGCAAATAGATTTTCCCAGCCTCCCTTCCACATTTCTTTCCTTATCCACAACAATGCAATTTGTATAGTGCTACTTCCAGTCTTCCTTATTTTTCCTTACCTATGTACCATCTTATGCAACCTGAAATTAATTTTTCAGGCATGAAACTGGGCACTTTGCTGCCCCACACAGAAAGCCTTTACAAGTCCAGCTGGAATAGAGCCGAAGTGCACACCAGATTGATGTCAAGGCCTACTTACATTGAAGTAAAATTAAATTTATGGATTGGAGAGGGAAGCCTAATTTTTACGTGCCTCCTCCCTAAAAGCCAACTAAAATCTAAGAAGATGGAAACTATCTGAGCTGGTTTGAGTGGACCCAACCCATTTCATTTTTTAAGGCTGGTTTTGGTTAATTCCTTATGGGGTGAAGGCAGAGACTAGTTCCATGGGATTAAGAACAGCCAAGAGAACCTCTAACACTAGGCTGTAATTGTATTAGCATTTTTTAGTACCTTGCCCAGATAGCCTAGGTCTGTCAAAAAATATTTTTTAAAGAAAGAGATAAAATACATTTTCTATCTACCCCGATTTTAATTCTCTGAATTTCATTCACTACTCAGCATTTCCAATTCCTGGAAAACTCATTAGATTTTTATTATTATTATTTTTTTTAGCTTCCTCCATTACAGAGCTATGCTTCCCCAGCAGACCGCCTCATCTTTGAGTTTCCACTTCTTGGAATTTTGCTTTCCAGTTCCAAAGCTAAGGAGCCAACATGCATTCCTTCCTTGTCTCAAAGTCCTTCGCCTTATTTTGAATACCCCAACTTGTCTAAATTTATCAAGGGGGAAAAAGAATATATCACTTTGGTCTGAAAAATTTCTTGCTGAGTCCCTACTCCATGAAAATAACATAATCATATTTGGAAGAAATTGCCAATCCCAATTCAATGGCCTGAACAGACCAGATAATTTCAGAGAGAAGCTTTTTGTGATTGTTCCTGTTCACACAGTGACTGAAACAATTCAGGCTAACTACACACCTTAATTGTCAGTTGGTATTACAGAAAGCAGAGCTAGCAATCATGCTGAACTGAATTTTCCCCATCCTAACCTATTTCAGATAAAAGAGTCAGTGTAAAGGACAAGCTCTTAGACAAGGGTTTTCAACTGCTAACTGAGATGTGGTTTTCATTCACGCACCTGGGAAATCTCAAAGTTTGCTCTTTAATTCATGAAGTTTGACCACAGTTCTTACACATATTCTGTGGTTGAATTCCGTGCCATAGTCATAGAATTTTGGAATTAGGAGTAACCTTAGAGATGCCTAGTTAAAAACCTTCCTCCCCATTCTACAAGTGAGAAAATGGAGTTTGTATGAGATCTCAGAGAAGGATGAATTTGAGATACTTTCAGTTTAACTTCCCTCCCAATGAAAGAATCTTTGTCTCAGTATTTTTAAAATTAGATCATCCATTTCCCTCCCCCCGTCCTTGACACTCTCACTTGCTTTTGAACAAAACAGGTAAAACCAAATTCAGTAAAATGATAGACAAAGATGCTTATTAATTAACATAAGGATTTATCCTAAGTGGAGGCAAGGAGGAAATATTATTGGTGTATTTAAACTGCCCTCGAGGGACTTCCCTGGTGGCGCTGTGGTTAAGAATCTGCCTGCCAATGCAAGAGACAGGGGTTTGAGCCCTGGTCCGTGAAGATCCCAAGTGCCACGGAGCAGCTAAGCCCGTGTGCCACAACTACTGAGCCTGCGCTCCAGACCCCATGAGCCACAACTACCGAAGCCTGCACGCCTAGAGCCCGTGCTCCGCAGCAAGAGAAGCCACCGCAATGAGAAGCCCACGCACCACAATGAAGAGTAGCCCCCTCTCACCGCAACTAGAGAAAGCCCACGCGCAGCAACGAAGACCCAACGCTGCCAAAAATAAATAAATAAATAAATATAAAAAAGTAAACTGCCCTTGATTAATGCTGTATATTTTACATTTCCTGATTTATTCCCTGAAAAGCAGTCAGTTGGCATAAACAAGCCCCACCCTTCACTGCTGAAAATAGTATCTGCCGCCACCCCCATTTCTTTGTCCTTTTCTCCATGTAAATGAGCCTGTAAAAGAATGCCGCTTCAATAATAATATTTTTGTAGTACCTTTACTGAGATATAAATCACATATCATACATTCGCACATCCACTCATTTAAAGTGTACAATTCAATATTTTTTAGTGTATTCACAGAATTGTGCAATCATCACTGTAATCAATTTTAGAATATTTTCATTACCCCCCAAAGAAACCCTACACCCTTTAGCCATCACCACCCCTTGATCCTTATTCCCCAAAACCACTTTCTGTCTTTACCTGATGTGCCTATTCTGGACATTTCATATAAAAGGCATATATGTAGCATGTATCAGTACTTAATTCTTTTTTATGTCCAAATAATATTTCATTGTATGGACATGCCATATTTTGTTTATCCCTTCATTTGATTTATTTCCACCTTTAGGGTATTATATATAATGCTGCTATGAACATTTGTGTATAAGTTTGTGCATGTGCACGTGTGTGTGTGTGTGTGTGTGTATGTATGTTTTTATTTCTCTTGGCTATATGCTTAGGAGTGGAGTTGCTGGGTCAAATAGTAACCCTATGTTTAACTTTTGGAGGAGCTGCTATATTGTTATCCATAGTGGCTGCACCATTTTACATTCCCACCAGCACTGTATGAGGGTTTCAGTTTCTCCACATCCTCAATAACACTTGTTATCTGTCTTTTTGATTAAAGTCATCCTAGTGAATGTGAAGTGGTATCTCATTGTCATTTTGATTTGCATTTCTCTGATTATTAATGACGTTGGGGACTTTTTCATGTGCCTTATTGTCCATTTGCAGTTCTCTGGTGAAATCTATTCAGATAATAATAATATCTTTAGGGAGAAAAATGCGTTGGTAAATCAGATAGAGATTTGGAAAAGATTAATAGGAGATTAACATTTGGTTAGAGAAGTCCAAGGAAAAATTTCATTCTATGTGTTATTATGACTTTCGTGATTGAAAAAAGACATCAGAGGAAACAGGAATGTTTGTATAATCATATATGCACACATATATGCATATTTGTACACACATATCTAATACGCACAACTGTATATCTAAAACTATATGTAAACATAGTTATATTATATTTCCTACTTTCCATAAAGTGACCCTAGGCAATAAAAGAGGAATTAGATTCATTCACCTGTTCAGTTGGCACCTGCCATATTCAAGGCATCATGGTCAGTTCAAAGGACATATTGAATGAATAAAACAGGTTGCCTTTAGGCAAGTAACCAAAGCACCTTATAGCATACATGTCACCTTATACCCTGTATATAGTCTTTTACATATGGACTATAAAATCCTGAAGTAGATGGAGTTATTTTGACTTGTCCAGTTGTACTCAGCTCACATAATGGGTCCATCAGAAAGTCTTGTTGATTTTTTTTTAAAATATGATTTCATTTCTACCACTATAACCCTAATGAGGCATTTGTTACTTTATGCTGGTATTATTGTTTTAATTAACCTCAGAACTCTAGTCTCTGCACTTCATTTTATTCCAAAGACACAACAAGATGAATCTTATAAAACAAAACAATAAACCCCTCAGATTTTTTTTTTAATTTTTATTTATTTATTTATTTATTTGGCTGCGCCAGGTCTTAGTCGCAGCACGTGGGATCTTCATTGTGACACGTGGGATCTTTAGTTGCAGCATGTGGGATCTAGTTCCATTATCAGGGATTGAACCCGGGCTCCCTGCGTTGGGAGTGTGGAGTCTTAACTGCTGGACCACCAGGGAAGTCTCCAACCCCTCAGAGTTTATAATTTCATCCTTTTGCTCAAAACCTTCAGTGACTCCCTTTTCCTTATTTCATTAAGTCTGAATTCTTGCCAAGTTTAAAATTCTCAGGTTGCCTCTCCTTGCCTCTGTTAATCCATTCATTAATTCATTCAGTATATATTTCTGGTGCCTACTCTGTGCCAAGCACTATGCCAGGACTGACAAGAATACAGTGGATGGGGTCCCTGCCCTTAGGGAGTGTGCTGTCTAGCAGAAGCCTGGAGAGTAAGCCAGTGATAGAGGGAAGCTTAGACCATGGTGGGAGGGAGCTTCGAGGATGGGTATACATCACTTGGGAAACCCTGGAGGAAGTGGCAGAATGTGAATCCCAGTCAGTGAAGGAGGAGAATAACATTGTCTCAGGTGGAAGAATTTGTGTAGTAGAGAACCAGAGATGAGAAATAGCCTGCTTTCCTGCTAAAGGGAGTGAAAGTTAAAGACAGAGTTGAAGGAGTGGGTTGAATGGGACTCAGGCCGAAGTGGAGAAATTAGTCTTAGAAAGGAGGAGGAAAGGATGGAAGGGTGGGATGTAATTTTATAGGGTTGGTGATGGGAAGCAGAGGCAGTTGCTCTCTTTTTTGATGGCTCTTATTTTTCCTGTAAAGCAGGAGTTGAGGGGCTCAGCTTCAGGATGGAGGTGATGGTTAGAAGTGGGAGGTCTAAGTAGAATGAAGATTTGGAATGGCTGCTGTGTTATGTGGGAAACAGCACCATAGGACAGTTTAGGGCCAATGGAGATGGAAAACAGTGACCCTTCCTTGTAGTGGTAAGGAGCATGGGCTTGAGATAAGACATGCCTGGATTCAGTCCGCCATGAGTCCCTACACTGACACTCTGTGTGCAACTTGGGGCAGGTATGTAATGTCTCTGATACTCAGTTTCTTCATGCAGTAGAGATAACATTAGTTCACTGGGTTGCTAATGGGGTTGTTGGGAGGATTAAATGAGATAGCACAGTGTCTGGCATGTAGTAAGCAGTTAATAAATATTTTATTAAAAAATTTTAAATCAAAGTATAGTTGATGTATAATATTATACAAGTTACAGGTGAACAATATAATGCTTCACAATTTTTAAAAGTTATACTCCATTTATAGTTATTATAAAATAGTGGTTATATTTCCTGTGTCGTACAATATGTCCTTGTAGCTTATTTTATACATCGTAGTTTGTACCTCATAATCTCCAACCCCTATATTGCCCCTCCCCACTTCCTTCTCACCACTGGTAACCACTAGTTCATTCTCTGTATCTGTAAGTCTGCTTCTTTTTTTGTTATATTCACTAGTTTGTTACTGTATTTTTTTAGATTCCACATATAAATGATATCATACAGTATTTGTCTTTGTCTGACTTATTTCACTTAGCATAATGCCCAACAGAGCCATCCATGTTGCTGCAAATGGCAAACTTTCATTCTTTTTAATGGTTGAATAGTATTCCATTGAATATATATATTGAATATATATATATATATATATATATATATATATATATATATATATATATATATGGCATGTCTTCTTTATCCATTTATCTGTTGATTGACACTTAAGCTGCTTCCATATCTTGGCTATTGTAAATAATGCTGCTATGAACATTGGAGTGCATGTAACTTTTCAAATTAGTGTTTTTATTTTTTTCAGATATATACCCAAGAGTGGAATTGCTGGGTCATATGGTAGTTCTACTTCTAGTATTTTGAGAAATCTCCATACTGTTTTCCACAGTAGCTGCACCATCTTACATTCCCACCAACAATGTAGGAGGGTTCCCTTTTCTCTACATCCACACCAACATTTGTTATTTGTGTTCTCTTTGATGATAGTCATTCTGACAGGTGTGAGGTGGTATCTCATTGTGGTTTTGATTTGAATTTCCCTGATGATTAGTGATGTTGAGCATCTTTGCATGTGCCTGTTGGCCATCTGCATCTCCTCTTTGGAAAAATGTCTATTCAGTTATTTTGCCCATTTTTTAAATTGGGTTGTTTGTTTCTTTGATGTTGAGCTGTATGAGCTGCTTGTGTATGTTGGATATTAATCCCTTATTGGTCATATCATTTGCAAATATTTTATCCCATTCAGTATGTTGTTTTTTCATTTTGTCAATGGTTTCCCTTGCTGTGCAAAAGTTTTTAAGTTTAATTAGGTCCATTTGTTCATTTTTGCTTTCACTTTCTTTGCTTTAGGAGATGGAGCCAAGAAAATACTGCTATGATTTATGTCAAAGAGTGTTCTGCCTGTGTTATCCTCTAGGAGTTTTATGGTATCTGATCTTACATTTAGGTCTTTAATCTATTTTGAGTTTATTTTTGTATATGGGGTTAGAGAATATTCTAATTTCATTCTTTTACACATAGTTGTCCAGTTTTCCCACCACCACTTGTGAAAGAGACTGTCTTTTCTCCATGATATATTCTTGCCTCCTTTGTTGTGGTTTAATTGACCATAAGTATGTGGGTTTATTTCTGGGCTCTCTAGTCTGTTCCATTGTACTGTGTGTCTGTTTTTGTGCCAGTACCATACTGTTTTGATTACTATAGCTTTGTAGTATAGTCTGAAGTCAGGGAGCATGTTCTTCTTTCTCAAGATTGGCTTATCTATTCGGGGTCTTTTGTGTTTCCATACAAATTTTAAAATTATTTGTTGTAGTTCTGTGAAAAATTCCATTGGCATTTTGATAGGGATTGCATTGAATCTGTAGGAAAAAAAATTCAAGGAAAAAGGGAGAGGGCCCAGATCAATGAAATCAGAAATGAAAAGGAGAAGGTACAACTGACACCACAGAAATACAAAGGATCATAAGAGAATACTACAAACAACTATACGCCAATAAAATGGACAATCTAGAAGAAATGGACAAATTCTTAGAAATGTACAATCTCCCAAGACTGAACCAGGAAGAAATAGAAAATTTGAATAGATCAATTAACAGTAACGAAATTGAATCAGTAATTTAAGAACTCCCAACCAACAAAAGTCCAGCACCAGATGCCTTCATGGGTGAATTCTACCGAACATTTATAGAATAGTTAACACCTATCCTTCTCAAAGTATTCCAAAAATTTGCAGAGGAAGGAACACGTCTGAACTGATTCTGTGAGGCCAGCATCACCCTGATGCCAAAACCAGACAAAGATATCACAATAAAAGAAAAGTACAGGTCAAGATCACTGATGAACATAGATGCAAAAGTCGTCTACAAAGTATTAGCAAATCAAATCCAACAATACATTAAAAGATTCATACACCATGATCAAGTGGGATTTATCCCAGGAATGCAAGGATTTTTTAATATCTGCAAATCAATCAATGTGATACACCACATTGATAAGTTGAAGAATAAAAACCATATGATTGTTTCAATAGATGCAGAAAAGCTTTTGACAAAATTCAGCACCCATTTATGATAAACACCTCCAGAAAGTGGGCATAGAGGGAACATACCTCAACATAATAAAGGCCATATATGACAAGCCCACAGCTAACATCATACTCAATGGTAAAAAGCTGAAAGCATTCCCTAAGATCAGGAACAATACAAGGATGCCTACTCTTACCACTTTTATTCAACATAGTTTCAGAAGTCCTAGCCATGGCAATCAGAGAAGAAAAAGAAATAAATGGAATCTAAATTGGAAAGGAAGACATAAAACTGTCACTGTTTGCAGATGACATGATACTGTACATAGAAAATCCTAAACACACCACCAGGAAAACTACTAGAGCTCATCAATGAATTGAGTAAAGTTGTAGGATACGAAATTAATATACAGAAATCTGTTGCATTTCTATACACTAACAATGAACTATCAGAAATAGAAATTAAGGAAACAATCCCATTTACCATTGCATCAAAAAGAATACAATGCCTAGGGATAAACCTATGTAAGGAGGTAAAAGACCTGAACTCAGAAAATTATAAGCCACTGATGAAAGAAATTGAAGATGACATAAACAGATGGAAAGATATACCATGTGTTCTTGGATTGAAGAATTAATATTGTTAAATATTTTCTATTACTGATGTTGTTATTGTTATTATTATTATTCTAATAGTAATTTACCAGTTTGGTTCTTAGCTAGTGCTAAGCAGCATAGATGTGGCATGGAGAAGGTGGAAAGTTGGATGTGCACAGATCTAGGTTTTTCCAGGGAGAAATGATGGAAGGCCAGTTGGGCAAATGAGTCAATGATACTGGTAAGAGAGTGGTCAGATGATAGAATCGAAGCTGGCTGTGTGTAGCGACAGTCACATGGGGCTGATAGGTGTGGGGAATAACTCAGTGAGAGAACTAGGGCAGGAGATTATGATGAGAGAGTAGGAAGTCTGAGTTTGATATTTCAGAGGTGGCATGATCACAAATAAAGATAGTTTTTCTATATTAGTATGTCTGCCTACTCAAGATGATCAGACGTGATAATTTGTCTAGTAAAATCTCTCATTACCTCTTAAACCCCAAGGAGCAGGCAGATCAAGGAACAGAGAAACTTGGAGATGAGTATTTGCAGGCTGGGATGAAGTCAGTGAGCAGGTAGTAAAGTGTTAAATGAATGAGAGGGGTGACTGGGAGGTATGAAGAGATAAAGATGACAATGTTGAAGAGGAGTGTGGTTTTCCCAGAACAATGGAGGAGGAATGATCTGGAAAGAGTATTGTGGAAATAAGAAAGATGACTCATGCCATCTCCCAGCCTTGACCTTGAAGGGTCTGGAAGAATGTCAGCCTCTACCGGAGAGAGGGAGGCCGAGGAAGCCATGTCCTCAAGGATAGCCAGGCTTCTCTCAAGGCAAGGAGGCTGAGGGGAGCCATTCAGGTGGTTGAGGATGGTGTGCAGTTGTGGCCCCAAGAGAAGAGTTTTGAAGGTAGCATGGGAAGCTGGTTAGTGAAGAAGAAACAGCATGAAGTATTGGGGAAGGGAGAAGGCTGGGTGCACCTCCCAATGGATTTCAGTTTCTTCTTTGGGATTTTCTGTGTGAAATTAGTGGCAATTCCATAAGGTCAAAGAGCGATACTGTGGCATTGTTTATTATCACTTTGTGGTTGACAGTAACAAAACTTTTTAAAAGATAAGAAGTACTTGACCTTGATTACTGAAGTCATTTTGGTTTGAATTTTCTTTATTTAAAAAAAAGATTACTGCTATACCTTTTAAACTTACTAATAATCAATGGAGTTTTAACTAAAATCTGCCAGAAGAGAGAAATTACTGTCAGCTGTTCTGGTGACTCATGTAGAAATGGTCATGATGATTTAATGTTGCATCAATTAGCATCCCAGAGATCTCCATAGTTCGTAAAAAATAATTTCATAAGTTTCAGCAGTTATCAAATATGCTTTTCTATCAGATGAGAAATAGAAAAAAGAGCAGGTTAGCTTACCTGATATCTTAATTTTTGGATAAATTTCTTTTTTATATACCCTATCCTCACGAGAGAAATAATTATTTTATTTCTTCTGCTTACAAATATGATACATACTCACTGTAGAATAATTTAAAAATCTGATAGGGAAAAGGTAAAAGAAGAAATCAAATACTCCCCCAAGTCCCACCATGGGGAGGGAGGGTAAGCGGGGTGAGGTGGGGACCACTGTTAACATTTTAATGCATGGCCTAAAAAAATGTTGGTGCGGAATTCAAAAGAGGCATGGAGAAAGGTTATAATATTTAAGATTTCTCTGAGATTGAGTAGTATTGTTTCATTTTTGTCCTCAAAACTTGGTCTTTTACCCATAAGTGGAAGTGTCCCGGCTTCCTGACAGCAGCAAGCTCATCAGGTGGCCTCTGGCCATTTGCTGCCAGTGCCACCGTGGAGGGCAGCTGTTTAGCGCTGGACAACCTTATAGTCAGGAAAGCCTTTTTACAACACTTTGTGCTTGTTAGAAAACATTTACTTGTGGTCAGATTTATAGTTTTTAGGAAAAGCCTGATAAATACCAGTGGCTCGGGATCCAGTGTCTCCCAGCTTAGGGAACTACATTTAAGGAACCAGTCTGGGACATTTCAGACTCAGAAGAGCACAGTTCAACAATAAATTGTTGCCTCAGTGCACTAGACATTAGCTGGATTGCACAGAAGTGTTTTCTTTCTTTGAAGAATACCTGGAGTTTTTTCAAGGGTGTTTAACAAAAACCAAGCAGTGCTTGTCACTGCTGGTGGGGAAGGCATGAGAATTCTAGAAAATTCTCTGTCCAGTTCAAGAGAGTTTCTCAGTGGCTATGAGCAGAAAGCTCTGAGAAATACATTCCCCAATGGGATTTCTTAGATTGGGGATATGCTATCTTATTTCGAACTGTGATCTTTTGAAACACTTCCATTTGCTATGTACGAATTGATCAGAAAAGATCAGAGAAGAGTGTGGAGACACTGTGGTAGGTTATTACAAAGTGAGGCTATGAGGGGTCAAGGAGTACATGGCATGGTTTGGGGGACGTGGGCAGGACTGGTTCACTTAAACTTATTTATCTTACGGGTCTGTACAGATAAAGCTGTCACCTTTTGGTGGTTAAAAATCACCTGCCTAACAATCACCCCCTTGGCTGGAGATCCAGAATTGTACGAGGAAAGGAGTTTGGGTTTTTGGGTCAAGCAGGTGTCATCCTAATCCTGATTCTATCAACTACTCAATCTTAGAGGCAGGAAAAGATGCACTAACTGCTCCCTTTTCCTTCATTCACGGAAAAGATGTGGCTGTTGGCATATGTTTATTTCTGTAAAATGCTCCAGCAGCCTCCTTATTGAAGTTTTTGTCTAATTTCCTAGCCTACAAATGTGATGTGTAGCTTAGACTATAAGTTCCACGAAGATCAGGGTAATTTCTGTTGAGTGTTGAGTACAGAGTACAGATGGTGCGCCATAAATATCAGTTGAATAAAGAATAGGAAGATGGGTGCATCTCCTTGGAATGACATTACCTGGCTCAGTAAGATGTCATTATCTCCTGAAGTGAGGCGGTGAGATAATTCATTTGCAGCTTATGGAAACAACCCAGAATGTCTTACCAACAGCTATGGCATACATTTTCATAAGATTTTGTATTTTCTACATGAGTGGCCTCATTTTAGCCACGCGTCCTTCTGAGAGGTAGGCAGGGCAGGGTAGGTATTAATTGCTCCCCATGCATAGGGCTTGCTTAAATAGCAAGTTAAAAGCATCCCTTGGCATGCAAACAGGATATTTTCCTCTAGCTTTGCAAGAATGCCCACAATTTTACAAAATGAACCTTGCCAGAATAGGTGATGTGAAGATCTGGGGTGAAGGAGAAGTTTCATGATGTTCTGGGGTAACGGTTTCAACTCGTAGTAAAGAGAACACTTGATTGCTCAACGCTGCAAGTGAATGTCTGCAGTTGACCAGGCAGAGCGTCTTTTATGATGTTTTGCTTAAGGGAAGGAGATCAGTTCTGATCACTGTCTCCTGAGGATGCTTCTGTTCTTCTCTCCGCCTCTGGTCCTCCTCTCCAGTTCCTCTAGGGACATCCCTATTCCCTGCCCCCTCTACTCTGCCTCTCCCCCATAGCAGACAGTGTCTAAGTCCTATTTAAGGACTGCTACGTATCTGCTCCCCTACTTATGGCTCACGGAATGCCCACGTCTTCCCTCCCATTTCCTAGCCTTTTGTAACAAGGCAGGGCTATGAGACGACCTCTGGCCAATGGGCTGTTTCAGAAGAGGTGCGGGCCACTCCAGACTCAAGCAGTTAAGGGTGCGTGTCCGTGTGAAGCCCCCCAGCCCTCTCCAACTCTGCTGAGTCACCAGGAAGGTGTCGAGATGCCCGGCATCTGTCAGTCTAGGTGCCCGAGTAGTTGTGTGAGCAGATCCTTCCGCCCCTCCACAAGCCCCCTCCCACCCTGCAAACACGGGAGGAAAATAAACCTTTAGCATGTTTAACTTCTGAAGTCTCAGACCCAATTTGTTAACGTCTGTCTTGATTCAAACACCATTAGACTGTACAGGAGTAAGAGGACAGGAGGAGTGCGTGCGTGTGTGTGTGTGTGTGTGTGTGTGTGTGTGTGCTTTAAAAATCTTTACATCCTGGGCACCTCACACAGTGCTTGGCATGTGATCAATGCTTAGCACGTGCTTATTGAGGGAATGAATTCACAGAAAAATGTATCTGAATGAATTTGTATTTGGCCAAGTTAGGCATTCACACTGAACACAGCGTGAGCTGTTCTCATCTACTTCCGGGGTGCTGACTGTCCCCCAAGTCCCTGGTGCCCCCTGGTCTACAACCCTCCTTCTTAGACCCGTTATCATCTGTGAGGGTCCAGTGCTGACTGGCCCACTTGGTGTTCTAGGAAAGAAAAGCATAGAAAACCCTTGACGTGTAATTTAGTCACTGTTCCTGCTCAGCCCATTCTGTCTCACCCTCCGCTGTCTTCGTTTTTATCCTTCTGCCTCTGACGGTGGCAGAAGACAAAACTCCAGCTTTGACTTGACATTTTCCTCTGCCTGAAGAAATTGGGAACAAATCATGATAATTCTGACAGTGGGCCTCTTCCCCTGTGCCATGCACTGTGGTAAGTGCTTTACCTGAATTTCTCTGGTTAATTCTCACAACTGTCTGTAAGACAAGGACTGTGTTAGCACTATTTTACAGGAAAGGAAATTGGGGCACCGTGAACTTGACTTGCTTTAGTTCTCACAGCAATGTGAGGTGTGGGGCGGAGCTGGAGCCCCTATCCAGGCTGTCTGAGGTCAGGGCTGACACTCCTGGCCATCCTGCTGTTCTCCCACCTCTTGTTCTTATCTGTAACCTTTCCCAAAACTTCCCCACTGCAGGACCCAGTGTTTGGACTCCAGCAGCCTGGCCCCCAGTCACCCCACTGGCCACGGTTCACAGTCCCATATCCTTGGGTCCCTTTGGTAGAGTGGTTCTTCCCTGTGATTCTTTCTGGACACTGTACTAACTGCCCCGTCAGCTGTTCCATCCTCAGGATTCTTCAGGCTGGACCATCCCGCTACCCGGTCCTCTGTGAGACCTCCCCCTTCCCTGGCTGATTTCTCTCGGATGTCTCAGCCATTTCTGGGCATTAACCATCCAGGAGGATGATCTGAGGCAGGTTTTCTGACTTCCTATCTGTCTGCACCGATCCTCTTGGTCCATGTGGTTCATTTGATGGGCAGCGCGAGGGCAAATTGCTTGGCTTGTCTCTAAGGGGATGCTGTCCTCAGAGGCCAAAGGTCTTCACGGGAGTGCTTGGAGTGTGCATAAGGCTTGGACACCTTTCTGACAGATATACATGCACCGGGTGCTGCGAATACTTCCTGCTGCCTCTAGGATGTTTGAGTCCAGAGAAACCCTAGGCAACTGGTCTTCTATCTGTTTATCTGAACACACTTCATCAATTTATTCTTTTTAAAATACTTTTTATGCTGAGATATAACTTGCATATTGTGAATGTACACATCTCAGGCACAGTTTTCAGTAGGCCCTGGTTGAGGAAGTTGAGTTTCTAGAGGTGAATTCCCTTAAAATTTCCATGAGTCTGTGCGCCGCATAGTAAGTCTTCACATACCTACAGAGTTCCCATAGGGTGGGAGGGGGTCTCAAAAGGAAGGACCTGGCCTTCTCCTGACTTTATATGACATTTGTTGCATGGTTTTTCTGTTTAAAAAAATGATGCATGCTCATTGTAGAAAATGCAGAGAAGTTGTCATCTCCCAGTCCAAGTGGGTTCTTTCTGAAATTTTGATTGAGACCTCTGTATGTAAATCTCTCTTCCTCATGGAAACCAGCAGACAGCAGACTGACATTTAAAGTCAGGCCACTAGACTGTGGGTTCCGGGTGGCGACCAAGGGCTCTGCTTGGGCTGAATGATGCTTTTGTAAGCTGTTCAGGAGAGGGTCAAAAGTGCAGCTGCGAGCTAAGAGCCAGGGAGCTAGAAAGAAGGCAGAAAGGCCCTCCAAAGAGTGTGACTGTGCCGCCCCAGAAAGCTCTCGCCCCGAGCAGTGGCAACGTGTGGGCAAAAGTGGTAAGCAGCGCTTAGATCTGGAATTCCAGACAGCCACACACACGTCAGCCTAAATGTGAAGTGGCACTGCTAAGAGTACCTCTGTAATTACATCTCATTTTATTAGTTGCAAAGGATAATTGCATCCAGAACATTTGCTATGCAAATGGATGCTACAGAGATACTGTGTATGTCACTCTGAGAAAACCATGTGGGAGCGAGGTTTCAATCATGCTAAGTGACCCTCTAACACTCATCACTGATCAAGCACCACGGGGACTGGAGGAAAGGAGCTGCCAGAAGTCGAGAGTCTGAATCCCCCCCTGGACTCTCCCAGCTTTTAATCTCTCAATTCTCTGCCCCTAAGTGTCTTGAGGGAGGGGAAGACTTTGGAAAACACCAGGCAAACAGTTGCATTCTTGGGACTAGACGCTCAGGTAGGGCAGCTGGTTTTGGCAGAGCTGAGGTTTAGGCCAGCCCTGTGCATGCACCATTGGCAAAGTGATCACAATAATGTGCCCTTTCAGGACAGCCTACTGAGCTTAGCAGGGACATTGCATGCCATGCCTTTCCCCATCTGAGCAACTTGAGCACAGTTCTCTTAGTGATTAATATAATTGTTTTAAACACTGGCATTTAGGAGCTGAGAGATACTGAAGATCAAGCTCCATGTCATCAAATACTATAGTTTTCTTTTTTTTTTTTAATTAATTAATTTATTTATTTTTGCTGTGTTGGGTCTTAGTTTCTGTGCGAGGGCTTTCTCTAGTTGTGGCAAGCGGGGGCCACTCTTCATCGCGGTGCGCAGGCCTCTCACTGTCGTGGCCTCTCGCTGCGGAGCACAGGCTCCAGACGCGCAGGCTCAGTAGTTGTGGCTCACGGGCCCAGCTGCTCCGTGGCATGTGGGATCTTCCCAAACCAGGGCTCGAACCCGTGTCCCCTGCATTGGCAGGCGGATTCTCAACCACTGCGCCACAAGGGAAGCCCCCTATAGTTTTCTTGTACTAGGATTGGGCTGAATTGTCTTTATTACTAAGGTAGGTATCAAATAGAAAACAGGGGCATTGTGCTTTACACAGAGATGCTCAGAAAATGTTGTTAATGATGAAATTATCTAGAAACTTAAAATGCTCATATCTCTAGTAGAAAAATCCTTTAAAAAGATACAAATGAATTTATTTCCAAAACAGTGACTCACAAGCATAGAAAACAAATTTATGGTTACCAAAGGGGAGAGACGGGTTGGGGGAGGGATAAACTAGGAGGTTGGGATTAACATATACACACTACTATATATAAAATAGATAATCAACAAGGACCTATTGTATAGCACAGGGAACTCTACTCAATATTCTGTAATAATCTATATGGGAAAAGAATCTGAAAAAGAAGAGATATATATATATGTATAACTGAATCACTTTGCTGTACACCTGAAACTAACACAAGATTGTAAATCAACTATACTTCAGTATAAAATAAAAATTAAAAAATAATAAAAAAGAAAACAGGGAGCATAGTACTTTACATAGAGATGCTCAGAAAATGTTGTTAATGATGAAATTATTTAGAAACTTAAAATACTCATATCTCTAGTAGAAAAATCTTTAGTAGTTTTCAAATAGCTTCTATATAAAATGGCAGTCTCAGTTATCATAGTTTCCATTTTTATTTATTTTTTGCCATAGGGATCATTACTTTGAAAAAGCTGTTGTTAATTTAAGGAATGATGGGCTGTCCTCAGAGCCAGTGGGGCAGTAATTTGAGATATTCAAAATTATGTTTTTGCATATATCTGATAACAATTGTCTGGAAATTACATGATATGCTTATCAGTTGATCAGTGAAATAGTTTTAGTTTCCACCACAGTCTTTTCAGAGGGTTGCTGTGGGATGGATGAAGCAAGGCACTTGAGTTGGGAGAAAGGCATGCGTGGAATTAGTATTTTTCCTTTCATCTTGTTCTGTGGAGATTCTAAAGACCACTGCTCCTTTCTTTTACTATGTTTGATCAACTGGCAGTGTAAGAGAGAAAGAGGGTGGAGGAAAGGAAAAAGAAAGAGAGCGGAGG